>NC_136065.1:567756695-568956695 GCF_964261635.1 Lissotriton helveticus
ATGAGATAATTTATCAACTGTGCATTAATGTAACAAGCAGGTAGATAAAAAATGTATATGTACTAGTGGTAATACCTCAAACTGATGTGGAGAAAAGAGAGGCGCTCATATAAATATTGTAGATCATGCTTCCAGTGATTGAAGTATTGTGCTGTTGAAGATGAACTATTCTTTAGAGATAATTCTGCTTTTATCATGTGCTTTTTTGATTTACATAGCCATGTTTGTATCCTTGACATACACCCTCACCTTTGATCAATCTCTATACTCCATATACATAAGATGTCGCAAACATATTATTGGCATGCGGCTTAAGACACACTGATATTTTAGTCGTACCTTTTCTAGGAAAGCATCGGAGGAGCTCCAGCTTATGTTTTCAGAACACAGCCCATGAAGACCCCCCTCAGGGCAAGAAGGCTGCTAGAGAAAGAAAAGTGTGGCACCTTCACTCTTCAAGTGAAAAATGAGATAGTCATCTCCAGTTACCTTAGCAACCAAAGCCGGGGTTTAACAGCTAATTCTTCAAGTTTCTCTTGAGCGCTTGATGACTTATTTGGGACCTCAAAGTCAGATCAAAATTATTTCAAAGTGTATCTCCCACAAAACACTTAGTTACCTTCTTGAATCCCATTTGGGCAAATCAGGTTTGCTCTGTTGCATCTCATATTTTTCGGAGGTGGGAAGATAGCAGATAATCTTTGACTGTGTTTAAGCCACAACCCTGAAACATTTCATGAATGATGCCTAGAATCTGGATTTTTCTTTTCAGTTTTATCTCAATGCATTGGAGGGATTCCAGTGCTACTGAAATATGATTGCACTTATTTAATATTGAGTCACGTTCTGTCTGAATTATTTTTCAACTTTTGCACTGTTTTTATTTGGAGGGTCCTGAGTACATGATATTGCACTGCTCCAGGCCTTCAATTAGCAGGCCATGCCTTTGACAACAGAGTTAGTCGAAGGTGAGAAGGATACATCGCTATCAAATGTAATGTCCAAGTTCCTGACCTTCTTCACCAGAACAATGACCTCACCAATAACCAACTTACTCGAGAAGAAAAAGGTGTCATTGGTGCCATTACCTCTTTTTGTGGCTCCATTGTGGCACTGGCAGCCCTCCTGCGTCTGGAGGGTATGTGTTGCTGACATTTAGTGATGTCAATTTGATTGGCTAATGCATCTGACAGTTAGAAGTGGATCTGGGAGTCCAGTTCATATTTGTTTTAAAATAGTGTTCAAAGCCATTTGGAAAATAAAATATGTTAGACTCTTGCTTAAATGCTTGTTCAAAAGCTGATACATTTAACTACAAAATATTTGTTTTGTTTTGCTTTAAAAGTTTGCAAATTGTTGAATTTTCGAAAATTGCATTTGAAGGAATAAACTGAATAAGGATTTTCTTGCTCTTAAAGACCTTAGGTCCATCCGCACAACTCTAATTTTTTCGATCCTCTACATATTGCACACAGAAAAGTGCTTGGTCGGAAGTGTAATAAATGGGTCTAGAAAGGTTGTTTATAGGTAAATTAACCTTTCTTTTTGTGGATTGCTCCAATGTAGTCCCTGAAATGCGCGTTAGTGCATCTTTGTTGTAGGAGTAGTTCTTGTTTCCTCTCAGATTGATGCTCCTAAGTGCATTGAAGTGCCTAGTCTTGTTTAGCGTGATTTGCTTCGAGTGCTAACAGCTTGAGTTGTCAGACAGCAAAGACAACAGTTTGCACAGAAACAGATACACAACACTTTACCTACATCTGACAAAGATATCAAGAGGTAATTATTCACGCATGTTGAAGGCTTCCCTCTCTCGCTAGGCTAAGTTCTCCACTACAACCTCTTAAATATGCCCGTAGGCACAGAGTGTGGCCGCAGGAGCCATGATTGCGAATGATGCTAATGCCTTTTCTTAGCCCATTATTTGCCTCAGTTCCCTACCTTCCTTACCCGTAACAACAAAATCTAAAATAGTCTATAGATCACAAAATAAGTGAAAACCTTATCATTAAAATATGCGACACTGTTGTGAATTTGTGTAAAAACATATGCTAAAATGGAACACTTTGAAATTTATTGGCGTAACGGGCAGAGCTGCCGACCTTGGAACTGAGGAACTGAGGGGCATATTATCAAGACAGGAGATAAAATTATCGCCGCTTTATTGGCAGAAAACTGCCGATAAAGCGGCGATAATGGGCTTGATAATATGCTCTATGGAATTCCAATCGAAGCCCATGTGAGATGTGAAGACATCTAACATGGGCTTTGATTGGAATTCCATAGAGCATATTATCAAGCCCATTATCGCCGCTTTATCGGCAGTTTTCTGCCAATAAAGCGGCGATAATTTTATCTCCTGTCTTGATACTATGCCCCCAGGTTCGAGTCTCAGCATCGGCTCAAAATCCTGTGATTCTGGGCAAATCACTCAATCGTTCTGTGCCTCCCAAAAATGAATGAGTTCTTGTGTAATGTAACTAGGGCTCATGTAAAGTGCTCCAATACCTTTGGGTCGAGTTCGCGCAATATAAAACTGAATTTTTTTTTTAAGGTGTTAGATAGCTTTTCTGACAAAGGACGAATCTGGCATGAAAAAACTAAAAGCAGACACTGTTTGTTTGCCTAAGCAAAGCTATGAGAGATTATTTCCGGTTGTGCAGGGCAGAGAGCAAAACCAGTTTAATATACACAAGTGTCACTGTTACTTTCCCCATGTCATGCACCTAGGCTGACTTTTGTTCTCCATGCATGCCTTGATGCCTGGTTCCACCAGAGTGATATCAGATGCTGCATGTCTCTGGGAAAATCCTTCCTCTTCTTTGGGGAGGTCCAAAGACCTCTTCATGAGATATGCATTACTTTTCTGGACCTTATTACTGAGAAGGGGCCACAAGATGGGTCTGAAAAACCAATCTGGTCCTCTGTCGTAATCCATGCACAAGTGACTGTCGTTTTTACACCACCTGGTCAGTGACCATATGGAAGCACATCTCTGGGCATGGACATAATCCGCGATGCACACTAAGTAACAACATTGGAATCTTCCTCATTCAGCATTAATTGGAATCCTTATTTCAATGGAGATCTGCAAAGTGCAGTTTAGAAGGTCCAGTCACTCGTGGCAAATTAAGCATGGTTAAAAAACCAGCCATTGTACTCCCTTCTGTAGAGAAGATTTAAGCTTGGCACAAGTCATCACTTACCTGTGGGAATGCCCAGTGGTACCTGGGCCTCTTGCTCCCATCTAAAGGATTCCCCAGGGTGCCTTCTGATTGCCCAAAAGGCACGGTGAAGTGTCTGTAATAGGGCACAGGAGCAAGGCAAACACATTAATACAGTGGTGCCCCTAGATCAAGTTAGCTCTTTTGCCCCCATAAGTCGTGATTAGGTTTCCTGCAGTGATATGCATTATTTATTCATGAAACTCTAGAGGCTGAAATGTTTGCCCTATGAGTGTTTGGTGCCACAAATACTGCTAATGACTGCAAAAATACAATTGTGTCTTCTTACACTGTTCCAAACTTTTCTTTCTATGGGTGAAAACGGTCTGACTTTATTATAAACTTCGGTATGGAGCTTGTGAAGGGAAACATTAGCTGCAGCGCATACAGTCAGCTCTGAGAGCAAATCATATTCCAATTTAGAAGGATTAATTTGTTCAATAAATGTCTCCATGATAGTAGAATACGAGAGGGCTTTTTCATTTCACTTGCACACATCAACATACATGTACTCATGATAACACTGAAGATGTGTGATTTTCCCCTTGGGGTGAATCATGTACAGCAGCTTCTACATGAAGGCAATTTTAGATGATGCTACAGGGCCTAATTTAGAGTTTGGTGGACAGGGTATTTTTATCACAAAGGATATTATGCACTTCTACTAAGGTGTTCAGGATGTCTGTCATGTTTGTGATGCAGTACATCTGACCCTCAGTAAAAGCCAGCAGAGGATCTCTGTATTGCCCTGACAAGAGAAGCATCTGGAGATATTGCAGATAGAAGAGCAAGAACCTTGCCTAGAGCCCAGATTGATGAACAGTGGTTGAGATTTTTTGAACATGTCTACACATCACTTTTTGTTTCTCTCAATAAGTCTCCTAAAGGGGTCATCCAGTGAACAGAAAAATGCTAGTACGTTTACCCGGTCCTATACATCGACAATAACCAACGACAAGGGCTCTTGAGGATTCCTTTGTTTGATCTCTAGTTGGGTTGTACAACCTATTGCTACACCATTCACTAGGTGGCCCCTTTAAGTGGTAAGGGTATGCCAAAAGGCCCGTCCCATGGGTGTTACAGAGAATCAATGTGGCACTGCCCAGAGTAATTAAAGATAGATTACATAAATGCAATCATTTGCAGCCATCACATTTTCTGGTGTACCAAGTGTAACACAACTCCTTTAATCACTCATGAAGCCAGTTCTTTATGAGCTCCTCTGTAAAATTTACCAACAAATATTTGCATTCATCATAATCCTAAAAAAGTTTTATTACTTAAGTGCAGTAATTTATTAGGACATCTCTTGACGTATTAAAATATGATGATGTAAAGCGGTGGAAAAAATAATATCGCCCAGTGATACGTACGTTTCCTAGCCCCGTGATGTTTTAATGAACACATAACAGGATATGTCTGACCCTATACTAATTCACCACTGATCCTTTTTGGGTTCCGGAGTAGCGCGCTACTCGCCGAAAAGTGTTTCGATGCCTCGTCAGGGGTAGTAAGCTCTCTATAAATGCAATTCAGTAGCGGCTACTGGAGGGAGTGCTGCTGGGTGGTGACGCAGGCCGGGGTAGGGGCAGGGTGGGGGGTAGTAAACTCCGGATTATGGCCGAACAGAGGTAAGTATACAAATAAATAAATAAAACGAATTTTATTGCGCGTGCTGCATCACCCACACCCTTACCCTGCCCTGCAGCACTCCCTCCAGGAGCCGCTACTGAGTCAATTGCAATTACAATTAATGAAACAGGAATGTAATCGGAAATGCACCGTTGCCTTTGTATGAAGAAATGTGGCTAGAGAGCCTGACCTGAACTCTGCAAGGGCTGGGAAGCCAGAAGAGTGAAATAGGCGCTATTTAAATGCAGACAGCAATATTTTTCTGAATTCGAGACGGGGCTCGTAAATGATGCACTTGCAGCTTCGATCTCTAAACCTTCTACACACACGCTCCTTCTTCAGATAAAAAATCCCGCGTTAAATAATTAAGGCAGATGGGAGCAAGAATCGCTATTAAACAGAATCCCCAGCGGAGCCGCTACAAGTGTGGGCTAAGCGCGGGAGGAAGTGCCGCGGACGTGTTCTTTTTAAAGCATTATTCTGCACGGCAGGCTGGTCGTGTAGAGACAGAAAATCCCAGCACGTAGCTGAGAGTCTGAAAAGTGATTCTCCAGCCAACAACAGACTAAACTGCATATATCATTACAGAACATGTTTGTCTAAGTTGCAAAGTTGTTCAGTGTGGAGACAAGAGACCCAAGCCCTAGGGCGGGATCACAAAACATGACTTGCTGTTGGTGTTGGGTGCAAGCAGCTTTTACCACGTTATTTTGGAAGCAGATTTGTGAAGGTGGTAATGTGTGACAAGAACGTTTGAGTATATTAAATGTGCTGCTTTTTGTTGTGCTGGAAACGTGTTATTTTTTGTGCTGCATTAGTATATTGTGTTGTGTTGGGCTGTGGTCATTGTATTTTGCTTGTTTTTACTGATTTGCGCCCTTGTTATGTTTCCATAGGGGCAACAGTGTCTGTGGTGCAGGTAGGATTGTTTTAGTGCTGAAAGGGGCACCTTCCTGCACAAATACAATCCTGTGAGGCGTTTTCCTCTTTCTAAGTGTGCTGCAGAAGGCAGCACACTTAGAAAGAGGATATGACAAGGAGAAATTAAGATATTTCTCCTTGCTGCTCTTCCCTGGGTACCCAGTGGGACGGGTATGCTCAGAGGTGAGTCCCGTCCTCTACATGCCACTGGAATCAAGCTATCCAGGCTGAAGAGGGCTGAAAGCCCGAAATCGGTCCTTGGATGCATGTTTCCAGTCCAGGGAGGACCTGGCTTAGCAGTTCGGGCTGGACTGTTCCCATGGGGCACAGGGTCAAGACTGATTTGCATATGGCTGGGTTCAAATTGGAAAGGCATGGTGAGCAAAAAAACGATGGATTTAGGCCTAGATCTCTGTACTGGGGTGAATGTATTACATTGTTCTGCATTCTGTCCATCACCTGTTGTTTTGCATTTGTCACCCCGAGTGGGACGGGTATGCTCAGACGTGAGTACCGTGCTCTCCATGCCACTGGAATCAAGCTATCCAGGCTGAAGAGGGCTGAAAGCCCGAAATCGGTCCTTGGATGCTTGTTTCCAGTCCAGGGAGGACCTGGCTTAGCAGTTCGGGCTGGACTGTTCCCATGGGGCACAGGGTCAAGACTGATTTGCATATGGCTGGGTTCAAACTGGAAAGGCATGGTGAGCAAAAAACGATGGATTTAGGCCCAGATCTCTGTACTGGGGTGAATGTATGACATTGTTCTGCATTCTGTCCATCACCTGTTGTTTTGCATTTGTCACCCCGCGTGGGACGGGTATGCTCAGACGTGAGTCCCGTGCTCTCCATGCCACTGGAATAAAGCTATCCAGGCTGAAGAGGGCTGGAAAGCCGGAAACCGGTCCTTGGATGCTTGTTTCCAGTCCAGGGAGGACCTGGCTTAGCAGTTCGTTCAGGACTGTTCCCATGAGGCACAGAGTCAAGACTGATTTGCATATGGCTGGGTTCAAACTGGAAAGGCATGGTGAGCAAAAAAACGATGGATTTAGGCCCAGATCTCTGTACTGGGGTGAACAAATGTATGACATTGTTCTGCATTCTGTCCAACACCTGTTGTTTTGCATTTGTCACCCCGAGTCGGACGGGTATGCTCAGACGTGAGTCCCGTGCTCTCCATGCCACTGGAATCAAGCTATCCAGGCTAAAGAGGGCTGAAAGCCCGAAACCGGTCCTTGGATGCTTGTTTCCAGTCCAGGGAGGACCTGGCTTAGCAGTTCGTGCTGGACTGTTCCCATGGGGCACAGGGTCAAGACTGATTTACATATGGCTGGGTTCAAACTTGAAAGGCATGGTGAGCAAAAAAACGATGGATTTAGGCCCAGATCTCTGTACTGGGGTGAATGTATGACATTGTTCTGCATTCTGTCCATCACCTGTTGTTTTGCACTTCCCTGGGTAGGCATAGCATGTTGATGTATACCCACGTTTACCAGTTTTGGTAAATCTGAGAATGCACCAAAATCCATGGGTGGATGCATGGGAAATTCCACGTTCCACCCATGGAACGCCTTCCCAGGCAAAGTAATGCATGGTAGTGACTTGCATTACTCCAGATTTTCCAAGCTACACAGGACAATGCAAGGTAATCTTGCGCTGCTTGGCAAATCTCATTTAATTACTGCTTTGCCCTTGCGACACCATGTGTGACGAAAGGCCAATGCAATACAATGCTAAATCTGACACATGGTGTTTCTTAAAGAGGTGTAACGTCAGTTCTTTCTCGAACTGGGGAGTGGGTCCTTCTTTGCATGGTACCAGGGCCGGCTTTAGTGCTGGTGGTGCCCAGTGCGACAATGTTTGTTGGCGCTCCTCATGACCTCCTTCTCCACGGATTGCCTCACTACCACCCTTTAACAGTGCTCCTTAAGTATTCATTACCTCTCTCTCATTTGTATTTTGTATTTGTATAGCGCTAATCACCGACCGGTCTCTAAGCGCTTTAGGAGGCGAGGCTTAAGGCAATGTGGACAGATCAGGAAATTCAACAGTGGCAGGGGGTTTAGCCGGTGGTCAGTGCTTCCTTGAACAGTAATGTTTTTAGTTGTTTCCTGAAGGCGAGGAGCGTGGGTTCTTTGCGAAGGTGGTCTGGCAGCTGATTCCAAAGCTTCGGGAGTATGATAGAGAAAGTTCGCCCGCCTTTCGATGCCAGGGTGTAGTGGCGGGTCACCAGGTTGCAAGCCTCAGTAGATCGAAGTGAGCGCCCTGGTACGTAGATCTTGAGGCGTTCTTTGATATATGCTGTGGCTTTGCCATATATTACTTTATGGGCAATGCAAATGCCTTTGAACTTCGCTCTTTGCCTCATTGGGAGCCAGTGACGTTTGTGAAGCAGAGGGGAGGCATGGGTTCTTCTAGGTAGCCTACAGATCAGCCTGGCTGCATCATTTTGTACCACCTGGAGCTTGTGAGTGAGTTTATGAGGGAGGCCAAGGTATAGCACATTGCCGTAATCCAGCCTGGAAAGGATAGTGGCTTGGACGATCATTTGTAGGGAAACCGAGGAGAGCAGGGGGGCTAGTTTGCGTAATTGTCTAAGGAGTCCTGTGCAGGTGCCTACCACCGTGGTTATTTGGTTGGTCATGGAAAGCTCTTGGTCTAATTTAATGCCTAGGCTTTTTACGGTAGCGGCGGGGGGGGGGGAGCGGAACCCAATTCCGTGGGCCAGAAGCAATCATTCCATGGGTTGCTTTTAGTGGGGAGCACAAGGACTTCAGTTTTCTCCGGGTTGATTTTCAGGGAATTTGTAGTCATCCAGTTTATGGTGAATCTGAGGATCTTTTGCGCCGTTTCGTAGCCTCAGGCAGTGTTGTCAATCCGAAGAATGAGCTGGATGCCATCAGCATAGTTGAAGACACAGCAGTCCATATGTACCTGGGCTGTTACCAGGGGTTGTAGGTAGATGTTAAATAGGAGTGGGGAGAGGGCGGATCCCTGAGGGACCCCGCAGGTAAGGGCTCCTCATTCATTTCTTTTGTTTAATAGCACCACTCATACAGTGTAATGTGTCAGAGCACTTTACATCTCATACACATTACACAGTGACAATAAATCATAGGGGCATATTTACAATGAAATGACTGAGTGTGGCGTTAGCCTTCTTGGCTTAACGCCGCACTTTGCCACTTCTGAAACACAGAGCAGCATGGTAGTTACAAACATATGGTACAGCCTTGCATTACCCTTGCATTGGCATTAATTTCAGCTGCCTAACGCCAATGCAGGCAGTCTTGCACCATAGTGCAAGGGTGCCTGTGTTGGGGAGAATGATTGTTTATGTGCAGGAAGGTGTCCCTTCCTGCACATAAACAATCTTAAATGGTGATTTGTAACTTTTATGTGTGCTGCTTTGTGCAGCACACATAGAAGTTGCAACCCGTCATTTTTAAAATGATGTAAGGGTGTCCCTTCCTGCACATAAACAATCATGCATGACGTTTTGCTGTTTCTATGTGTGATGCACAATACAGCACACATAGAAACAGCCAAAAAAGGAGAAATAAAGCATTATTCCTCGGTTCACCGTGTTAAGACCAGGTTTTTATTTGGCCTTACTTTTGGCACTGCCTCCTATTTACGCCACCCGTGTAGATAGGGGGCAGCGTCAAAATGAATGGATGTTGCTGCGGAACACCCATGGCAACAGCCATTGCCCACCCCTTTCATGCTAAGCGTAGCTTGAAAGAGTGTCTTATTTGCAAGGCAGCGTTAAGCCACGTTAAGTGGTTTAACACTGCCTTGTAAATAAGGCGAACCCGTGTCACCACAGGATCATCTTTAAAAATGAAATTCTTGTGATGATAGGGGCATGTAATATGTGTGTAAATCAGTGTATAGAAAATAATACATCCGTTAGTGAACTACAAGGTGTAGGAGTCAGAAGTCATCCCTATTGGTAGGGAGTATAGTTTAAGAGTGCTTGGTCAGGAGAAGCACAAACTCAGAATTTAAAACGTAACGCCATGGTTGGGGATTAACTTAACTAATAGAATTTGATTTCTACACAAGTGAACCCTTTTTGCAACATTAAAATTATGAAAGACTGGGGGAAAAATTCATAACGCTCTAATCTATATCTTGCAATTTGATTGAAGCTCTTTGATGATAGTTAATAACTCACTGTTCTATATTAGCATTTAAACTTATAAACTGCTAGTAACAAAAGGGGCTCTGTGACAGAAGCAGTAATGCATTGACCTATTTACATTTTCTTCACTTTGTGATCTGCATGGTACACCTGCTTCATAGCAGGCATTTTAAACTCCTGTGCTACTTTATGATGAGTCAAAACTTCCACTAGGCAAAACTTCGGGGCCATATTATCAAGAAAGGGCGATACTTTATTGCTGCATTTATCGGCAGGAAACTGCCGCTAAAGCGGCGATAATGGGCTTGATAATATGCCCTTGTGAATTCCCATAGAAGCCCAGGTTCTGGTGTTAACCCGGGCTTCTATTAGAATACACAAGGGCATATTATCAAGCCCATTATCGCTGCTTTAGCAGCAGTTTCCTGCTGATAAAAGCGGCAATAATGTATCGACCTTTCTTGATAATATGGCCCCAGATCTCTTAGCAGCAAGTCCATCAATCACCAGAGTTACTTGACATTGTTATGGTTGCCTGAAAATTGCTGGAGGCAAGGAACACAGCAGCAGGTGCTTTTAAAACCATATTGTACTTGAAAACATGGTGTCACCCCAAAGTCGCGGCGTGGTGGCACCAATGACAGCGCACTAGAGCTGGCCCTGCATGGTACCTGTGAGGAACTGCAGTAGTTGTAGTTATTATAAATCAAGCTAGCCCTTTCTTTTGTTCCTGAGAGGAGAGATGAGGCTTAACAAATGTATGCAAGGGTGGTGTTCTGGATTGCGGGTGTAGAACTGAATCAGAATTTGTGTCTATTTCAATATGAAAATGTTTCTTTGTCTCCTTTGATGATTGATTCTTTTGAGACGGTAGGAAGCTATTGTTGTTGAAGATTGCTAATTTGGTAGTTGAATTACCAATATCCATGCTCTGGAAATGCTCAATTTATATTGTGATTACTAAGCATTTGTCTAGTATTTTCAAATTACGCCATATATTTGAAGTTTATTGAAAATTTCCATTTACCGCCGAAGACATAGAAATAACTTGCAGACAACCAGCAAACCATTTTAGTCGTTGCATGCATTTAATTTGACCAAAATACCCTTAAGTCATGCTTATATGAAAAAGCAATTAATGTATACTTCTCTCTTTAGAGAAATTCCAATGCTACGTATACTCTTCTTTGCAACCTACATTCTTGACTTTAGTTAGAACACGCTCTTTTAGCGTCAGTTTGATGACATCATATATTTTCATTGGCAGAAGGGAATGTGATTATTGAATTTGAGCCTCAGTCACTGTTTCCCCTAGTGAATAATTTGTCAAACTCTAGTACACTCAATTGATTTTTTGTTGAATAGACGTCTCCTATTTACTAAGCATAAGTACTGCACATGTTCACAATCAAATTGATACTCCAGAGAGCAAGACTACATAATAAAAATGTGAAACTTTAGCTTGCAAGTCCACAAACATCCTTCAGAGGTTTTATGTATTAGTTTACTGTCTCATGTGTTGTTTTCTGTAGAGGCTTCAGATATTAGGTTCATACTTAAACCTTGGCGGAGGGTGTAACGTTCAATATCACTTTATCACAGTTCTGCTTTCCATCCACCAGCCAACAATTGCAACGCAGTGACTAACTCACCTTCTTTAAAGATCCCCTGGTGAACTCCTACTGGTCATCTTCCTTGCTTGACCCCTGATCTGATGCTAGTACTGCTATTGCTGTACATTTATTAGCTTACCCCAGCTTATTCAAGTTTCAGTTCATTTCCCTCTCTGTTCTAATTTCCTCATTCTCTGATGCAGCAGTGAAATATCGTTGGTAGCTGATCAGAGATTACACTCTTGATGAGGCTGCAAACTGCCCTATCGATTCCCTGTACACAATCATCAAAAACCATTAATTTCATTAAAGCAGATTATTTTAGCCAACATAACTTACCAATTCTATCCTTTATTGTGTCCTAACTTTTGCAATTGACTTGAAATGTTTGTGGTCTTCTGAAAGGCACAGAGACTCCAATCAATAAACCCACACCATTAACTGGAAATTAGGTCACTAATTGTAAAAACATAAAATACGGGATTACAAGTAAAATTGCCAACCAAAGTTTTCAGAGGTCTGAAGCATAAGGAAATGTGTTTGTCTACCATGCTCTAAAAGAACAAGAATTTGCAATGCAATAGGTCTCCCATTTACCAGAGTTTGAGCTATTGACATTGTAAATGGCAATGCCTTTTATGTTGTTTTAAAACAGATAAATGCAAGGCATTGTCATTTACAATGTCAGTAGCTTAACCCCTTCGGTGCTGATGACAAAGCCAGCTCGTCATCAACGTTACCTGCGCTGCGCGGATGACGAGCTGGCTTTGTCATGATCAAGCCATTTTTAGAATTCCAGCGCACAGCGGGAAAACGCGGTAGCGCGGTAGGAGTTAAACACTCACACATGCAAAACCTATTGTATTGCAAATTCGTCCAGTGCCAGTGCTATAAAGATTTTTTTTTAAAGCTTTAGGAGAGATAGGAGAGAGAGTATCCTGCCTGCAAAAGCAGGCAGGACAAAGCTATTTGAGAAAAAAGTGCTCGGAGGTTGTAATTAAAGCCTACGAGTAACAACACATGTAAGTGGGGATGTCCTCATGGGAGGTTACAAAATAAGACAAGACAGTACTAAGTAGGGACTACTAAGCCTATTGACCGATGGAAAGCCACAGTTTACAGTGGACAATGATACAAGCTAATTAAAAATATGGGCGGAGAGTGGGTGGAGCTTCAAGGCCATACCTGAATATAGCATGCCTCGCGGAGCAGCGCATTAGCTGCCCAGGTTCGAGCTAAAAATGGAAGCTATATAACAATCAGTTCCTGTGCTCAAAAGTAAATTACTAGCAAATAAGATTAACTTCTGACTCTCTCTTTCACACCATACAGCACCATGAAAGCCCTCTGTCATAGCCAAAAAATGCCAGCTCTTTGTCTAACAACATAACAAATTATTCTCCAAGAACATTCATTCTAAAATGGGAGGATCATAGGTGAAAAACGTCACCATCCGATCACGTGTAAACAACTACCACAAAACAGTCTTCCTTAAAACAGATTCACTTATAATATGTTGTTCAGAATATATCTTCAATTAACGTCCTTATTAAAAAAAAATGTTGCCAGACATCTCTGCTTCCTTTTTTGAAATCGTTAAGTCCACATTTGGAAGGTGCATTCCTTCATCCCTTAAATCTGACCAGATCATTCCCTCTCCTTTGGAAAACTGACGTTGATCTTAAACACATTAGAAACCTCAGATCAGTGCCCAATCTTCCATTGCTAGGGAAAATTGATGAGAAAGCTATTGCAACTGTCCACTCACACCTCAACTTTAATCTATGAAATACCTTTCAATCTGGATTTCATCTGAAATATAGCTCAGTTTCCCCCAGATTTCAAAAGGCATATTTCAACATTTTGATGAAGGTCACACCTTTGTACTGGTTTTAGTAATTCCCACAGCAACACTAAACACCAATTTAACACAACTCACTATTATGGGGCCGAGTACGATCTCACTAGGAAGGCCGCCAGACGGGGTCCAGAATGAGCAAATCCAATTCTGAGCCTATGTTTCTGACCGAATCTGCCACCGTTCCAAACGACCAAGTACAATGCGAAGATCTCGTCCTTGTCGACCAAATCATTTCTGAACCTGATGTTGCCAGTTCAACTCGTTCACAGACGAATCGTGCAGCGCAATGGCACCTGCTTCTAAATGAGCGAGTACGATGCATGATTTGGACTGCCATTTTGACTCGGTCTCAGCGAGACAAAACAGCTGTGGGAATGGGAATTTTGGGGTCTGTAGTGGGCCCCCCTTCACCCACAGGGTGTACGCTTTTCCCCTTCCCACCCCTTTTTGCTAGGGGAGTCTGTGTACGTGTTCAGTGTGCAGGCTCCCATAGGGTTTATTAGGAGTCCGAGCAAACGAGTCCATCACCATACGGGTGCATTTAAATCAGTCACTCGGACTAGTGGAGGACAATTCGCTAGGAAAGCCCTCCGGATCCGGGTCGTACGGAGGTCTTTCCTAGCGAGATCGTACTCGGCCCCTTTATGTTACATCAGCCATAATGGAAAAAGATGAAATTGTTCTGAACTGGGTCTGAGCATTCTTATAATTGAGTTTTAAATGTGAGAAATTGGACTCATGCACTTCTGTTGAACTTTGGTGTTCCTCAGGCTCAATTCTCTCACACTAATAATTCAACCTTTGTATCGAACATCTTGGAACAGTATTAAAGGGCAACATATACCCATACACCACCACCAATTTACTGATAATTCCTAGCTATGCCAAAGAGCCTCTAATCAAGCCAGTAACACAAGCCTAAAAAACCTTCCTTCAAATGTTAATCCCAAAGTTACCTATAAAATGGAATTCACCCTACCTTTCCCCAATAGTTCCCCTCCCTCAGAATTAAATAGCTTTTTATTCCAACTCCCCTTGACATCTCTGCTTCTCATCTCCAATTGTACATTAGCAGGTCTTTTGGACTTACCATCAACGCAAAGCTTTGTTTTTCTGAAGAGGTCTACAAAGTTAGAACGTCTGCTTCCTTTCAGTCCCATCTACTTTGGAAGACCAAAATCTCCATCCCATCCTCTGATTTCAAGACAACAGTCCAGACATTGTTGCTTTCCTATCTCAATGGAGACAACACAGTACTTTCAGACATCCCCAAGTCAAGCATTGCAGCTCCCAAAGCCATCCATCATGAAGCTACTTCTTTCACCAGCTTCCCCTGGAAGAAATAACAAAATAAGCCTGGAAACCTTACAGCGCATAGTGCCCACACTCCCAGCGCTTACCCCCCTCTGCGCCCCATAACTCACATACCAAGGAAACCATGAGTCAAATTAGTGGGAAAGCAGTGGTGCAGGTTTATTTTGCACAACAAGTGGAAATAAGGTGGGTCATCTTACGGGCGATCCAATGCGGCAGCCCCTCGCCGTCCCGCATGCCTAATGAGCCATTCTTGCACGGCGAGTCGATGCTCTGATGGTGCAGTCCCTTATCACTTTCTTTTGTTCACTCCCGCCCCCCCTGTCAGGGCGGAGCGATGAGGCACACCCCCGGTCGGTTCAGGCCCCCCGACCGCCCGAAGGACTAACGGGGCGCCGACGCTGTTCGCTGGAACCCCCTCGGCTCCAGGTTCTTGGCTCAGGCACCCCTACTGTGCCAGGCAGAGGTCTTGACTGTGTCCTTCTGCCGCAGAGGTACCCCTACTGTCCATCTGTCTCCAGATCGCCCTGTGACTCCGCCTGCAACACAAAATTAGACCGTTAACAGTTCCAACATGCCTGCCTGCCGCTCTGCCGCTGGGTCTGGGTCAGGGAGGGAGCAGCGCAGAGCAGCCAGGAGCGCGACGGCAGGAAAGGCCGAGCCTCGCTGCCGCGCTAGATTTAAACCCCTAGAGGGGGCCGCCCCTCGCACCTGGCGGCCCGCGCCCATAGGACAAACATGAAAGGGGGCGGGCCAGAGCTGGCGTGCGCGCGGAATGTGGGACTAGGATGCTGTCTTCGCTTAGCTCCCCTTCGCGTCGCGCGGCCAGCGGCATAGTGCCCACACTCCCAGCGCTTACCCCCCTCTGCGCCCCATAACTCACATACCAAGGAAACCATGAGACAAATTAGTGGGAAAGCAGTGGTGCAGGTTTATTTTGCACAACAAGTGGAAATAAGGTGGGTCATCTTACGGGCGATCCAATGCGGCAGCCCCTCGCCGTCCCGCATGCCTAATGAGCCATTCTTGCACGGCGAGTCGATGCTCTGACGGTGCAGTCCCTTATCACTTTCTTTCGTTCACTCCCGCCCCCCCTGTCAGGGCGGAGCGATGAGGCACACCCCCGGTCGGTTCAGGCCCCCCGACCGCCCGAAGGACTAACGGGGCGCCGACGCTGTTCGCTGGAACCCCCTCGGCTCCAGGTTCTTGGCTCAGGCACCCCTACTGTGCCAGGCAGAGGTCTTGACTGTGTCCTTCTGCCGCAGAGGTACCCCTACTGTCCATCTGCCTCCAGATCGTCCTGTACTCCGCCACAGCTCTGGAGGAGGCCCCCGTCGATGACAGAGCCCCCCCACCACCTTATACTCTTCCTACTATTTTCCTCACTTGTATCTTACTGTGCCTTGCTGCATTGGTCACTGGCACCCTGCTGCTGTTAGGCACTCTTCCAAATCTAAGAGGAAGACATCCATGCCCAGCCCCGACAAGTGCACCCCGTCCTTTTCGTAATAACCCACAGTCCTTTCCTGAATCAATGCATGCCTGATGAACCCCAGGCCTCTCCTTTCCATGAATTTCTGCATGGCCCTGTTTACCCTCTTCCTGCCCTGCTCCAGGGCAACGGCTGACCGTGCTCCCTTCCAAGCTCTCCGTGGAACGATCTCCGACCATATTAGTTCAGTGGCACCCAATTTGTTCGTTATCGCAATAGTGTCCTTCTGCATAGCCTCTAACAATGCTCTCCTCCCCATGGTTACCAGATCATTCCCGCCCAAGTGGATGACGAGGATGTTGGGCGGCCCCCCCTGTGCTGCCAAACCTTGGTCGATCCTGCGCCTCAGCTGGCCCCATCTCATACCCGGGCAACCCAGCCATAAAATTTTTGTTCTTGTCAAGGTCGCCTCCCATTTCCTGTATGACGCCCACTGCTCAAGCCTGGTAACATACGAATGGCCCATCACCCAAACGCAACAGTCGGCTGCAAGAAAGGACACCGTTGGCATTAACCTTTTATTTGTACTGAACACTGCAAACGAGCAAACTTAACTTGACTGTACCATTGTACCTTTTTATTTATCATTGAACACTGCACACAAGCAAACTTAACTTGGCTGTACCATGTTGGCATTGATCTATTCTTTATCACTGAACACTGCACAAAACAAACATAATTGTAACTGCAAGTTTAACTGTACACCCTGAATATTTTCTTCGCAGAGCCTTGTTGTCCCCCGCCTTGAGTTCTCTAGCATCCAGCATCGTCAAGGGCGAACGTATCGCTGGTAACAGGAGGAGGACCACCTCCCCACCCTTTTGACCCCTTCTTCGCCCAACCCAGCCCTAAATGCGGCCGTGGCTGCCCCTATTCTGAATGAATGGCTTGAAATTTTTTTATCACCCTCAGTCTGCGACAAGCCAGCTTTGATCAACGCCTTTGCCATCACTCGCTGGAATTGGAATTGTGTTAATGGCGTACCATCAGCGTGAATTAAGAAGGCGCCCGCTAGCAAGGGCCTTATTTTCAAGTAATCCCTAACCAAGGTGACTGGGCAGTATCTGGGGTCCTCGAATGCATGCAATGTTATGGCAACACCTTTGCCAGCCTGATCCGTTTTGGACTTGCGCAACCACAGAACTAATGAGTCCCTGGCACAAACGTCTATCATATCTAGCGCCCTCCCAGACTTGTCTAGCTTTGATTTCGCCACCAGCTCGCTGGCCCGGAAGGCACCAAAAAACGCCAAACAGAAGGCTGTTGCAAAAAGTTGCGTCTCAAAAGCTGAATGTGTTACAGACGGCAGCGCATCGACCATGCGCTGTAAGGCGGGGAACTCTATCCCTGCTCTCTTGTCCGGAGACCTGACCTCGTCCCTGGCCCAACCCTTAAGTGCAGCCCTTATCCTGAACTCCCCAGTTGTGTCCTGCTCGCCATTTAAACGTGTCTCGTGTTTGAGCGCCGCCAGGTGGCTGGACACCCAGGAGTGGGACTTGCCCGTCTCCCTAGACCAAACTACAAAACCTTCCACCTGTTCCCTTGGACTCAAAGTCGCTGCTCCCAAGGCCTGTATGACTGCTCAGACGGTTGTTAGTTGGGCCTCATATCTTCTCCTGGTTGACTGGGCCAGTGAACGTTGGCCCATCTTCTTCAGCCGTTCCCCCACCGAAGTAGTCGCCATAGTGCTGCCGGAAACGGTGTCATCTCCTCCCCAGCTTGCGGCCAAGCCTCCCGGAATCGTGACAGCTGAAAGCGAGAGAGAGCGTCAGCTGCCACATTCTTGACACCCTCGACATGTCTAGCCCTGACCTCAATGTTGTTACGCAGCCCAGCCCTAACCAGTTCTCTCAGCAGGCTTAAAACTAGCGGGCAGTTAGCAGTCGAACCGTTGATCGCCTGGACCACAGCTAGGTTGTCAGACCAGAACACTACCTTCCTGTTGCTAAAGCCTTCTGGCCATAGGTGCATCGCCACAACAATGGGAAACAGCTCCAGGACCGTGATATTTGCCGTCACACCCTTCTTGCGCCAAGCATTCGGCCACTTCATTGCACACCACTTCTCTCTAAAGATCACCCCGAAGCCTACTCCACCAGAAGCATCCAAAAAGAGACACAGGCCCTGGCTGCTTTCCCAGGGGGCCCTCCATATTACTGTACCATTGAAGTTCTTTAGAAATTCGTCCCACATGCACAAGTCTGATCTCAGTCCCGGTCCCAGGCGTACTAGGTGATGCTTCTTCTTCACCCCACCCATGGCCTTTGCCAACCTGCGGGAAAACACCTTGCCCGCCGGGATGACCCTTGCAGCGAAGTTCAATTTTCCCAACAGACTCTGTACTGCTTCTAGCGTTGCACTGCCCTTTCCAGTAATTGCACTGATGTCCCTTCGCAGTTCGCCTACTTTCTCTGCTGGAAGCCTGGACTCACCCTTCACTGTATCGAGTTCTATGCCCAGGAATGTGAGGACCTGTGAGGGCCCTTCAGTTTTCCCTGGTGCCAAGGGAACTCCCAGATGCTCCGACAGGGCCTCAAAGGCCAGCAGGGCATCGGCGCATTCATGAGAACCGTCGCTGCCGAAGAACAGGAAGTCGTCCAGATAGTGGGTGACTTGTGAAATGCCATGTCTGGTGGTGAGTGCCCACTGTAAGAAGGAGCTGAATGCCTCGAAGAAAGCACATGAGACCGCGCAACCCATGGGCATGCAGCGATCGAAAAAGAATGCCCCTTCCCACCTGAAACCCAACAAGTGCTGACTGTCAGGGTGAACGGGTAGGAGGCGGAACGCAGACTCGATATCTGCCTTGGCCAGCCATGCTCCCTTGCCTGTTCTCCTAATCAGATCAATGGCCATGTCCAGCGAGCAGTATGAGACTGAACATGCCCCTTCCTCCAACCAATGGTTTACTGAATTGCCTTCTGGGTACGACAGGTGGTGTATTAGTCTGTATGACCCCTGCTGCTTTTTTGGGACCACGCCTAGCGGGGAAACTAAGAAATTCTGTAGGGGGGGGGGAAGGAAACGGTCCAGCCACCCTCCCCAGGTCCACCTCCTTCCTGATCTTGTCACTGACCACCTGATGTAATTCCCTAGCTGACCTCAAATTCAGGGCGTCCCTGGGACCCAGAGGGCCCTTGTACGGGATCTTAAAACCGTCCACAAATCCGTTGACCAGTGTCTCCCGCTCTTTAACGAGTGGGTAGACCCTGAGAAGAGGTAGAATGTTCTGCAGCACTATGGGCGATGGACCCTTGGAATGCTCCACCCCACCTCCCTGCTGGGAGGATGCGTCATCAGGTGTTGGCTCGTAGCTGTCCAGTAGACCATTGCCCTGCTCTTTGGTAGCCGAGGGGCCCCTGATGTATCCTGCCTGCTCTCTGTGCTGCCGGGGGGATCTGCCAATTATCACGTTGTCCTGCTCAGTCCGTCCAGTCTGCCCTCCCCGTGGCCTATTGCCGAGCACCATCTGTTCCTTGTGCTGTTGAGGAGGTTGGATGTTGGCTGCCGGTGCAGGATATTGCCGCATGCTGGGAACCACACTTGCTGCACTCATGGGCGAACTTGCACGCCCTCCCCCATGTACATGCCCCGTTATTAAACAGCCTACATGTCCCTGAATTGAAGCGTCTTGAGCCTGCTCCGAGACCCCTCCCCCGCCCCCCCGAAAGGGCTGTTGAAAGGACCGCCTTGGGTACTGTTCCCACCTTTGATCTTGCTCCCACCTTTTGGCATCCATACCCTCGCTCTGTGTCCTCTGAGGTGCGTCCCTCCTGCTGCTCCCAGTTCTACACATGTGTTTGAACCAAAGCTGAATGTTAGTGTGGTCCCACCCTATTTCTGGGCAGCTGGCCATGGACTTTCTAAATTCCTGGTCGTATGTGAACCAACCCGTCCCTCCGGATTCCCTTGCACCCTGTTGGATGGAGTTCGCATACTCCATAAGGGCCTCGCTCTGGGCCGGGTCCTTCTGCACTACGATAGCTGCCAATATATTAAATGCCTCCGTCCAGTTTTCTATTGTCTTTTCAGGCCAACGCTGAAAACGAACCTTGTCCTCCTCCTTCTTACCCATCCTCCTAGTGTCTGCCCCCGCACTGTCGTGCATTAATAATGTCAGGATGTCTATGTACTCCCTTCTCCATATACCTTCCTTTGCCGCTTGGGGAACCTGTCTGGACAAAGAGCATCCCCCTCCCGCTTTTGTGCCATGCTTCACCACACCCACTGGCCGTCCTTCCCCTGCTGGGACTGAAGGGGGCCCGGCCACTGACACACCTGTACCGTTCCTTGTGCCAACCGTTGTCCCTTCCGCAGCTGGCGCCAGGCCTACTGCCTGTGCGTTAAGAGCGGCGGTCTGGGATATGACTTGTGGGGTACCTGAAGGAATAATGGGGGGCACACTCTGGGGAACAACGGGAGCCACGCTTTGATGGTTGTCTGCTGACACGCCTTGTGAATTCAGAGCGTTGACAATTTGCGGGGCAACCGTCATAGGGCAGGAGGGGGCCGTACCTTGATGCACAGCGGGGGTACCATTCAGCTGGGCAACTGCTGACACATTCTGTGAATTAAAAGTGTTAACAATCTGCGGGGTGACCGTAAGAATTGGGGAGACAGTTAGGGGAACATTCGTTGCCGTGCTCTGCTGGCTAGCTGGTGGAGCACTCTGCATGGTGGTAATATAAGCACTGTTTGCGGGTGGCACTACTGACGGCCCGACCAGTAGCGGCGACCCTCCTAACGGTGGCGGCCCTGGCTGAGCCCATACCTGACTCACCGGATCCCTTGATGCCGACCCTGGCAGCGGGACCGCCCCTTCCTGTGCAGCCGCCATGGTGTCTACACGCTTTTGAAATATATTCATCAACCCCAGCATATCGTCCATAGTCTTACCCATTTGGGCTAAGTCCGTCATTCCTGCCACTGTCTCATGTACCACGGTGGGTACGGCCACATTCTCTACCGGCGGCCCGGCTGGGGCGGATTGTTTTGTTTTATTACAGCGTGCTGGTGCGGCTGGGAATTCCTTCCGTGTGCCCTTCCGTTTGCGGGTGGACCGGCGAGTCCCCTCCCCTGACGTGCCCGGAGCGTCCTCGGGGGTCGCAGGCCTACCAGCCTCTTCGAGCCGGCGCCCTTCGATGAAGCCTTGCGCCCAAGCTGGCCCTTTAGCCTGCGCGATCGCCAAGAATTCCGCCCATAGCCCATCCTGTGGTAACGCAGCGCCGTGAGAACTCATCGTGATTGCTTCTGCCCTTCCGGGTCCCTATGGATGAGAAAGTACACGAGTCTTACAACCCATTTTGTCGGGACGTACTCCCAGCCAGCACCTGCAAAGAACACGTGTTACCCGCCGCATCGTTCCCCGACGACCTATGCCACCCTGTATTACCCCTGCTGCTCCCTCCCGGATAGCTGATGCTAGTCCTCGCCCGTGCTCCTGGCAATGTGCTGCTCCCTCAAGGCAGTCGCTGCCTTTCCCCCCGCGGTCCTTGACGGAATCTGTAATACACCCGCGCCCATAGGACAAACATGAAAGGGGGCGGGCCAGAGCTGGCGTGCGCGCGGAATGTGGGACTAGGATGCTGTCTTCGCTTAGCTCCCCTTCGCGTCGCGCGGCCAGCGGCATTCTACACATGTCTAATCTCCTCCCTAAAAGAGGAAAAAAAGGGAGTTAAAAAGAACAGAAGAGCAAAACACATCCACTTTTGGAAGTTCTTAAAGTGAAAAAAGCAAGATCATACACCTCTCCTCCTGCTTACCACCTGCGTGGTGATGAGATCTTAATCCAGAGTGCTACTGACAAAAGTCGCATCATCTAACAATTAGAATTAAGACTTCCCTCTTCAGGTTTTATCTCCTGGCTCGTCCTTACATCATTGGCTTATGCTGTTATATCTGTCCCTTAACTTCGAATCTGACTGTCTGTAAAGTGCTCTACTATCCCTGTGGCTAGGTGCCCTCTAAACCAAGCACCTTAGGTTAATAATAAAAGGTTATCAAGTCTATTTCAATTAACATTGCTTAATAGTGCGGTAGTAAAAATATCTGGAGCCGAATTCAGTAAATAAAAATACTGAATAGGCGTGATTTACTCTTGACTCTAACACCTAAATCAATTCTAAATTCCCTTGAAAGTAGCACCTACCGATCGAAATAAGCTTTGTGAAGCAGACCCTATTGTTTAAAGAACAAATGCCTGTAAGGTAGATGCTTATGGACTTTGAAGCAAGGGAGCAAGTATTTGAATTCATTGAATACATCGACTATTTTAATATGATGGCATTTTATTTGAACTATCTCATTACTTACGTCAATGTAGTTGATTGCCAAGCAAGAATATGCTATATTTACAAATACAATAACGCAAATTAATATTTCCAGATATGTAATTTACATAATAATTAATGCAAAAATTGTCGAAATTAAAATCAAATTGTGATTGTAATATTTCACTTGGGCTGATGACTGCTTGAGCTCGTGTTTCTACGGTGCAGTTTCAATTTTCATTGTTTGCTTCTGAATGCATTGCTTGCAGCTGAATGTCTTTGGGGACTTTGTCAAAACAAGATTTCAATCTAAATCGTTTTTTACGAGATCAATAAATCCAGCAAAATACACACACATTAAGTGAATTATTACTGCAATCAGTTTTTACAGACACCATAAAAAGTTGGTAGAGTAGAGTAAACAATGTTGCTTCCTTATGTAAACAGTTGCAAAAATAGTAACAATTTAAATACATTATTCTTCTGTTAAAACGTTCATGGGAACTGCGGGTTTACTAACTCCAAAAGTACTTGACTTAAATAATTGTAGATTAGAAGGAAGCTTTTTAGAATTGTTGGGGGTATTTATTAGAGTGGGGATGCTAAAAAGTCTCCTCACAATCACAAAGCTGATTCAAAAAAGAATGCAGTGGCCCCGATTTCGATTGCCTTATTGACTAATGACCAATGACCCCTTCATGTTCGCAGTTACCTGTGGTGCTATGTTTATCGCATTCGGGGCCCAATGTACAACCGTTTTTTGCGGTCACCAACAAGAAATCGCCCCGTTTGCGACCTCAAAATTGGTCTTCCCCATGTACAAACTGTATTTCGTGAGTCGGTAACCTATTACCGACTCGCAAAATAGGGTTTGTGACTCGCTATTAGGAAGGGGCATGCCAAGGGCGTCCCCCTCTAATAGTGACTCTCACTTTGCGGTCGCAAAACGCTCACAGTTTATCACCTTCTTCAAGTAGATGGTAAGTCACTCACAAACGGGAAGGTGTTCCCTTCCTCTTTGTGAATGGATGCAAAACTATTTTTTAGGAGAAGGCAGTGGTCCCACAAACCACTGCCAACGCCTAAAAAATGAAACAGAAAAGTTTAATTTTTCTTTTATAAATGCATCCCACTTTCCTTTAAGGAAAATGGGCTGCATTTAAAAAAATAAAAAAGCTTTATTTAAAAAGCAATCACAGACATGGTAGTCTGCTGACTACCATCCATGGGAGTGCTAGCCATTCCCAATAGGGTCGTAAATTGCATCTGCCTCATGAATACTGATGAAGCATACAATTTGCGACCCCGTTAGGAATCGCAAATAGTGTTTGAGACACTGTTGTAAATTACAATTTGCGAGTCGCAAAACAAAGCAATTTGCGACTCATACATGATAAGGGTTGTACATCTGGCCCTTGGAGCTTTCCAGATGGGATAACATTTGCACCAATAGATTTTCCTTGCAAAAATGGAATAGGGAAAAAGTTTGGTAAATATCTGGACATGTAGATTTTGGAGCACAAAGCAGGAAATTCTGCCCGCTATATTCCATTTTTGAGGGCTCAAATACTTTAGATCAAAAGTATTTATTATGTTAGTAATATCTCTTAAAAGCTTAAATGGTTATGTTGTGATCCCTGCGCATGCTCGCCAGAATTCAAAAGTATTTAGGGAAAAGATGTATAGCATTTATTTTATGTAGGCTTACTACTCTCTAAGCACAAGAATGTTTGATAGCAATATTATATACATTTCAAATACAGCTTCACAGTGCACAAGCAGGGAGTTATCATGCAGCCTTCGTCCAAGTAAATCGTAGCCTTATCTCCTACCTGCAGCTATTTTTTTCTGTTATCCCCTTTGGCCAATAAACTATGACCCATCTTATGATGTCATTTGCATGAACTTGTACAGTTTGATGGCGGGTGGTCCCAAATGCCTAGTCATGAACTAGCTGGTATGGGATAATTGCACAACCTCATAGAGACAGGGGCGGCCTTAGGCATGTGCAAGCTGTGCACCTGCACAGGGCCGCCAAACCCCAGGGGCCACCACGCCAATGTATATCCTTAATATAATAATCCTCTGAGGATGGATACATATTTGCATAGCGGCCCCAGACAGGGATTTGGCGGCCTTCGGCGCTGTTTCACTTCCAAACACCCTGCCCCCCCTCTTTACTGGCCTCCGCGCTCCACCCCGCCCAGACCCCCTCTTCCGGGGCTCCTTACATACGCTCCCTGCTCAGGGCCGCCATGAGCCTAGAGCCGCCCCTGATAGAGATCCCGTGTCTCCTTACCCACTAGCAAATATACACAGGTAGTATTCCGCAAAGTGATTATTTCATTAGGACATGGAAACTTAGATCAGGGTTTGTATTGGGTAAATGAGTCCACAGTCCTGGTCTGTGCTGTGGTGCACCCTGACAATGGGTTTACACCCCAAACACCCTTGAGGTTCAACCCATGGAATATGAATCTAATATAGTAATAACAATGTAGTTCTGAGGAAGGCATCATAGTGAACTAATAATAGACTGGATAGTTAATATTCAGGAAATGTAACTCTCACACTTAGGTTGCAATGCATCTTCAAGAGGATACTACTGGTAAATAATACAATTTAAGCTTCAAATACAGAGGCAACCCATTAAAAATGGAAGGTGTTTGGTAGCTTCTGAGACAGTAGTTTAGCTGAAAAATATGTTCCTGTCCAAGAAAAGTACAAAGTAATTTGGTTTCTGAATGTGCAGGTTTATATGAAATAAAAAGCGGGAACAAACTTTGTAAACGCTCTCTCTTGAGAATCAGTGGCAGGTAATGGCTCAGGTCGGGGTTGACACATTTATCTTTACTTGTAAGGAGATGCGTTATAACTCACTTCTGAAGGTAGATGTCAAACCAGGTCTTTATGGATTTTCCTTGCATGATATATGGGAATCTGGATATAGCTAGTAGGGAACATCAATCTTTGTTGCCATGCTGCTGAGATGTTGTGAATATAAAGCTTTCTTATTGGCCATGGTGTTGGCACCGACAGCTGTAAATATGTTCTAGATAAATATGCCCATAAAGCCCCTGATAGGATATTAAATGGTGCTCATTGCATTTCCATTTAGAAGTTCCATCTCATAACCTGCATATCAATAAGTTCCCAGGTAAGGTTAAAGCGTTCTATAAACTAACAGATTTAGGGGATTATTTGCAAAACCGTTGCGCCACCAGTGCATCTCCTTTCTTGGACACACCGGCAGCACAATGGGCTCGCCCATATTTACAGGGCCACATTGAGTCACCCTGCCTGACTTTTGACGACTCTTTTCAAGCAATACTCTGCTTGAAAGGGCATTACATGGGTGTTGCTGTGGGTGTTACCACGCAACATCCATGGAACCTAACACATTCCCACATTTACAACATTTTGTAAAACTGGGAATGTGTAGGAATGGCACAACAATGGGAAATACTTATATTTCTCTACATTTGTTCCTCTTGCTATGCATTCCGCAGCATGCATAGAAAGAGGAAAATGCAATTAATGATTATTTGTGAGCAGGAAGGTGTCCCTCACTGCACAAAAACAATCATCCCCACAGTGCAGGCATCCTTGCAATATGATGCACGGGTGCCTGCGCTGGTGCATGGCAGCCAATTGTGCGCCTGCACAAGTATGTGTCATCTTGTTGTTAATACAAAACATCCTGGTGCTTTCTAAATGACGCAGCACAGCGCAGCTAAACGGCTTGCGGTGCCGCATTGCATCATTTTCTCGTAGATGATACCCAAAGTATTTTTCAGTGTGCCAGCAGATAGTGGAACTTGCAGGGAAGTATGTGGTAGTTAGGGTGGTTCCAGTGTGTAATTTGCAAAAGAATAGGCGTCGGAGCCCAACGTTTTACTCAAAAGCCCATGGGTAGCGTTATTAAACATAGGCGTGCTGAATACCAAGATGCGTAGTCATTCTTCTTTCATCCAATTTTAGACAGTCCCTGCACCTTTAGCTCCCTTTATCACATTTTTCTGTCTTTCTCTTTGACCTCTGCTTGTTTTTCACTTTCTTGTTTTGAGTTAAAGTCTGTTGAAAAATAAGTGTTGGTCTCCAAAAATGAGTGCCAGTGGGCCACCTTGGAAACCATTGGCTTACATTAATCACTGGGTGGTTAGTTGTCCGGCTGGTGCCAGAAAGTCAGTGTAATCAGGGAGTCTGGTATTACAACGGATGCCAAGCAGAACTTATTTCATGTAGGGGCTCTATCATGAAGGGCTGCGCTGCCTCTATGCAGAGCACTTCCCCTCTTTTTATACATCTGCATGGTCTAAAGTGAATTCTTTTAACCAGTTTTTTTTCTCAATATTAGATATTTATTTTCAGACTATTCAGCTCAGAAACAGTGAGCAGGGTTTGCCTCTTCCTGAGCTGTGCTGTCTAAAGTAATGACCTATCCTGGAGAAATGCTGGGTTAAATGAATGCACTTCAGAGAGTGCAAGCAAGTAAGTACAACTGCTACACTGTGATCAGAGAAAGTGCTGTTGTTCCTGACCTGATCCCAAGTTTCTGTAGGTGAAATAACCTATAGAGTGGTACAAGCAGACAGGTAGTGTAGGTTGGTGCACAAAAAAAGGCATGAGATGAAATCAAGTCTAGACAGCCTTAGTATTTGGCAATCCTGGCATCCAACAGCACAGGCAATAAAAGCCTTGGGCCCCAGCTCTTATATTTTGTGTAATAAGCCCTGCTTGAGAACTGTGGTTTGACAACATTTTGTAATTTTACTGTGGGTTCCATCTTACCAGGTTGTGAATATTAGAACATGGCGGGATGACACCTAATATAGGTGCCAAACTTAATCGACATGTTAAGTCCGTGCTAAGATTTAATTTCTTTAGGAAATGTTTATGAAGTTTTCCTCAGATCATGTACTAATGTTTTATTTGCCTCGTTGGTTTGAGGCATAAATGTATGCCACACCACCCTGATGTGTTGCATCAACATGTAATGGTAGGACATGTACATTTTAATATAATTACTAGTCATGAAAATTGATTGTTTGACAGAAGAACCCCTCCTGCTCTTAACACCATATATAGATATGTTGATCCCCAACCGTCCGACCTCTACAGCAACCCATCAATCACCACTGCCAATCACCCGCTCACTGCATGGGAACAACTCAGCACACTAAAAACAACCATTCTTATGAACTCCATTCAGTCAGTAGCACCCACCGATGCATGCTTCTACCAACTCTTCAACCTCGGAAGAGACAAGATCAGCCACCAGCTCACCACCATCCTTAATGTCTCCATAACCACAGCCACCTTTCCTGATGTATGGAAAGTGGAGGTCAGACCCCTTCTCAAGAAACCTTCAGCAGACCTCAGCGGGCTCCAGTAGTCTCATCTCCTGCTCCCATTCCCTGCCAAGGTCCTGGAGAACGCCATCAACCTCCAACTAACCAAACACCTGGAGAGAAACAACCTACTGGGCCCTTCCCAATCAGTCTTCAGAACCAACCACATCACAGAGACAGCCCTGATCACTGCATAATTACATCTTTACCATACTGGACAGAGGAGAATCAGCCACCCTTATCCTCTTGGACCTCTCCACAGCCTTCAACAACATCTCTCACCACATATTCATCGTTAGACCATGCCGTATAGGAATCACAGACGTTGCATTCAAATGAATGTCATCCTTTCTAGCAGGACGCACCCAAAAAGTCTGCCTCCGCCCCTTCACCTTGCAACCCTTGCACACAATCGGCACCGTACCCCAAGGACCATCCCTCAGTCCAACCCTGTTTAACATCTACATGACACCACTCGCAGACATCGCCAGATAACATGACATCATCATCATCTCCTACGATGATGTTACCCAGCTTGTCCTCTCACTCTCAGTGGACCCCACCTCAACGAAAACCAACTTTCACAAGTTGTATGAAGAACGTCACCGCCTGGATGAAGGACAACTGCTTGAAGCTCAAAATGGACACAACTGATGTTCTTATTTTCATCAGGCACACTATGTTCTGGAATAAAACCTGGTGGCTTGCAGAGCTCGGACCCACCCCGACACCAAATGACCCTGCCCGCTACCTCGGCATCATCTTGGACTGCAAAATTTAAATGAAAGGTCAGATCAGCGCTGTTTCCTCAGCCTGCTTCAACACGCTCAGCAAAGTCTTCAGGTGGCTTCCCATCAGTACCAGGAAAACTGTGGCGCAGGCCCTCATCTCCAGATGACTAGACTATGGCAACGCACTCTATGCAGGCACTATCACCGAACTCATGCAAAGACCCTAGATGATCCAGAATGCAGCTCCCAGACTGATCCTCAACCTGCCCAAGAGGACACACATCTACCATCCAGAAAAGATGCCAGTTCAATCTTTTGGTCCACGCCTATAAAGCCCTCCATGACAGAGGATCTGCATACATGAACCACTGCATGCATTTCCACCTACCGACCAGGAGTCTCAGCTCCGCACAACTCGCCCTCACACAGATACCATGTATCCTCCGCGGCCACTCCAGAGGACGATGTTTTTCCCACCTCGCCGCCAAAGCCTGGAATGCCTTCACCTCTGCACCGCACCCTCGCTGACCCACTTCAGGAAGGGAGTCTAGACCTGGCTCTTCGACTGATACCTGCAGCACAGTGACCGGATACCCTATGGGGGGTAAACCATGCTATACAAGTACTACTTGATTCAGAATATAAGGTGTGAGAATAGATTAACCATGACTAGTCAAAAAGATGGATAATGGACAGACCAGTGGTCAGGGTTTTGATGTTCCTCAAGGCTCAGCTCTCTCTACTGGCCTTTTAATCTATGCCTGTGCCCAATGTCTGCCTCCATCCAACCACCTTGCATCAGCTCATTGCTGATGAGACTCTGATCTATATCGTGATTTCCAGTGAGCCCACATCTCTTATGGATGTAGAGCAAGTACTCAGGGACATCCAAATCCGGATGCAGCTGCACCCCTTTAAGACAGAAACACTACTTTTTGTTGGTAAAAGGAGGCATCTCCTTAGGGTCTTTACACCCCGTAATGCCTTTCACCTAGCACTGGTTCCAGGAACAAATGTGGAAAATCTTAGCGTTGTGTTTGACTAATGCTTCCTTTGACCTGCAAGTTTGCTCATAGGTCAGAAACTGTTATACTCATGCTTATTTTCCTATCTTAGCTTCTTCTCTTCGAAAAGAACAGGGGCAGGATCTTGGGTGAAACAATGATCTGTAGGCTGAATTTCTACAATGCTCTACACAATGGTCATCTGAGAATCTTTTAGACTAGCTTCATAGAGTACAGGATGCCAGAGCTAGAGTCATCTATGGTCTGCACAAGAGATTCATAAATCTTCCTTCTGCAGAGCGCTTAATCGACTCCACGATTGGACGTTATGTCTTACCTTACTTTTACATGGCTGCACCAGTTTGCTCTTGAATACCTCCCAGCAAACATTACTGCTACTTACACTCCTAATTAAGGTCTGTATAATGCTGATGAGGCATGTTCGTTGTTCTCCAGGGGGCATATTATCAAGGACGGGCGATACATTATCGCCGCTTTTATCGACAGGAAACTGCCGATAAAGCGGCGATAATGGGCTTGATAATATGCTCTATGAATTCCTATTGAAGCCCATGTTAGATGTCTTCACATCTAACATGGGCTTCGATAGGAATTCATAGAACATATTATCAAGCCCATTATCGCCGCTTTATCGGCAGTTTCCTGGCGATAATGTATCGCCCGTCCTTGATAATATGCCCCCAGGTTCCTTCCGAACTCTAAAGGAGGTCGTTCATCTCTATACAGGCCCCTTGATATTAGGATCCCAATCTCACTGTTGTGCCTTAGGAAAAAGTTGAAGCTTAATTATTCACCTATGCAGGTTTTGTAAAACCAGATCCTTGTGAATTCTGATAACTGATAACTTAAGAACATTGTCATCTCAGCCACACAGACAGTCACATTTCAAGTGTGCAGAGTGCATGCCACCAGTATGCCAGCCAAAACCAGACAGGCATGGTTTATATGCTACTACAGTGAAGTTTTATAGAAGGTAAACACAGTTTGCAAAATTGATTCTGTGAAGTTCTCACTGTTGGAGAGAAATCAATTATTCGGGGATTTTCCTTTTAATTAATGGTTGAACCACTCAGTAATGGTAAAGAAGCCAGAAGCAGTAGTGTGATTTAAAAATAAATATGTTTTTGATTTGTTTAATTTTATTATTTGTTTTTAGCACAGGGTAACCACGGGGTCACTTCAAATCACTTTGAAAGAGGTGCTAAAGAAGGTGGGTGGAAGGGTAGCCAGCTGTGGCAAGAACAACATATTTGAAAAGCGCAGTCAGATCATCACGAAAAAGACAAGCTGTAAACATGCTGGGTTTGTTATGTCTGCTCGACTTTCCTTGGACTTGAAAGCGTTTTTCAAAGGGAAGGTCCTTGAGCATGAAGTTTTGCGCCTGGGAAGCAATGTTTATATTGCTGTAAGACAGTTTTGGACTGTCAAGCTTAGGTGTCTGTTTCATAGGTGAGGAAGTATTAGTTTAGTGGGGCAGAGAGATGCTCTACATCTAAGGACGGCACACAAGACATAATGGCAACGCATGCCCTTTGGCTGCGCCACGCTGCAGCACTTCCAAAGTACAGGTATGCGACATATTTACAATAATATCTCACATTCCTGTGCTCTCCCCTGCGCTGGCGCACAAACTGCAACCATGCGCCGGTGCAGGCACGCTTGCACCGTGGTGCAAGGATGCATGCGTCATGGGAGATTGTTTTTGTGCAGGAAGGGGCACCTTCCTGCACAAAAACAATGACTACAGGCATTTTCCTCTTTCAATGCGTACTGTAGAATGCAGCACGCATTGAAAGAGGAAAAAACTAGGAGAAATTAAAACATTTCTCCTCGTTGTGCCTCGCTACGCCACAGTGGCGTAGCATTCAGACTCATTTCCACATTTACGATTCCTTGTAAATCTGGAAATGTGTCTTGTTCCATGGGTGTTGCGTGGGAACACCCACGCCAAACACCCATGGAACGCCCCTTTCACGCAAAGTGCTGCGTGTAAAGAGGCCATATTTTACAAGGACAGGAAAAGCCTCACAGGATGGCTTGTCCTGTCCTTGTAAATATGGAGCAGTAACATGCGCTGCCAGTACGTCACAAAAAGTGACGTACTGGTGGTGCAGGGGGCTTGTAAATCTGCCCCAAGATCTTTAATAGAGTTGTTTACCGAAGTTTACTGTACAGTTAGCCAACTTATCAGGGGTGAAGTCGTTTGTGTTATGTCAGAGCGAGGCCAATACTAGCAGCAGTCTGGACACTCTGCCACAAGCTCATGGTTTGTTGATAAATTCTCATTTTTGTTTTCCAGTGTTTCGGATTTCTGTTAAGGGCATTGGCTAATGCAAGCATTTCTCTTATTCAAAGTGTTAATTACAGTCCTCCATAGGCAACCGAAAACACGTATTACATGGTATGGATTGAAGGCGATGTCTGCTTAAGTTGTTTGTGTAGATTTTTGATCTTTCTAAAACTCTTCAAATAAATAAATAAATAAATCTTTTAAGAAACAAGGTGTTAGTAGGAATTTATGATTTTGTCACTGATTACTAAACTAGTAAAAAAATGTGCCTCTCATTTCTTGATTTCTGATCAATTTCCCAAGACACTAACCCCCTTTGGGGTCAAAGAATATTTCTATTTTGAAGACTGAAGCGGATTCTAATCACAGGACAGAAATGGTTACGGAAACATAATTTAATGTGTGCTGTTTTAACAATTATATAACAAATTCTGAAATAAAGATAGTTAAAACATGTACTGTGAGTGAGTTTAACCCCTTGCGTGCTTTTGACGGAACTGTTCCGTCACAAGCCTCTGGTGGGTTGTGCTGGTGACGGAACGGTTCCGTCATGGCCCGCTCCCCGCGCCTGCGCGGCGCGAATTCCGCGCCTGCCCTGAGGGTTCTATTGGGCGGGCGGGGCCGTGACGGAACCGTTCCGTCACAAGCACAGCCCACTCGAGGCTCGTGACGGAGCAGTTCCGTCATGAGCACGGGAGCTCCGCGCGCCCCCCCATCCCCTCTAGCACTGAGGCGGAATAGCCGCCGCAGCTAAGGGGTTAAATGTGCACAGATGCAGAAATCCACCAACGTGCTAGTGAGGGATTTCTGCTCAGAGGACACTATTCCGGCAAATCAGACTCCTTCATATTGATTTTCAGTTCACCTTAGGGCCACATTGAAAAATGAACACTGTAGGGTCAGGTCACAAAGGAATTTATGATTATGTAGTACTCCTGTAATACTAGTTCACGTACTCCTAAATGGCTTTGCAGATTGGATATGTAGCCTGGAATATACATAACTATGCAATATGTTTTATATACGTGCCAAGGAAGTGATCATTAAAAAAGATTATTCTAAAACTGGAATGATCATTTATGGCTGGCTTAAACAGTAGAGTCAATTCACAAAGCCATTTATGAGTATTTAAAGTAGTACTATGGGAATACTATGTTACATATGCAAAATGCTTTTACATTGTATTTATGTGTTAATATTCCCATCATACATAATTGTAGGATCTTAAGATCCTGTTTGTTGATTTACTTACAATATTGCCAATATATGCATCTTGCTCCTCCATATAACACTATTAAATGATTGGCAGGTGACGAGCTACCTTTGAAACGGGGACATTTCTTAGACTGTATTTTCAATCAGAATCCAATTGCCACTTTCTACATGAATTCCTTGAAATAAGAAACAAATCTCCATACAAAACACAATATAAAAGTCTTACTCTTCTCCTTACTCTTGCAGTGAATTAGCATTCTTTGATTTCTGCCTAATAGACAGCTGATTGTCCACCAAATCTTCAAACGGGATTTTATGTTTCCAATGTCTCTTTACATTTGAGGGATACCCATCTCACCTCTACAGCTGAAGAGGAAGACATTGCAAAGAGATCAGAAATGTGATCTTTAAATTTTAAACTGAAAAAATGTTCATACAAAATGTTAGCTTTAATTGCAAATAAGTAAACAATCATTAAATGTGATTGGTGTTTTTCAGTACACCGTACTGTACATTGACTATTTCTCATGTGCTGTTAATGATTTTAATGTAACCTATTCCATTTAACCTCGAGGATTAACTTTTGGTAAACATATTTCTGATGTTGAATGATTGTAATGCACTGTTTAGCAGTAGCGGCAGCCGAGTTGACAGAGTGGTGATGTTATATCTGGGGGTCTCTAGTTGGCAGAGGTAGGTACTACTGTCCAAATAGGGACCCTTGCTTCTAGTCAGGGCAAGGAGATAACCCTCTGAGATAACCCCTGCTCACCCTCTAGGTAGCTTGGCACGAGCAGTCTAGGCTAACCAGGGGCAATGCGTAAAGTATTTGTACCAACACTCAGAGTAACACAGTGAAAACACCACAAACTGACTCCACAACAGTTTAGAAAAATAAAGGTATTTTAATCTAAACTACACAAGACCAAAACGACAAAAATCCAACATACACAGTTCAAGAATATGGTTTCAAAAAGAGTTCTTAAGGTTGCGTTAAAATTCGTAGGTTGCGATAGAATTCTCTACGTTGCGATAGAATTCTCTACTGATGCGTGAAAAGTTCACAGTTGCGTCACGTTTACTCACAGTACCTTTTAGTTGCAACAAAGTTCCAAAAGCAGAAGCTGGTGCGGTGGAAAACAAGCGATGCGTTGCTCCTGAGACCCTGGGGAGGCGATGCGACAGCCCCGCTGCAGCAGCGGGCGTGTTGCGACGAATCCGGTCTGTATGGGGAGGAAGGCCACTTGTATGGATTCCGGTGCGTAGGTTCCGTAGGAAGTCTGTTCTCGCAAAGGCACGATGCGACGATCTCGTTGGGGCTGCGACGATCTCCGGGGCGACAATGCGCGGTCCAGCGGGGATCCTCTCTCTCGCAGCTCCTCGATGCGTTGATTCTGCGACGATGCTCGCAGCGACGTGATGCGGTTCGCAAGCAAGCGGTGCGGCGTTCTCACCCAGCGACGACAGGCTCTGCAACGATCCTCGCAGCGATGTTCGATTCTCCCGCACCGGTCTGGTGCGTCCCGCAAACGAAGGATGCGACGTCTCTGGCAGCGGCGTCAGGCGCTGCGACGATCACGACCTCCGTAGTGGCGGGAAACTTCTCGCACTGTCGGGGATGCGCCCCGCAAGCGAGCGATGCGACACTTTTCAGTTTCAAAGTCACTCAAGCTTAGTTTCAAGCTTCCCAGCTCAGGTACAACTTCCAGAGGCCCCACAACTGGATCAAGCACTCTAGGAAGGACAGAACTCTCTCAGCAGAGTTCAGGGTAGCTGGGGGTGAAGTCCTTTTGTTCCTGGGATTTCAAAACAGGGAGCCAGATCTTCTCAGGCCCTTGGAGATTCCTTCAAGACAGGGGACACAGCTCAGCAGCAAAGTCCTTCCCCTCTCCTTGGCAGCAAAGCAACAGGTCAGTCCAGCAGAGCAACAGCAGGACAATCTTCCTTCTTCAGTTTCAGCTTTCTCCTTGGCAGAGGTTCCTTCTTGATTTCCAGGATGATCTAATTTTCTGTTGTCAGGGGTCCTGTACTTATACCCTAAAGTCTTTGTTCTCTTGGTGCATGTGGGCCCTGAGCCCGGTCTGAACCAGTTCTGGGTGGATCCTGAGCACTTTGTTTTGCTGGCTGCATCTTTCCTTTCAGAGTGAGGGGCAGGGTCCTCAGCCGCCCAGCAGGGGGGTGGAGCCAGCATTGTGGAAGGCAGGCACAGCCCTATTCAGCACAGGTGCTAACTCCTCCCACCACTCCAGTTGCAAATGCAGTCATTCAGACTAGTGCTGACTCATCCATCCTGCTGGGGAATTCCCCAGCCCCTGTCACTCACAAACCAGACAGTCAATACACAAACAGGCCCAGGCACACAGAAGGTCAGACAAGAGAACAGCAACTTTCTAAAAGTGCTGTTCTCAAACCCAGGATTTAAAAACAACCTTTCCTAAAAGATGTGTTATTAAATTCTGAGTTCAGGGATACTAGATACTTATGTCCTATCTTGTTCCTATGGGAAGAAATGCTGTTAACCACTGTAGCCAGCATCCCCCATGTTAATCTATGGAGCAAGATAGCCTTACAATAGTGAACAACGAAAATGGCTGTAATTCACTACCAGAACATGTTACCTGCACCAGTACATGCTCTACCTTTCATATACACTGCACCCTGATATAAAAGTCTTACTCTTCTCCTTACTCTTGCAGTGAATTAGCATTCTTTGATTTCTGCCTAATAGACAGCTGATTGTCCACTAAATCTTCAAACGGGATTTTATGTTTCCAATGTCTCTTTACATTTGAGGGATACCCATCTCACCTCTACAGCTGACGAGGAAGACATTGCAAAGAGATCAGAAATGTGATCTTTAAATTTTAAACTGAAAAAATGTTCATACAAAATGTTAGCTTTAATTGCAAATAAGTAGACAATCATTAAATGTGATTGGTGTTTTTCAGTACACCGTACTGTACATTGACTATTTCTCATGTGCTGTTAATGATTTTAATGTAACCTATTCCATTTGACCTCGAGGATTAACTTTTGGTAAACATATTGCTGATGTTGAATGATTGTAATGCACTGTTTAGCAGTAGCGGCAGCCGAGTTGACAGAGTGGTGTGCAGGGGGAATGTGGGGAAGGGGGAGGGAGAGAGGGGGAAGGTGGGGAAGGTTGACAGGGGAAAGACATACAGCGGCAAATTATCAAGGACGGGCGATACATTATCGCTGCTTTTATCGGCAGGAAACTGCCGATAAAGCGGCGATAATGGGCTTGATAATATGCTCTATGGAATTCCTATCGAAGCCCATGTTAGATGTCTTCACACCTAACATGGGCTTCGATAGGAATTCATAGAGCATATTATCAAGCCCATTATCGCCGCTTTATCGGCAGTTTCCTGGCGAAAATGGGTCGCCCGTGCTTGATAATATGCCCCACAGTTTTTTAAAAAACACCTGCTCGCCACATCGCGCTCCTCGCTTCTCCAGGCACAATCTCCAGAGTGCACTGCGGACAATCCTGACACTGCTTTCATGCTGCTGAAAGCCGCACCAGGATTGGCCTGAGCGCCGATGATTTGCTCTCCCACACAGATTTTGAAACTGCGCCTGCTCTCTGCAACCCAGCAATGCAGCAGGGGTTGGAGAGAGCTTCACTGTGCATTTGAGTTTGGCCGGCATGAGACACCCGGCAAAACTCAGATGCGCAGTGAAGGCAGTTCCCACCACTCCCCCTCCCAGCCTGTCACCACCCTGGCCCCGCCCTAAAGCCTTAGCTCGGAGAGAAAAAAACGATAATAAAGAAGAGTTTTTTATCATTTTACTCTTCATGTTGCTGGCAGGTGGGTCAATGCTCCTTTGCCATAGGAGAAGATGCCACTGCTGCTGCTAAGCTCAATCATAGTGTTTTTATTTCCCTTTCCTTCATCTTAAGCTAGTTGTGACAACATTGTGGGTCACAAAAGTTCCTCGAACACTTGATGGAAAGGTGAAATACACGTTTCCCTGTGATAAATAGCCTTTTTGAAATGGTGTCTGAAATATTAATAGGAACAGCTGGTGCATTAAACGAATGACAGTTAATATTGTTCAACCTTGCATGCATTACATTAAATCATGGTAATAAAATGACTTTTCAGGTCAGCCAGTTCTGATATTTTAGTTTCATATTGGACTTTCAAAGTGTTTTTTTATTTAAATCTTCTGGTAACCTATTGCACCAAGGTTGTGCGAAAACTAATAAAAATATTCTGATTAAAACATTATAGGTTCTATCACACGATGAAGCACATGCATCAAACTTCACAAATAGATTTTACTGTTAGCAAAAAATAGGAATTTATTACGTCAGTGTAAAGTACATCTTGGCACAGATATGCTTTTTAACAGCCCCTAGACCATGGGTACTCACAATCATTTTCCCAGGAGCCAAAAGGTTTGTCTGTGATGGCATGTGACCCAGGGCCGCATTGATACCAGTATGGTGGGCGTAGGGAAGTGAAGCATATACATCCAGTGGCTGAATTGCCCATGTGAAACCAGAAAACCAGGGATTATTCCCGATTCCCCACTTTACCAAACTGTGTGATCCTAGGCAACTGTTTAATTTCACTTTCTTTCCTTTTTATTCATTATCATATATAAAAGGGCAGTGAAATACATGCCTTCTGAATGTGCAGTTTGCAAAACGTTCTCATGTGTTTGATTTAATAAACTATAATGTTTCATGTGTATAGGAACCCAGCCCAAAGAGTGCACTTACCAACTGACTTGCATCTTAGTTCACTATTGACATTATTGTCAGGGTGGGGGGAAGGATGACTGTTAAATTCAGTTTTAAAAACTATTGCTTTGAAGAAAATACTTCTCAATGCACTGATATAATGTAATGTACTAAGTTGAAACGGTTCTGCATGTTAATAAAATACACCTTTTGTATTTTGAAGAGACCGTATCATCAGGGGCGGCTCCTCCACTAGGACGGAGGAGTGTCGCCCCACTGCTTTCTGGCAGTGTGAGAAGCAGAAACATAAAATGTTAAAACTACCAATTAATGTTTCTGCTTCTCGCACTGCAAGAAAGCAGAAGGGTTTGGTTGGGGCTGGCAGGTGGACACATCTGCTCTAGAGCAGGGGAGGAGTGGCTTGCCCACTGCTTAGGGCGATGACTGTTTGGTCAGCCCTCTGGGGCCGACCAAAGCAGTCATGTGCACCCTGTCTTTTCTTCATGTAGGCTGCATGCAGCCTACATGGAGAAAATGGCCTCCCCATAGGCGCCAGGCTGGTCGGCGTCCTAACCAATCACAATGCTGCCATTACAGTGTTATGATTGGCTTAGGGGAGTGGAGGGAGGCTGCCTGCTTCCTGTTCCTGCCGGAGGCAGGAGAGCAGGAGAGGAGCAGAGACAGGCCAGTGAAAGTAAGTTAACTTTTTTAAAATGTATTTTTATTTTAAATTAACTTCCCCCTGCATGCCTCCCCACCCCACTTTTGCTGCATGCTGAAATAAAAGTGTTTCTAAAGTTAGGCAGTGCAGGATAACCTAGTTACTTCCTTTCTTTAACTTCAATAAACCTTTAAATAAAGGCTTTCTTGTTTATTTGTTTATTTAACTTATTTCTCAGTGTTACTGCTGAGTTAAGAAAACAGCAGCCCAGTGCTGCTGTTGACCAGGGGGGCTGCTTGTAAAGGTCAGGTGGACTGCAGGCGGCCCTCGGGGCGAGACTTTTGAGTATCACCTTCCTAGACTATTGACAACTAGACTTAGGCAATATTTTCATTATACCAATACAATTTATATAATTTCTAACATTTCATGTAATGCAAAGTACAGAAAGTTATACCATGGTGCCATGTTGTGTAATTTTAAGTCCGTACAGGTAAAATGCCGATCGCAGGAGCACAGGAACAATGCGAACAAACAGAACCCAAGTGGCTGTAGATCAAGGCACTTGTGTTTTTTGCTATGTTTAAGTACGAAATCCATCCTCACATCCAATAGGGATGAAAGGATTAATTTAACACTGAAATATAGTGCTAAATGCCAGATTTGCATTTTTCTTAATTTTGATAACTTTTCTGAAACTTTGCATAATTATGAAAAAAGAAATTACACAGATTTCACAAACTCCTTATGAAAATATTCTGGTTCAATTTCCTGTTCCAGGGCAATACACTCCGCTTTCTCTGATCTGTTCTTGCCTTGCGCCTGACTTCACAAAACCCCACCTATACATACTTTAAATGTATCCCAGACTACAGCAGCAGAGGCAGACCCTAAATTATCAATAAAAAAGTTACCACTGGCTTTCTCCAGGGCCGAAACAACTTCTACATCAAGGAGGGGTGCATAATTAACCAGCCTACCGGCAGAGCACTGATATTGCCTGGGCAGGTGGTGAATTTCTTTGATATTATCTAATATAGTATTATCTATGAAGAAATAATCAGGCCTTGAGAAATGACCCCATTTCTCACTATGGAGATTTGTCTGGGTCATTTGGAAATACCACACATTCGCCAACCCCAAGTCCTGGTGAATACTCCTTAACGCGTTCCATGCGTTGCATGGCCCCCGGCCATCTGAAGGTCAAAGTGGGCGTGTGCATCAGACGGCTGGGAGTCGTCCAATTTCTGCACGCATAAAATCCGCCCACACGGCAGGGAAATTTGCGCTGCAGCAAATGAGTTAATAACGGCCTAGTTTTAGTTATAGAGATACAGTATCTCCCAGTACTTTCAAGAGTAGCATCGAGCAGAGTGTTGAAATCACCCCTAAAACCACAGGTGATGCGAACTCCATCAAGTTCCATTCAAGGATCGCGAGATGGCAGGGGTCATCAGAGTTTGAGCCATAAAAACCCGCACAGACAAATTCATAGTTTGAACATCTCATACCCACCAAAACTTATCTACCTGTGCTGAAGACAGAATCTCCATCCCAGCGCCTTTCCTCAGGAGGATAGCAAATTCTTTACAAAACTATGCCTGATCAGTGACTGTATAACTCTCAATCCACCTATATTTTGAATTAAGGGTTTTACTCTCCATTGTTGTTATGTGAGCCTCCTGCAAGATCATTACGAGGGTCTTACTCTCTTCGAGATACCGCAGTACCAATCTTTGCCTCCTTTTTGATCTGAGGCCAATAACATTCCAAGTTAGAACACTTATCTCTTTGCCTACCCGATACATTTTTTAGGAATCTCCACCCCTACTTCCCATAATGTGGTTCATGTAAATGTGTGTGGAGGCCATTAAAACAGCAGTTTGAGAGATCTTGAGAACGTTTCATCTTGGGTTTTTCCCACTGCTCCCCACCCAGGGTCCCTTCCCAAACCGCCCTCTTGAGGAACCTGCCCGTTATTAATTTGCATTGAAAAGGCATATGTGCTTTCCCCGGAGGAAATACCTAATAAAAAACAGAATGTGTAAAATCACCATGTGCACCCCCAAGCCACGCCACACTACAATCCCCCATGTGTGGCCCCCCATAACTGAGAAAGGGCCTCCAAAATGTGTGTGCTTATTAATCAGAGCAACCTCATCTTCAGGAGTGCTGTAATTCTTCATCTGCTTATTCAAAATGAGATGCAACATTGCTGGGAATTTTAGCTGTGCCTTAACCCCTCATTTATGGAGCTCTTCCATTCTCCTACAGCTTAAGAAATTGCATTGGACTTGTAGGGAATATGTGATGTAAAAACAGGGTCAAAATGATTGCGGTATGTTACATCGCAGTTTTTACAACGCATGTCGTTACAATGACTTATGCTGGAGGGCGCTGGACTTAGGAGTAGTAAGATTTACTATTCCAAAACCAGTCTACGTACAGTAGGGAAGGTGTTGGAGTACTAAATATTACTATTCCTTAGGTTATAGCGCCATCCAGCACAAGTCGATCTAATGACTTGCGTTGTAAAGGCTGCGTTGGAACTGCATCACGTTGTACTCCACGCGATGTAAAGGATGTTTCCCCTTGTAGGATGGACTTGGGGTGTATCCCGGTAGGGTGGATGCCATTCGAGTCGGCTGTTTTGAGTTAGAGTGGTATGTCAGAATTGAAAATATGAGCAGTCCTGTGATTATGCCTAAGCACCAAAGAGATATGGGTACTCTCGCTTAGTTTGGTGTGGCTGGGCCATTATTTGTGCATTAGGTGTGAGGTTGGCTCCACAAAGTCACCTGAGATTGCAGCAGCTTTGGTGATATGTAGAGAAAAAAATGAAAAACACCTGTTATAATGGCTGTATTCCAGAACAATTATTATTTGCACCTTCTCTTTGTGTCCCCAGAAATGGTGGTATTACAGAAGCGAATGTGGATGCCTGTGCTGCTTCTTCTGTAATACAGGTCATGCAGGTCCACATTTTGCACCTGTATGGTCTCAAGGTGGTGTCATCATGCTAATGAGGGAACACTTTTTCCCTTCTCATGTGCCATATTATTTGTCATATTACTCTTGCATATACAGGGGCATGCAGGCTGGCAGAAGACTAACAGTGCCCCACAAAATAAGTTGTGCACTGTTGAGCACTGTTGATGAACCCCCACAAGGGCATGGCCCAGGAGAACAGGGATTACAGACATCCCAGGCATCCCCTTGCAGAAAAGTGCATCTGCTTTTGGGGAGATCCCTAACCCTCTTTAAATTCCTGTTTGCATCTCTTTTAATGTTGCCCTCTCCCTAGTGGAGATTGACGACTTTGTCTCCGGTCAGGAAGACACTTTTATTTGAAATATTGGGCCCTTCACCAGCCTCAGGGCCAGCCCCTCCTGTGGGGAGGGAGGGTGCAGCCGAGCTTTTTGCGAGGGCTGGTTTTGGCCGATTTTGTTACCGGGGTCAATATTGCCGAGCCCCGGTAACAAAACAAAAACAGCCCCCAGCGACCCAAAACTGGCCCCCACCCCGGCGGCCCACTGAGGAAACGCCTGGTGCCCGCTGCAGCCAGTCCGGCCCTGACCAGCCTGAACAAGATGTTACCAATAATGGCTATTCTGTCACAGACCAGGACAAGACATCATTTTACTTAGTACAGCCCCAGATTTGTATTTTATGACAGAGATGCCCATGATATCCATCCTTTCATTGACTCACAATGATCTTCCATGCTTTAAGGCAGGCCAGGTGTTATCTGCCAATGATATAGTGCTAAAGAAAGTAGGGTGCTACCTTCTCGCTTTCAGTGCCCAGAACCTAAATATAATTTCTCCTCAATCCTCGAAATGCCCAGCAGCCTTATTGTTCCACGGCTGATGCAAGACAAAACGTCAAATGGGTTTCTTAGCTCAGCAGAAACCTCATAAGCACATCGCATGCCAGAAATAAAGCTAGGTATAAACTTCTTATATTGTGTAAGAAATAAGTGCCACAAATAAAAATTCCTTTCACCCCAATAAATAAGTTCATGGAATAAACCATAACACATAGTTGCTTCATCAACACTTTCACTTTTTCTCTGCAACAGACAGGAGTGTATATCTCTTGGACTCCTTCTAGAATTGAGTAGGCCTGTCAATTGTCTCTTTGTCCTCAGAAGAAACTCTAACGTCCCTCCATAGCATAGTCTACCTTAGAGAACTAAGGTATCTTGCAGCTTTTTCTCTGCTCTCTTTTCCAACAGGTATTTCTCAAATTATATCTCTAGGTTCAGCACAAAATTCCTCCTGAAGTGGTCTATGATCCCTCCATATGTGTTCACCGTAATACTTTGGAAGACATACATTTTGTTGAATATCCTTTCATGATCACATGAACATATTTTCTCAGATAGGCAATCGCTGCTGCATCTTGCAAGGGTTTGTTTCCAAAAAGGCCTCAGGATTCCTCATCCAGTTTAAGAGCGAGTTGGCTTCTGTCTGAAAGTCCACCGGCTGATCGATGACTTCTGGCCATGGTATACTGGCTCAAACCTGATGATTTGAACCTCAAAAGACTCCTCTGCTAGTAAAACAAAATCAGGAAGCCAACAATTCATCCATATGAAGGCACATTCATCGAGAGAAGCACCTCCAATTAAATTTCCAGTTTTAGTGTCAAATGTTTAAGCAGTTATAGAAATATAGCAATAAATTAAAGTGAATTAATTACGTATTTAAAATTATTGATGCTCATGGCTTATATCATCACTTTGGGACCATTAAATACATTAAAACTATCTCATGTTAGCCTCAGCACTCACCACACATATTGTGAGAGAGTACTATTGAATTCAGTATTGTAAAATGCATGTATTTCTTTCTAAAAGTTGTCCTAAAATCTGCTTCTACTATTTGGTTTGGTTTTACATATTCTGTTGTGGGATGCATGCTGAGCAGTCTCTGTGTGTTACGTAACCTTAAATGATGCGCAGTACCAAAATGGCAATGCATTATTTTTTTACCGCTTGTTTCTTAAATTTAACACAGTGACTAAAGGATACTTCTATTAGTAACATCAAATGCAGCAAAAATTATTGACCTTGTAAGTGTTGCAAACATTTCCATTCAGAATCTAACTTTCACACAAATGTCATTAGCAGTATCTAAACTCAATGGCTTACCCTGCCAGCAGATGTTTTCTCTAAAGTGTGTTTTTAGTGGACATCACGGGAGGTGTTGGCCACTAAAAACACCCTGGCAGATTTATGACGACTGGCGCATCCCTGCAAATCAGCAGGGATGCACCAGGTAAGATGCGTTACGCAAGTGTACCCTTGCACCACCACAGATTGCAGCATTTACTATGCGGCGCATCGTGGCGCAAGGATAAACAGATGCATGACGCATCTCCTGTTGGAAGGGTGGCGCATTGCTGGAGTCGTGTCGCAAGCGCGACGCAACTCCAGCAATGCTCGTGGCCTGCCCATCCATAACGCGGTGCGTCACACCTTATGCCTGCTTGAAGCAGGGGCATGGTTTTGACACAGCGGTGTCGGAAAAGTGACTGAGTGGAATCTTGTAGATTTCACTCAGGCACTTTATAGAGGCTCTACTGCACCAGAACACCCCCCCGCCCCCCTTGCGCCGGAAAGCCCACATAAAACCTGACGCAGGTTTAATGTGGCGCAGGGCTTTATAGCGTGATCCATCTCCCTCGATGTGTCCCGTTGTAAATAGAGCACAGCATGGCGCATGGTTTATGCCGCCGCTGCGTCACAGAAGTTACTCAACAGCGGCGCAAAAGTGGCGCAAGGGACTCATAAATCTGCCCCACACTTTTTTGCAAAATCTACATCATCAAAGCCTGAAAATGCAATCTAAATTGTAGATCTCTATTATTCATGGCTTTGAGTAGTTTCATATATAAATGTACCTATTTAGGTAACAGTTTGGCGGGAAACGGACTGTGGAAAGAGAAATATCGTCTAGCATGGTAAAATTTAAAATAATTCTTACATTACCTTGCAGACCAGCTGCTATAGCTAGGGGAAGCTTCAACGTTTGGAAGTAATGACTGGCTCAATACAAATTGTGAAGGTATCTTTGGATGATAAATAGAATATATGCTTTTGATCCTTAAGACTATTTGTAAATATGACATTGAGGAAAATACAAATAGGAAAGGAGTAATGCTTCTACAAGTCTCAGCCACTGGAAAACGCTTAGCCGGCACTCTTCTGGAGCTGCAAAGCATGATGATAAAATTAATAGGTTAGGTTTATTAGATTGTCTGAGAAACCTTTAATGTGTTCTGATCTAGAAGTTACTATTTTGTCATGTAATTTCTATATCACAGCTTGGCGAGGAGATGAATCCATAAGAAAAGCTACATAGTAACTAAAAACAATTAGCTGTCCATGATTTTTAGAAAAACAATCCAAGCTCACAAGGGCTTTTGAGTACTTCATGAAGGAATTAAAAAGGTTAATATTGAAGAAATTCAGAGGGGAACCTTTGGGGATTGCATTTTTATTATAATGTGTTGTTTACTCTTACACAGAATTTTGACAACTATCTAGGTAAAGTGTACACTTTGTAAATTACTTGCAAATCAATAAAGAAAATGTTGCACATGACATTTGGGTTGCTTTTCTGAAGCTCATGCCTATAGCTGTTGGCTGTTCAAGGGAGCCATGTTGCAAGTTACATCAGCAGCTAGTGCTGATTTGGTAATGGGCTCCGACACATAAAACTGAGAGTAGAATTCCCTTGAGTAGATCTAATAATGGGGTTTTTCCATGACAATACAACTCCAACTCCCTCATTTACATCTATAAAGCGAAAACAAAGAAATACAAAAGTCCCATAAAAGAGTGTTCACCGTGTGTCATTTAAAATCCATAAGCTACATGCTAATGAACAAAGGAGCCAGGTAAATAGGCAGCTGGAGACGGCTTTGATGGTACGCATGGGACAGGCGAGGCCAGCCGGTGTGCTATTTTTTGAACAGCTGTGACGTTGAGTATCCCTTTGTGGCATCCACAGTGCAGCAAAGCATTTCATATCTGAGACTCACGCTTCGTATACTTGACACTTGATGAGGACTGTAGACATCCATCACTGACTGCTTGTCGAACACGTCACATTGAGATGAGTACTGGGCTCCAGAAACTTTACAGTACAGCAACAGCAAGAAGTTAAGCCTCATTGCCCTAGCTGCTGAGGGACATCCTGAGGGCTGTGCAGTGGGGGCGGGCCTGCCACAACTCAAGATTGCATCTTGTCACACTGTGGTGCTTTCTTACTGCAGAGCTCTGTCTAGGATTACATTCTTGAACAAATGCCTGATGAACATAGATTGTGAGGGCAAAAAGTAAAAGAGATATTTACTGAAGTAGATGACTGGAAATATGTTCCCAAGCCCCTGATAGTAGCCAGTGGCTTAACGAAACATAAGGGGCCCCTCTGCACGGTACATGGAGGGGTCCCCCCATGGACCTACTTAGGAGCGCTCAGGCCAGGGTACTGTGCGGAGGGGTCCCCTGGAGCTCGGGGACCCCGTACTATGGGGGCTGCAGGGGTCTTTGTTACACCACTGATAGTAACGGTCATCGCGATCTTTCCCTCTTAAGGAAGAATGGGCACATGTTATAATTTACAAACTCCTTCTGTTTGAGAAGTTTGTTAGTGGTATATGTGAAGCAACTGATATAATTCAAAATGCAAATGATATATGATGCGAACCGAGAAAGTCAAGTTTGATCATGTGATTTTAGAAAATACGAGATGGGGGATATGCCATCCATATATAAATATTTCCCACCCCCTCTACTCGCCCTTTCCTCTCTGGACCTTTAAAAAAATCTTATAGTGTTGTGGAGACTCACTTTTATCCTTGTCAGTTTATGATAATCTATCTAGACTGATGTAAATCTTTAAAAAACGTGTTCTTAGAGCAGGTATGCGTCGATTGGGGAAGAGCTTTACTATATATACATATATATATATATATATCTATTTATATATATATATATATATATATATATATATATATATATATATATATATATATATATATATATATATATATATATATATATATATATCTGTTTCCCTTCCTCCGAAAGAACCGGGACACTCAAAACTGCGGTGCAATGCAGGGTCAGAGGGTTCCCTGCCAATTATAAGTCATTTCACAAAACGCTTCAAAGGTAGCGCGATGCACTCTTCTCCAGCGCATTCACCATTCAATTAACCAGAAGTTCATGTTTCATATGCCATAATTTATTTCCAGCATGACAAACAATGGAACCAGCCCAACGCGTTTCACCGAACACTCGGCTTGATCACGGGTGATTTGTGTTCCTCACATTCACATTAAATAAAGTCTCACATATCACTTCCTTGTGCAAACATAAACAAAGGACTAAGAAACCAAGTCAAATATTACGGCCATATTGGAACAATGCCATTTCAGCGGATACCAATGTTATTAACAGATGGTGAGAGTATTGTCATCATTATAATGCAGTTACCAATTGAAACAATATTAATTGGAATATAATACAAGTCATTCTTTTCATAAACAACTCATTATATGCATCCCAGTGGAGTGATCCTAAAAAAATAATGGAAAACAAGTATCTACCATTTGATACATCCCAAGTGGGAATAAGTCTCATAACTTTTAACCAAAATTTTCATCTCATATTATGTCCTTATGTGTTGTTCAATTGTTAATTATTTCTTGATCCCAAGTGGGCTGATAATTTGCCCTGCATACTCCATCTTCTCCAACACACATTACCTGTGTATAAAAAGACATAAATCATTTAGTCTAGGTGTCCGCTGCCAACTCTCTAAGGCCTATTGGCTCGATTTAAAAAAAAAGTGCAAAATAATCACAAAAACCAAATTACAAAGTGATAAACAAATATTGTGAAATTAAAACCTGAACACTACGCAGGAGACTGTGAGACCAACTATACATTTCTCCATGCTAAGGACTTTAATATCCCCAATGGTTTACTCTCCCAAATGCCATTTCAGTTCCTCTTCAGAATTCAGCCCACCCGGGATACGAGTGTCCAAATCCATGATGTACTTACTCTCTAGCTGTCGCAACTTGCGTATTCTGTCTCCACCTCTTTTCATGGGTGGTATTTTATCAATCACAAAAAACTTCAACAGGTTACGATTGCTACGGTGTAGTTCCTCAAAATGTCTGGCTACCGGTGAATTTTGGTCTTTATTCTCTGTTGCCCGCATGTGTTCCAAAATACGCTTCTTAGCGGGAAACATTGTGCTCCCCACGTACTTTTTGGAACATGGGCAAACGAGAATTTAAACCACGTATTCACACAAACAAGTCAGATGTTGTTTGATGGTCTTCTCTTTATCCTCAATCGGAAAATAGACTGACTTAACATTTTGACTAAACTTACAAGCTTTGCATGTCATGCATGTAAAGAATCCCTGTATATCAGGTTTTCTATTCTGTCTAGTGTTGATTTCATTTTTGCTCAGTCTGTCTTTCAAAGAGTCTGCCTTGTGATAAGTAATGCTCGGATTACAACCCACTAAGTCAGTTAATGTAGATTCGGTTTGCAGTACATTCCAAAGTTTTTTTTAGACTATTACGTACCTGCCATGATTTATCATGGTAGGTAGAAATAAATCCAACCACCTCCTGTGTCTCACTCTTCCTCTGTTCTTTAGGGACCAATAGTGATTCATGACTGATTTTTTTAGCTTTTTCAAATGCTTCTTCAATCACTTGTGGACAATATCCACGTTCTTTGAAGCGCAGTTTCATACAATCTCCTTCTACAACAAAGTCCTCATCCTTACTACAATTCCTCCGGGCCCGGAGGAATTCTCCAAACGGAATGCTCCGTATGAGGGACTTGGGATGACTGCTCTCTGCATGAAGCAGGGTGTTCCCTGCAGTACTTTTGCGGAATAGCTTTGTTGTTAATAGACTCCCAGCAACCTCAACCTTCAAGTCCAGAAACTCCATACATTGACTGCTGATTTTACCTTCTAGACTAAGGTTCAACTCATTCTGGTTTAGAACTCGAATGAAACCCTCTGCTAGTGCTTGAGGACCATCCCAGATGATAAACAGGTCGTCTATATACCGCAGCCACATTTTCACATGGCTGCGGTATAGTCCAAAGGTCTCCGCTACTTGCTGCTCCCAGCTTGCCATGAATAGATTGGCAAAGCTGGGAGCAAAACAAGTTCCCATCGCTGTCCCCTGTCGTTGTCTATAGTAGACCTCATTAAAGATGAAAAAGTTGTTTTCAAGGCAAAACATCATCATGTTCAAAATCATTTCAGTATGGTCCCTAAAGGAGATGGACCATTTCTTGAGGAACTGACGACATGCATTCAAACCGTCTTTATGTCGAATAGATGTGTAAAGACTGCACACGTCACGGGAAATAAGCAAATAACTTTCCTGCCAAATAAAATTCCTAATCTTGTTTACAAAATCTCTACTGTCCTTTAAGTAAGAAGGTATTTGGGAGAGTAAACCATTGGGGATATTAAAGTCCTTAGCATGGAGAAATGTATAGTTGGTCTCGCAGTCTCCTGTGTAGTGTTCAGGTTTTAATTTCACAATATTTGTTTATCACTTTGTATTTGGTTTTTGTGATTATTTTGCACTTTTTTTTAAAAATCGAGCCAATAGGCCTTAGAGAGTTGGCAGCGGACACCTAGACTAAATGATTTATGTCTTTTTATACACAGGTAATGTGTGTTGGAGAAGATGGAGTATGCAGCCCACTTGGGATCAAGAAATAATTAACAATTGAGCAACACATAAGGACATAATATGAGATGTAAATTTTGGTTAAAAGTTATGAGACTTATTCCCACTTGGGATGTATCAAATGGTAGATACTTGTTTTCCATTATTTTTTTAGGATCACTCCACTGGGATGCATATAATGAGTTGTTTATGAAAAGAATGACTTGTATTATATTCCAATTAATATTGTTTCAATTGGTAACTGCATTATAATGATGACAATACTCTCACCACCTGTTAATAACATTGGTATCCGCTGAAATGGCATTGTTCCAATATGGCCGTAATATTTGACTTGGTTTCTTAGTCCTTTGTTTATGTTTGCACAAGGAAGTGACTTTATTTAATGTGAATGTGAGGAACACAAATCACCCGTGATCAAGCCGAGTGTTCGGTGAAACCTGTTGGGCTGGTTCCATTGTTTGTCATGCTGGAAATAAATTATGGCATATGAAACATGAACTTCTGGTTAATTGAATGGTGAATGCGCTGGAGAAGAGTGCATCGCGCTACCTTTGAAGCGTTTTGTGAAATGACATATACGCCACGTCGGGCGGGTTGAATGCATGACCTGCCCCCGTCAGAAAGGATTCCTGGATTGCGGTGGTTGGAGCGGTATGGGGACTGAAGGTAACACACGCGCATTTGTGTCTTGGGAACATTTGAACATCACAAACAGAGTTTAAAGTACATTTTCCTTCCCCTTCGTTAATGCGATACCTACCTACCAGCATAACTATTGCATGCTGGACCTTGTGGGCGCTGACAATTAGGCGGACTACAGGAGGTGTATGCACAGAAACATAAGCAAAGGGGGAGGTGCTACAGTCCGTTTGAGAGAAGGCAGACTATTTCAACCTTGCTCACGCCTGTTCACTCAAGCACACACACCTGGCGCTGAAGAGGCAGAGAAATGCCGAAATGCATCCGCCATAACAAAGGAGAACATTTTCCCTGATGTGCAGCTAAATAAAGTGCTACCGACTTGTTCCCCAGCTGTGGCCTTACTCTTTTTCGAATGGAAGGAGCGGAGTATGACATATATATATATATATATATATATATATATATATATATATATATATATATATATATATATATATATATATATATATATATATATATATATATATATATATATATATATATATATATATATATATATATATATATAGATAGATAGATAGATATATTGGAGCTTGACTTAAGTACAACAGCCAGCATGAGCTACACATTATATACTGCATTTTGACTGAGTTTTGTAGCAATGCTTCTATGTATCCCATATCATTGCTATGGACAGGAGTTTAATTTGCTTTGATTGTTCCAATGTTGCTGCTATATGTTTTATTTAATTTGTAAAGCACGACATCTGACAGCCTCTTGGCCTTGCGTACTGATCATTTTCCTGATTACGATAGAGTGGTTTTCAGTGTTGCGTGCTCTTTTATGGGTCTCTCTGTTAACATATATGCATCTCTTTCCTCGTGTAAGTCTTCTCTTGTTGCAGTTATCATGTACTTACCCTCCTAATCCACGATGAGTGTCTCCCTTTCCCAGAGTTCAAATATGGCATCAATGTTTCTGTAGTAGGGGATCTCTGTGTATAGTCATAATCTAGTGAATAGTCCCGCCCATGTGCGTGGACCCCGGAGCAATCAAAAATAATCTCTTACAGTGTCAAAAAATGCAGAAAATGCATAGACACTTAAGAGAGAATTTAAAGACAGATAATGCAGCCAAAAGGCTACACTGTCCAGTACTTCAACTAGAAATTTCCACCATAAAATCCACAAAACAGCAAAGCCTGTACAGATTTCCCTTGCTTAACAGCAAAATCCCTCAGGAATGATAGAGAGAAGAACCTGGACAGACAAGCCCCATAGGCTGCCATTATGTGGCTTAATTAGGATACTGTGCCTTTAAGAGAACCTTCCAGAACCTTCTCTCAGTATCCCAGAATGCATAGCAGGTCCAACTTAGCCTCAGTTCTTTTTTCCGGCTCCTGCAAGCAGGACCCTGGAGCATTGAGCTCTCCCTTTCAAGGGTTTTTGTTGGTGTTTTACACTGATTTCGATTTTTGGTACTTTTAAAGTACTCTGGTGACTTTCTTTCTGTGTTTCTGCACTCTTTTTTGTCCAATAATGCCTGCATTATTCGACAAGTGCCCTGAGTGCTCAAGAAAGAAGGCCAAGACAGACTCCCATGAGGTCTGTATTCTCTGCCTTCCCTCTTCCCACATCCCTGAGGAGTGTAGGATCTGCAGAAGCTTCTCTGGAAGGACCCTGAAGGAGAGGAAGAAGATCAGGCTTCAGGGGCTTGAGGAGAGGAAGCTGAAGGCACGAGGTGGGTCAGGAGGGGCTCCTTCTACCCATGCTGAGGCCTCTGGGGGGCTCCCCAGGGGCAGGAAGACCAGCCCGCGCCCAAGGTCTCCGTCTGGGTCAGTTGCGCTGACCACGACGTCGAGGGGACGGTCAACGGCCAGTTCCAGGTCTCCCCAGGGCTCTGGGTCGAGAAAACGTCGCCCGTCGACGTCGAGGAACGTGTTCCGGCCGCCGTCGAAGCCGGTGTCGATATCCTCGTCGTCGCTGTCGGCGTCGAGTGATCGACATCGGAGGGCCCGGCGTCGGCGCTCGCCGTCGAGGCGACACCGCCGTTCGCCGTCGAGGACATCGTCGTCGAGGGGATCCTCGTCGTCAAGGTCGCCGTCGAGACAAAAGGCATCTCCGGCGCCGAAGAGGTCGACGTCGAAGCATTCCAAAAGGCCGACGTCGAGACGGTCGAGAAGATCGACGTCGAGAAGGTCGGAGAGGTCGACGTCGAGGAGATCCAAAGGGTCGCCGTCGAAGCGATCCAGGAAGTCGACGTCGAGACCGGCGAAGAGGTCGAGGTCGCCGTCGAGGCACCATCGCCCGTCGTCGAGGTTTCGTGGCTCGTCGATCTGGTCGGGGTCGACGTCGAGACGAAGACACGGTTCGACGTCGAGGGGTGTGATTCGGTCGACGCCGAAGGACCGTTCGACGTCGAGGGGACATCGGTCGTCGTCTGGACACCGGTCTTCAGCGTCTGTAGGTCCTAAGGACAGGCCCAGGACTGTGGGGGGCTCCCCACTCTCTGGTAGAGGTGATGGCTCGCCGGGACCGGCGCATTCCGGGGTGGATACTCCGATGAAGCCGTCTACGCCTCCTCCGCGGCCTGCTGTGCCGAAGGGTCCTCCTCCGAAGGCCCCTACCCCGCCTCCGAAGCCGGCTCCGCGGGACCCGCGTCCGGTTGCCCCTCCACCCCCGATCCCACCGAGGGAGGTGTCGATGCCTAAGTTCCCGACGCCTCCGAAGAAGACTCCTAAGAAGCCTGGAGCTCCTGACCCTGGGAGGCCGAAGGAGCGTCCGAGGCCCAAGAGGTCGAGGTCTCGCTCGGGGAGACGGGACAGATCGAGGAGTGGCCGCGGATCTTCATCACGATCCAGGCATCATCACAAGAGACGTCGGTCCAGGTCACGTTCTCCTTCTGGGACCCGTTCCTACTCGCCCACGCTGTCCGATTCGCCGGAGACTAGGGTGTCTCCGATAGACGATATTAGCACATTTCAGGAGGTTCTCCTGCGTGGTGCGGCGAAGTTGGGCATTGAGGTTGAAGCGCCTACGGCTTCTACCTCGGTAATCTTTGAGACTTTACACAAGAGGCACTTGTCTCGCCCCCTGTTACCTCTGGTGCCGGGGCTCCTTGAGCCCGCCGAACAGCTATTCCTGACGCCGGCGACGGTGAGATCTGTCCCTTCCAGGATACTGAAAAAGTACAGGGCTCCGGACTCAGACCCAGCCTTCTTGAGGAAAGACCCGGTACCGGATTCAGTCATCGTGACTGCTGCTCGGAAGCTTCATTCCACCTCCCCTGCGTCCACGGTGCCTCCGGACAAGGAGAGCCGGTGGATCGATTCTGCTGGTCGCAAGGCGTGTGGGACATCCGCCTCGTCCATGAAGGCAGCCAGTGACTCGGCTTTGCTGGGACGTTACGACCGGTCCCTTTGGGACTCGATGGAGCAGTTCGCAGACCTCGTCCCTCGAGACCGCAAGGAGGACTTTGTGGAGATCGTCAAGGAGGGGATGTTGGTCTCTAATCAGGCCATCGGCGCTGCGGCAGACATATCGTTGCTGTCCGCGCACGGATATTGCCACGGGATTCACCAGAGACGCCATGCTTGGCTCAGGTTGACATCGTTGAAACCGGAGGCACAGCAACGCGTGGCGAATCTCCCGTTTTCCGGAGATACCCTCTTCGGGAAGCACGCGGATGATGAGATGGCCAGGATGAAGGCCGAAGCGGAGACCCTGACGGCAGTGGGCCTGGAAAAGCCCAAGGAAAAGAAACCCTTCCGACAGTACCAGCGTCGGTTTGGGGCGCAGGGTCGTGGAAGGGGGCAGTCTGCTGGTCAACATCAACAGCGGCAGCAGCAGCAGCAGTACAGGCAGCCCTTCCAGAAGCGACAGGGTGGTAGAGGTCGTCAACAGTCCTCTACCGCGACCAAGGGCCCGGCCGGGTCCCGTCCCTGAGCTGTTACTTCCCCCTCGTCCGTTACCCGCTCCGGTGGGGGGAAGCGTTCAATTTTTTCTGGCAGAGTGGAGAAAAATTACTCAGGACAAGTGGGTGCTGAATATTGTTTGCAATGGATACAGTCTACGTTTCACCAGCCCTCCTCCATCGATTCCTCCCGTCAGCTCGCAGTATCAACTGCGCGAGCTTCAGACGGAGGCGGACGTTCTGCTAAGGAAAAGGGCGATCGAAGACGTACCTCTGTCTCAAAGAGGAAGAGGTCTGTACTCTCGGTTCTTTCTTGTCCGCAAGAAGGACAAAAACGAGTTCAGGCCCATTCTGGATTTGCGGCAGGCAAACAAGTGGATTCGCAGAGAAAAGTTTCGCATGCTGTCGTTGCATCAGATCTACCCTCAGCTGCAACGGGGAGACTGGATGTGTGCCATAGATCTACAGGACGCATACTTCCACGTGCCCATTGCATGCAAACACAGAAAATTTCTGCGCTTTCAAGTCGGCACCAATCACTATCAGTACACGGTGCTACCCTTCGGACTGAAGTCGGCACCCAGGACATTCTCAAAATGTATGGCAGTGGTAGCGGCACACCTGAGGAAGAACAAGGTGTTTGTCTACCCGTACCTGGACGATTGGTTGATCAAAGCCTCCTCCTTCTCGGAAGCTCGAGCACACTTCCAGAAGACGTGCGTTCTCTTGAACAGGCTGGGGTTGCACATCAACATGTCCAAGTCGGTCCCGATTCCGGTGCAGTGCATCCAGTACTTGGGGGCCTCCATCAATACGCTGTCAGCAAGCGTGTCTCCTTCGGAAGAGCGACGTTTATCACTCGTTCGGAAGGCTCAGGCTCTCATGAAAACTCCGTCTACGACGGTGAGGACCGTGTCTTCTCTACTGGGATCGATGGCCTCTTGCATTTTTCTCACTCCTCACGCACGGCTACAGATGCGTCCTCTGCAGGAGTGCTTGGAGGATCAGTGGGACCAGAGGAGAGGTTCTTGGGACGACAGGATACGACTGTCTCTACATGCTCTTCAGTCTCTGAAGTGGTGGTGCTCGAAGGAGAATCTCCTCAGAGGCGTTCCCTTCCACAAGGACATTCCCACACAGACCATCGTGACGGATGCGTCTCTCCTAGGTTGGGGGGCGCATTCCGGAGATCTGCAAATTCAAGGGACGTGGTCCCCGACGGAGTCCACGTACCACATCAATTTCCTGGAACTGAGAGCTGTTCACTTGGCACTGAAGGCCTTTCATCCGTCCTTTCAGACCAACTCTCTGCTTGTTCAGACGGACAACACGACTACGATGTATTACCTCAACAAGCAGGGGGGCTCGAGATCGCGCACTCTGTCGCAGGAGGCGCAGGCGATCTGGCACTGGCTTCTGGCTCGAGGACTGTCGATAACGGCCACCCATCTGCCAGGTGTGCAGAATGTTCAGGCAGACGAGCTGAGCAGAATCGTGCAGGAAAACCACGAATGGGTCATAAACGACGAAGTACTAGGAGAAGTCTTCGCAAGGTGGGGAACTCCAGACGTAGATCTGTTTGCCACCGCCGAAAACAGCAAATGCCGAGGCTTCGCCTCCAGGTACTACCAGCCAGGGACGCTGGGGAACGCGTTATGGATCAACTGGTCGAACAGCTTTCTGTACGCTTTTCCACCAATTCCCCTGATTCCGGCGGTTCTCATCAAGCTGTCTCAATCCAGGGCGAGAATGATTCTGATTGCCCCGGAATGGCCCAGACAGTGGTGGTTCACGGACCTGCTTCACCGATCTCTCCTTCCTCACATGAAGCTGCCGTGCAGGCCGGACCTTCTCACGAAGTTCGGGGGGCGGATGGTGCACCCCAGCCTCTCGTCTTTGAGTTTGGCGGCATGGCTCCTGAAATAGTGCAATATGGCCATCTGAATCTCCCAGAGGATTGTATGGGCATACTGAAGGAGGCTAAGCGACCTTCCACTAGGACTTCCTATGCTTACAAGTGGAAGAGGTTTTGCATCTGGTGCAAGTCTAAGAACTATGACCCTACGTCATGCAAGGAAGATGTCATCCTTCCATATCTGCTTCATCTGGCGCAGTCGGGCCTTAATGTCCATTCCATTAAGGTTCATCTGGCTGCTTTGACTGCCTACAGGAAAGGCCCTTCACAGACTTCCTTTTTCCAGATCCCTGTGATCAAAGATTTTTTGGAAGGCTTGAAGAAAGTGTTCCCTCCTGTCAGGCTTCCTTCGCCTTCATGGGACTTGAATGTGGTGCTGTCCAGATTGATGAAGGAGCCTTTTGAACCCATTCATAAGGCTTCGTTGCAGCACCTGTCCTGGAAGGCGGCGTTCCTCGTGGCCATTACATCGGCCCGCAGGGTGAGTGAGATTCAGGCATTGTGTTGCCAGGAACCTTATACTGTATTTCATAATGCTAAAGTTGTTATGCGTACTCACCCTAAGTTTCTTCCCAAGGTTGTTTCTGATTTTCATATCAATCAGACTATCACTTTGCCTACGTTCTTTCAGAATCCTTCCTCTCCGGCGGAAAGGTCTTTACATTCCCTGGATGTGCGGAGGGTGCTGAAGTTTTATCTTGATAAGACTAAAGATGTTCGTAGGTCAGACCAATTGTTCATCAATTATGGTTCAGTCAGGACGGGTCTTGCTACCTCTAAGCAGTCCATCTCTAGGTGGATTGTGTCCTGCATTCAGTTGTGTTACTGCAAAGCTAATAAGACCTTAGGGGGCAAACCTAAGGCTCATTCCACCAGGGGCAAGGCTGCTACGACAGCTATGCTCCGTAATGTTCCCATTGCAGAGATCTGCAAGGCGGCCACTTGGAAGTCGGTCCATACCTTTGCTAAGCATTACTGCCTGGACACTGATGCCAGGGCAGACGCTCAGGTTGGGCAGGCTTCGCTGCGGAATCTGTTCGCACAGTAGTGGCGTTATTTTATTCTCCACCGCCGCTTGGTGTGGGGATGGGCTTGCCATTCTATTCACTAGATTATGACTATACACAGAGATCCCCTACTACAGAAGGAGTAGTTTCTGTCCTGTAACTCCAGTTCTGTAGTAGGGGTATCTCTGTTATAGTCATAAGCGCCCTCCCGCCTCCCCGGTGGAGTGTTGTTCATGATCATAATGCTACAGGTCTGGCGTTTCCTACGCCCTCGAAAAGAACTGAGGCTAAGTTGGACCTGCTATGCATTCTGGGATACTGAGAGAAGGTTCTGGAAGGTTCTCTTAAAGGCACAGTATCCTAATTAAGCCACATAATGGCAGCCTATGGGGCTTGTCTGTCCAGGTTCTTCTCTCTATCATTCCTGAGGGATTTTGCTGTTAAGCAAGGGAAATCTGTACAGGCTTTGCTGTTTTGTGGATTTTATGGTGGAAATTTCTAGTTGAAGTACTGGACAGTGTAGCCTTTTGGCTGCATTATCTGTCTTTAAATTCTCTCTTAAGTGTCTATGCATTTTCTGCATTTTTTGACACTGTAAGAGATTATTTTTGATTGCTCCGGGGTCCACGCACATGGGCGGGACTATTCACTAGATTATGACTATAACAGAGATACCCCTACTACAGAACTGGAGTTACAGGACAGAAACTACTCCTTCTCCTCATTGCTACCCACCTACAGATCTCTTTTTCTAGACTCTCTGGATTTTGATCCTCAAGTTTTCTCCCTTTCAAAATCCCTCTGTCTTCTTGCTCCAGTGTCCATACCGCCCTGTTGAGTGTCAATTTCCCGTCCCATTTTCTGTTTTTCTGTATACAAGTGTTTGATTCTCCCAGTCCCGTTCTTGCTGCCTACCAACCTGTTCATTGATTGTGTCCATCTGTCCTCATCTTTCTATGTGCTTGCCTGGTATTTATGTCTCTCAGTCTAAGTCTTCATATCTTCCTGTTCGTGTCAACCTTTTCAAAAGTTTGTGACTCCACCTCCTGCTTCCAGTATAAAGGTATACACTTAATTTTCATGTCCCCCTGTCAACATCTATTTCTCTCAGTTTCAGCACCAAGGACCCCTCACTGCACTGTCAATGCAATGATGACAACAAAACCCCTTCTCCTGCCCCACATTGCTGTAAGGGACCATGTTAACCTCCAGCATCAAGGTGTTATATATGAGCGCTTGGGTGATAGGCTGCCAGAATATCGTGGTCATAATAAAATATCATCCAACATAAATATTGTGTTCTAATTAATGTTTACAAAAAAAATGTAATTGGCTGTGGCTTTTTCCTCTATTAGCTCCAACGAGGTGATATTTTCGCAAAAATGTTTAGGCCGCAATATTTATGTTGTCACAAGCAACCACTTAAGTATAATCATTCATCGACATTTTGCAGTGTTATGTAAAAATACATTACTATCAGGAGCACGTATATAAGCAAATATGACCCCACATTTTATCCTTCTAACCAGATTAGAGTTGGTAGGTTCAAACTTTTACCATTAGTATAATATTTCTTATACCAAGTACCTACACATTGAATGTATACTTCATCGGTTAACCTCATTTATGTTAATTTCAACATAATTTGTTATTTTATTTGCTCTTCTGCATTAAGTTTAAGCAGTATATGTTTGGAGAATTCGTGTTCTATCACTTAATTGTCTCTTTAGAGGACACAACCAAGGTTTTACTCCAGATGTTCATGTTCTACTTTCTATAGATTCTGGTCTTGAGTCAGGTACTTTGGCAGTTAAATCCATGCGCTATAAACTTTAAAAAAAAAAATAAAAAAAAAATGTTAATTTAATTCAAATGCCGTTTCACAGTTGTCAAAAACTTTTACATTGCAAGGCAAATGAACAGATGATCCTTAATCATATTTTAACCATATTTTTGGCTGCAAAGGATTAAAAAAATGTCCGGATGTGAAGTTTACACAGATGAACAAACACATTATTGGCTTGGGGTCCCGTCCGACGTGCGGTGCCGCTTTCCGGTCGCCAGCCCTTCCCGCCGGAACACTGCTTCCTGTTCCACAGATAGAGCCCGTAGTAATTGTAAACTGCACGCGCGCAGACTTGATGTCTTTGGCTTTGCTGAGAATCTTTAATTTGTTCCTGCGCCACAATCCTCGGCACAGGAGCTGGCATCCTGCCATTGTTCATTACATCACATGCTCCCCGCAGAGAACAACTGCTCCTGCAGTCCTTCGCTGGTACATTAACAGCTGAAGCCCAAGGGCAATTGCACCTCAGCATCATTTTTGTTGTCGAGAAGCAATGATATGCTAGATTTGTCTTTTTCGCAATCAAATAAATGTTGCGCCATGTTGCAGAGAACCTTCTCGGTTTCATGGCTGATGCTGACAGCTGAGGCGGCCATGCTATGGTTTTGAAACTCATTTTGTCACTTCTTGGCCAACAAATAATTGGCTTGCCTATATTGATTAAAAAGAGTTAATTGTTTTCCTCCAGTGTGGCATCCCCAGTTAAGAGGCTATCACTGATAGAACATTGAGTCTTGCTCCTTTGCTTTGTGATACTTACAGAGTAACATGCTGTTAGCCAAAGATATTTTCTTTCAGTTGGACTCACAAAGAGCCTTCAATTTCTGTCACAAAGTCAGCATTTCTAGCATGTGCAATAAAAAGGCATACAGTATTTTTTGTTTAAGTAAAGATATTCGGGTACAGAGAGTTAAGGAAGCGCTGTGACATTCTCACTAAAACGTACATCTAGAAATGTTGTATATAATACTATTGTTACAAAGAGGAGTTAGTTTACAGTTGTTTAGGGAGATGGCAAAATGAACAAGGATAGCGGTTGTGACACACTACCACAGAAAAATTGTGAAAGATAAAGTATAGGTTAGAAGCGGCACAGTCATCCTTAACGTTCCCGTAGGACACTAACCGGATGCTTCTGGATTGTGGGTGCTACTCTATGATTTGATCTGAGAGGGCCACGTTTGTGTACAAAAATGCGTATTTCATCCTGCGATATGCACATTATAGTCTTAGAGAACATCATTGTCATCATTTTGATAAGTCAGCCAGAGTGCTCCAGGATTGAAGCGAAATTCATCTTCTCATTATTCAGATCTTCACAACTGCATGGCGATCCACTTTCTGTATCGCAGGATCAGAATTGTGGCTTGCAAATGGATGCCGACTACTCAGTAGAGTATATCTGTTACTCTGCCATCACCTAACAAGTGTTAATCTGTAACCAATAAAAAGGTTTGAGAGGTATTTTAGGATGCGGGTAGGCCAATTGTGAGAGTTGATGAATATGGCATCAAAGGTAAATTTAATCGGCATCCATGACATAATTCTTGTCTCTAAAGTACTCTACAATAGCTTCCTTGACATTATAGATTATTTGACTTCGGTGGCGATAGTTATTGTTCCAGCTCTATGCATGGCCATGTCAGTGATATCAATACATGAGAGTACAATAATCATTTGAACAATTTTCTGTATCCACACAATGGAAATATTTGTTCCTTTGAAGTCAACAAAAAGTAAATGTTCAGATTGAGATGGCAAAAAGGAATAAAGAAAATATATTGTAATTTGGCTACCTGAAAGTGCCCTTAGTTGTTGGTGTTTTCCAATGGCAATGCATCTATTGATCAATCTTAATTCAATTTTTTAATGATCTAATTTGTGCTGGTGTAATCAATAGGGCAAAGAAGACGGGGGTTAGCTTTGACTACTGTCTTCTGTTAAGCTCAATGGTGCAGTACCGGTCACACACAGAATATGTGCTGATCCATAATGTATAATTCTAAAGAGAATAAAGAGGAAATAATTAATATTTTCATTTTTAAGGAATCATAGAATGAGACCCACATTCTATTGAATGATTTTGCAGTTCTGTCTTTGGAACATTTCTGTCATTGATAACTTCACTGTGCAGCGAAAGGTCCAGTGCATTTCTCTGTTTTGCTAAATACTGCTCTTCAGCCTTGCTCCTTTTGAATCCTCCTAGTTGTCAATGCTGTAACCCCTCTCCTCACTGCATATATATTCAGATGCTGGCAGATATCTTTTTGAAATACAGTCTCAAGTTCCACATTCAAAGGGAAGCCATAAAAGCTCTTAATGCCCAACAACAACCGAAGAATATTTAGCAACCTGGCGAGAGACATTTTGGATGAACTTTAACCTAGAAATACTAAAACCAGTGAGTGTGGGTTTCTCAGACTGCATATAATTACCATGTGAGTTGTCGTTATTTACTTACATGCAATCACCTGCCACAATCCGGGTATTGATCCTCAATATCTTCAGGGTTAAAATTTCAGCCAAAGTAGTTGTGACAGATAGTTGCAGATATCCCTCCCAAGGAGACTTAGGGATCAATTGCAAATGTGTTGTATTGATTATTTTGTTTTGCATTTGTATTTTTCCACCCTAATAAGACACCAAATCGCTTTAGCATATGAGTAGAACACTGTTGGGCATCAGACCATGAAAGAGAACCCATCTAGGTGAATGTGGACTTTTCTGCCCCATTATGATTTTTAAAAACTACACTGTCATGTTGGGATAATTGTATTATATTGTACTCAATGTCCTTACCATATTCTCCTTTGACTTATGCATTACTTTGTTTCCATATTAATCATCACAATACCATAAACTGTGCCCTATTTTGGTGACCTGCTTCTTGGTTGTTTGAGGTCTACCTATATTCTTCAGGGAAGGTGGTCTTGTGAACAAGACTCAGTTCTCCAAATGAGGCCTTACTAATGATATGGGCCTCAGGCTCCCATAAATCCTTGATTCCCATGCCCAATCAGAAACATGAGCATCCAAGGAAAGGAAGGGAGATTTACCTAAGACCCACCCAGCTCTGTGTCTCTACAATTTGGGAAATTCAGAAGAAGGTAGATTCACCATTCGAAATCCATAAGAAGATCAATTGAGAAAAACAAAAAGGGGCAACTCTATTGCTTCTCAAGGATGTCTCCAATTTGTTGCACTATACATGTAAAAGTCCACCATGATTTGTACTTTCACCTCACTCCCAAATTAAACCTCATTGTGTGCTCCTGTTCAAGTCATAAATTCCCCTGTCTCTCCCGCTACTGCCTTACCTCCCAGACTCCCTCTCCTGATTGACTAGTGGACCAGACACTTAAAGGCAGCTACCTCCAGGAATAAACATGATTATTCTGTAGGAAGAAAAAAAGATTTTAAATGTGTAAATGCAGTTTTGTGTCACACATCAGCATGTAGAACTTTCATTGCATTTGAGTACTTCTGGAATGCTGCAACTGTCATACTCCTGGGATTCTTTGTGAATCTCTAAAAAGTTGGGCATTTATTGTACATGTACTTATAATCCAACTGGAGCACATCTCTCAGTAGTAATGTTCTGTACTATAATTATGCAAAATTGTGAATGGAGTTACACGAGGAGTGTGAACAAACATTTAGCGCTACTGTCATCCAAATTGGACCAGAGGATGCATTTTTTGATAAGAAATTAGCACTACATGCAACAAAACACAAACAGCAGCAGTCAGCAGCTTCTCGTACTCACTAAATTAATTTTGATGTTTGTGGTAAATTACTCATAATTACATAAACATGTGTAACGGTGACATTTTCGGTAAACTTGCATTGAAAGAGTAATCCAAAGTTACAAAATCACTCCAATTACTCTAGCATAGTTAAAATGGTGCCCATGCCTAGCTTTCATACTCTGTATCTTTTGAATGTGTATGAGGGTACAAAGGATCCGATCCCCACCCAAGTATAGGGATTTTTATTAATCTTATTCTATGGCGATTCTGCATGACATCTTGCTGCTTTGCCTGTCATGGCTGGACACAACTCAGCAAAAAAGACCACTTGGTAAACGGTTTGTCAAAATTGGGAAATCTGGTATGTACTAACAGTTTTGATCCTGATATTTTGCCTGTAGAGTACGTCACTGTGATCTTCCTTACCAAGCACAATGTTGTTGAACGCTTCTGCAGGTAAAATGGTATTGGGCTTGCTCCTCATATTGACTACCCATTTCTTACTGTACAGATTTTGTTATTCACGTCCACGGCGTAGATGTTGATGTTTGGTTGATTGCTTTTCTCCATGGCAGGGTTAGGTGCTGCTTCCACAGGACCCCTCTACACCAATGAGATGACTCAGGCACATTGTCTTCTTAATCACTTCTCCTGCTGCACAACTAACACGGCTGATAATTTAATAAATACCACCAGTCTCCATTCTTCCCGCTCCCGCATTACATGTCGGTCAGCTTAGTTAAATAATATTCCCATTAAAAAGTCTTTGGGATGGGCTGTGACTCTGAAGTAGTGCCTGCGATATATCGGAGGGCAGTCTAACAAGTGGTGCTAATTCCACAGGTTTGGATATTTTTTCCTAATTATAAATGTTGAGCTATTTATAATGTTGTCAACACCCTTTCTGAACACTCCAGATTTTTGAGAACTGAGTAGGAGGCTTTATGTAAGGTGACTAGTATCATACAGAATGGTCAGGAGGGGTGATTGGATTATTATTAAGGTTTCCTTGGTCCAACATCAATCACAAGAGGCTCTGTTCATTCCATGAATAAAGCTTATAGAGCAGTTTAACAGTAAATGCCAAAACACAATCATTTTTGAATCTAAACATAAATGGAATCAATTGATGCATAGTTCAAAAAGCTTTAAGTAATAAATATGCAGGAGATAGCAGGTTTTCCCAAGTGATAAAAGTGAAATACTGTGTAATGTGCATGGATACAGGACTTGGTTACACATTGTATATTATTAAATATCACAATAATTTTCCCTGCCAAAAGAACAAAACAATGAATAAATCAAGAATGTTCCCAGAGGCATTGTTCCAAGGGATGCCGTTCACTAACAGAAGCACGAGCATGTCTGTGGTGTTGGCCACATCTGTTGTCAATGTCAACATTTCTCTGTAGGTAGTTTTTAAAATACTTGTTAAAAAAGAGTGAATGTTAGAATTCGCCACATGATAGGCATCATTTACAGCCACTAAGGGATCAGTAACTCCCCACTGTTTCACTCTCGTATAATTTCATTTGTGTATAGTTGTGTATCCTATTGAGTTGTGTACAGTTGTAACTGAATAATCTCATGTTAATATGATAGATTGTGCAAATGACCTCAATTCTTTATGTCAGATGCTTCTGTGTCCAAAATGTTTCATTAAAGAATAGTCAGAAAATGTACGAACCTCCCACAAATCGGACACCTTCCTATCACAGCCCTTCTCTATGCGGATGATTACGTCCTAATGGCTTGAACTCCCCTGGGGCTTCAGAGCCTCCTTACCAACTTTGTTACCTTTCTGAAGGACCTAGAACTCTTAGTTAACTAGACCAATTTATTGATAAAGTTAGGAGAAGCAAAGTCAATGGTACAAAGATCTGGAGGGTTCAAAGGCCTATTCAATCAATGCTAGGAAGCTACAGTTCAGGAAATCAACCGTGGCCTTGCCGACTTTTGCCAGGAGACTAGGTATGAACTCCCTGAGTGAAATGATAATGATCAACAAGGCCAAATGTTTGGCCATTGCCACACAAGGGGTGGGAGTATAGGGACATACTACTAGTAGGAACTGCAAACAGTGGAATACAAGTTTTGGAAGCATCTCCTTGCAGTACTCAAGAGCAGTTTGACTGTTGTTTGTCATTCAGAATTGGGTGTACCATTTCTAGCAGACCTAATTATGCTACAGCACATCTTATTATGGCATAACATCTGGCCACCATAATTCACTGGTTTCAACCATGCTATTATCAGGCATTACCTTAATTCCTTCCTTCTTAAAAGTCAGACCAATGGTTGAGTCACTCCATTTGGCAATCATAGAAAGTAGCTGAAAATGATCAAGCCCCTTGATACATGATGTCATTTCTTTACTGGTTGAGAAAACACCAACATTTATAATGTTGCTGGGGGCAAACCCTGAGGTCACTAGGTTATCCAGTGAAGTAGGGAAAGTTCAGACAGTTAAAGAAGATATATGAGTAGGCAACTGCCGAGCTTCTACTTCTACCCATGCAGATTCGCTCATTGCTCTGTCCTTCTCAAGCTTCTGAGACTCCAACGGCCCGCAACTCTAACCTCCGTCGGACTCAAACTTGTGAAAATGTTTGCATATTCAGTCCGACCTCACAGCTTAAAAAAATCTTGCCTCCTTCCTTGGACTTCGATGGCTCAAAAATTCCCGCAACTCTGACCTCCATTGAACCCAAGCTTGAGAGGTGAATGCTCCTCCAGCACACCTCAGGATTTCTGGACGTAGCCTCACAATATAAACAGTGAGTCAAATGCCCTGTTGCCTTTCTACTTAACTGCTCTGCCTTTGTGCATCTAGCAAGGGACTCCAGATTTTGATCCTGCTCCACCTTGCTGAGTTTTAGAACAACCACTTAAGCTCCCAGCTTCGAGCTTCAAACTTCAGCACAGCAAATAAAATGTCTCAATCAGGAGCAGCCGCTCATACTGTGAAGTGGTGAGGCGGGGGGAGAGGGGAATACAAAAACATAAAAAAAATAAAATTGCATTTACCTGCTCTGACAGCCACCGCCTTCCTCCTGATCCTCACATCCTTATCAGGAACCTGGTACACACTGCGCAGGTTCCCAGCTCCCAATCCCAGCGATGCTCGCATGCTGGGAACGCTATTCCAAAATAGGGATTGGTCTGTGTGCCTCGCTTTGGTGCTCAGACATAGACTGGGGGCATGTGTTTGTTTCTCCACTAACCCTGGGCGAAGTACTACGCTACGCTTGCGTAGTTTGCGAAGTTTGCGCTTCTTCAAAACTATGCGAATTGCACATAGCACAGTGCAAACACGCGTAGCGTAGCAGTAATTTTTTGCTTGCTCGCGGTCCTCAACGTCAAGTTGGCGACTGCGAGCGAGCAAAATGACATCCCAGCGAGACTTTTTCCTCGTTCGCGATCAGCAACATCAAAGTGCCGATCGCGAGTGTGGAAAATAAACCTCCTGGCGAGATTCTCAACGCGGGGAGGTCAGGTTTTTCATTGCGAGTGGTCGTGTATGCTCACGACCGCTTGTGATGAGAAACTGCTAGTCCGCGTTGAGAAAGCTGCCACTCGAGTAGAAATCTACTAGAGCGGCAGAAAACGAGCGCTTGCACTGTGCAAGATGCGGTTTGCACTGATTGCACAGTGCGGACAAGCATCCGACACTGTGCAATCAGTGTGAACAGCATTTTGCACAGTGCACTATGCAGTTTGCGTAGCTACGTGTAGCTCACGTAGTGCGAAGTGCACTTCATGTAGCTACGCGTAGCGCTACTACGCAAACTACGTCCAGGGTTATTCTCCACCCATCAGTACATCACAGCTAGGTGGAGAAAGGCTAAGTGCGCATGACGGTTTGGCCTACCCTCTGAGGCCGGCCAAACAATCATGCGCATTTAGCAGTGCCCACCACTCCCCCTCCTCCCTCGGCTGGCAGGCAGCCTGCAGGGCGCAAAATGAAATGATAACAAAAACGTTTCATTATCATTTTATTCATATCCTTTCCCCTGCTGACTTTCAGCAAGGGGTGATGTTACTCCATCATAATGTAGGAGCCATCATTCGTCTCAATCATCCATCTCTCTTACAGGGAGGAAGGATGAGTGGTAGACAAGAAAGTTTCAGGATCTCAGCCTCCCCAGAGTCTCTCACTGCCGCCATCTTACCATTTGACAGACTGTAGTTTTACTGTTCTCTTTCTGTATGTAAAATTATTGTTGGCATGTGCTGACTGTACTGACCACAAAATTATGTTCTCTGACGTTTTATGAAAACCATCATACACCTTTATATTCCAATCCTTTCCACATTGCTGTGAGTTGCATGACTAATGAAAATTACAGATAAAGCCCAGTAACGTATAATACAATTTAGAACGCCCTCTTCTGCTGGAGTGTTTGAACTATGACTCTAAACATTACAATCCCATATGCATTCTGTGCAATTTACATTGTGAACATCCTTACAAGAAAGCGATTTCTACAAAATAGGTTGTAATGCTTTGCAGCACATTGATTCTTGATGCCAAGAGCAACATTACATTGACAACATTGCACTGACACTGACAATGGAGCCATAATTGATGCGTTTGTGCAGGCTGGCATGCATCTGTTTGTGTTGCCCCTTGTGACTGTCTAGTATTGACTTACCGTAGCAGGCGCACTGACACTTGCAATATTGTTGAACATTTCATTGCCAGAAAAGTATTGTGATAGTGACTCCTTAATCCTTGCGAGAAAAGAGAAAAGTACCAGCTGCCTATACTCTCAGAGATGCTCTTGTGTGGATGTAAGAATGACATATTTTGTTCGATGTGTCTGCGCGATTGATCGGTGGTTAAGTTGCTTTGCAGTACATTTAAATAAAAAAGACAAACACAGCAATACAATCATAAATTCCACATGTAATATATATTGATGGCAGAACCTCATGTAGTTTTGCCATCAATAGATAGATGGTGGAGGGCCCACCACCGCCAGCCGTGCTGTAGCGGGCCCTCCACCATCGGACTGCAATTTTCCTACCGCCATATTACGATGGCGGGGGGAATCGTTCTGGTACCGTGGCAATCATAAAGAATGCCCTCATGGTCCGCCACAGGCAATCGTTCCGATTGCATGGCAGAGCGGTCAGCATGTGTAAAATGGTACCGGTGCCTAGCAGGTACCGTTCTCCAAATTGCAATGCTGCCTGAAGCCAGCCTTTCCATGGCGGTGAAACCACTATGGTAAGGGTGGCCGGGATTGGCTGCGGGGCCCGTTGCGGGCCCCCCTTGTGTTTAGGGGTGGTGGTGGTGCACTGGGGGGGCACCATTTCCCTGCACTAAGCGACAGGCACCGTGTGGTGCCTGCCACGTAGTGCAGGGAAATGAACGACATGGCTGTTTAGCACTGCAGCACCCGCCGCAATGTTAAATGGCCTGGATGCAACCGCCATTGTGGTTCTTCGAGAATAATCAAGACTGGAACTAGAAAACGCGAAGGTTGCTAAAGGAGCAGAATCATATTACATACTTTCCACACAACTGCCAGAATAGAGAAGGTGTGTGGAAGCACTGCTGATGATTTGTTCAACCACTTGTTGTGGTGGTAGAGGAGTGGAGGAGAGTAGAGAAGAGTCTCATATCACATGGATTAAAAATCTGAGAAGGGACAACTACTGAGCAGGGATTAGTGTTATAAAAGTTTATAGAAAAATCTATGAAATGAAGCTTGGCAGTAAACTGTGAAGTGAGTGGAGTAAATCAGGAAGCTTCATAGTATACCTTAGAGTTGTGATTTTTGATAATTGTCCAAGATTGCTTTGAGTGAGTGAGTGAGTTGAGAATTGGATTTTGTCTTTTAGAAAGTCTGCTTATTGACACTGCCTAGAGATATTTAGGTGCTTTAAAGATGTATAGATATTAAGACTCTCATTATGAGTGAACTATTAATATCTCTTTTGCTCCTCACCCTAGTCTTACCATTATGGTGGTCCTAGTAATTTCAGGGGTGGGGAAATATATGGAATTACATACAAGATGTTGAAAAAATTAACACAAAGGTCAACTCTCTGTGTGAAACACACATAGGGCCTGAGCCACAAAGCTAAGCTTAATTTTTTATGTAAATGTACTTTTTGTGTAGTATTCACAGACTACAAGTTTAATTAAACTAATAGTAACTTTCTGACTGCAGAGACTCTGCAGTAAGGGCGGAGAACTCTACACATAAAAAGATAGGACATGAGTGCGAAGTCCCCCTAGATGTAAAATTGCTAGTAGTAAAAGTAAACTCGTAGTTTGTGAATACCAAATCATAGTAAATTACACAAAGGCCCAGAATGTATAATTCTGATGGGTCATCAGAATGTATAGGTTACGTGTAATGACAGCGTACAGGAGGTCAGTTATCTGAGACTATCCACAAAGCTTCAGGACAAGTAGAATTGATGCTTTTGAGTCAGGTTGGGCCTATAGCAGGTTATCTTTCATCCCTATCTGTGTGCCTCAGTCTCCAGACTCAGCAGCAAGAAACTACCAGGTGTCAGAAATAATAATAAAGCTACAAGTAGGTGGAGCTTGACGCAGACTACCAATGTACACAGTATCACAAGCAGGGTGGGCCAAATTGCTCAAAAAGCAACAAAACAGCACAGCCTCGGGAGGGGCGCAAAAACATTTGGGCAGAGTAATGAAAATCTGTGCACTGGCCTTTCCACGCTTGCAGGGTTCATAACAAATCCCTCCCTATTTAAGTATGAAGTAATTATGAATGACTTTCAGCGCATTGAAAAATTTAACAGAAGTGTATTTGAAAAGTGAATTATGGCAACAAACTGTCCATTAACCAACCAAGCTTTGAAAATCAGAAAATCACTAATTTTTGGCAATTCTATTTTTCAACAGATGGGAAAGTTGAAGTAACAAAAGAAAACATGAAGCTCTGCACCATGGGTCCAGGAAAGGTATTCGGTGAGCTGGCCATCCTGTACAACTGCACGAGGACAGCAACAGTCAAAAGTAAGACTTCTCTCTTTTTAAGATGACAAGGGGTAGCTACATCTCATCTGCCGCGGCATTTGGCTGTAAGAGTGGTGCGGAGGTGGGGCCGGGTTGGTGGGAAACGACAGATGACCATGAGGGAAAATTTAATAAATAATACATTTTCCATCGCCGTTGTCTGTTGAAATTCTCCGCCACCCGGCCTCACCGCTCTTATCTGCACAGGCCGTTGGCTGCATCTCATATGATGTGTTGCCTGGAAATAACATCGCACTGACCTACCACTGTATTATAAGGGAAGCACGATTTTACTGTTCTTAATTCCACTTATACATAACTCTTAGGTTAAGGGTGGCTTGAGTTAAAAGATTAGTAACTATATGCTTCCCTTGCAATACAGTGGAAGGTCGATGTTGCTGGTGGAATGTTAAGGCAGGTCGATTTTAACAACCACAATATAGTGTCATACACCTTTAAGATGCTCCATCCACAGCCTAAACATGAAGTCTTGAGATATGCCAATGTTATTCCTATGAATTTGATTCATAACTATTTCTTGAATGAGTTGGTGCAATTTATTCCTGGAAATTAAGGAGTACCTCTGGTGTAAGTCACACCCACCCAAAAAAAACACTGTAAATCTGTTCTCATATCTTCAAACATGCTGACCTTCTATAACTTTTCTGCAAAACCATTTGAAAATTGCAGTGTTCAATCTTGCATGGCGAAGACTTTCTGTTCTTAATATTTGATTTCTCGCATTTTAGCACTGTTCATTCAGGTTTTGCAAAAGTTGTTTCCTATTTAGGTGGTCTGTATTATTAAAAAAATATATAGTTTCTGTCGCTGAAAGAATTGTTGTTAGCTTATCAAGTCTTCTGGCCTGAAGCTGAATCTGCTAAAAGGTTCGCTAATTTCTGTTGCAACTTTTAAACATTTATACTCATACTTGTCTTTCTGCTTGGAGAATTTTATCGCACAGGGCGCCACTTATTTCTCTCAACTGCAGGCAAAATTAGCTATTTGCTTCACTTGAGTTGATATGTTCTTAAATTACGCCTGCCTGAGAGAAAATAATTAGAGTCGGATTAAGAAAGGACTTGAATAAGTACAAACTAAAAATGTGTTTGCACATGTCAAGATTTATTTGTCCTATTGCAAAGAAATATTAACTGTTTAAACCAAATATTGTCAGAGGATAAAGAAACACATCAGCACTGTACTCCAAAGCCGAACTGCAGCATTCTAATGTGTGATCTGTATTTTGTTAAACTGATAAGTACTCAACTCTGTCTGCAGTTTATGGAAATGAGTTGTATTACTTTTGGGCAAATAATTTATGAATCATTTGGTGTTCGTGTTTTACAGTGCTTAGGGGCACATGCATCATTGGTTTTTTTTGGTCGCAAAGGGGCAGAGACCACAATTTTTGCATCATCCCAAATGCAAAAGTCGCTATTTAAGTTATTGCAAAATTGGCGATTACTTAAATTGCGATTGCATTTAGGGAATCGCAAATTGCAATTCCCTAAATGCAATGCAAAAACAAAAAAAAATTGTGATTTCGCTTTTAAGAAAAACAAATTACCATCAACTTAAAGTTGATGGTAATTTGCAAAAACTTTGAAAAATGCACAAAAGTGAATTTTTCAAAGTTCTATGATGCACACAAACATACCCTTGGGGCATGTATGTGTGCAACATGTTTTTAATTGCACTTTCAGGGGTGCATCAGGGTGTCCTTTTGCCACCCTTGCACCCTTGAAATTGCATGCACAATTTGCGAGTACCTATTTGATACTCGCAAATTGCGCATGCAATTTCCATTGATTCCTATGGGCCTCTAGGGCCATAGGAATGAATTGGAAGCCATTTCTTATTTGCGATTCGCAATTTGCGAGTCGTAAATAAGGAATGTGTAGGAATTGCCATTTTTCCTGAATTGCGATTTCTTAAAAATCCAAATTTAGGAATGGCAATTCCTTGGTTTGATGCATGTGGCCCTTAGTTTGCAAAATAGACAACACGAGCAGGGGTTGATGAATACCAGGGATCCCACCTCTTCTGCCTCTTTCTGCCACCACCCTACATTTCCTGTCTCTTTGTCCCGCCTTTGCAGGTTCTCATTTATGCCTGCCTTCTCCCATTGTCAAGCAATTCATATTTTTAGTGTCCTTCGTTCTTTTTTCTTTGCCTTTTACTCTCTTGCTCTCGTCATGGTCTGTTGATGAAAAATAAGTCCCAGCTCCCAAATGAGTGCCAGCGCTCATCACCAGTAACCATCCACCCTCAGTATGGGGCCCTACACTGTCCATAGAGAACAGTAGGACATTTACGAGTCATACTCCTCTTCCCTCCTTGTTTCCTGTGTGAAAGAAGCGAGAACAGCCAGGTCTCAATGCTTACATTACTCTCTCAGATGGTGAGAGTACCCTGGCTAGTGAAGGTGCTAAAGAGGTTCCCTTTGCTGCCAGTGGTCTGGGAAAGTAGCCATTCAATTAAACCCTAAAAGTAATACAAAGCCTTTATCCGATTAACCAGATTGCATTTTTAGAATCTCATGACATGAGTCTTTGCATTAGATGGACAGTCATGCAAATATTATTAATTAATAGTGCTTTGACTCCTTAGAAGGGGCATCACAACCTCTGGGGATTTTCTATGCCGCCAGTTTCTTAAGATGAATATTTAGGATTTTTTGATTATGGAATGTACTGAAATGAGTGACCTGGATGATCACGAGGGCAGATAGATTTGTTAAATTGGTCCCATTGTTGCACCAGCTCCTCTGGTTGTCTGTTCAGAAAATGTATTTAGACGACTCATTGGTGTCCATAAAGCTGTTTTGAGCACTTCATTTTTGAAGAAAAGAGTTGCGGTATACGCACTCACGCAGAATTACGATTGACAAATACCCAAAAGTTGAGATGCAAAACCTGTGAGATGGTACCAAAAGTTGTCAAAAGCAAGCTGTGCCATCATGCAGGTAGAAAAACCTTGACAGCTTTCCTGTTTGATGCGCGGTGGAATAGACAGATTTTTTTTACAGCAGTGCTGAGGTCTTTTTGGGACTGATTGGCAGTGCACAAACAAGGGAAAGAGAAACATTAGCTTGTGAATGCAGTAGTTTATAGGTACATATTCGGGAAAGCAACAATGGTCTTCTGCAGCTTATTGAACCACAGATGTCTCCCTGTCATCTGAATACTGTTGTCAGGGATTTCCAGGCCTCAGACGCACTAAATTTTTTAGTGGAACTCCATTATCATGCCTACTAAAGATCTTGGAAATATTATGGCTGTTCCCAACTACCACACTGAGCACTAAGCCATACGCTACTGAAACTGGTTGGTCTGTATATAGTACCCTAACACAAAGGCAAATTTCCAAGAGGCTTACATGATACTTCCTTATCCATCTCAGAAAAGAGGTCCTGCAACGAAGACGTATTACATTTTCAACACAGCATTGTGTCTTTTGGTTGATTAATGGAGAGATAGAGTGCTGTAATGGAAAAATATTGACACGCACCATGTCGCCGGGATAGGCGTTCTGGAATTGACAGCATTTGCTCAAGAGCATATACATTTTCTTGGTTTTTTTAACATCCCTAGTCAGCATTCATTAAAACTGAAATGGTAGACTCACTACCTAAACATGCTCCTAAATATGTGACCTGTGTCACAAGTGGAGTTTCTTAAATTTGGGATGATGCTGGATTTAAATTGAAAATGAGTGTAGGAACTCCCGTACAGCCAAGGTCTGCAAACTTGATTCCCTATACGTATTTGCTCTTTTATATATTTAGCCATACAGTTGGAAATCTGGCAGGCAAACACTTGCGCTCGCGGATGATGTTAGCCTTATTACAGTCATCTGGTAAAGAAAAGAAATGCATAGATTAATCCCTCTGTGGTTCGATGGAAGGTAAAACATACCACTTAGCCTTTTCATTGCACAGTAGTTTAATTACTCCCGGCACACTGATGGGCTCCTGGCAGAAATGACCAAATTGAACCGAGGGGTCCCTTCAACTATGTTAGCATCTATCGCTAAATAACCAACATTGTGAACTGTATCTGGGCATTGTTTTCACAGCCTCCTCTGTATTGCCAGTTTTCACTGATAAAGGCAAGGGGTGGATAGGGATGAATGGATTTTGCAAGGTGCACCTCCCCATTGTCAGGGCCCAATAAGGTGGTCTGCTTTCGAACATCACAGTAGGTGGGTAACCTGAATGACACCACACCACAAGTATTGGTTTTCTGCCACGGGTTGCGGGACCCTGGGCCATTGTTTCACTCCTCCCGTTACATCAGGGCCATTACCACCATGGTCCTACATTGTTTCCTATAGACCCCTCACTCACGAAGCGGCCATGGAACAATCCAACCCGGAAACAGAACATTCATAACATTTGGCACAGTTGAGGAGAGCAATTCACCTGTGTGGTATACGCATTGGCAAGCACATCAGACAGCACTGCTGTGTAATATTTAATAGTATTGTGCAGTACTATTGGATGGGAGGCAAAGATCCAGCGCCACTGGTCTATGCTGCCAAAAAATTAGTTAGCAACATGAGAGGTATTTGATATTTAAATACTATGCCGCCCACCTAAGTATAAGGCTTGTCAATATTCATCAACAATGTTTCCTTGATTTGGTTTAATCATTTTTTATTTTTGAAAATAATTTTCAGAATCACACTGCGGAAACAATTCCCTAGGTTAAGGAACGCTCTGAAAAAGGGGCTTTTCTTTCACAAATGCATATTTTAAAAGTAAATGTAAAAGAAAACCCAAATATTAAAATGTGTTGTTATGGAAAATATAGAAAATGAACCCAGAGCATCAAATTATATGATTTTAATGGGATTCCTGTACCCCTAAGGCATCAGTCCCAGTGTGTACATGGAAATAATTCCCATGTGTATAGAGAGTGATACTGCTGTCAGTCCTTTCCCTCTCCGTACAGTCTCAGATGCAGCGGTAACAATTTACACCTATATTGTTTTTCTCATGCATATGTATCCCAAGGTACATCAAGCACCGAAGAAAACTGAACCTCAAGTCCCTACTAAGCGAAAACAAATAAAAATTGCTTCAATCTATCATCATCATTGTCATCTCTCTTACACTTACAAAGAAAAATGCAGTGAATGTAAAATCTTCTACCAAAAAGTCAATATCCTTAAAGGTATTCAGTGCTAGTGTCCCATGTGATCCTCAAAGTGGGCTGATGTTGACTTTATTCAATTTAAAATGACAGCAGAAAACAAAAAATATTAGCAGTGTTGCTGCTTGAGGGAGAAGTATCAAACCTATGAAAGAATAAGAAATGAGTTTCAGATTGTGTTTAAGAAGTAAACAAATGGTATCTTGGAATTTATAACTCCTACTGGAATTGAGTGACATCTCAGTTATGATGGCCGAATTTATTTGATATTAAATCTCGGCAGAAAAGTCGTAATGGACACATTTGCATACTTGGAAAGTTGTATGATCGCAAGAAATTTGTTTCATGCTCTACCAGGCCAGAGTAGGAGATTTCCCACTGTTTCTGTTGTCTAATCAAAGGGTGTCCTTTTCTTTTACCCTTGCTGTAAAAATAAACCATAGATAGCAGGCAAGCTCCAGGTTCATTGATGTCAATACACACATTTCACTGTGAATGGCCATTTTAGCACTGAACCCACCCTTGGTTCACTCTACAGAGTGTTTCTCAAGATGCTCTTCTGATTTTGTCTATGTCTGGCAAAGTCATTGATGGACCACTGACCTGCCGATTAATTTCACTGGTGTGACTGCCTTACCTCCCACGCATAGCAGCAGCACATGGTATTTGAGACATTGTATCAGCCTATATTTTGTAGATGGGTGATGCCAAGTTAGCCAATGGGTGTAAGGCCCCTTTCACTATTTGTGGTCTCCACAATGGCCATGAAATATGAAGAATCCCAAAAATTGCCTTTTCATAAGCCTACCTCTGTAGACGATTCCACAGGGCTTTATTGTATTATAGCTGGAGTAAAAAGGGTGTGTTACTTTATCCACCTACCTAAATGAAAGTTGTGGCCCATACTGCAATATAGGAACTTTGAGTTCTTCTTCGTTGGTGACTGTAGTAGGAAAGGGATTTTGATGCAACAGCAACAGTCGGCACTTAATCAAGATATCTGTAGTTTGAGGGGCCACTGCCACTCTTAATTTAATGATCAGGCACCAGAAAACACCTTATTAGAGCATTCAGGCAAGCAAGCTCCCCATGGCAGTCCTGAAAATCTGCTCATTAAAATCCAACAGTTCACCATATACCTCCAATACTACACGATCCCTTAAGCCGTGATGTGGATGTACAACGTGAAAAAGTAAAATCATTACCTCTCAACTCTACTTTAGATCCTAAGAACACAAACATGCACTGCAATGTCATGCATTTTCTTGTCACCCCATCTGCATCTTTATTCCCTCCTTTCTTCAACATTTTTCCTCCATTTGTGTCCTATTTTTGGAACCGATTTTATTCCATAGGACAATATGAAAGATATATATAGCATCAGTGTAATACACTATCTAATACATGTTTTTATAAAAATGGTAAACAGCGATTTTTGGAACATACTTATTTGAACAGACTACAAATGTCCCTTTCAAAAGTTAACTATCAAACACATTATTTTTGAAAATTAAAAAAATATATGTTCATGCTATGTCTTTATAGTAGAAAGACACAGCATGAGTACCTCCGTTCCTCATTGGTTATTTTACTACACAAAGTGCCTGAATTAGATGCTGGCAGAAACAGGAATACCCCTGAAATATGTATAAGCCTTTAAGCTATTGAGGCTAGATGCATGACCATTGGAAATTGTGACTCGCAAATTGTGACAAATTGCGAGTTGCAACTTTCAATGTACAACAGTGTCTGACACGCTATAGTAATTCCCAATGGGGTTGCAAATATTAATGAGGCTGTTGCAATTTGCAACCCCATTGGGAATGGCGGGCACTCCCAGGGATAGTGGCCTGCTAGGGTCAGCAGACCTCCATGTCTGGTACTACTTTTAAATAAAGCTGTTTTAAAAAAAAAATGCAGCCCGTTTTCCTTAAAGAAAAACGGGATGCATTTTAAAACAATGCCTGCCCTTAACAAATGTTTGCGCATGCATTCCCAAAGGGAAAGGGGTCCCCTGGGGACCCCTTTCCGTTTGCGAGTGCTTTTCCCACCCTACTGAAGAGGGTGGTAAACTGCGAGTATTTTGCAGTCGCAAAACATTCCTACATGTCTTGTAGAGTCGCTATTAGGAAGGGAACACCCCTTCCTAATAACGAGTCCCTAAACACTATTTTGTGTGTCGCAAATTATTTGCGACTCACAAAATAGTGTTAGTACATGGCCCACAGAACGGGTCGGAAACCCAATTGCACATGCAAAAATCCATTGTAAATCTGGCCCCTAGTGTTGAGTAGGGTGTACATCAGTAGCTCCGCACTAATAAGATGCAGCTGTATATTTGTATTTACATATTTATAAATAAGGTGTAATTGCACCTTGTTGTACCTTTTTCTAGATGAAATTGAATTGTGTACCTGAAAATCATATATAAATGGGATCCCATCCACAGCCAACATATATCTATTTAAACTACTGTTTGATCATGTTAGTCCCGAAGGAAACCAATATCTTTAAGATAATTTTATTAATTTTGTTAGCATTGTACTGAATATCATAGTTTAGACATTTCTAAGTGCTATCTAGGAAAGTTGTTGGCATTACCCACTTCAATGGTACTCAGTTTGCCATGGTCATCAGATTGAAGGTCTTAGTTGCTCTGAAAGAATTCCAGCTCATGGCCTGCCTATCACGTCATATAACAGAGGCGAATGCCTAAATAGCTGCTCAAACTTGCTACATAGATACATGCTTGTATACACACGCATGTATAAAAGTGTTTCTATTCTCTTACAAAAATACATTCAGAATAAGCATAAGGATAATTTTAAATTGGAAAGAGAATTCAATTATTCCCCCTGCGTTTGTAAAGTATTCCCTCAGATGCAATGACAGGAGTTGGTGTAATGCTATTGCCTCTCAGTTATATTAATTCCAGAAAGAATTACATCCGCTGTTAACTCAGGGAAGCAGTGTTAAAATTCTCCAACCGAGCTTGTTTGAGTTCACATTTCTATTGAACCATTCATTTCTTCAGCCCAGAGGGTATGATTTTCCTTTCAGTCACAGCAGATGAACACCTAGAAAATACAGTCTATGTAATATGCGTTTAAGTCACAAAATGTATGTTTTCAAGGAAATGTAAAGATATGCAAGAACAGTTCATTTGCCATAATATTTTGTAACAACACATCTGCACATGCTTAAAGCTTCAGCGATTTAAACAATTTATTTGATTAATGATTTCATAAGCAACCTAGGGCCAGGCAGCAAGAACTCTAGGGATCACCAACTTATTAAATCAATTAACCAACACTAGCAATTTTTTATAATCATAAAATAATTACAACCTTCCAACTATAACCAGCGATTGAGCATAATTGAAATAAATTGCATTTATTTGTAAAAATATTTAAAACACTACAAATAATATTTTTTCTTTCTTTGCAATGTGATCCCTATAATCACATAATTTGCCTGTAGGGTAGCAATGTGCCTGGATGGTGAAGTTTGTTGGCTTCCGCTGGCTTGAAAATTCCTCTTTTGTTTGAGCAAAATTGATGGAAGGGTTAGATAATTGTGTATTGTTAATAATGTTTGGAAATCAGATATACAGTGTCTTTTTATCTTTCATAGATTCATTATTTAATGCCTTTATAACTTTGTTTTTATTTCATAAAACTATAATATTGTTTCACTCACAATTTCATTTTGCTTGTCTTGCTAGCAAGAGGTCATTGCTTTGAGCAGCTTTAGCATATTCAGTATATCGGCAACTATTATTACCTAATGCTTTCAGTATGATTGTTTTGATCCATTAATCCTGGTCTCCATTGTATTTTTGAATGTAGTATGCAGCCCATCCATCCAGCATATGATTATTGTGGTCAAAATACCATTGAAAGTTTCAGATCTTATACTCCTGTTTTCAACACATTTGAAAAATGACTACTTTCTAATTTGATGCAGATAGCAAACCCACATAGCGACAACAATGTGCTTGATATGACTGTAGTTCTAATCTTTTGTGTAAGCCGTAGTATATAAATGTTGTGGATTTGGCCACTCTTCTAAATTCTGTACTTCAATCTCTACCAAATTTGAGTGTGTATTCGGTCACAGAATTATCCTTTTGGAAAGAAAATGCAGATCACTTGCCAAGCAAATCATAATTCTGATAACATTTCTATATTTTGAAACCAAGTGACTAAGTGTTGGGAAGGCTGACATGTTCTTCATTTGATCATTCCTACTAGCTTGCAATTTGTCTACTTCCTTCGCGAATGTGCCATCATTTGCAAAGTCTTTGCTTCTCTTTCCCTTATTATTCAATCGCCCCTCTACTCGATGTATTGGTTAAATAGATCTTTATTTGATACATTGTGAAAATGGTGAGGTTGGATGAAAACTCTTCTATGATGTTTAACCTAAGTTATCGGAAATGTGGTGGAAATTCCACAAACCCCTATTAGCTGCCTCTTCTCATATCATCTGTTTCAGTAGTGATCGTACCGTTGCCAACCAGCTGCTCAGCACCATTTCCACAGTTGTTCCAGCTTAAGTGGCTTGATTCTCATAAACACACTATTATGCATCAACCATGGTAGCATAATTACCACATAAGTTCTTCCAAGCCTCCATGTCCTAGATTTTTTCTTGCCGTACAACATGCTGTACGCCATGGACCTTCCCAATAGCTGTCAAGGGCTTCAAAGGATAACACTCTATAATAAGTGATCAATAGTTACCCAACAAATTAATGAATACACCTTACTGAAATGTTATTGGAATTAAGTGGAGATAGAATCTGGAAATCTCTCCAAAAACTAAATATTTATATTCCCACAAATTACCTGATATATTTTGCATAGAGTAGTAGCTCAATCCTTAAACCATAGGACCCGTGAGTCTGTTTAATAGCCCAGAAAAATCTAAGTAATGCTAAATAAAATGTACAGAATAAGTGATCTCATCTCTGTTCCAGTGATATGATTGAAAAGTGGTTGAACAGTGCTTGGTGGCTTCTCTGATAAAGTGTCAGGTTACATTTTAGTGAAGATGAATTAAATGTAGCATAGCTCTCAGAAAAAATGTTTCTCATGTATTAAGTTAACAAGTTTAACATTTCTACCATTTCAAGCGACTGATTTTATCTAACGTCTGAAAAGCACTTTGGACCATTAATTTTTAATTGAGAAACATTATAAAAATACAATTTTAGCTCTCATTTCATACCTGAGGCACTTGAGGTTTTCTGGTGGGGGTAAGCAAAATATGAAAAAGCTGAAGAACACATATAATTTCTAATACTGGTATTAAAAACACGGAATGCGTCCTTCCTCTCGAACACAGACAGCGTGATACACTGCAGACAGTTTAAAAAAAATAAAATTACAATTTATGCACTGCACACAAAGATTAAACCTTTCCTCTTAGTGTACATTTTTTCACAAAATGCTAATTCTTTCTAACAGCATAAGTTTGTAAAATAATTCAGGAAGCCCACAGTTAGGAAGAGCTGCTATTTATTACGTTACTCTATCAAAACTCTCAAGTTCTCAGTTTTAATATTTGTATCTATTATTGGCAGTGCCAAATGGTTATATAGGAATCTCCGGAGATATGTGGTGAGTCTACCGAATTCAAAAAAACTGTGGGTTAAGCCACCTACTTACACCACCTACTCAGTTGGCTCAACCTTTTACTCTTTTGGTGTTTATAAAAGAAATATCATTGAATTGAGTTATACTAATATTTATAAAATGCAAAGTCTATAATTATATTGGTAGGGGAGTTAAATAATAATAATTCACCTCCTAAGGGTGGTTTTTTTTATCCTAGGAAGGCTGGGTCTGGGAGCCCTTTCTATATATTTATTTTCCCATGGAATCCTACTAATGCCTATCACTTTCTTCTAGGACCTTACAGTGCATAATTGGCCATTGTCATTCATCATTGATGCTCAAATTTCAGGGAGTCTGTGCATTGATGTTATTCTCCAGCAGATATTCATTTGTTTATGCCATAATGCTTAGACCTGGCATCTTTTGTCCTTGTTTCCCCTGCCATTTGGCTTCTGGCCTCCTATTTTTGATTGTGTACTGGACTTTGTTTTTTGCTGGTGTTTGGAATCTGGGAACTTTACCACTACTGACCAGTGCTACAGTACATGTGCTCTGTTTCTAAAATGTAATGGCATTTGGTTTCTCCATCACTGGCATATTTGATTTACTCGTAAGTCCCTTGTTCAGTGTACTACAAGCACCTAGGGCCTTCACACTAAATGCTACTAGTGGACCTGCAGCACTAATTGTGCCCCCCACATGAGTAGCCCTCCAAACATGTCTCATGCCTGCCACTGCAGAGCCTGTTAGTGCAGTTTTTAACTGACATGTCGACCTGGGAAGTAGACCTATTTGCCGGACCTAAACCTTCCTTTTTACTACATGTAAGTCACCCCTAAGGAAGGCTGTAGGTAGCCCCAGGGGCCGGGTGCTGTGTATTTATGGTTGGGACATGTGCTTTTAAGTTTTACATGTCCTGGTAGTAAAAAAACACTAAATTTGCATTTCACTACACCAAGGCCTATCTCTCCTATAGGTTAGCCATGCAGCTTCCAGTTGGGAGCTGTCAGAAAATTGATGTTTATTGTCTCTGGACTCACAATTTAAAATACATCTTTTAGCTAAGATGTTTTTGAAACTGAAGGCCTGAATTACACTTTTAAAAAGTTGCCATTTTCTTTCTTTAACCAATCAGTGCCTCTGCCTGTCCCTAGAATACAAGTCTGGTTTGGATGACAGTTGGGATTTGTAAATTCACTCTAGACAGTCACACAAAAGGAGCTGAGGTGTGCCCTGTATATCCTAATGGCCCATCACCAGGCTGATGGGTCTTCCTGAGTTAGAGTGGTGGGAGGAGTTGACACTTGCACCCGAGTAGGGCTGTGCCTGTCCCCCCACAAAGAACTCCATATCCCCCTGTAGTGTGTCTGGACCAGGGCCGGGATGGGCACGGTCTTGTGCACTACAAAAAATGCCTTTGAAGTCTCCCTAATTCAAAGGCCAAAATGGGTATAAGAACTGGACCCCTGAACCCATAACAGTAGAAACACTTCTACCAGGAAGAAACGCTTTTGGACTGCCAGGAGGGAGTGCCCCTTTGCTGCTTCTTTGCTTTGTTGGCCTGCTGTCTGCTGCTTCTTGCCTTGGAGTGAAAGGACTGGGCTTTACGCTCTCTACACTCTGCTTACTAAAGTTTCTCCAAGGGCTTGAGTTGAGCTTGCCTCCTGTTGGAAATCTCTGTGCCATCAAATACTTCACCTGCATCTTGCTGCTAGCACCTAGACTCCTCTGCTCTGAGTCCTGACCTGCAAAGTGGTGCTAAACCTAGTCCTGGATCCTTGGAGTTGATTTGGGTGCTGCAGCCAAGAAATCAATGCATCAACTCTAAACCTCACTTTGGAACCGGCGCATCCCTGTAAAATCGATGCATAGCCACTGCCTGCACTAAAGCCATGGTCCCCGCTCGCTGAGTGCACAACACAATGGCCGCGACTTACAACACAATAGTGCTGCAGTGCCTCCGAAGTACCACTGCTACGTGAGTCTCGAGCACCGCTTCACCGAAGTCTGTGGCGCACCACTCTGACTCCAACGCAGCACCTGCGACCTTATGGTTCAACATCAACACCTTGGAACTGACCCATAGCATTGTGAGACAGATGCATCAAATACACTGTGTTGCCTCCAGGAACCAAGGTCATGCACCTGCAACCAACGCATCACCTCCCCTGCGCCCCATATTGTCTCCAGACTGATGCATCCAGGGTACTGTACTGGGGTCCGGGCGACTTCCGTTGCCAGCCTGCACTCACTTCTTTGCGGTCGGACTGAACTCATGGATTTGTCTCGGTCAAGCATGACCAAATAGCACCAGTTGGAGTAATTGTTTTCTAAGCGTATACCTGCATTCAATATCAATGGTTCTTATCTTGACTTGTGTATGTTGCATTTTTGTGTCGTTCTGGTCTTGTTTTACTCATATAATATTGACTATTTTTCAGAAATGGTGTGGAGTACTTTTGTGGTGTTTCACTGTGTTACTGTGTGTGTGCACAAATACTTTACACATTGCCTCTTTAGTTTAGCCTGACTGCTCTGTGCCAAGCTACCAGAGGGTGAGCAGAGGTAAAATTATTGTGTACTACACTTACCCTGACTAGAGTGTATGTCCCTACTTGGACAGGGTGTAAACCACTCCCAACTAGAGACCCCATTTCTAACACCAACATACTGAGGTTATATATCTGCCTTACTCTACGTATTCAAATCCAGTAAAGCTGTAATCTATTTCTGTGCCAGCTCTGCCCCATGAGCTCTAAGACAGCCAAAACAAAATGTCACAATCCTCTTTTGTACCTACAATCGTATCAGCAGTCAACATATATTGCACAGCCTCCTCTTTCTATCCCTCACCTGACCTCCCTGTCCTTTAATAGTGTCCCTAATTTGTCCACCTGTTCTCTGTTCACCCTTACCAAAACCACCTGCTGCTACACGTTCCTTTAGATTCTTGCTCCTTCTCAGACTATATCAATGTGTGTCACCTTCAAGTGTTATTCCAGGCAAAATAAAATCTCTTTATTTTGCAAATTAATTGTTTGAATTGCAGCAATGTGGAAATGTCCTAGGTGTACACTTTATAACTCCATATGGAGTATTTGTCCAAAACCAAATAAGGCAACTATAGCAGAAATATCATATCTGAAAAACTAAAAACTCTTTAGCAAAAGGCTTTGAGATATCTTGGTGCTATTGACTAGGTCAATTATTATGATTCTCACACTGTGAAAGCAGGGACAACAACCTATATTCTACAATGTGAGTTCCTCTATAAACCAAAATAATTGTAGCCTGTCCAACCTTGGGTTTTGCTATTAGAAAGTAAAAATTGATAATATCAAATGTAACTGGGCAATAGCCTTTCTGAGAGGATGTTAGGCTTTCAAATGATAGGCATTCCTCTATCCCTGGTGAATGTCCCATCCAGAATTTGCATTGGGTAACTGATATTCTAACAAGCATTTACAATGTAATCGGTCTCGCCTTGAGACCTTATATGTATTTAGCTATGCAGCACATAGCTTAGCTTGGGTGCTGAAACATCTACTGTTCTTTAACATGGAGGGAAAGTATGCACCAAACTGTGTGGCACTCCACATATGGTAACACATGGAGAGAAATATTGCCTTTCAGCGGGAAATGCCATAGTCCAAAGCTCTGTTTTTTATATAAAATCGGGGCCTTCAGTGGTCATATCACTGAAAATGCAAGATTTGAAAAATATATTATTGTATACGGTGCTTGTGGAAGACAATTTCTATGGACTTCAATCTAGAGTATGCTAAAGTGGCAGTTGCCAGAAAATGTAAACAAAGAAAGTCCCTTAGCAGAAAGCAATTATGGTATTTTACTGACCTCTGCTGGTCATTTTCTATCCAGACAGTTAAATAGAAGCAGTTGTACAGTAAAAAAGTCCCTAAGCGGAAGCAGACAAGTCCTATGACTGATCTCCAGAGCCCACAAAGTGCATACACATATAAGCATATACTAAAGTGTAGAGAAGAGGTCTCGAATGCTCGACCTAAAAAGTGCTTGGACCAAGATGTTTTCCAAAAATTGGAATACTCTTATACAACCTGGATAGTTCAAAAGTCCCAGTTAGCCAACTGAAGGCGCTTTTAGAGTAGTAGCAATTCCTTGTAAAGTGCCCTTTCTCCAATAAAAGCCATCTTTTGCATACATCAGCAACAGCCATTTCCAATGAACTAGACCACTGTTCTATATCAATGCATCAGAGCATTCACTGCTGTCCATTGTGGAGTGCCTGACCACAGCTTCACCCTCCCAAAAGGGGAGAAGAAGGCTGTAGCATTGTCAGGATGTCAATAACATAAATATCATAGCCTAAATAAGTTTAAAAAAAACATGTTGCTTCTTTGGCAGTAGATTTTCGATCATCAACTCCAATGACACAATAATTTTGCAAATGATATTTAGAGCACCAAATTTTTCTCAGGTGATATTTAGGCCATGCCATTATGGTGCCTTACTAGTCAGAATGCACCCTATGCTGGGCAGGTGGGAGGCAGCTGAGCCATGACACCGGTGCAGATTATACCTCACTCCTGTCAGTGCATGGACACAAAGGCTTGTGAGCACCAGCACACACCAAAGTTTTGGCCAAAAGTATTGTGATGGCACACATGTCTCTTTATGCCCATGTCCACAGGGAAGTAGAATGTTGTGTTGTGTCCACTGAAGTTAAGGACGGACATGTTTGCACAAAATAAGCTGTTGGCTGAGTCATAGATCACATAATATATTGTCATCTAAATTCTCAGATGATTAAAATTTCTTCACTCACAGTTGAATCACATTATTTTCAAAAATCTGTTCTTTTAAAAAGCTAAAACTTTTGGTGATGTAATTTCTACATTAAGTTCTACTTGAGCAGGATTGTCAAATGATGATGGATGCATATTATTTTTTTATTGTGTGTTGCAAATAAGATAGAAAGCATTTTATTGAATTCATGTGGCAGTCTTCAACTTTTACATATCTGTGAAAGTTGTCTAGATTTTATGAATAATGAGAATTTTAGATTATGAGTTTTATTATTTTCTTTTAAAATGTGTTGAACAGGTTACAGTGAAATGATGGCATGTCACTGCAGGATTCACAATTTGTTAAACGTTTAGACTTTGATGAAATGCTTATGTTTATGTTTTGCTCGTCTAAACTAAATTCAATAAGGATTGCCAGGGTTACAGTATCAGGGGAACAAATCTCCTTTTGATATGCAATAGTGTGGATTAGTATCCTGCCAGCTGTCACTTAGTGACAGCTTCAAAACCCAATGTTTTTCTAACATCAAGTCACTTGGATTCACCCTGGACACCAATAACATGCTGAAGGAACACACTGCCAAGAAAAAGGAACAGCCTTGTAAAAGTTCTCTCTGCTAAAGAAAGAAAAACCATTCATCCCAGAAAGCAATTTCAGAACTGCTCCTCAAGCCTTTGTACTCTTTCATTTGGATGGTGGACATGTTATGAGCCATGGCCTCTCAGACTCCACCCTGCCCACTTTTTAAGACATCTTACATGCAAATGCGTCCAGCCCCATAAACATATGATCACTTCACCCCCATCCTAATGGAACCACACTGCCTCCCCTTGATGGCCTGACCATTCTCAAAATCAGTGGCACCATTTACCAAGCTATCATGTGCTGGAACCCAGCTATCTTGCTGCCAAGTTCATAATTTCGCGTGGTTCCTGGCATAGTCACAGCTAACTTTGCCATCACACTGCAGAGAAAGAAGTGGTACAAAAGAAAAACAAGGCAAAAGACCTATTCAATTCACCCAGGATCCTGAATAGTGTTCATGTATCCATCATGACTTCCCTGCCACTACTCCAGCTCAGGAAAGAATTAAAGATGCAACTTTTTAAAGAACAGTACTTCATGATGCAGTAGTAGTTACTACATCGTGATGCATAAACAATTCACAAACCAGCTACCTCACAAATCACTTCTTAACTGTATCCGTTGCTTTTGACAATGTACAGTGCTCCAGTTCCTTTGGCTAGATTTGCAGTATGGATGTACTGCATAAATGCAGACATATCGTTCTGCCTACTGTGCTCATGCAAGGACTAAAGGACTAAAATGTCCTTCATATGGTTCATTCATCCTTGCATAGCAGGCCTAGTTTGTATGTTTCTGTACCTATTCAGTGGTTAAGACTATTGTAAGCATTTTGCCCATCACCTTTTCTTGTTTTAATGTGAGGCTGTAAATGTGATGGCTTTAATCAGAAATGCTTCCTGTGACATAAGATTCAATCTACAACTCACAGACAAGGCCCAAGAAAGGCTAACACTACTGTGGGGTTGCTTGTCATCCAGTTCAGAGGAGATGTGGCCTGTCAGTTTGGGTTGAACTATTTTTATTGTAGTAGGTCCAAGACTGACTTTTGCATGTTTGCTCCTGCAGTGCAGTGTGCAAGAACATGTGGGGTTGGTATGTGGCTGTGGATGATTGCCTGTGGCTGATGCTTTTCCAAGCATTCTAACAGTCACTGTTTTTTTTTTACAGTTATACCTTTTATGTATCACATAACTTTTATAATATAGTGTGCAGGCAAAAATCCTCCTCTGATGCACTCAAATAGTGGGGGTTCATCCTTTGCATGTGAATCATCAACATTCAAAAAAGCAGTATTCCCTTTCTTCTGGTGCATGTCATATTACAAAATATATGCCAGGCCGCTAGAAGGTGCAGAATGTAAGTGGTCTATGTGTTGTACCTCTTTGGGGAAGACCTTTACAATGAGCCAAGGCTGGCTTTACTGAATACCTTCCAAAAGATGGAGGGAAGTGTCTGCAATGTTCTGCTCCATGTAGACAGGTGGGACGTGGGATTTCTCAAGTCTTCTGGGTACCACCATGCATACCAACATTTGTAGATGCAGTGTTGCACTCCATTCCATGTATTGTGGTTGATTTAGGGCTTTGGAAAGAAAAGATGCAGACAATGATGGTCTCCCTCTCATTGGGGTCCTATGGATGTTGCACACAGGCGAGACTACCACTCATTGGGGATACACCGTCACCACGGTAACAGACATGGACACTGAACCATTATGCATTAAACAGCAAAGCACGGTTCATGCTATAGGATGACTGGAATGAATCTCCCTAGGGCATGGTGATGCAGCCTCTAACCTGTGTGAAGCGGCACTGGGTGCACTGATGTTGCCCATATAATAGTTTCATAAACTCCAAGGGTTCAGTCCCTCAGTAATCAGATATTACCCTTACAGCAGCTGTATATATAAGGAGCATTCAGTCAGTCAATCAGTCAAAAACCTTTATTTCAGCTGTTACAGCCATAAAATCACATATTATAAGACATTTCTAATGAACATCAAAAAAATGAATAATTTAAAAACTAAAAAATACAAATTGTCATTAGCACTCCTTGACAGTTAGAAAATATCAATATGAAGAGGGTCCTGCCCCCTAGAGTCAATTATCACAAGAGGGGCAGCAAACATGAACAAATTGCTGAAACCAGGACGTCATTGTCAACATTTAAGATAATATACACATTTAAAACAGACTCTTTAAAAATATAAATTAAACAAAAGATATTAAAACGAGTTCATACCCTAACTTTGTACAAGTGTGGGTCACAAAATTAATAATAAGAAGGCAATATTACCCAGATTCACGACTCAATCTTTCAATAGGTATCTACGTTTGCACCACACTGCAAATAGAAATTTAGAAATTGCAGCGACAAAAACTGGGTGAGTGTCATATTTTAGTATCCTGAAGACTTTTCTATAATGTCTTATACCCAGGTTTCTACAAAGTTGCAGCACCCATTTAGATCTTGCCCTTCTATAGGCCGGGCAAAAAAAAGTATCACATGAATTTCTGTTTCTTCCATTACTGTGCACCGGGACAGAGTTGTTTAGTAGCACCGCCAATTATTTGAGCATTCACAATTTGCATTTACAAAACTTGTATAAGTTAACTCTTATTTTCCAAACAATTACCCATTACACTCTAGTCATAGTCTTGTGGTGCCTTAATGCTAAGACTTGCAAAATAGAAGAACTGTGAATTAATAGAGAAATACCAGTATTCTAACATTGTACAGCTAATTATTAGTACCCTTGCCTTCATTGGTCCTGTATGTCACCCAATAATTCTGCAACATTCCTACAGGTGACTTTCTTGGATATAAAGTGAAAGGAAGAGCAGTACCTCTTTTTCAAATAGAAAATATGGTATTACCTTTTCTGCTAGTAAGTGTTGAAATGAGCAGTGTTTGAAGGGATATTTTCTACACACCCTAAAATCAGAACTACCACCATGGAACTAGTGGTGGGCATAACTTGCATAATTCTGTATTGCGTAATCAGCTAAACATTCCATAGAATTAGAGTAATTCTGCTTGTAACACTATTTACTGAGAGCAAGAATGACCCTGTGCAAAGAGCTAAATGCAAACAGGGGCGGTCTTACGCATGTGCAAGCTGTGCACCTGCACAGGGCCTCCAAACCCCAGGGGGCACCACGCCAATATTTATCCTTAATATAATAACCCTCTGAGGATGGATACATATTTGTGTGGCGGCCCCTGGCAGGGATTTGGGAGCCTCAGGCTCTGTTCCACCTTCCTGAGCTCCGGGGGACTCCGCCCCGCCCAGACCCCCTCTTACGGGCCCCCTACCTAAGCTCCCTGCCCAGGGCCGCCATGAGCCTAGAGCCGCCCCTGATGCAAAAGAACATGAATAGCTAGCAGTTGCTCACCCTCGCTAAATCTGCACTTGTGGTAAAATTTCCCCCAACCTTCTCCTGGTATTTTACGCTAGTTTCTTAGTACTAAATGTACCCATGCATCAAAAATGGATGAAAGGATGCATTTTGGGCTAAGAAAATAGCAGTACGAGGAACAGAACATAAACAGCAAAACGACCAGCCACCCATGCTTGCTAATTGTGCTCTTGTAGTAGGATTTTTTTCCTCTCAAATTACTCTTAATTATGGGAGCAGGCATAACCTCGTTATTATTGGTACTGCTGCGTAAAAGAGTGATACGGAATTTCCGAAAGTATTCCAATTATTCCGGCATAATTTAAATTAATTCCAGGCCTACATGTAACTGCCTTGCATCAGTAGAAAAAAGGAAACCTAAACTCACCATAAGGAGAGGGAAGGAACAGAAACTGGAATGTTTCAGAAATATACTGAAGCTCACTCACTATGGGGGATTCATTAGGTGCACTAATGAGGCTCTCTGCCGGCTCCTCCAACTGGCAGACCTTGTTACCATGTGGCTAACGTGCCATGTCAACTGCTGATTGAATCTGTCAGTAGACCCTAACTGTCTTTGAAGTGTGTGTGCATCTCAGGCAGCCTAGCAAAAATATTTTGCCTAGCAAAAATATATCAAGCATTTGCAATGCAATAGGTGTTGCATTTACGCGAGTTTGAGCTATTGGCTTGTAAATGACAATGCCTTTTATTTATCTGTTTTGATAATTAACACCTAAATAAAAGGCACTGTCATTTACAATGTCAATAGCTCAAACTCTTGTAAATACGAGACCTATTTTATTTCAAAGAAGGGGCTGCCATTGTCCCGGGCTGCTTGGCAAGTGAAAGCGTTCATGGCGTGCTGAATGTTGCAGGGAGGCATGTCGTGCCTGAAGTAAGACAAACTCATTTAAGAAAAAAATGCTTACAGACTAAATAAGACATACCGTGTAACAACAGAATTAAAAGGACCAGTCCTTATGGGAGGTTCAAATGAAGACAAGGCAGTACTAAGTAGAGACTAACAAGCCTATTAACAAATCAGAAGCCAGCATTTACAAAGGACAATGACCCAAGCCAATTAAAAATATGGGCGGAGATTGGGCGGGACTTCAAATTCATACTCTAATACAACATAGCTCGCAGAGCAGCGCATGCGATGCCCAGGCTTGACCTAAAAAGGGCACATCTTGCGATATGAAACATTCAGTTGATGGATTAGAGTCTTTATATCATAATCAAGACCTGTAGGCCAGGGAAGGGCTCAGGGCCGACCCTGCACTTGCAGTTGTAGATTGTCGCTCATGTGCACCATGAGCTATGTACTGGCTCCCATGAGCCACATTCGTACAGTGAAGGGGTCTACTGATTTCAGAAGGCTCATCGCCCTCCTACCCAAGGAAGTGCTTTGACATGTGTGCGCTTTAAAGAGCCAGTACATGTCAATGTGTAGAATAACCAATCCACTCCTAAATTGCAAGGTAGTATGAAATGTTGTGCTCCATCTATATTTTATGAGTTCTGTAGTATGGGGTCAACAGGGAGTATTTCTATCCCCTAGTAACAATGGGCCTTGCCCTGAGGTAGTCCAGACTAGGTCATACTGCTGTAGGGAAATTGTAGGAGCAGTACCCATAGATTTATCTCATTCCTCTGAATAAGGGGTGCACTAGGATCTGCACTTGCCACATCCCTCTAACACCCCTTTAACACTTCTGAGTCCATATACAATCCAGACAAGACACATGCACCTTTGCCACCCGCACTCATGACAAAAAGTGCATGTGCAACATGGGGTTTTTCTGATCTACTCTAGAAACAGACCGCTCTATCATAAATCGTACCTGAAATATACTGTGCTATTAACATTTATGATGGCATGCAAGCACTTACATCTTAAACCATTATGTAGCTTATGAACAGCTTGGCACAATAACTCATGTGCACTGAGTAAAGGGCTTGGTGTCTCCCGGGGACAGCATTAGAGAAGGTATTGATCTGAAAAGACATTGCTTTGATGCAAGACAGTAAAATGCAGGATCATAAGACAGTACCAAATTACTTCAACGGTGGAATATGCAACATCATATATCTGTGCATATATAATGCTGAGATATGATCACTTCCTCCTCGAAAAAGGTGGCAAAACACATGACAAAAAGCAAGAAAAGTGTGACCTAACAATCAGAGATCTTTCTTTCTGCTGAGAAGTTTTCTAAAGTTTAACGTGTTAGGAAACCTGGTAAAAAACTCACTTTCTGACAATGTTGCATACTTGCTCACTCATTCTTAAGCACATGCACATCAGTTGTGTATTTATTTGTGAATTTACACAACCATGGCCCGTGCAGGTGGAAGCGGTGGCGCCAGGTGTGAGGGTATTTCGACAGACGACGACGAGGGAAAATTAATTATTTACTTAATTTTCCCTCATGGTCGTCTGTCGCATCCCTCTGCCAACCCTATACACACTCATTTACCTAACGTTGCTTATTCCCTTACACCCGCAAACTCACATCTTGACTAACTTACTACTAATTACGTTTGTACTTTCTGCATAGCTGCATAATTGTTTTAGTGAGCAATTAAATAGATCCAGAGTACTCTTAATTCAAATAGAGAAAACTTAACCCCTTCGCTGCAGGGGGTAATTTCTCCGCTGTGCTGGGGGGCACGCACAGCGCCCCCATGCTCATGACGAGCTGAGCTCGTCATGAGGCACGGCGCTCCGGTGCTCATGACGAGCTGAGCTCATCACAGCTGCACCCGTTCCCGTGGAACGCCCAGCACAGCAGGGGAATTATCCCCGCGTGTGAGCGTTCCACGGAGAGCACCGGAGCACCGTGCCTCATGACGAGCTCAGCTCGTTATGAGCATGTAAGGTGTTAATAAGTTAGTTTTCCACAGATCTACGTGTCTGAAAGACTATACAGGTTCTGCTTATAGAAGGATGTATCTATTTGGGGTTTTGGCACCATAGCACCCCTTCCGATTGAGCCCTTCTTTTGTAAGTGTAGAGCATGAGGCAGTATGTTGTCCTTTAACATATTGCATAGGTTTCTGCTAATGTCAATATCAGGATAACTAAGCATTGCTTATTGTAAATATGCTATTTTGGTCCAAAGACGTGCAGTGCTACTTTTCTCTTCTGGAGTGGTGTGCAATATGTAGATCAGTCTAGCAGAACAAACCGCAAATACACACTACCACAAATGTTCATGCCTCTCCTCATCATATCAGCATGTCCACAATCTGCTCTTACTTGCAACCAAACACACAACACAGACACGCACACTCCTATGCGTGCAACCCCAGAGGTAGAAAAGACGGCACAAACATGGACACAGATACCCCAAAGTATTCTGTTTGTGGTAACTCCTGCTTTAGGTGGTCTTGCTGCATTAAAATAGCTTGCTCCTTGGTTCCTTCCTCTGCAGCCAGTCAGAAGCGGGTTCTCTCTAAGACTTATAAGATAAAACTGACAGCATTCATTACTCATTCATGACCATTCTTGCCTTTCTGAGGGACTCTTTGAAGATGCTATTCTCACTTCACTGTTAACTAACTGAGATCACTAGTATTGTAAAGTATATTTAAAATCTGAGGCCCTCATCGCTTGACCCATGAAATTGTAATAGATATCAGCCGATGGTGTGAACTAATGACTCTGTAGGAGTCTCCATTCCATATTCTTCTATTCCAAACTCTAAAAACATTATCGATGCATAAAATGATAAGGCCCGCGAAACTCCGATTAATGGGATGATGGAACTTCACTAATGACATCAAACGTTCCTTTTGAAATTGAATAAGATAATGATTTCAACAAATGCTCACCTTGCTTCGCGCTGAGCTCTCTGCACAACTCCGCATCAAGTGAAGCCCTGATTGCAAATTGCTTTTTGCCATGACTGATGTGTCTCACTGTTCTAATCCTTTGTGCGATTAATTCCGCGTCAATGTCTGCTTTATCACGCAAATCATCCCTCTAAATTTAGCAAAGGAGGAGGAAGATCTTAGCTGGAAACACGCATTTTCATGTTTGAATGATCAGTCAACAGCGGTGACAGGGCAAGGAGAGCCACCGCAGTACATCACCGCCACACGCTTCATGATATCGTATGGGATGTAAAGGATTGGGAAACGGTGTGATCCTGCCTGATCACTGCACGGCAGGATAATGAACGTGTTCAGAATATAGCTAAAGAGCTGCAAGTGGATTATCCGAGAACTGAGCTTCCTATCTACTCCAACAGTCATTTATCTTAAGATCCTCATTGCGTGACTTCTGTTTATGTAGAGGGTTCTGTGTTTATGATCATTGACAAACTACAATTATGTTTTGTTTATATACATCGGTAACTGTGCATGCCGATGTTTTAGATACGGTTTTAACTGTTCATTTGTCCATTACAGATATCTATAGAAATTAAAGGGTTAAGCTCAAGAACGTGTTCCCATAGCAACAGCCTCTTGCCCCATGGTAAGGCCCAACATGTTGCATCATACCTAACAGCCCACAAACTAACACTTTCTCACGTATTCACTACACATCTAGAGTTGAGTTCATCTAAAGAACAAGGAAAAGAAAGTTAACAAAATACGTTTTGGATTCTTAAGTTGGTTTGACTTTGCCGCCAGGAAGGCATGGATAGCATAGTCCCCCCCCCACATAAAGTAGTTCCGATCTTGAAGTTTACATACAGCAACCCTGCAGGCTTATGTTTCTTTCTCCCAATTCTGCCAATTAAAAATATTTATCTCATTATCGGCCTAGAACAAATTTAAAAATGTTGTGACTCATGTTAAATTGGACCCATCAAACCTAATCACATGTAAGAAATTGTCAAATAGGGACAGTAGCATAAAATTAACATTGTTAATATTTCTTCTTCTCGGGTTGAGTTGACGGCCAACTGTCAAGCCATGGCCTGACTGGTCTCCATAATATGGTGTTTGTTAGAATCACTGACTGCCGGTGGCACATACAAGGCCAAGGCATTCATCAGCTCTTGTGCGACAAAGTGGCGTCGCATTACAGTATAAAAAGGGATGCCTTGCTGGTTCCTTGAAAAGGCCAGGGTTGTGTCCTGGAGGCTGTGCAGCATCCAGAGAGCCTACTTGAGTGAGTGCCAGTGATGCAAGGAAAAGCAGGCCATAGGCTATGTACCATTTATTATTCTCTGGACTGGCAGTGCAATGACTGCATGTCATCCGGAGCTCAAAAGGCTGAAGCACTAGGACTGACCCCTGGCAGTAAAGCAATCATATATCTATGTAACTTGCTCTCTTCTTCCCTGATAGTAAAAACACTACCTTTTACTCTGGAAACACTGAAAATAAAATTATTCAGTCAAACCTAAGAGCAAGTCAAGAACCTGACAAGAAAGAACAAGTTGCAGCGCGTGGCCAGATTAATTTTTTATGGTGTCAAAATAAGCTTGTTCCAAATATTATCTAGGGCTGTAATACAGATAGCGCCAGCACACATGTAGCGCCAGCGGTATCATTAGATGGCATTTCTTCATTTGCATGTGGGCATGGCCACATGCAAATGAGGGAATCTCTTTGCCTCTGCAACCGTGCCATATTACCAACATGGGCAAAGAGGCAAACTGCTTTTAGGAGACGCACGGAAAGTGCCCCACAAAAAGGTGCCACACTTTCAGTGTGCCTTCTACAGGAAGCTCTCTGAAGAGTTTAAAAGCATCCCCCCACATGCTGATGCACAGTCACTTCACCCACCTTTAACCCCTTCCGTGCGGGGGTAATTCCCCTGCTGTGCTGGGGGGCACGCACAGCGCCCCAGTGCTATCAGCTCGTCATGAGGCACAGTGCTCGTGTGCTCATGACGAGATGAGCTCGTCATGACCACACCCGTTTCCGTGGAACACTCAGCACAGGGGAATTATCCCCGCATGCGAGCGTTCCACGGCTCATGACGAGCTCAGCTGACGCCAGGCCTTCAAAATAATAGGGCACACTTTCCCGGTTTGCACCCGTTGTACCTGCTTTAAGGTGCGCTGTTGTGCAAACAGAAAAAAAATGTCCTATCAGTAATAGGGACCCTGTTGGTCTCCTTCCTCCCACTGGTAACAGCCTTCACCCAAAATATGGGCGCATTACACATGCTGCAGAATATTGAAGATAGTGGACAACCACTGCATACTTACTAACTGCAACACATTGCACAATTTCCTCCAAATATAACCACAGCCATTATTTATATTTATTAAATGTATGCCAATTCGAAATGTCCTAAATGCTAAGTATGGCATTATGTAAAACAATGATAAGAATAACTAACGGAATAAATTAACTTTCTACATCAATGCGTGAATTGTGCTGTTGATTTGTTCATCCTTTGGTACACAACGCATTTTATTTCGGTGTGAAATATATTAAGCTTGCAAGGTGTCCTTTACAAAAATGCAGTGGATTTGTTTAAATGATGAATATGTCTGGAGTAACTGAGCTGCACGGCTCTGGATTTAGTTTACAGGGTATTTTGTAAGTCAAATACAGAATGGGAAAACATCCATAAAATGTAACACAGCTGCTACTAATTGAGCATGAGAAAGACAGATGTTTCACGTTGTGCCAAGGGGGATGCGTGATTTTATTTTGGTACAATTGTACAAGGAGAATACATAGTTTGGTTTTGACCTGCAATTGTATCACTTGTTTCCTGAGGTGTGTATTGCCCTCTTACCCCCACTCTCCCATTGCCCGTGTTACCCACCCCCCTCACGCCGTAAGAAATTAAAATGGATAGTGCTGGCCTTTCCTTTGCATCCTTCCTCACTTTATCTATGTTGCTAAGTGTAGTGAATACACTTACACTGGAATGAAGATAAAAGTATTTATTCCATAAACTTAACCAGATACAACATAGGCGTGTTGCACCACGGAAAGCAAAGCATTAAAATGACTGGTGTAAGTGTATTCACTACACTTACCTTTTATGGCGACGAGGATGGGATTCAAACCCATGCGTGCGTGGGTTCGAATCCCATCCTCGTCGCCATAAAAGGTAAGTGTAGTGAATACACTTACACTGGAATAAGATAAAAGTATTTATTCCATAAACGTAACCAGACACAACATAGGCGTGTTGCACTACGGAAAGCAAAGCATTAAAATGACTGTTATTACAACATCCACCTACAGTCACAGATACACGAGATACACAAAGCGCAAGCATATTACTGTTGCAGCAGCGCGAGGTATACAAAGCGCAAGATAACTATTTTAAAAGAAAACACCATTTGGTCTCTGCTTGTCCACCTGCTCGCGAACAAGCAGGCACTACACTAAGTTCGACCCACCATAAATAAAGTGCTATGATGCAGCTAGCACTGGTGGCATCATAGTGCTTTTTTTTAAAATAAACTTTACCAATGCTTCACAGCAGCTGTGCTGCTCTGCAATATGAATAGAAGACAATGGCAAAGCCAGTAGCACTCCCATAAGTGAGCCCTATTGATTTTGCCAGTTTTTGTTTAATATCACTAAAATAAGCTCTTTAAAGTTCTTGAAAGCAAGTAGGAGCAGTTAGTAGTGTATCAATCCATGAGACGGGCTCATATGCAACTGTTTTATCAAACAACAGATTCAGTGAGCTGTGGAGATTTTGATTATTTTTCTGAGGTTCCCTGGACTAATGTTGCTGAAAGAGTAGCACCATTAACACTATTTGAAATGTTTTGTTAATGACTTTATACTTTTCATATGTTTTGCTACATATTTTATGATGATTGAGAGATACGATTTCTGCTGCCATGCTGTTTGGAAAGTATTAAAAAATAGGATATCTGGAAGCTAAAGACCAAATAGCGTTTTATGCAAAAATAGCAGACAGTCAAGTAAAATATCAGTAGACAATTGTCAATTCAGCTGTCCATGGCTCACACTAGCAAATGGTCAGAAGGAGCAGTGTACTAAAACATTCACATTTTAAACTAGTATATATACATTTTGGCTTAATACAAGTCAATGTGAGAGGATCGTGTCACAACAATTAATTAGTTTCGTCATAAATCTAACGTGCAGGTGCTTTTCATTTCCGGAAGCACTGAACAGCCTTGAAGGGAAAATAACATTAATTTCCACAAATACTGACCCTATTCTTCTCACAAAAATCCTATTCCTTTGCTAGGTTTGAAAACAAGGTAGCGACTGCTAAAATGTGCAATGTGCACTGCAAAATATCATGATTACTGAGTCAATCATAACCTAACTAAGCTGTCAACAAATATACTGTGCAAGCTTTAAGCCAGAATGAAACAATTGGGGCATATTTACAAGAGCATTGCACCACCAGAGCGCCGTTTTTTCCTACGCTCCAGCAGCGCAATACCCTGCTCCATATTTATATATTTATAAAGTGGCACTCAGCCCCTTTGCGTGGCTTAACGCCTCCTTGTAAATAATGTACCCTTTGACGCAGTTATCTGCTTCAAAGTGACGTGCAATGGGTTTTGCTATGGGCATTTCCGTGCAGCATCCATTGCATTTTGATGCAGGTATCTGCAGCAAAGGAGGCGTGCGACGGGGTTTGCTGTGGGCGTTTCCACGCAACACCCATTGCGCTTTGATGCTGTCCCGATTTACAAGGTTCTGCAAAGCTGAGGCAGCGCCATAAACAGACACCATTCAATAGAAGGCGTTAGAGTGGTGCAACAAGGAGAAACACTTGGAGCAAAATGCCTTTAATGACCTTTCCTGCACATAAACAATCATTCCCTGCAAAGCAGGCACCCTTGCACAATAGCACAAAGGTGTGTGCTTTTTAGCGCTCGGCAGCTTTTTTAGCGCCGGGACAAGGGAAAGCATAGGGGTGCACCATGGTCTTGCTAATACGGTGCATTCTTGCATTTTTAAATGACATGGCCTTGCTAAATTGCTTGCAGAGCCACGCTGTGCCATTTCTTTGTAAATATGCCCCAAATATTTTCTAACTTTCACACTCTTAATTTTCTTTAATGAGTGTATTGAATATAATAATTTCTCTGTATGAATATGTTGGATATAATATAGTGTAATATAGTATGTTTTCATACAAAGTTAAAGTAATAAGTATCAAATCTGTTGCAAAATTATAAACCCTCCCTCACCCTCCCCCCCTGCTCCAAGGTCCCTGTAATTCCTGACCAACCAAGAAATGCCAGGAATTACAAAAGTGGATTTCCGCATTCAGTACAATCAATCAAAGCTGGTAAAATTACATGGTTGGAAATGGTGTGAAAAGGGATAATTACCAGGGGGCTCAGGTAAAGCAGTCTTGATTCAGACAACATTTTGCTATTTCTCACTGCACACCCTGGAGACAACATTGAAAAACGCGGCATCCACGTATGGCAAAATTGTCAATACCGCTCTATCTGTAATTTCAGAAGGAGGAATGCTAAAGTGATATTTCTGACCGCCTAGTGAAGGAGCTCATAAACTGGCCCCCAGTAACAAAAAAACGGTCCCCACCAGTCAAAAACTGGCCCCCACCCTTCCGTCCCACCAGGAAAATGCCTGGTGCCTGCTACAGCCAGTCCAGCCTTGGTGAAGGACCCCATAAAGCAATAAAAAACTCAGTGAAAATGCTTTGCCTTTCCTTTAGGATTCCAAGTACAAAGAATGTTCCCTTCAAAAGATTATGTAAAATAAACGGATAACCATGCAAAAGAGTGCTATGGCGAAGGTGCTAAAAATATACAGGTTCCATATGCATTGCCTCCCATTATATCTTTCGTTCTGTCATTATTTTTCTGTACATCATGATCTCACACTGCGCAAGAAAAGGTGGCGAGAAATACAGAAATGAGCTCTTTCTGGCTGTAACACTGTCTAAAAAAGTGCAGCTTGACAAGAAAAAAAAGCACAAAGCTATTAAAGACCTAAGCGCATTAAAAGGCTTTGTTGTTATTAGTCCAGTGTTCCAGATCATAAGAAAAAGGAAAGCAATTTGCGTCCCGAAGACAATTTGTCTAAATCTGATCACAGATGTTTTTCCCTTCTTTAGTTCTGCTTCTTCTGAGGGCAGCTCCTCACACCTACCAAGAAGAAACCGACGATTCAAAGGCAAAGTGAGCTTTCAAAGACGCAAACGCTCTCAAAACACGAATTAGATATGTAGGTTAATGCAGGAAATTATCCTTTCTTGTATGTAAAAAACATAATTTCGAATGTTAACCGCAAAGTGAAGAGGATAAGCAACTAAGGACTTTCCTGCTTGTGTCTCTAATGCAAACAGTAGGAGTCTGCCAAAAATACCATAGGCTCATTCTGCTATGCCAAATGAATAGTTGGCGCGAATGTTGTTGGATCGACCTGCACCGAATTTGGTTTTATATATGGTGTTTACATAAGTACTCATTCCAGAAGGCCTTGACTAGACTCATTAGTGTGGTGAAAACTGGGAGAAGATGGTTTAACCCTTTCTGTGCTGGTGACGGAACCACTCCGTCACCAGCCACGGATGCGCTGTGCTGGTGATGGAGTGGTTCCGTCACGGCGCGCCGCCCACGCTGTCGCGATTCCGCGCCAGTGCGGCGGTTTTATTCAGCGGGCGGGGCCGTGACGGAACAACTCCATCACAAGCACAGCGCGCCCGTGGCACGTGACGGAGTGGCTCCGTCACGAGCATGGCGGAGCCGCGCGGACCCCCTCCCCCCCGCGCCACGGCGGAATTACCGCCGCGGCCAAGGGGTTAACTTTATGGTGAAACCAGAGCTGCTTGTTGTCACAGGTTCAGACATGTATGAATGGTACTCTCCTGGTAAAACCAACCAGCAAAACTGCAATATCAGTATTTTTCCCCAACCTCCCCCCCTCCACTGTGTAGTATTACCAGATAGTTAAGCCTCTAATCCTCTTGTCTCTGAATTTTGGCTTGGTAGGAAGGATTGGAAGTGTTTTAATAATTACCAGACAGGAATGTAGACGTGCACACATGAAGCATGGTTTGTGTCACGTTCTCTTTTTATCCATGCACCCAGCTTCCTGTACTTTTGCTGGCCTCGTCATTGTTTTTTGGGGGTAATGTACTTTACGTGGGCTGGGCCAGAGTATACAGAGTCCTCTATCAAACCAATCATCGAATGAGGGTGCCAGACCTGTCATCCTTACAGTGGTTGTCAAGTCTTAAACTCCCTTTTTATTACCCATAGGTCACCCCTAAGCAGTAGCGGCCACTAATATTGTGAAATGGTGAGGTGGGGGAAGGGAAATACAAAACAAAATAATTCTAAATAAGGAAAATTACACTTATCTTGCTCTGAAGGCCGCCGCCCTGCTCCCGATCCTCCTGTCCAGTGGGAACTGCTGCACACTACACAGGCTCCCAGCTCCCAATCCTAGCACTGCTCACATACTGGGAATACCATTGGGATTGGTCTGTATGCCTCGGTTTGACGCACAGACATAGACTGGGAGCCTGCGTTGGTTTCTCCACTCAGCTGTCCAACACAGCTCGGGTGGAGAAATGCTAAGTGCACATGACAGTGTGGCCGGCCCCAGAGGGCCTTCCAAGCCGTCATGTGCACTTGACAGTGCTCACCTCACACCCCTCCTCCCTGGTGCTGCAGGTGAAGCACCAGTGTGGGCGGTCAAGCCCCTCCCTCGGCTTGCCCTCCCTCGGCTCGGAGTCGCAGACTGAAGGATGAAAAATAAAATGCTAATAAAAATGTTTAATTATCATTTTATCTTTGCCCTTTGCATCTGATGGCTTTCAGCAGGGGGGGTGATGCTCCTATGCAATAATCGAGGAGCCGCCCCTGCCCCTAAGGTAAGCCGCAGGTAGCCCTAAGGGTTGGGTGCTGTGTAAGTAAAAGGTAGGACATGTACTTTTAAGTTTTACATTTACTGGTAATAACAAACAGCTAAATTCGTTTTTCACTACTCTGAAGCCTACTTCTCTCGTAGACTAGCATTGGGAATTCCTTAAAACACTTTAAAGCTGTATTTCACAATTAGTGGTAAAGTTGGATTTAACATTACTCTTTCTCTGCTCCTAACCTCGCTCTGTGTGCCTACAGCCTATCTCCAATATATGTCTGGGGTGGGTGATAGCTCCACTTTGTGCATTCCCTCTAGACAGCCACAAACGCCAAAAGGGTGGGTGCGACAAAGAACTCATCTGCTTTTATCTGCATTCTGATAGCTGTCCTGGGCAGGGCAGGGGAGTGCTGGTTGACACTTACATCTAAATAGACAGTAGCCTGTTTCCCACACAAACGGCTGATTACCTCCCACATAGACCTTGGTAGACAGGGTTGGGACGAAAGGGGACCTGTGAACTTCAAGGAGCCCACTTCAATGGCACATTTGGGTATAAGTACTGGGTCTCTGACCCTACCAAGATAGTACATTAATAGACCTGTGAAGAACTATGCCAGGAGTAAGGACTGCTGGCTACAAGGACTGCTACTCTTCTTGACTGACTGATTCCCAGGAACTGCTACATGCTGTGTTGAGCTGCCCTGATGAGGACAAGGACTGGACCCATCTCACTCCAAGGGTTTGCCTCCTGTTTTCTGAAGTGTCACAGTCATAAAAGACTTCTTGTAACCCTGCTTGTACTGCTGGACTCTGCCTTCTACAGTCCTAGGCTCCAGAAGTGGGCTCTGCAGCTGTTTTTCTATAAAATCAATGCAACGTCACCAATGCGCCAATCAGAATCAATGTATCGCCGATCCAAAGACATCCCTGCATGGCTTGATCAAAGAACTTCAAAGAATTGTTTCGATTGTGTGAATCATAACGGATGCTTCAGACTCTTGACAACAACGCTTTGCTCCATCCAAGCTACTTTGTTAGTAGGACCTGTTTGAGTCCTGTAGACAATCTGCCCTCAATCACAGTCAGCCTGAACTTTGGAATTATCCTGGTCTATTACAACCTCAAGCAACCTTTTAGTGCTATTGACTTCTTAGCACTATTCTTGGTTCGTTCTTTACAAATTCATAATTTCACATCTACCTATTAGATTTTTGTTGTTTTGGTCTTGATTTTCTCATAAGAGTATTCCTTATTTGTCTACGCCTATGTGGTGTCGGTTTGTGATGTTTCCATCGGGTTACTCTGTGTGTGTGTGTGTGTTGCACAAATACTTTACACATTGGCTCTTAAGTTAAGCCTGCCTGCTCTGTGCAAAGTTACCTAAGGGTGAGAACAGGTTAATTTAAATTGTGTATCTTGCTTACAGCGACTAGGATTGTGGTTCCTAATTGCACAGGGTGCAATCCTCTGTCAACTAGAGACCTGATTTTTAACAGGGGGTACTGCCTGAAAAAGACCCTATAAGGAAGGGAACAGAGACCTTTTTAAATCAGGAGGAATCAAGTGCACTCTCTCTAGTCAAACTCACACCATAAACAATATCCTATACCTAATATGTACCAGGACAATACAACCAGTAATGAATGTGTACTCATGTAACGCAACTGGTGCTATGTAAAGCGCTCCGATACTTTCCGGTCAAGTTTGCACCAGTAAATCATGAAGAAAGTCCTGAAGCCAAGTAGCCTTGAATGTAGGGGCTGAAACATCAATGAGCATGGAGTCTTAGGACCATTATATCTGTATCCCCTTTATTTAATATTTTTCAACCATTCCCAAACATCTGCAAATAAGTGGACACCTTGGTTGTTTGGTGTATTTTTTGTGATTAGGACCCGGGCAGGAACAATATCCAAAGTGCTTTCTCGAATATGGTCACACCCATCCAGGTTTTCAAGGATTGGGATGAGACCCAATGATGAAGCATGCCACTAATAGAGTGGGTGAGGGTCTAACATAAAAAAAATCTATTTTCTTTTCTTGTGCCAGAAGGGGGCTTAACAAGAGGTTGACTTGTCACCTCTCAGCATATTAGGTATGGTATACAGAGTCCTAAACAAGTAAACTACTACTGAGATGGAAGATCCCAATTTTAAGAAACTAGACAGAGGATTCTTTTAAGTAATAGCCTGATCAGTGACGAATGAAGGGTGTCTTGGGTCCTCATTCAAGCAATGGAAATTGGTCCATCTACAGACTGTTTAGTAGTAAAAGGCAGCTATAATTGGGCAGACCTTCACGCCTCTGGGTCTTGATGCCAGTGTACCATAAGTACTATCAGTAGTTACACCCCTGAGCCTGATTCCAAATATTTATCTTGGTCCTGTCATAAGGCTGAATGACAAAGTCCTAATGCTTTTACAGGTTCATGAACATCATCAAGACTGAGTTCACTAATGCTGTGTTCCCCAATATTTATCAACAGAGGACGGATCCATGACAGATTTGACAGATATCACCATGGGATACATTAGCTGAAAATAAATATAATGTAATGTAATGCCATTTTTTAGAGTGTCTGGTTACACCAACGGTGTATCCCCCGTGCTGGAAACAGGACATCTGGGATTGAGGAGGAGATCAGGAAGCAGCAGTTTAAACTTAAGATAGAGACCTAAATAGACAGGTTTTTAGTTCTTTGCGGAAAGTTTGTTCAATCGCGAATGCTTTCAGCTGAATCAGTAGGGAAATCCAGGCTTTAGCAGCTAAGCAGCTGAAAGAGCAAGCACCCATTCTGGCTTTCCAGATTCTGGGAACCTTTGCCTGTAAAGTTCCACATGACCGGAGGGTGTGTGATGGGTAATAGGGCGCGATTAGTGATCATAGGTAACTGGATCAGTTGTTCTACCAAATTTTGTGACAGTAGCACATTGCTGTAAAGTAATTTTTTTTCCACTTTTCCACTGGAAGACAGTCTAAGGTAGTCAGTGCTTTTAAGGCTGGCGATCATCTAGGAAGAGCTTATACCAGGTGAGCTGCTGTGTTCTGGACATGCTGGAGTCTCATCAGGCTCCCTTTGTTGGCTCCCAGATAAAGGACATTCCCATAGTCCATTTGTGATGTGGCCAGTGCATGCACGATGGTCTTTCTGACTGATAGAGGTCAATCAATTTTCTTAGCATTTTAAGAATGGCAAAACACTTGCCTGCAACTATTCTAATTTGGTGATCGAAAGAAAGATCTGAATCAAATCGAATTCCAAGATTTTTTGTTGTTTTTTATGGAGTGGAGACCTGACACAGGGCAGTGGGCCACCATGACGAGGACAATATGGAGGGTGCCTTCCCTGCAATCAGCACCTCTGTCAAATTGCCATTTAGCTTGAGGCAATGATTAGCCATCCAGGTGGCTAACTCTTCTAAGCATAAGGAAAAGCGAGAGGCCGTGGCTTCAGGATTCTGAAATAACATGACTATAAGTTGTGTGTCATCTGTATATGACACAGTAGTCAACTTGTGTCATTCCAAAATTTCTGCAAGTGGGCCAATGTACAGGTTAAACAGGGTTGGGCTTAAATAGAGCTCTGAGGAACACCTTGCGCTAGAGGCATTTTTGCCGAAAGGAAAGGCTTCTGCGAAACCTGGAAACTGCGATAGTTGAGATAGGAACATAGACACCGGGGCTCAGTGCCTACAATACCCCAGCAACTAAGTCTTTTGGACAAGAGAAAGAGGGAGACCATGTCAAAGGCCCCACCTAAATCCAAAAGCATCAGTGCAGCTGTATGACCTGCGTCTAGACATTTTCTTATAGTTTCAGTGACTAACAAGAGAGCCGATTCTGTTCGGTAAGATGACCTGAAGCCCGATTAGGTGGGATGATAGAGATCATTTGTGGTTATATAGTCAGTGGGTTGGTTATTTACCAACTTTTCTGCTAGCAATGCAATATTCGGAAGTAAAGAGTCAGGATGTAGATTATCTAGAGCCATATGATCACTTGAGGGCTTATTTGTAAAGGTATAACAGTAACTTGCTTCCATTTCAACTGAACCTCTCCAGGACAAGTAGTGGTTGGATGGACAGGATAATCACATTAGGTCCTTGCATTAGAGCCTTTGGTGGAGCAGGATCTCAAGGGGATCTTGATGTGATACTGTAAGCCAGCTTCTTCAGGCTATCTAAGTTAGGGACTGTGAATTATTTGAGACTGAAGGCTCCGACTGAGTTAGTTGGTAAGGTGTCGAAACTCAAGGGATTTCTATCTTCCAGAGGAAAGGACCCATACATTTGAGCCATTTTGGATGCAAAGTAGTGGGCAATCTTATTGCAATTCTCAACCAACGCTGGGGGCGGCACCCTAGTATGATCTAAGGAAGACAAAGATTTAAGAATTGTGAAAAGTTATTTGGAGGAGTTGTTTGCTGATTCGATTCTATTAGTGTAAAATTTGCATCTGGTTTTTCTAATCAGTTTGTGAATTGTTTTAGTTCTTCTTTATATATATTTTTGCTATCAAGATTGTAGTCTCTCCTCCATATGTGCTCCAGGCGTTTACACACTTTTTTAGCTACCTGAAGTTGCTCTGTAACCCAGGGAGCAGACTGCTTAGCTCTAGGGTTTTTATTCCCTGATGACCAAGGTACAGTTTCCTCCACTGCTGACATTATCCACTATTCGATCTGGAGATTTGCAAGATTCATGTTGTTATCTAGTTGGGGTAAATTGCGGCTAAGGGCATCATTGAATGTTTTAGAATTCAATTAATTCCATTTCCCTCTCTTGAGCATCCAATCCGAGGTGCTATTGGGGGGTCACCTCTCGACATAGGATATTAAACGGCACCGCATAGTGGTCTGACCAGTGGACCACTAGTGGATCCATGACTTGTAGTTTAGGGAAGTTGGCAAAGATCGGGTCTAAAGTATGACCTAATTGATGCGTCAGATTGTGAACTCTTTGGGTCATGTTTACAGTCTCCAATTCATTACCTAGTGCTACTGCATCTGGGTTCGGGTTAGTCCCAAAGCGCGTATTAAGATCACCTAACACTAGCTGGTTGGTATGGCGTAAGGCCGGTTGTATAATCCTTTCTGCCAAGCTCACAATACATTTTGAAGCGGGCCCCGGAGGATGGTAAATTAAGAATGCTGTGAGAGCAAAGTTTCCTTCTAGTGTTAGTATGAAGGAAATAGCTTCACAATTCTCAATGTAAGCTTCCTCGTAGAGCATTTCATCATCAGCTTGTAAACAATGACTATTTCAGCACCTCTTTTTAGGGGGCGGTCCTGTCTCAGAATTCCGTAGTCCTCTGGTATCGAATCCAAAATGTTAGGAGCTGAAGTTTTCATTAAGCCAGCTTTCCATCAAAAAGAGTACATCAGGTTGCTTGTCATTAATGAGTTCCAGTAATTCACATTTATATTTACTTGATCTACAATTTAGTGAGACAAAGTGATATATGTAGGTTTAACCAACTTGGGCAGCGGTAATTTGAATTTGAACTTACAGTGTGGGAACCCTGCTTGGATAGGTTTGTCTTAGCATTGTCTCAGGTCTCAGGCTTAGGAGAGAATCAGAAGAGTATGTGATCCTGGATTGGGACATAAAACTAGCAGAGGTGCTGGCCCCTAGCCCCAGCCAGACACAGAAGGTGCACAGATGGGCATGCCTTTAGCACAACTGAAATGCACCAGCGGGCCGCCCGCTGCTCATCTGCACCACATGCATGCAGAAATACCCGCCTCCTGGGGTGTGGCCCAGTCTCTACCAGTCCTGCAAGAGCAGGGCGGGTGGGGAGAACACACACCCCTTCCTCTTCTCAAGGCTGGAACAGGTAAGGACGGGTAGAAGAGCAAAGCGGGGCCAGGCAACTCCGGCACTAAGTGCTTACAAGTAAATAAGTTTTAAAAGGGGAGCCAGGCACCTCCCAGCAATTGAATGCTACAAGGAAAGTAAATTTAAAATTTGCAGTGAAACATGTACACACAATAAAACACTTGACTCCGAGCAGTGGTAGCACTCGGGGGGAGTGGTATTACACTGAGAGATCGCTCCGCTCTTACCGGAGGTCTTGTTCTGGTGCGTCTGCACCGTGTGCATGCAGAAATTATCGTCTCAAAGGGCATGGGCCAGTCTCCACCAGTCCCGCGAGAGCATGGCAGGTGGAGAGAACACACACCACATCCTCCTCTCAAGGCTGGAACAGGTAAGGATGGGGAGAGGAGCAAAGCGGAGCCGGGCAACCCCGGCACGGAGTGCTTACAAGGAAATAAGTTTAAAAAGGGGAGCCAGGCACCTCCCAGCAATTGAATGCTACAAGGAAAGTACATTTCAAATTAGCAGTGAAACACACACGCACAATGGGAATAAATGGCAATCATTCACATAGTCAGTGGTCATCCTAAAATTGATGGACTGAAATGTGGCTCTTAGTAACTACTAGTGGCTGAGATAAATATATCACAGCACTTTATCCTCATTCAAAAAATCTGCCCTAGATCTGCCACTCACTCAACAACGTCGGCAAATTTGTCCTAGACTAAGTAAAAGAGCACCTGGAGCAGCTAGACCTGATTATCTACTTATTTAAAAGAAGGGAGGGATCACTTGTCCTGCGTGAACCAGGGTATGCAGGAGATCGAACAACGGTGTCTCCAAATAAAAACCCTCATGCACGTGTTGGGTAGCGTGGTAAGCGGTATATCTTGATTCTCCGCTCTTCGAACACGTGTGTGCATAATCATCGGGTTAGTTTTCGGTATGCAGCCTCCACCAGGAGGATCTTACCCTCGGTAAAAACAGTAGTGACCCAGTGATGTGAAGGGAGTGTAGAACAATTAAAAATCCCCCGGAGACCCAGTAGTAGGAATTTTATTAGGTCTGGGTTCGGGTGGATCCCATTAGGGGAATGCTCAAGTGGCGTGCGCTCTATTGAAAATATTAAGTTCTCAGGACGCACTAGCATTCAAAATGATTTAAAATGGCCAACATGTTTCAGCCCTCTATGCCGGGAATCGGACTTTAGGGCTTTCTTCAGGACCCGTGGTGAAAGGTGAAAGTGATACTAGTTTACTATATTATAGCAAGCAAGTGTGTAGAAAAGGGAAATTTTCAAACTGTTTCTTTTTCTCGAGGTCACGATGTACCTGAAATGCACATCAGTTACACCTCCTTCGGGTGTGACAAGGGCTTCGAGGGGGCTAACGCTCCTCTCCTCGCGCCTCGCGTTGCGCTGCTGCTGCCTCTTGGGACCCGAGAAAAAGAAACAGGTTGAAAATTTCCCTTTCACCACGGGTCCTGAAGAAAGCCCTAAAGTCCGATTCCCGGCATAGAGGGCTGAAACATGTTGGCCATTTTAAATCATTTTGAATGCTAGTGAGTCCTGAGAACTTAATATTTTCAATAGAGCGCACGCCACTTGAGCATTCCCCTAATGGGATCCACCCGAACCCAGACCTAATAAAATTCCTACTACTGGGTCTCCGGGGGATTTTTAATTGTTCTACACTCCCTTCACATCACTGGGTCACTACTGTTTTTACCGAGGGTAAGATCCTCCTGGTGGAGGCTGCATACCGAAAACTAACCCGATGATTATGCACACACGTGTTCGAAGAGCGGAGAATCAAGATATACCGCTTACCACGCTACCCAACACGTGCATGAGGGTTTTTATTTGGAGACACCGTTGTTCGATCTCCTGCATACCCTGGTTCACGCAGGACAAGTGATCCCTCCCTTCTAATTATTTGTAACTACCTAAGGAAACTGAGGGATCAGCGTTTTCCTTCTCCCCCATCCACTTGATTAGCATATCTACTTATTTAGACAGAATAACAGATATTCCAAGCATTTGCAATGCAATAGGTCTCGCAGTAAGGCAAGTTTGAGCTATTGACATTGCAAATGACAATGCCTTTTATTTTTGATTTTCATTTTTAAAACATAAAAAAAGGCATGGTCATTTACAATGCCAATAGCTTAAACTCACGTAAATGCGAGACCTATTGCATTGCAAATGCTTGTTCTGTACATTTTTATGGACTTTATGCGTTTCACTAATAGTTACTACTCTCTTTATTTATTAATAATAGCCTTCAACTTCTTACAGCTAATACATCTTTTACTATTGTATTGCAATGCAGAGTGTAGAGTGGTCTGAAACTCAGACTATGGACTTTTATGCTAGAGAAAACAATAAATCGGTCAAAAAGTGCTACATTACATTTTGGCTAGGTTGGCAATGTACGGATACCACACATGTACAAACTTACAGATAACAAAATAACCTTTTCTTTGCCAAATGTAGTTAGGGACCCTGTCAATATATATTTGTAAGTATTTGCGCTACAGTTGTTACAAGGTGGTCTGTTACTTTGCTTCAAAACTACACAAAAACTGCACGCAAATTGCAGATTATTTTGGGCACAACATCTTTTTGAGCTGTTCTTAAGCCAGTGATGATTCTAAGCGAGCGAGTGCCCACCTCGCTTTATATTTTCGAGAGTGCCCACAGTTATCACCGCCGTCGGGCCCGGGATTCCCGAGGAAACGCTGTGCCCGCCTCCCTGCTCGGGGCCGCGCTGCCATTGGTGGACCCCTGAGGCAGGAAGCCAGGCAACCGGAGAGAAGACGTGGGCCGGGCCAGAAGAGAGAAGGAAGTCCCGCCTGCTGCTGGGCTATGATTGGCTGCCCGCTGGGATGGAGCAAAGAGGCCGAGTCCTCCCGCGGCCCGGGGCTCCCGTGAGCAAGTGAGATCCCCGGGGCCGCCCCACCTTGAGTCCCGGTCCCGAGATGGGGGACCGGGTGAACAGAGGCGCTGTCGGGCGGGGCTCCCAGGGATCGGGAGAGCCCCGCTACCGCCGTCCCAAGTGAACAGAGGCGCTGTCAGGCGGGGCTTCCAGGGATCGGGAGAGCCCCGCTACCGCTGCCCCAGAGAAGAGAAATCCTGCGTAGCCGGTGAGTGGGGTCCGGTGCTGGTGTGTGTGTGTGTATATGTGTGCGATGGCGGTGGCGGCGGCGGCGGGGGGAGGGGGGTCTTTGTATGTGTGCGTGCGTGTGTGTAGGTGCGCTGGTGTGTGTGTGGGGGGTCTATGTGTGTGCGTGTAGGTGCGCTAGTGTGTGTGTAGGTGCGGCGGCGATGGGGGGGGTGTGTGTGTGCCTGTGTATGCGTGTGGCTGTGTATGCGTGTGGCTGTGTATGTGCGCATGCGTGAGTGTGGGTGCGCATGCACGCAGTCAAATCCAGCTCCAGAGAAGCGCGTGGCACCCTCTTGTCCCTCATTCCCCCGAGACAGGCAACATTAAGTCTCCAGCCTGGACGCATCCTTCGGATGCTAATTCCAGGCGAGACCTAAAAATGATGAGCGCAAAGATATTGTGAAGGTAAGTTTCTATGGATAAGCATAGTTTTACTATAAGAAATTCACCATATATGTGCTTTGACGATATGTATATCTTAAAGGTACGTATATGTGGAGATAAGAACAGTAAATCTATACTTACCTTTTTGGACTTACCTTCTTGATATTTTGGTCTTTGATATTTGTGACATGATATTACCATACACACAAGATTTTCGGATCCAATATTCTGTCAGTGATCCATGTTCTGTACTGAAGCAGTGTATTCATGTGTCAAGAGAACATCATCTTACACAAAGCAATGCCATGGCTGGCAAAAGGAACAATGGAGGCTCGCACACTTGGACAAAATCAGACACTCTAGGAAAAGGAATCAATTTGAGTGCACAAGTAAGCGTGCTTTGCATTTATCAAGAATTAAACAAATCTGCACTGTGTGGGAGATTGTAAGTGAGAATCTCTGGACTAAGTTTGCCCAGTCCCCCCAAGTAACCAAATAAAGGACGTCAATCGCTAATGCTTCAAGAACTGTCTGTGGGTGCATTGTCTGCTAGAGGTTAGTGATTGTTGCATTACATACATAAAAATATCATCATAATTCAACTGGGAAACACCAAAGCCTTACAAAAATGAAGCAATGCAGTGAAAGAATGGAGGGCGGCGTTCCTGTTTTCTCCATCATGTACAGAGAAAAGGGCCTGATGACGTTGTGATTGGGACCGCAACCTACTGCTGTGGTCTGACTGACACATTACGGTGCGTGCAGTCGGAGTCAGCAGTCAGAGGGACCGATCGAAGCAATCCAACGTGCTGAGCTCGTAGGTCATTTGGAAAGACCTCATCAACCCTTAAGGACAGAGTTTCCGCCATCGGGATTATGATTTTGGTTTCCGACAACCTTTCCATGTTGTGCTGTCTGATATGGAAAGGCTGTCATAAAGCAACATTAGCGGCCCCTTGCACTGCCCCTCCACATCGGTGCTTGGAGCACCCATGGTGCACTGATGTTCACAAACTCCCATTTGTTAATGGGAGCTTGTGATGGAGGCGGTTTCTTCCCACCGCACAAACTCCCATTGCAAACTGGGAGTTTGCGACCGAATTATGTGCGGTCGCATCCAAATAATGTGTTCAAAACCACCTGGCCTGATGTCGGTCGGTTCCCAATCCGCAGCAATGTCAGTTGGAGGCAACTCCGACCGACATCATAATATTTAACCGATTATCCTTTTCCATCAAGTTCTTTTTTGTTGTTATGAGAAAAGATTTCCTTTTGAGTCATGCCCATGTTTTTAATCGTTTCATTGAGGGTCACTAAGGAACTCACACTACCAAGCAATGACAGTGCAGTCTGTGCACTGTTGTGGCCCAACCAGTGCATGCTAAAGACAATTTTCCATGGTTTTCTGGACTTTAGGTATGAAGGGGAAGGCAAATATCTTAATATTAATTAGGGATCAACATTTCCTTTTGTTAGTACTGTATTTGTTTCTTATTCTTGAATGTGTACCCAATGCTTTGTGCATAGCATGCCCGTCGCTAGGTTAATAACTGCACAAATGCATTTGTAACCTTCTGCATCTGTCTATTTGGTATATTCAAGTCACAGCTTTAAAACTTCATTTCCCTCGCTGACTACTAGCGGTGAGTGGCACACCTTGTGTTTTAACTTTCCTCCCCCACCCCGCCCTCCTGACTCCTCCCCCTCAGCGTCATCGCCTATTTAGGCTCCGCCCACTTTTGCCTCGCGATTTACCAAAGCCCTGTGGCAGAGGGCAGAGGTTTAGCGCGCTGAGCGCTGTGAAGCCTTGTATTTTTAACTTTGTTCTGCTTGCCTCTCTGCTGCTGAGTGCTAGCAGCTTTAAAACTTCATTTCCCTCGCTGACTACTAGCGGTGAGTGGCACACCTTGTGTTTTAACTTTCCTCCCCCACCCCGCCCTCCTGACTCCTCCCCCTCGGCGTCATCGCCTATTTAGGCTCCGCCCACTTTTGCCTCGCGATTTACCAAAGCCCTGTGGCAGAGGGCAGAGGTTTAGCGCGCTGAGCGCTGTGAAGCCTTGTATTTTTAACTTTGTTCTGCTTGCCTCTCTGCTGCTGAGTGCTAGCAGCTTTAAAACTTCATTTCCCTCGCTGACTACTAGCGGTGAGTGGCACACCTTGTGTTTTAACTTTCCTCCCCCACCCCGCCCTCCTGACTCCTCCCCCTCGGCGTCATCGCCTATTTAGGCTCCGCCCACTTTTGCCTCGCGATTTACCAAAGCCCTGTGGCAGAGGGCAGAGGTTTAGCGCGCTGAGCGCTGTGAAGCCTTGTATTTTTAACTTTGTTCTGCTTGCCTCTCTGCTGCTGAGTGCTAGCAGCTTTAAAACTTCATTTCCCTCGCTGACTACTAGCGGTGAGTGGCACACCTTGTGTTTTAACTTTCCTCCCCCACCCCGCCCTCCTGACTCCTCCCCCTCGGCGTCATCGCCTATTTAGACGGGCCCCATGCGTCAGCGCAGCGGACGAGCGCAGCGGGCGCGACGTAGGCGCGCCGGAGTCGCACCAGAGTCAAGCCCGTCTGCGCCCGTCCGCGCCAGGACGGGCCTAGGGCCTAGGGATGTGGATACTACCCTCTCCTACTCATCCCCAGCCCTGATGCACCTTCGAGCTGCTGACTGCCCCCTATCGTTTGACACCTGGACGCGGATCACTACTTTAGGAATCACTGGTAATCTACCCCCCCACCTTGGCCCACTCACTCCTCCCACCTCCCTCACTATTCCTGAGTCGCAGATCCGCCTACTATATTTGAACACTCGTTCTTTAGTCAGGCATCAAACTGATATTTTCCATCTACTTACGACTGAAAGACCTGACGTTCTTCTACTTTCTGAGACCTGGCTTACGGACGACTCCCTCCCGGACATACTGGCAGCATTACCTCCTGACTACTGCCTGCTTAACACCAACCGCCATGGGGGTCGCCCTGGAGGAGGGGTCGCGGCGGTAATACGTAAGGATATTCAGGTTATCACCCCCACTTCCATGATTTTTCCCGATGTAGATAATCTTGTCTTCAGTCTTGGAACTGAGGTGGGCGCTGTTACCTTTATGGTACTTTACCGCCCCCCACAATCCATGCCCTCTTTCCCCGCACTGTTTATTGAGCAGCTTGCTAGCATTGCTACCTCTTCTCCTCGCATAGTTATTGCTGGGGACTTTAATTATTGGTTTCAGCACAGGGACGCTGGCCCCCACGCCCTCGAATTGTTTGAAGGTCTCTCGAGCCTGAACTTCAGCCAGCTAGTCACCTCCCCCACCCATAGTGGTGGCCATATACTTGATCATATCTGGGTCTATGGGGTGAAGCCCTCCCACCCGCTTATTACACCTTGCGTGTGGTCGGACCACCGCCTTATCGATACCACCATCTCGATGGCTGGTCAGGCCAGGATCCCTTCGCGGGAGGGTGGCATGGCTCGTAAGTGGAAGGCCGTCGACTCTTCCAAACTGTTAACTCATCTGTCTCACACTCGTCCGCCTCCCCCCAATAACCCTGACATCAATGAGCTAGATGGGCAAGTCTCTAACTGGCTCATATCAGCCAGCGATATCTTTGCCCCACTAGTCAAGTTCCCTCGCTCTCGTCATAACCATTCTCATAAATGGTTTACTCCACTCCTCAAAACTTTACAGTTAGAACTTCGTCAATTCGAACGCAGATGGAGAAGAGACTACTGCCCGTCAAGTAGAGATATCTATGTGGCAGCTCGTAATAGGTACAAATCTGCTATCTCTGCAGCCAAGAAAGCCTATGTCTCCGAGCGTATCCTGTCAGCTCCCTGTAAGTCGAAGGAGATTTTTAGAGTTCTGGACGAGTTCACGTCTGACGCCAGAACGCTTTTGTCCCAGGCCCCTACCCAGGAATCTTGCAATGCACTTAGCACCTTTTTTTTACAGAAGATTGTTTTGATTAAGGGCACTATCCCGGTCACTTCATTGGATGCTGTTCCCATCACACCCCCTCATAATGCTTTCTCTATCACCCAGCTTCCCCCACTAGACGCTAGATCTCTAGCCAACCTGGCTGCCCGGATCAAGTCTGGCTCCCCTGACGACCACTGTCCACCTTCCATACTTCGCGACATCTGCCATTCTCTACCCGACTGTATCCTTCCTCTGCTCAATTCTTCTCTTCTTTCCGGGACGGTACCCAGCTCCTTCAAGGAGGCCGTTCTAGTGCCTCTGTTGAAGAAGCATGGAGCCGACCCTGCCGTCCCGGCAAACTATCGTCCTATCTCTCTCTTACCTTTTTTCTCAAAAATCTTGGAAGCCCATGTCACTGCCTGTCTCTCGGGGTTCATCGAGAGTTCCATCTTTCTCGAGGCCAACCAGGCCGGCTTCCGCCCTGGTCATTCTACGGAGGCTGTGATCCTGGCTGTCCTAGACACCTTGAGAGACGGAGCCGACAAGGGTACCTCCCAGGCCCTGGTTTTACTAGATCTGTCGGCCGCTTTCGACACGGTGGACCATAACATCCTTCTCCACCGTGTCGAACAGGCCGGCATCCAGGGCCTGGCGCTGGCCTGGGTGAAATCTTTCCTTATGGGGAGATCCCAGTCCCTCAGCCTAGGTACATTTAGGGCCCCTAGGGAACATCTGCCTTGTGGGGTCCCTCAGGGCTCCTCTCTATCCCCTCTTCTTTTCAATCTCTATCTTCGCCCTCTTCTCTCTTCTCTGAGGCAGTGGGACGTCCGCGTCTTCAATTACGCGGACGACCTACAACTCATTTTCTCTCTTAACTCTCCCTCTTCTATTCCTACTTTTCAGGCAGTCATGTCCCATATCTTTCAGTGGATGTGTCAGAACCAGCTGAAATTGAACCCCGGTAAGACGGAGCTCCTCCTGCCGGGTAAGAGCGCCGTCCACTGGGGTCCACATTTCTGGCCGACAGAGCTTGGCTCTCCTCCCTCCCCGGTAACCTCGGTGAAAAGCCTCGGGGTCACTATTGACGCTGGGCTCTCTCTGGGGCCGCAGGTGGGGACAGTGGTTTCCTCCTGCATGTTCCAACTGCGCAGGATCAGGAAGGTGGCCTACCTTCTTACTCCCGATGCCTTGCTTCAAGTCATCATGGCCCTTGTTCTCTCCCGCCTGGATTTTTCAAATTCCATCTATCACGGCTTGCCCAAATGCTCCATCAATAGGTTGCAAGTCATTCAAAACCAGGCGGCGAGACTGGCCCTCGGGATTCCGAAGTGGCAGTCCGCCAAACCCCTCCTTATCAAGCTACATTGGCTCCCGGTTAGCCTAAGGGCTGCCTTCAAGGTTGGCTGTCTTATTTTCAAATCTCTCTCTGGTTCCTGTCCCGCCTTTCTGAAATCCCTTATCTGCCCCTACTGTCCCTCACGTAACCTTAGATCACTTCACTTACATCTTCTGGTGGTCCCTCCTTTCAAACTCTGTAGATCTGGGGGTCGAAGATTTGCCTTTCTCGGCCCCAAACTTTGGAACTCTCTTCCCCTCTCAGTTAGGACTTCCGGTACTCTCATTCAATTTCGCAAATCACTAAAAACCTGGCTTTTCCCACAATCCCGCTAAATTACCTCTGTTTCCTCAGCACCCTTTCAGCGCCATGATACCTCCGGTGACAGTGCGCTATACAAAATCCCCTTAACATAACATAACATAACTCTAAAAATGTAGAGGAATTGCTCAGTTTACTCAAACAATGTGTCATCATGCTTATAAGGGAAGTAAATGGGGCATATTTCCACAGTATGAACCATAAAAGGAACTCCAGTGACCTCCATCAGGTCATTCATGCAGACACCTATCAGACTATGCTTATCGAATGGGGAAGAGGTGCATCGTGCATACTGCATTACATATTTTAATCGAACGTTTGTATAGATCGATGATGTACATTATAAATTGTTAAGTCATTGTACTCTCAGAACATCTTAATTCCAATGTAAAACATAGCACAGCAAATCTAATTAAAAGGTCTCCTGTTGGAATTTAAAAAAATAGTATAACCTGTTTCAATTTGGCATTAAGTGGAACATAAAATATAAGGGCTTAGTAGTTCATTCTCCTCAAGGACACACGTGATCTGACTTTCAATTAGGCAACATGACAGCATGTCAGTACTGTTAGAAAAAAATGGAAACAATAATTACAGATACAAAGGCTCACTGCAGTGCTCAGAAAGGCTTTTATATAATCACAGTTATGGCTATGTGGCTACTATTAAATGGCTTATGTCACGAATGTAGGCAAAAAAAGCATAACGTGATGGAGTGATTTTAATTTAAGCATCTGTGTGTTACTTATCTCTGGACGATTCACCTTGATCGGTGATACTCAACAGACAAATCCCAAACGCAATTGGATATATAAATCCAGCACTTGAAGGCAAGTGTGTGTGTAACTGCAAGGTCAATTATTGCAAAGGGAAGATGGTAATAAAACAGAAATGATTAGCGTGAGGTTTGGCTATGGTCAGACAATCAGGGCACCGGCTGGAAATCACAGTTTTATTTTTTTTGTTCAGCCCGTTAATGGAATTAGTAATAAATGAATAGATTTTCTGTATTATGCGCCCTGAAACTTGAAATGCAAATTTAATTGGGAAGACGTGGCAGTAAAGGTGCTTTTTTCCAGAAATATTGAAAAGGCACATGATTAGAGTGCCAAAGATCGCCCTGAATTCAAATTAGACGCAGACACAATGAAGCAACATCAATGAATTACTGTAATATGTGTCGTCATGTGATCATATGTTTAAACAGAATCTTGTGAACGTGGTGACGTTAATGGGACGTGTGATGTTAACGTGGTGACGTTAATGGGAGGCAAGTGGCTGTCCGGCCCAAAGAGACAACTGCCCGAAGGGGCAAGGACACCAAGTAGGATAACGCTGGCCATTATCGAGTTACATAAGTCCTTTTAGCATGCAAGCAAGCCAGCCACCTGCAGCACGAGGTGAAACAGTGGACATCAATGTGTGTCTCGTAGACACTTCTTCCAGCACCCAGGTGATGAGCTTGTGTTCAAAGCATGGTGGTTGGTGGCTGGTAGGTACGGGGAAAGAGCAGGGGAGTACGGTACAAGAGAATTCACATAATACAATAAACCTTTGCACATGGAAGGATGGTGTTTACCAGCCTGAGCCACCTCACAGCTCACCAGCAAATGTAGATGGTCTTTCCCTCCTCTGTTTCCTGTGGAGCAGTAGAAAGAATTTATTGGCCCTTGGTATGCTTGTCTCTAGTTGTGGCCTCCGTGCATACATGATCAGCATCCTCAGTAGGGCAGATCAGTACAGCATCAGAAGCGCTTCGGGCTTAGCCTTACGATTGAGGGAACCAGCAGCAGGCAGTTCTATGTGCAAGAAGCAACATAGCAGGGTATATGCAGGACTATGCCAGTGTAGACCTTTACTGAGCAGGAGGGCAGATTGCCAATCAATTGCAACTGGTCAACATCCATTTGTGTCTATGTGCCAGTGTATTCTTAAAGTTCATATTTCTCTCCAACCAAGATGATACAGAGTCTTCTTGTTCAGAAGGGCTTCTGGAAAGGGAATGCCTTGCCCTCCTCTGAAAATTCAATATGTGAATGGTGCTTGTTAGATGATAACAGGGACAGTCTCCAGGGTCCCTCTCTAGGATGAAACCATGTGTTATCACCTCAGACAGTGCCTCAAGATAAAGGAAGCTTAGAGAAAGAATTGTGGCTAACAGTGTCCATGTTTTATGTCCATGGGCAACATCATACTTGATCTCCAAATTTTAAACAAAAAAAACATGCATAATTAGATAAGGGTAATCACATGGCCAGGTGCGTAAATTGTCATTAGGATAAATCTTCCATCATGCTTATCAAAACTGACATTGTGAGCCAAGCATGGAGAATACCATCAAAACTCTGCTTTCAGGCGCTATGTTTTGGGAGAAGAAACCAATGGAGGTATACAAGGTTGCCTATCATTTCTTATGGACAATGTTGTTCATCAGAGCCATACTGTGTGGGTTCTGAATTGTAAATGTGCCTGTATAACTGTTGAAATTTCTGTAGTTTAAGACTGGTAGAAATGATCTGGATTAGCTACCAGAAGTAAGGGGTTATTCATAGGAGATACGGAGCGTTCAATTACTCTCTGGTACCCATCTTGTGAGGGGATTTGTCTCACAGGAGCTCTTGCTTCATGTTTAATCGGGTATTGCGGTTGCACTTTTGTGCTGGACCTTATCGGTATAATGTGATAAGGTGATTCCTTGTCCCAGTCTAAATGATCTTCGAGGACAAGCCCTGAAAATTATGATGTTACCTCCTCTACTTGTGAAGCTGTTCTTACAAACTCTGGTGGGCAATCAATCTCTGCTAAGAGAATTTCATAACTAAGTGTTCAGTTTCCCCAGAATACTACACTGATGCATTATGTAACCATCAATTTGTATATTACATTTATAAAGTCTCTCTAGAGGGCTGACTTCTATGAAGCTGTCTGTTTCTTTTGCATTTAGAAACTCTTGAAGATTCTGGTGAACTATCATGACTTCTGCAGCACTGTCTAGCAGAGTCACTGTCCAAATCTTTACTGAAGGAGAGTTCTCAATATGTGTGGCATATTTATCTGAAATTACCACAACCTTCTTCTTATAGAACTGGTGTATTTGTGGTGGAAGTTTTTCTTCCTTTTTAGGTCTTGCCTAGGCAGCGCTTGCACTGTTTCTTCAAAACATGCTGTATTCAGGATATGGGCATAAAGCTCCGCCCACTTTCCACCCATCTTTTTAATAGCCTCCTGTCCCTGTCCTTTGTAAATGGTGGCTTTTCATTGGTCAATAGGTTTAGTAGTCCCTCCTTAGTACCACCTTGTCTCTTCTTGTAACCTCCCATCAGGACACCCACTGTTACATGGCCCTATTTTCTTAAAAGGCTTCAGGCAGGACACACACTTGGTCCTAAGCTAAGCTGGTAGTGGGTACTTCACTCACTGAAACATCTCATATTTATATGAGACCATCTCTAAATTTCCCTTCATCAGCTCCACACAGAGTGCGACCTAATCCGAAATATAATGTAATAATTCTTGTGTCACATTTCAAAGCTACTAATTGTATATATGGACATAGCTAGTTGAATGTACTCATAGTACTGTCTTGCATGCAATGCATTACGGGTAGGGTTGTATGCATAACAAACTACATTAAACATCTGCATAGTGTAGCTAGACCAGTATAAAGAGTGTGTAGATCACCCGCATTCAGTGGGCCTAAATTTGGGAATGGTGTGTAATGAGCCAATGCTTGCCATGTAGCCCCATCATTGCTGAGGTGACCTAGTTGAATGTTTTGTATTGTATATGGTAGGGCGCCTGGGAACCATTGATGTACCTGATATGTTAAGGGTATTTCTTACTCGCTATAAGCTCTGTATTGGCTCAGTAAGGCAGCTTCATCATATGTGTGAAATGTTTGTGTGTTAGTGTCTATTGCAGGAAAAGTGACCCTGGTTTACAATACTTCACAGCTATATGTTTTTTGAGCCTCAACCACAAAGGTAACATCTCCACCTGCATTTTGTAGCCCATATAATATTAAGTGGCTGACTACGATGGCAGGCGGATCACCACCGCCGGCACTGCGGGAGCAATCTGCCCGCCATCGTAACTACCCCCGCCACATTATAATGCCTGGGTGTATTGCGGCGGACGCAAAGTGCGTCTGCCGCTTTTCCGCCGGTCGTCAATCATTCCGGCCGGGCGGACTTCGGCCACAATATGGTGGCGGTTATGATGTGTGTGGTGTAAGGACTTTCCATGGCGGCGATGCTGCCATGGAAATTCTGGTGGGGATATGCTTTGGGGGCCCGTTGCAGGCCCCTGAGGGGGTGGCGGGCTGCACTTGGGGGATACCTATGGTACCCCCTACATTGCCATGAACAAGGTGGCAGGCACAACGCGTTGCCTGCCACGTTGTGCATGGCAATGCACAACATGGCATTTCGCCATTGCGGTGGGTGCTGCTGCCAGCAGCACCCGCCGCAATGTTTAAATGTCTGATGCGACCGCCGCGGGTCAGTTGCATCATGATTGGGGTTGCGAGACCGCCGCATGGCAGGCGGGAGGTTCCGTTACGGCAACCGCCCACCATCCTAATCACCCTTAAATGTGCTGTAACACCAGGTCTGCATTTAGCTCGAATATTGATTGTGTTCACCATTATAGTGAATGGAATTCAGACAGGGAATTACTATAGTGGGGAATTATTTAAGGATTCAAGCTTGAACAACCTACAGACAAAAATTGGAACTTACTATCAAGTTATCATATTTTGTCCCTAACACCATGGCCACCTCAGTATAATGGTGACTAGGGTACCTTGGGCACACACACAAACTCCTCAGGACAACCGTTAAAAAAGGTCCTGACCTAAGAACTTTTTCTCCTGAGTTTTATATAGCGCAAACTTGAGCTGAAGGTATCAGGTATCAGAGCACTTTACATGAGCACCCATTGTGTTACACAAGGACAGATTATTTTTGTTGTTGTTAGGCACAGGGAGATTAAGTGATTTGTCCAGAAGGAGCTTAGGTTTAGGTTTAAGTTTTAGGTTTTACACTGTCCAGATTAATGAAATTTGTGTTATTCAGTGCTTCAATTGCTGGTGGTTCAATCATAATTTTTATCTATTTGGCCACTTTTTTTATCTAAAGTGTAAATGCGCATATCTTCTCCTGTTTAGACTATGAATGCAGATTAGCATGTGTCTGGACTGATAACAATCAGCTCACTTCAGTCTTATTATTAGAAGGCAAAGGAAATTGAATGCATTCCACCCATGTTGAGGAAAGGCACGATAGTAGAAGTGGGTTTGGGTGGTATCTGGCAGTGTGCAGTGTTATAACTTAGCAAACACGGAAATATCCAGAGTGAAAGCATTGGACTTTGTGCTTCACCGCGCGCACCCGTACATACACAGATTGGTCAAGGAGCATGCACTGAGTGTTACCCCTTGGAGGGGCAAATACCTTAAACAAGAGGGGTGTCATCGTTCATATAAAATACTTGTGGTGCACAACAACCTTTTGCGGGGGTTGCGTGATGGAAAAACGCATGCCTCTACAACGCATGCCTTAACCACGCGGTCTAAACCCCGAAGCGTCTATACCACGCATGCAATTTCATGGTAAAGATCTTTTCGGTAAATGGGCATGTGTGGTAAAGATCACACTTGCTGAGTTCAGTCACCCCTGTGTACTTTATGGGTGTGGCGTATACATTATAAAATACAGAGCAATGTAGCACCATACGATATATGTGTTTCAGATATGTAATATACCTATAAGAAGTGCATTGTAACGATATTTATAAAACATGTTGAATTTTTGGATGCAATATGGCCTTTATAATTTGTTTGGCTTTAAAGTTATGCATTTTCTTTTAATTTCGTATTTTTAACCAGCGTTTCGGTAAACACTGGTTCTGTACAATAAAGTTTAATCTGCACTGTTCTGAGACGCCATTCTGAAGACATAGTTAACCGAATAATTCATGCACCAGATTTAAGTAGAGAATAGAATCATAGTTCTTATGCGTGAATACAATAACTCTATGACAGTACCAGTGTTCTGGTGTTCACTGCGATTGATACATTGATAATGTGAAATTTGGGCTGGGGTACAGATTATAACTGAACTCGCCATGAAAAAGATCACTACAGAACATTTCAGGTAAGGCAGAAAATAACCGAGGTGTATGTGCTCTTTAATGAATAATTACTTCTACATTATGGATCGTCTAAAAATAAAATATTTAAAATATTTGCGCCCATTCAACACATCATGTTAAAAGAGTTAAGCAATGAATCTTTTATGGGTCTTCCAGAAACAAAGGTTGTCCATTATCCTTTTGCACGCTTGGAAATAAGACAAATACATTCTAAGGTTGTCATACTATAAAAAAAATAATGAAAGTACCTTAAAATATGTCTTAATACCTTATAAAGTGTAACTTGTGAAATGAATACCTTTATTTCTTAACATGGAAAATGTAGTTGTTGATTGCTAATTTTTTCTTTAAAAAAAAAGTACTTTCATACTACTTGCAAACGGTAAAAACTCTGGGGCATATTATCAAGGGGGTTTATCTTTAAAAGCCAAGAAAGCGGAGATAAAATTATCTCCCTATTACCTAGCTGTCGCTAACACCAGTTAGCGACAGCTAGAAGGAGATAGCGACCATCTTGGGCCCCACTTTGCATGTCAGTGATATTTATCACTAATGACATGCAAAGTGGGCGTGCCAAGATGTTAGCGACTGGAAACAGTCGCTAACATCGCTATCTCCTATTACCAACTTTTGGAGATATTCGCGATAAAAATCGCCGCAGCTCAGCGGTAAAATGTTGTCTCTAACCAAGCAATAGCGATAATTATCGCTATTGCTTGGTAATATGCTCCTCTGTTTCTTTCCCTCATACAAAAATAGAATTTTAAATAGTATGATATACAGAATGTATATAGATCGAATTTCGGAAACGATATATTGAACAGGAGAATATTATGAAATAGACATTTTCAACAGTTTCATCAAAATTTCTATTTTGCAACATTTGCTGGCCATAATACATACATCAGTTACTCGCTTGTTGTGGTGTTCATAGTTTTTTGGAGTCAGAAATGGATCTGCGGGACTTTTGTGACCTACACTTCCTTTATATTGTCTGTACTCCAGTACCTTTCATGTTAGGTAGAGTCACAACAGCAAGGCCTTACAAAAGTGTTTATTTTCTGCCATGCATGACTCGTGTATGCATTATGGATGTTACTCGTGAACCACAGACCTAGAGAACGAGCTACAGAGTGCTGGACAAAATCTGGGCCCAAATTTACAAAAGCTTTGCCGTGGAGGAAAGCGATGCAACGTGACGCAAAGCAACCAAAATCTGGCAAGTTGTACTAGCCAGCTCAGAAGACGTTTTGACCAGGAAAGGTGCCTTTTTCTCAGCACAAACACCCTTTAGTTTATTTTCTGTTGTCAAGGGTGTGTCTGGGGCAGTAGCGGCTCCTGGCGGGAGTGCTGTGAGGCGGTGGGGCGGGGCAGGGCAGTGGCAGGGTGGTGGGTAGTAAACTTTGGCATACTGCCGATCGGCGTTAGGTAAAGAAATAAATAAATAAAACGAATTTAATTGCGCGCTCTGCAACGCCAAATGCGGCAGTAAGTCTGCCCTTGTATATAGGGTTCTGCACCATATTTTACCCCTTGCACAACGCAGTTCAGCAAATGTAGTTACTACATGAAAAATTACCGGCTCTTGGGGTTTACCGAAGGTCTGTCCTTTCGATATTTTCCCAAGGAATAACAATAAGCCATGCCCTCCTTAGTTTATGTCACTTGGCCCAAAATCAGTGCCTAGTGTTATCATTTCCATGCCATGATCAAGCAGGCAAGTGCTGTTATAATGGACCAGACGATTTCAATCTGAAACTCAAAATTATAGCAATAGGTATCTAGTAAATGAAATTCATCTTATTGTTGAGCACCCAACAAAACTAACAGACTACACAAAACTTCGTCACCTTCAACAACAGCAAAACTCGGGCCACTTTGTAGCTATACTCAACCATGCTTCTCAAGAGGAGAAATTAAAATGGCTTGCAGGATCACAAACGCTCTATAGGTGAGATTGAGTGATGATGTCTCCAGCCTGTGAACTCTTAGATAAACGAAGGCCTGTGTGCAAGTTCGAATGTGTCTGTAGTCTCCTAAAAGTACCTCAAGGAGCTATAAGAATACAAAGCCACTGAGAGTGCTGGACAGCTACCTCCAGTCCAGAGAATGGATGAGACTCCTGACATACTCCATCTTGGGTTTGAGTAAAGCAATGGTTTGTGGATGTTGAGAAATTCCTGAAGGACAGCAGAAGCTATCTGTAGAAAAACAGGCCATCAAATAGGACTTTTCTTATCTTACAACTGCAAAAACACTGTTTGTAAAGAACGGGGAGAGGAAATTCATCTACAAAGATGTCATATTTACTGGATTGTGCATAATCGTCATGATTAAACTCTTGTTAAACGAGTCACTGGCTAAAAAATAAGAGGTCTAGCTTCGATGCAACCTCATAAAGAGGATATGACTTTATTAGCATCATATAAATGAACACTTATAAATTAACAGGCTCAGTTAAACCGTAAAACAGGACAGTCTGGCTTCTTTTATTCGCGCTCTGGAGCATCTTCCCTACATTCTATGACAGTATTTATTGGAATCTTGGAAACATTTTGAAAGTAAAAACAGTCAGATGCCCAAGAGTGTCATTTCTCGTGGGTGTGCAAATTTCTGTGAAATTGTTTCATTCAAAACAATGTTCCAGGAATAATGTAGTAAAACATATTTATCCTATGTGTGATGCCTTCAAAAACTTCAAAAAATAGTGTAATGAGCAACACATATGCGAGGTGAAGTTTATGTTCCTTATCCCGGTAACCCGAGAAATGTGGCATTATTTCCTCGCCTCTGAGTTACTGATACTCGGGGTAGAGTTAACAACAGGGGTGGCTTAAATATGGCCCATTACAATTTGGACTTACCCAGAAAATGGTCTGATTTCTCTGGTAAATCCTCATGTCAGCCCAGAATTCAACCCTGAGTTTTTAGATGCTTTCCCCAGTCGAAATCTCGTGGAGAAATTAAACATCTCATCATGTTGACGGGGTTCATAACTGCTGTTACTGTCCCATAAGAATAACCTGCTATTCATGGAACTAAGTGTTGTGTAAATATTACATCTTTTAAGTGCTACTTTACGCCAGGACATGGATAAATTAGTAATGTTGCTATAAGAAATACTGTTAAAGCCAGCATGAGACAAAATATATGTTTGACATGGACTTTAATGTCCTTAATAAAAAAATCTCCATTCATGAGGCCAGCATGTTGTCCTTTGGTGAAAGACTACTTAAAGTAAAATAAAAACCTAAAGTAAAAACGTACTGAATATAAATGTATATTATTGTCTCTAAACTAATAATGTAACGTCAGCTACTGAAACAAAGCAGTTGTAACTATAGGCTGTGTTGGATGATGGTTATTGGATTATCTTGCATTTTAGAATACTGCATGCATATTGTTATTATAAATCTATAATCCCTCGAGGGGACTGAGGGGCATATTTACCAGCCCCAAATGCCATTGGAGCATCATTTTTTCTGGCGCTCCTGTGGCGTTGCTCTCAACCCCATATTTACAAGGTAGCATTAAGTCATTTAATGTGGCTTAACACCACTTTGTAAATATGCCCCTTACCGCAGCAGTCCGCTGCGGCAAAGGGGCAGGCAATGGGTGTTGCAATGGGCGTTCAAGCTGCAACACCCATTGCTTTTTGATGCTGCCCCATATTTACAAATATGGGGCAGCGCCAAAAACTAAGACGAGGAAATACCTGGTTTTAGGATGGCGATATGAGGAGAAATCCTTCATTTCCTTGTAATATGATGTGCCATATTTTTGTAAATACGGCACATCCCTGCACTTAAAAAATGTTGGAGCGTGGCATTAGCAATTTTGGAGTAACACTGTGCTCTGACATTTTCTAGTAAATATCCCCTAAGCGTCTTCTCCGGAGAAGTTGTATTTAAGATGCTGGCCACACGTTGGAATCCCAGCAGGGCTGAGGGCAACCTGTCACCAGTTAGAGGTAAAAAAGGAAAAACTTTTAATCTGGTAAAAATAGTACACATCATCTGGGAATCAAACAGAATTCCTTATGTTGTGGCAGAGTATATCTGGTCAATAGCCTATCTAATTGAAATCTCATCATATAAAAATTATACAAATTCTTGGTAAAAAACATGATTTTTTTTTATTGAAGGCAGTAAGAAAGGTGTAGTTTAATCAGTGGCAGCTGGCATGGATCTGAGTGGAGGGGGAGTGGGTCAAGGGGATCAATAAATAAACTTACCTCCTTGCAGCGTCAATCCTCCTCGTTTCTCGTCGTCGTCCCTTACTCTGGTTGAAACAGGAAGCACCCAAGCTCCCCTAAGCCAATCACAACGCTGTAATGCAGCATTGTGATTGGTTTGAGCGTGGTGGTTCGGTGCTCAGCCAGGCAATGGGAGCCTGGGCATGTTCTCCACCCAGACTGTAATGTAATGCAGCCTGGGTGGAGAACATGCAAAGTGCTTATGACTGGGCCGGCCAAACATTCATGGGCACTTTACCAAGTGCCCACCACTCCTCACACTTCTCTGAGAGCAGAGCAGCCCCACCCCACCCTGCAAAGCTACCACAGCAGAAATAAATAAAATGATAATAACAAGTTATCATTTTATTTTCCTTTATTTTCAGTGTTGAAGGCAATGGTGTGAACCTCCTCCGAGTTAGCGGAGGAGTTTAATGAAACATTATTGTCCTCTCCTGCGTTAACTACCAGAACTGGGGCATATGTCCATAAAGAGGGAGAGGCTAAAGGTAACTAATGCTGTTATTATCCAAAAGCATTCTGACTCTTAGCACCTACCCACATGCCCTCATGAGCCCAATTGTTCCACAATGTCTTGCCTCACCAAAATAAAAGAAAATGGTCGAACAGCATAGCCAGCATGTCTATCCAAGCTTGCCTTCCCACTCTTCATCACCGTGCAACTCTACTGACCTTGATCATAGTGTAAACAAGTTAAAAAGAACTCACTATAACCACTCCATTTACTTTGTGCAGTGAGTCGCTGACAGTGTACAGTTCTAGTGGGCCAACTAGATCCCATCCTACCGCAAGGGCAGAAAATGAGCCCGATTGCCATGTAACACACAAAAACATGAGAAAAGGGGATTCACGTGCTAAACCAAGTCTAGGATGAATAGGCGCATTAGGACGGCTTGATGCCAGAACAGACAGCATCAGAATGCTTCATGGGGGGTCCAGTATTTATTGACTGGCAGAAGCATATTGGGTATATCCATAGAACATTACAACCTGGGGGCTAATATAAGATGATAATTAGGCCCGGATGTTTATTTTACGTATACTAACATTAAACCCTACGCCATTTTTGTTTTCGATTTTACTAGAGGCATTGATGGTGAAGCATTCTTTCCATTATTTTGAAAAGCACTTGAATTGCCTTTGGGAAATTAGCTCAACATTCTGAATGCATACACATCCCTTTCTTTTTGAACTGCTCTGCCCTTAGTAAAATGGAACATAAAGTTTCCAGCAAGTGAAATGGTCTTCAGTCTTTGACATATGTTAAGCTTATTTCATTTTCAGGATTTGAATGTGATCTGAACAGAAACAGTTTATTTGCCACAGAACGAAAATATACTTACGCTTCGCCGATGGAGTTTGACAAACCTATTTATTTTTTAATGTTATTGGTCCAGTGCTTTTCATCTGAGTTGAAATACAATTAAGGTTTGCAGTGTGTTTAGCAAAACTTCGACTTTCCACTTCTGTGGAAAAAGTCAGGTAGAATTAAATTGAAATAGCTCTTATTATTTATAAAGTCCTGAGCCAACAAGATCAACAAAGGTGGCTAAAGAAATACTGCCAGGAAAATAGGTGCAAAAAAATATAGATACACATTTATATGGATGATACCTAGCAAAGGTACATGATTTTGTTACAGCGTGTCTATCTATCCATCCGTCCGTCCGTATGTCTGTCTGTCTGTCAGTTTAGGCTAGCTAGATAGCCATGGCAGTAGAAAAATGGCTGAAAGGAGCATCTTGTCCAGATTTGAACTGCACTTTAGTACAAGGACTAATTTTCCAATAATTCTATCTTGGAACATTTAGGAAATAGCAGCAAATATGTCAGTGACAGGTATGTTGATGTGCAAAAAAAGCGGACTGTTTTCTTCAGGACACCAACTATCCAATTACAATATAATAGCTATGTAAAAACTGTTTCGTTTTTTAGAAAATAATTGTACTTTAGTATATAAATCATTTAAACATGTTCCCTTTATTCCTAGGAATGTTTGTTGCATTTATTAATTTGAATTATTGAGTGAGTCAGGTCATATTATCATTGGATTGCACAACTACTAATTTCAGTAGATCCAGTTTTGCCTATTCCTCAAGCACAAACTGAATCAATCAAACTTCAAATTTACCAGGAGGCGGGTTTAGAATAGTGCGGAAATTGTAATTTTACAGAACCTTGATTTTTTACACATGTAACCATTTGCATGCTGTTTCATTGATCTGTAAAGCAACTATGTGTAGGGTGGGCATGTAGCATGTACAAGACTGGATTATCGAATCTGCTGCAACGTTATGCTCGACGTCCATTAAAGACATTGTAAATCATGAAGAAGCATTGAAACTGCACCCTTTTCTCCACAGCCAGCCAGGGCAGTTTTCAGTTAAAATATAGAGAAATCACCAAATCCCAATACAGTTCAACTGGACACAACAGAAACCACTTGTAACAGGTCGGTTGGAATATTCTTTTACTACAGCGAAGGTGTTAAAGAAAATAGATTAAAAGCGAAATTGCAAAGAAATTTAAAGAAGGGTGAAAAAAGTGAAAAAGTAGAGGCATACCTTTGGTGACATAACTACCCGAGACCGCAAATCTACATAAAAAGAAATTACGTCACTTCTGATCACATCAACTAGAAACTAAGCTATTTTTAAGCGATCTTTATTGAACACTCTAGAATGCCTCATGTTTGCATAGAGGCACATTCAATCAACTATTACAATTAGCAGAAATTGAAAGACATCTTTAGTTTTTCAAGCTCAGTAGTCATATTGATTACAGCTGAAAATGAGTGTTGCAGGAGACAACTTTGAGAAAAACAACTTTTGCTCTCTGTAGGCATACCAAGATGACATGGCAGTCAAGTGTCAACCCTATCAATCTTGAGAAAAGCTTTCATCACAGAGAGCTGATAACAAAGACTAGTGGTCCTGTAACTTCGTTTTCCTTGAAAATGTATTTCTGTCAGGAGAGAAGTACAGATGCAACAGTGATCAAGCGCATTCTTCATGAAAGATGCATCTGAGATCAGGGAATCAGCTGAAAAATGAGCTTGAGCGCTTCCTGGCACCGTAGAGAAACCAAGCGGAGCTCTTGGGGCACAAGGGATTGTCGATGAATCCCACCAGTGACTCTCTTGATAGCATTATTTAAAGCTCAGCTCCAAGTAATCATTTCTCCAACTGGTAAGAATATAATTATATTTACAAATAGAATCATTAACATGGCTGCAAGAACTGAGGCATAGGTCTTGAGGGGGTACGCTCTGACTTCAAAGTGTATTACCTTGGTACGCACTAGCAATGAACATCTTGCATTACTCATAAGATTTAAATGCATATTTATTAGACCTCAATGTTGAATTGTAGAAGTCATTTAGCACCTTTTCAGTGCTCCTCTAACACTGGAAGGGGCATTTTAACTTTATATCTGATCCGTTTTTAGGTCTAGCATTAGTCAAGACATTTTGTTTTTACTAATAATATATCCACTGCACATACTTATATACAGGGGCATTCAGACTGCCCTCCTCCTGCTTTGGTGTGTTGTAGCGTTATGCACATTTTGCTTCTGCCCATCATAGCATACAGCATGGTACACCGGGTCCGTCCATGTCCGCCATTGGTTACCTGACTGTGAATGACAGGAGTCTGCACAGTATGTAGTCTTCTTCACTGCCAAGATCTACTGGTGGAATATGTGCTTTTACATTAAAATAATATATCTGCTTTTAGACAATACTTTGCTTACTCCCACAATCTGGTATGTAAGATCTCTAACTGCATGCAATCTCTTAGACACAACCACACTTTTGAAAAGTATTCATGTGCATCACTCTGACCCATCCTACATGATGATAAACATAATTCCTACTTCGGCTCCTATTTGAACCGGCATGCAGTCATTTAGAAAAGGTAAACAGTGCTATCCCCTGTCAATAATATTTTTAGCTATCCCTCAAGGCACTGCATCAGAACAACTCACAGGCTTGTCACATGTTATCCTCCAGTTTCTCTTTCTGCTTATCACACCATATACATAGACCACCCTTGCCATATCAGGTAAAACAGAATGACTGAAAACTGAAAAACTAGATCTATGGGATATGTTGCATTAGTAGGACAGGGGAATGAAGGTGGAAGTAACTATTTCCTGGTGGGAAACCTTGAGGGTATTGTAGGCTTACGCAACAAAAGAATATACACGTAGAGAAAATTATTACAGAGGTTATGTACTTTATATTGTTTAATCGCAAATCTTAAATCATGTAACAGTGAAATATAAACAACGGACATAGATTACAAAATTAGAAACCACTGAAATTAATGTTGCAAATACATAAATTTCATTGAAGAAGCAAAATTCGTCCATTTCTGCTAAGAGGAATATAGCATGTTGTAGCAAGGCAACACAGCTATGACTGAGGTAGCCAAAGATTTGTGACACCCCTATGCCGCAGAGGGATGCCAGGTCTGATAGACGGATTGTCCCTGCTTCTTGGCTCACACGTTCTGACCATGCAGTGGATGTTAGTTATCGTGCTGACTTATCTCCTGCAATTCCGCAGTGACGGCAGCAGGCAGTCCCTGCTTTTCTGTAGTATGTATTCCAGCAGCAGGTCAGTAATGATCGTGTAATATGGTGCCAAGTACTTTCCTCTTTGGCCAAGTTCCTCACTTTCTCTTAAAACAACATACTTTGTTGCACGCCTCTATTGTTGTCCATGCCCTCTCTGACCAGAGCCTATTTCCTTCACAGAATATACAGGGCAATTTTGACTTCCATCATGGCAAATCAGTGATCCAACAGCTTAACCTCGAGATGTATCTTGTGTCTTCAGTTTCTATTATAAGATGGGTAAAGTCAGTATATTAGGACAGAGCAAACCCGCATCACATGCATCACTTATGGAGGGTTTCATTCCGAGTCCATGTGAATTTGGTTTGGTGGTTCCCCATGATAGGAGTTACTTTGCAGGAAGCAATATTCCTGTTTAGACTACCTCATGTTTTCCCTCGGTGTATCACCCGTAGCATCTGAGAATTACAAGCGAAGCACCACAACCTTAATTCTGAAGGGTCCGGTGACTCTTTCTATCAAGCAACTAATCACTACTTAGAATGAGGGCCTTAGTGTCTAATGCTAGTCAGCCCTCCTCCCCACATAGGCACCATCTGTTTCTGTAGTCACTGAATGTCAATCTTGACTAAAGCTTTCATGTGTTTCTTGGAATTGTTTTCTATTATACAATGATATAAGGAAGAGCTTGGACTCCTAAACTACAATTAGTTCCCCAAAGGCACGCTTGTGCAGTGAAAGTTGATCTCACTGCAGCGATTTATTTCACCTTGTTTTGCATGTTCTATTTAACAGCCAGTGGACCTCACTGTATGTAACAGTAACATGCAGGGAGAATGTTATCCTGTATGAGGTGGTGAACCCCTGCACACAGTGCTAAGTTCAACTACAGCCTCACCAACAAAACGAGGCGCTAACCGTAAAGGGAAATTCATTAGGGCATATTATTAAGACAGGCGATAAAATTATCGCCGCTTTAGCGGCAGAAAACGGCCGCTAAAATGGCAATAATGAGCTTGATAATATGCTCTATGGTATTCCAATTGAAGCTCAGGTTAGATGTCCTTCACATCTGACATGGGCTTCAATTGGAATTCCATAGAGCATATTATCAAGCCCATTATCGCTGTTTTAGCGGGTTTTCTCCCGCTAAAGCGGCAATAATTTTATCTCCTGTCTTGATAATATGCCCCATTGTTTTCATCTAACCATAGCATAAAAATAATATTTATTTGGCATCATAACATGAAAACACATTTTGTGCTGGCTAGCTCGTAACGTAATTCGAGGTTAGTATTCCAAACTATTTCCGCTTCAGTTAAACAGCTATGCTGGTTTCCATTTTTACTCTAGGTGCTATTTTTCCATTCCCCTGATCTAAACACTACCAGCTCTTCCAATTAATTTGTCTGTTTCAGCTTGTTAGATCCAGGGAAAATGTGAGCTCTTTAAAGGGTTAAACCTTCAAAATGGTATGATGTCGATTCGTGTATAATCTCAGGGTCAGCATTGTCCTTTTTTTAAGGTGGCAAATTAGCAGCATTTTCCAATATACAAAACTTGTCTACATAATCTTATAAACATCACTGAAGTCAGTCTATATGCCTGTGTGCTCTTGCACTGATATGTAAATGAGGAAGTTCTATTTGCCAATAAGTGACATACCCTCCAGAGCTATTGTCTGAAATATCAAGTAGCCAATGTGGAGATACCTTAATATTGTAGCCAAAACGTTGAGGAGGTAAGTGCATATAGATTAATTTAGTTTTACAACTCTTATCTATCTGTTTATCTGTCTATCTATCTATCTATCTATCTATCTATCTATCTATCTATCTATCTGTCTATCTGTCTAGGTACATATAGATAAAGATTGTTATAGAAAATCGAAAATCTTTACATTGCTGCCAATATTTTGGTTCTCACAATTTTGGCTATGATATTAAGCTAGCTCAGTATTGCCCTCTTAATATCATGTATTTACACCACATGTAGGTTCACTTAACAGAAGCCTTAACAAAGCAGTTACTGCACTGAAACCAAAACAAAAAAGAGAATTATTTCGTGTTTCTTTTTATGGCCAGTGTGCGGATATATAGCATCTTTTTTAATGTAATTTTATTATGTTAATCTATTCAAACGTAAACAATAAAACAGATCCTATATTGCGATGCACTCTCCTGGGGTCTTTATACAGAGGCTGCTTTTATTAAAAACTGCTGAACACCACCAGACAATATTTCGATCTCCTATGGTTAGAGCAGGCATATTATGGAAAACTCAAATACGTTTATTTTCCTTTTCTCTATGTTTGTGAAGACTCTTCTTCACACAATTTCTGCATCCTTAGGGTTGAATAAATAATTAAATTCTGATAGAGATGAACCACTGTATTTTACCACAGTAGTAAATGGTCGTTTTTTCACTGGAACTTTAAAGGCATGTGCTCTCCTTCTTTGAAAATGTAGCTAAAATAATTACCGAGCTAACAGAACACAATACAGTAATATACCATAAAAGTTAAATAGCACAACAAATCGTACCGGGTTACAAAACAAAGCTTTCGACAAAAACTACACAGCAAAAACAGTAAACTACTACTATAACTTAATGCAAAACTGCAACAGAAAACACAGCAGCACAAAAATCAATATAACACATCAGTGTAACAACAAAATGCATCACAACAATTATGTAGGCATATTCCTGCAACAAATTACCACCTCTACAAATCTGCTGTCATACACGGTGGTAAAAAGTGTTTGCACCACGCACTTCCTTACTTATCTACAAGGATAGATAATACAATTAGTTAAAACGCACTTCTGTGAGCACCACCTAATCATCATGGCTCCCCAGATATGTTACTTAGGTAATTGTAACACTTAAACATGTCACTTTGATAATTTGCTCACAACAAAGGCGTGGCCACATCACATCCTTATGCTCACAAAGTTAGTCTTATGCCTGAGCTAACGGACAAAAACATGACGAAAATGTGTGTTGCTTGCTGCCCATGATTCAATCTCCTTTCTGTTCGTGTTCTCATACCACAAAAATTAGAAATAGGCATTAGTGCTTAAAGATTGCATGTCCTTTGCTGCTTGCTCCATTGAGAAAACTGCCTAATGAAAAGATGGAAATTCACTAATGTTAGATTATGCTTTAAGTAAGTGTGTGGAATTTTTGCAATAACATTGTATTTGGTGTGTGAGTTATGTTTCACATAGCTGGTTTACAAGTTTTCAGTTGTGGAGCTAACCACAATGCTGAATTTCAGTGGCTTTTATGTTTTGTTATAACTTTACTTTAATCATGGTTCCTTTAAGGGATTGTTATCAGATTTTTTAAACATATGTTAAGGTGTTATACATAATCGTAACCATAGCTTCATTTTAACCATGGTTTTCTTTAGTGAATGGTTTTCTTCCTCAATGTTCAATGTTTGGTAATAGTATAACACGTCTTTTAACATATTCCTTTCCCCGCTGTGAATGGACTTCAGCTGAGTGCTTTCAGGGTTGGCTGTAGGAGCCGGTCTCTGGCTAGGCCCTGGCCTCAGTCCACTGTGGGTGGCCAATGCTGAATGTGTAGTACTTAGCCATGCTCACCAAAGGTTGTCCGCTGGTTTTGCCCAACAGCCAGGACTTGTGCCGAACCGGCAGAAGGTACTCAACCCAGGATGCAAATGACCTTTGTCAATGTGCAGCAGCGGGTGGCTGCATGGTCTGGCCAACAGCAAGTCTCAATGCCCAGCCTTCTGTAGGTGGCCAACCCACACTGCACACAGCCTCAGCTGTGGGATTAACCACACTCTGCTTTTGATTTTATAGAGACAAGACCTTGCCTTTTTTTTGTTGCTGGTTCTCAGAAGAAAAAAGCTAAACTTCAACCTGCATGCAAAGGATCAAATTCATGCAGTGAAGTAAAATCACAGTGAAGGCAGCTCATGACAAGTGGCAGAGATATTTTCCTGTGTAAAGTCATTTTAATTGGCAATTTATAAGGCTGTAAACAGTGTTTTTCCACTGTCAATGTTGCTGTTCTGTGGAATGAACATTGAATTTGATGATTGCACTGTAGAAATAATTGTATGATTGCATGCCTTGTTTTGATTGAAAATTGAATAATCGTATACTAATAGGAACCCATTGAGAATTTTTCCCAGGGGACCAAATGACTGATTGCTTGATGCTGATACATGTGTGTGATGCTGCAAACCTGTGACATTAAGCACCTCAGTGTAGGACCTGTGGAAGGCCCAGAGCAAGGAACATTCCCAAATTAGTAGTGGGATATGCCAGACTTGGTCTCTTTTCCCCTGAATAGCTACTGATCAAGTACACTGCCACAAGGTAAGGCACAAGGCTAACAGGGAGTTCATAGGTGCTTTGCCTGCATTCTAGGACCCATATACCAATTCACTTGCCATTAGGAGCATTAGTAATCATTTTTAGGTTAAGCCTGGGCAGCGCATGCGCTGCTCTGCAAAGCATGCTGTATTTAGGTAGGGACTTGAATCTCAGCTCTTTCTCCACCCATCTTTTCAATTGGCTGCTGTGACTGTCCTTCCTAAATATTGGCTTTTGATTTGTTAATAGACTTATGAGTCCTTCCTTAGTACCTCCCTGTCTTCTTTTTTAACCTCCCATCAGGACTGGGCCTTTTACGTGTGTTCTTATGGGATTGCTTGCATCTGCCCTTTGGAAGGACTCTTTCCCTAATTAATTAGGAGCACTGGTGGGGCTCCAGCTATAGCAATGGCAGCGACCTTTAAAACGTTATTTATGGACCGCACAGCTCATCAAACTCATTGTATTTTTAACATTAAATCATGGCTGCCACATGCACATCTGGTGCGCGGCTCGCCCAACTCGTAGTTTTTTTTTTTTTACAAGTAAAGTCCATGGGGATTGTTTCTCGACCTCCCTGGGACATTCAAGTTTTTTTTTTCTGTAGGGGGAGAGTCTGGCACTAAGCCAAAACTCTCTCCATGGCCTCCACCTACCCCAATTGCATTACGTGGTTGCTTGCTCCTGCCCCTCCCTCTTGTCGCTGCTTGCTCCCTCCCCCTTGTTGCTTGCTCATCTTCCGCCCCCAGCACACTGACACGAGTGTCATTTTATATGTGTGCGCGTATGTTTATGTGCATATGTATATATGCGTGTATTGGTGTAAACATACTTTTGTGAGTATGTGTATTTCTCTGTGTGTCAGCTTTTCTCTCTAGGTTTCCTCATGTGTGTGTGTTATGTGTTTCTTCACCTGGGTGTGTATTTCTCCTCTTCTCCGCCACACCTCCCTTCCCATTAGTCCCTTCTATTCCTCTCTTGTTATTGCCTCCCCCCTCCTCTTTCTCTGCTCCTCCACTATTGCTCAAGATGGCGGCTCTTCTGAAGTGTTCGATGTCTGTTCTCCGTGCAGGTGTGTTCCTTTCCTTTAACCCCCTTTGTGCATAGTTACAGGCTTGGTCTTTCAGGAGACCTTCATTGCTTTCCTGGAGGTCGCATGGGAACGTGCGATGTCCCGAGAGGGGAAAAGGGAGTGTTGTTACTCAAAAGCATATCCAGGGTCGCCGTTCCCACTCCACTGGGCCAGCCATGATCAAAGCTCCCTGAAAATGACCCACCCACCCGCGCTCTGAAGATACACCCTTTCGACGCGGGTCATTGTACCTGGTTGGTGCACCCGTCCCTGCTCTTCCTTGATTGTACCCGTTAATATCAGAAAGTATTCTCTGATTATTTTCAGTGAAATAGAAATGCACAAATCACTTTCTTAAAGGCCTGCCACCTTATCAGAAATAAATATTGCCGGATATAAAAATAAGTGTTCATATCTTGTAAAGGGCAAGAACTGGTGGTTGGTTGCACACACATTTTTGCAAACTCTTATTATTTTTTAACATGGTCGGTTCTGCCACAGTTTGCTTTCAAATAGTTCAGAAAAATAGTACTTGTAAAGTCATCTGCTCTTGTCAAATTGTTTCTATTAGACAAATGTGTTATATTTTGCTGATTTTATTGCCGTTTTTTCACTGGCTTTGAAATATCAATTATTTGCAATGCAATAGGTCTTACATTTGCGAGATTTTGAGCTTTTGCCATTGCAAATGACAGTGCCTTTTATTTATGTGTTTTGAAAACCTGCAAGCAACGACTATAAGTACAAAGTGCACTTAAATATTTTTTAACATGATCGGTTTTGCCACAGTTTGCTTTCAAATAATTCAGACAAATAGTACTTGTAAAGTCATCTGCTCTTGTCAAATTGTTTCTATTAGAAAATGTGTTATATTTTGCTGATTTTATTGCCATTTTTTTACTGGCTTTGCAATAACAATTATTTGCAATGCAATAGGTCTTACATTTGCGCGATTTTGAGCTTTTGCCATTGCAAATGACAATGTCTTTTATTTATGTGTTTTGAAAACCTGCAAGCAACGACTGTAAGTACAAAGTGCACTTAAATAAAAGGTATTGTCATTTACAATCCCAAAAGGTCAAAGTTTAGAAAATGCGAGACCTATTGCATTGCAAATGCTTGTTTATTTTCTACCCCCACAGTACTGCAGAAATCAAATCCCTCTAATTCCCACTGACAGCCCCTGGTAGGTAGGTCACTGGAAATGGTCTCATCACTACACCAAGTGTGCTAAGGGCTAATGGATTGATGATGTGTGCAGGCCTGTCAATCCTCTCTCTTGGTTCATGGAAGCCAATAAATACCAAAGCAGCTTCATTATTCATGGTGCCATCTAGTAATTCCAATGGGGTTAGCAACTCCTGGTGCCTGCCTATTACCACCCCTGAGGTAATTAAGGGACCCCTTGCTATAAGGGCCAATTTCCTGCCCTTCATACAGCAGAACCCATTTGCATACACTGCTAGTACTTCCTCCATTTATTATGGATGGCAGTCCCTCTGAGTCTTCTAACCAGTCCTGATACTTCACGAGCACTAAACTCGAGAGCCTGTCTGCATTCATTCATTTATCCACCCTCGAACTGCTCCTTCTTCCCCTCGCTCTTTTTAGTGCAGTCATTTTGCTCAAGTTAAAAGTGTCTTTATTTATCAATGCTATTATTTTTTCTTGAATTAACAGCATCAATGGCAGTACAGGACACACAACGATTTAAACGATTTAGAGGGAAATTACAGGCTGCCTTTGTAGGACTTGCTTATGAATCAGACGCCTGTTTGTACTCCACAGTGACACATATAGTTTTTAAAATTGCCTTGAAATAATTTCCCATTAAACTGTATTACTCTTAGCAAGAAAACAAGCATTTGTGGAGTATAACAGTCAGGAGAAGCCATTCCTTTGATAAATAAAGCAATCACTGATAGAGTATGTTCTTCTGCAGTCCTAGAGCTGATACATTATTCCCTGTTAGTTCTTTCTTGCTTTATTTCCCTATATAATATGCATTGGTAAAGCAGTTTCACAAATCATGGGGGATCGTAGAAATACAAGCTGTCTCCTTGAGGCGATCTGTGGAGCTGGTGATGTTGGAAATAATGTTATTTATTACTTGAATGGTAAGTTCTAATTGTGCCTACAAACCCCAAAGCTTTCTGCAAAACTGCAACTATTCGGGCCAGATTTAGAAAGAAGTTCTCCAAATACAAGCCGTGCCTTTAGACTTATATGTGTGCGTATGCTCCACACAGTTCACAAAAGTGTGAGAACCGACAAAAGTGTGTGCATAAACTAGCCATGATTGTGTAACCTACCATCGCATACGTTTCAGTACAAGTTGTTTACGCCTGAAACATTCAGGTGTTAGTGTTGTTGAAAGTGTGGGACATTGAACCCGTTTATTGCTGGAAGATCTTTTATTCAAACTTCATTGTGTCTATTTTTGTGAACCTCTAAAACTGAAGAAATACATGCAAATCACAGGAGAATGTTTGGGTAAGTAGAGGTCCCAATGAGCACATTTCTTTAGAATCTAACCCCCAGATTCAACAATGTCCCGATTTGCGAGTCCTTAATAGGGATTATTAAGGAATCGCTATTAAGGACTCGCAAAACGGGATTCATGTAGAAATCGCACAAATAAATGCGATTTCTACTGCTTCCTTATTTGCGATTCGCTAATTGCTAATCGCAAATAAGGAATGACTCCCCATTCAAAGGCCCATAGGAATGAATGGGGAGTCATTCCTTATTTGCGATTAGCAATTAGCGAATCGCAAATAAGGAAGCGATTCCAAGGGTGCCAGGGTGTCCAAAGGACACCCTGTAGCACCCCTGAAATGCAAATGTACACAGGTGTTGCGCACACACATGTCCAAAGGACATGTGTGTGTGTAACATGCAACTTAGAAAAATGCACTGAAGTGCATTTTTCTAAGTTTTCGCTATTTACCACGAAGTTACACTTCGCGGTAAATAGCGGCCCCATATTGTGAAATCGCAGTTTTAAAAATGTTCATGAATAGCATTTATTTAAGGAATCTCTAATTGAGATTCCTTAAATGCGATTCTTCGCGATTTTGCGATGTCTGTAATTGCGATTTTTGCATTTGGGATGATGAATCCCAAATGCAAAAATAGCGCTCGCAAAGGGCCGGATTCTCAGAATCTGGCCCTTTGCGAGCCGATTTCACGTTGATGAATCTGGCCGTAAGTGAATTATGTACACAAGACTTGCCACCTCGCTTCCTGCACTAAACCACATTTCAAAATGCAGCTCAGGAAAGTGAGTGGTCCAAGGCTAACGGATTCTGCATAGTAATGCCCATGTCGGAAGGCATAGTTAACTGCACACTCGAATTGTGATAGTGTCTTGCTCTTTCGATGAAATTGTTGTGCATCGAACTTAAGTGCAAAACGGAATGTGTGACTGTGCTTGGGACAATCTGGACAGTGGAAATGCCAAATTCTGCTCAGGCACTTTCACCATTATCTGAAGTAAGAAATATCTGAATTCAGATAGTAAATGTTTTACATGGTTTTGTACATTAATCGACTAATAAGAGAATTGTGCATACAATAATGTTATAACAGAAAGCAAATGGTGTCAAGCTGCACTTCTGGCTATATTTATAATTTTCATTAAAGCAGAAGTAAATAACTGAAAAATGCACATGCCCCAGCACAACATATTACCTTTGTATAAACATCATAAGCAGGCCATGCATCTGAAGTCACCTTCTAGGTTCAAAAGAAAGATATACAGAATATTGAATTGGAATGTGTGTGTTTTGAAACATGCTCATACAGAAGGAATAGGATTGTGTGCAGTGAATAGGCTAAGTGTAACTGTGTATAGCTGTGTATGTATTTTAGTGCTCTTATTGGCTGGGACTTTCTTAGAAATATTTTTTTTTCAAGTAACTAATACAAGAACACTATATTCATACAATATATCTTAGCACCTGTGACAATGATTTGATGTGAATGCTCATCACTCACCAATTAATTTTGGTCGACCATAACCACCTGTATGAGATCTGAAAGCACCACTGTCTAAGGACCGTAGATAAAAGTTACATTGTGTGCAGTCTCTTTCGAGCCTCTTATTACTTCAACCGAGGCCCCTGTGTATTGCTTTATTGGGGCTAAAATAGCACTTAAAAAGATGTCATATTGAACTGAGCGAGTGATTCAGCCTCATAGATGTTTTTAGGTGGGCCCAAACTATTAATTTTGCAACCCAATGCTGCAATTATAATAGGCTAAAAAGCTGGAGGTTTCACAGGACGTTTAGACGAGAAAGGATTGAAGCACCAGAGAATTTAAATAAAGTTTTTAATTTCTCATCTGTCCTTGCTCCACAGCCCCGACACTGTCATCTAATTCACCTACTTAAGCAACAAAGTAGCTCTGGCATTCCAAGCCAGCTGGTTCTGAAGACACCTGAGTAGATACTCTATTGCTTCTTCATTCAGAATCCCGTTGCCACCAGACCAGCTGTGCCCGAGGAAGCGGTAACTTTTCAATCTTCGAAGCATCCTGAAATACAATGTTGCCTGGAATGGTTGTAAAGATAATGGCAGAAAATCCCTCTTTATTCTGAATATCCCTCCAGGGTATTTTAACTAATTTCAAGTTCCTCAAAAAAATTCATAATTTTTCATAATGCATCAGAAGTATATACTGATATCCACTGGAAAAAAACACAGACTTATATCTCCTTTGTTGAATTGCCAATGATATAACAGGTCTTTTTAATGCAATTTAAATGACACATCATCAAAATATGTTCAAAGTCTTATACCTTTTAATTTCAAAATTCGTAGTTGTAGCAGTAGGGTGAAAACATTGGGATCTGAAGTCACTCTGAAAGCAAAAGAAATAAACTGCAATTTTATTCCCTGTCAAAAAAATTGCAGAAATGTCTGATGAGGCTTTGAGAAATGTGTCCAGGAGATTTAGCCTCACCTCTAATCTTTTACTTTTCGATTGTTCCTGAGGAAATTAATTCCATTTTGAAATCCAGGAGATCCATTTAGTGAAGCCAAGAAGTAAACTTTCTGAAGCTTATTACTGAACAGGATCCATTCTCCAGCGTCTTTCAAGAAATACACTGCTGAAAAATCCTATAATCTTTTGTGAGTCTACGAAGTATTGCTGGATTAAAGATCATCTCTTTTAGCTCCAGAGTGCTTACCTGGCTCTCAAAGGGAGAGAAAACATTTGTTGAGGAATCACAAATGTAACTGGATTGGATAGAAATGCCAAATACAAGCCTTGAACTTTTTTGAAATATAACAGGGTTCTGATGTTAGTTTCCCAAATGTCGGCAGGTCGGTTCTACAAAAAATCAAAAGCATGCACCAAATTATATGTAAACATGGTCTCACTTGTTCTTGCTTGGTTTCACTTTCAGAGTGAAAGTGCACATTCTGATGGTAGAAAAGAAGTCTCCAGGTTCTGCTGCAGGTTCACTTTTCAAAACCTTCATCAGACACAGTACACACACATAGACACACTTAGATCAGAGCCTCCATTTAGGAAAAAATGAATTTAAATATCGAAATGGCTTTAAATCTGTCTTCCTGCAACTGAAAATACAAGTCATGAATTAAGAGAACTATTTTGGTACATAAAACAAAATGAATACTATCAAAGTATGAAAATATGAACATTTAATTTTTGCACCACACCAAATGTTAGCTGTTTTCATCGAAAATTGTGTTATTAGTCCACTCACAGTGGAGGCCTAACGATCCATTATAATGTCAAGAACTGTTAACCATGTTAAGTTTGGAAGTCTCTACATTTGGAATGGCAGTTTCTTAAGTTCTCTGATTCCTCTTCTGATTATGCATCTACTGCTCTGTGATGGAAAAAGAATTCCTTACACCCTTATGCTTAGAAAGCAGTTTACTGTCATGAGGAACTTTCCATGTGTACCATATGGCTAATGTATTCATGCCTCTTTTCCTCAACAGAGTTTGACAAATGTTTTATTACTTGAATAAGTATATAACTGCCACCCCTCATTGCTCCCTCCCATTGTGTCATTTTATGATTTCACCCTGAGCCAAAGAGCAGCATTCTGCAGATTGTAGCTTTATTAAAAGTATCAGATGCCATTTCTGTATTTAGAACCGTAAAACGGACTCTGAATTAGCGGAATATGTTATCTGAAAATATGTATTCATCTAATACAGTTTCATTTTGAATATGTATGCAACTGATTATGCAGATCTAAAGAAATATAAACAAATATCAGTTTTTCTGCAGTAAACAATTGCTAGTACACCAACCATAATAATAATATTTATGCAGTGGCGTAGCTAGCCCGTGGCAGTCACAGAGTTTGTCGCTCCCCAGTGGACACAGTGAAGAGCGGGGGTGGGGATGGGGGTGCTGGCGGATATTTTCTTTGTTTGCCATTTGAGGAGCAGGAGGGTCTGTTGCTACCCCAAGACATCAGGTTATAGCGGGGGAAGGCCGCCACCCCCAAAACTCGGACCCCCCCCAGCTACACCACTGTATATGAAGAGTGGGCAGCTGCAAATAACATGCTTTATGGAATACAGGAATTAAACATTTATTCATTGAAAAAGTGATGTACTTAAGCACATGGGAACAAGTGTAAATATAGGAGTAAGACAGAAAAATTCCTCTCTGTTTACAATCTCACCTCCATCATTAAGGAAGATCAAACCCAGCCTAGACTCACAGTTCAATCACTCAGTTACATGCTCATTCAAATATATAAACCTGGTCATGAATTCCAACACATTTCTTTCTACTGGATAATTTTACCAGAGCGCCATACTATTCCGGTTGAATAATGTTAGCTTCTGTTACATCATTCATGGTTCAGTCCATGCAGAGCAAGGCGTCCTGACTCGCTTTTAATTTTAACCCTTATGAACACAAATTCTATTCTGGAGAAACATCATTCTCACCCTGCAATGCTTAAACTTAAATTCAAGCTACTTTTGCGTCTCTCACAAAACCTCCAACCTACCTTCAGTCACTCACTAGGACAAGTACCCTAGCAGATAAGCAGATCTTATATTTAAGACACCACAAACACCAACAGACAAAAGAACCACACGATCCGTTAGGAAATAATGTTTCTGGATTAAGTGACGTACGCTAATCTGTGTCGCCGCGTAATACATTGTCATAAATTAAAACTGTTCTTGAAATGCTCTTGGAATATGTAGCAAATTTGCTCCTTATTCTCTTTAAAAGAAATGTGTATTTGATAGTCTGCTTTATTCACAATCAACGTATTCATGCGTATCGAACTCACATACCAATGAATTGAGAATAAGTAATGTGAAAAAATAGGCTATTGATTATTGAGTTGTAAGAGTTTTAATTGGTTTAGAAAGCAAGCAGTAAAACCACAAAAATTAAAATGATTCAGCGTTAGCATAACAATTTGAAAAATGAATGTAGTGGATAAATATTCTGTTGAAAAAAGTTGATTCAAAATAATGTATTGATTGGTAGCATTGTGAGTTTATTGTGAGTTGTTCTGCTATGTTGATAATGGAAAATACACCATGGAAATATGATGCCTAAGAGCTACTGTAGTAGCTATTTTCTGTATCGATGAATGATGATGCACACTCTGTACATTGTGAAGAAATACAAGGTCTTCCACACTGTGAACAAGGCGACCAGGCCAAAAGGCACTGGTTGTAATTGTATGTCACCAATAAGGTCTGCAACTGCAATAGCAGCTATGGGGTGAGCATGTTATCGGACTGCTGTCACGGTACGCCATAATATTGAAAATGAGTTAAGGTTCACTTTACGCACAGAATGTGCACCACCCGACAGGCAAGCTGGAGATTGAAGGAAGGAGAATTTGAAAGCTTGGGGACATCAGAAAATTTGCATTCATTATTTAAAGGTGGTGAATCAAATTTCAGTGATGGAAAGAAAATTACATTTTAGGCGGAAAAGGGTGTTATTAATTATACCTGCATTTTTCATTTCAGATCTAGGATTTAGAAGAGATTCAGTGTGTATTGTGAAGGACCTGGATCACTTAGCCTATGTAAATTCATGCACAACAAATGCAGAATGATCATAATGTATTCTGTTTGGGGAATCAGAGTCAGTAGGGGAATGTAGAATAAGTAAAGAAAGTCAATATGTAATTAAATTGCTATGAGATTGTTTGAGGTGTTTACGAAATTCATTGAATAAGAATTTAAATGACTTCTCATTTTATCATAGTAATGGCTCAATAATGTAATCAGGTGTAGCGAGATAACAGAAGTACTATACATTCAAACCAAGATATATGCACTGAAATTGCATCTTGGTGATGGAATCTTTTCCCAGTTGTGTCTTACGGTTAATCTATATTATTTGTTATCTGGTCGTTTTGACGTTTGGGTACCCAAAAGTTAAAATATGCCCAGAGGGAAGCTTTTTTCCATTAATGACATGTCACCTAGTAAAAGGCTCACTTCTTTTAAGTGATGACATGTCATTGCTAGTGATAAGACCTATGCCTTGTGCTCAGTTTACTCACCTATATCTTTGATGTCATTTGATAAATCTTCACAAAATTTCCAGAAAAAGTGTTGTAGTGAATCATCTTGTGCATGGAAAGTTTCAGGGTGATCCGTCAAGTGGGGGCCAACAAAAAAGTAAGCACCGCCTGTGAAACACTTTCATTATCTTTCAATTGCGTGTGTGACCTCTAGATCTGATGACACATCCCACTGTTTGACTTTGTGAACCAATCATAACTTCTGAGCAACCAGAAAAGAGGCATTGCCTCCTTTTTAGAAGGGAGGAGTCGTCTAGCCTCTTGTTGTCAGCCTATGGTGAGCTCATACCTCTTGCTACAATGGTAGGCTACAATGGTAGGCTTGGTAACCTCCACTGAAGTTAACTATTAATTTTGTTGATGGGCCTAAACCCCTATTCACAACCGATGCAATCACCTGCAGCCATGTAAAACATTCTAGATGAATGAGGATTGTGTTGTCTTGTGATTCTCCAACTGACATGGGCGGGTTAGAAAGATATCCCCCAATGAAACACACATATCTGCATTGCACAGATAATATTCTCTAAGTGTGAAAGCACCACATGACCCTGCCATGAACCACACAGAGTCTTTCTAATTTCAGGCATTCATGTTAGCAAGGGATGTGACCCATGGTGGCGATTGTACCTCTATACCCCGTTCCCTGGCCAGTGTAGTTTCACTACAGTACCCACGGCTCTTCTCATAAAAGATTCACTATGTAGTGTGTGAGGAAATGCACAGGGGGAGTAACTGTGGCTTGAATTCAACATGTGCTCTGCTTTTGAAACATGTGCTTTATGGTATACTAATACCAATAGCTTTATGGATAATTTTCGTGACTTTGCAGCGGTACTCCAGATTCATGTGGTTGAATGCTGTGCTGGGTCAACCATGCGATATTGTGCCACTAAGACACATGACAGGTTGTCCATTCCACTCCTGTTATAGACAATAAAACTTTGTCGGTTTCAAAATATGTAAAACAAGCCTCCTTTCTTTTGTGGTCATCGCTCCGACAACAACATGATTACTGTGATACAGAGGTTTTGATTTTTGAGTAGCAGGAAGGAAAGTAAAATTCAGTGTCAATTACAAGCTATACCACTGCCCGAAATGTAGTAGTGTCAGAAATGTTTAAATTATTTTTGGTGTTGCAGTGACCTCAATAGGAACACATTATTTGTGCCCTGGCATACGTTTTACTGCAGCACGAAGGCAAATCTAATGTTTACCTAACAGTACAAAATGCAATTTTACGTGTTGTGTGGTAAGCTTTCAAAATATTTGGCCTGGTTAAAAATAGGATGAAAACTCAATGCCAATAATCACTGGGAATTTATGAATGGCATAGTGTGAGGCACGTGACGTCACTTTCATTATCTCTGAGAGGGGTGTCTGACAGAGACAGAAAATATACCCAGGCACCCTAATAAATGTGGCCCCCATTAGCAAATCATTTGGCTAAGAAAGTGTCTCATGTTTGCAAATTGTTGTGGCAAATTGTTGGGCAGTTGTGAACTTGTAAAGACAGTGCAAGGTATAAAAAATACTCCATGGATGTGAGCTTGTGGACCAGCAGACCATAAAGCAGGCCCACAGACAGCCAGTAGACCGGTCCATACACTGACCTGTCAGCCCAGCCCATCGGGCACTGCCTGGTTGCCCCGAAGGCAAGTCCAACCCTGCTAAGAGAAAGATATCAGGAAGGAGACACAGAGCTAGAAATAGGCAGAGGGAGGAAACAGACACAACACTTCACTTGGTATATCAAGCTTTGCTAGTACCATAATGATGGGAGGACTGGGATGACTGGCAGGAGCTTCCAGCAGTGGCATGATGAAAAATTATGGGCCCCCCATGCAAATTGTGACATGGGCCCCATGATCTTCCAAACCAGACAGCTATTCATTTGTATTAGGTGTTTTGGGGGCCCTCAGAATGGTTGAGGTCCTGTCTAAAGGGTTGGAGGCCCCCCTGCACCGCAGGGGCTGTAGGGGCCTGTGTTATTCCCCTGCCCTGCACTCTTGCTAGGCCTCTGTCTGCTAGCAATATATACTTACCAGATATGTAATTCTGTTGTTTCTGCTCTGGAAGGCAGAGTGGCTTTCCTGAGCTCTTAACTGTTTCATATTCAATGCCATTGCATGTGTTCTGCTGGCATGCAAATGCAAGGCTTAAGTGCTGTGGGGGGCTGCTCCAAAACAAGGCACTTTAGCGGCCTCCCTGCACCACGGGGCTGGGTGGGGCTCCCTCATGCCCTTGGTTTCCAGTATCAATTTAGTCATTCCTATTAATAGAAACTGATAAATGTAAGCAGAAGTGTTGTTGGGCTCCCTTTGAAGTAAAAGAAGTGTGGACATTTTGCAGTACGTAGATTATTGTGAACCATCACTGTTTTCTGTGTATCTTCTGTAAGCAAAGGCTGTAAGGTATAATAATTGCCTCCTTGATGCATGCAGATCAATGAAATCTTTCTCAGCTGTAACAGAGAGCATGAGAGGGAAGATCCGAGAAAGGGAGTATAGTCAAGCCACCTTTCGACAATAAAGGAGGGATGCAGTCACAAGGACTGAGGATATAAACATAGCCTCTGGGGCGCAAGCTATTGGGCTCAAGTCAACAGGGAGAATGTCTCATATGAATTCCTTGCCTCCTACAGCTGTCTCCTTCCTTTTTTCTTTTCTCACATTAGTCGCTTTAGATCTGTACTCCATTCTATGACACTTTCTACTCCTTTGTCTCTCTTTTTTTTAATTTCAACAGTTTTTTATTGATTTTACACACATGGACATCAACGCTTTGTCGTTACAGGGCGGCAGCCACACTGGCTGATTTGTCGCTGGTACAGTTACACAGTATATATGCTTGGCAGCCCCCCTATCCACTGTCCCGCTACTAGAATAAGAATGGGTGAAAAGGAAAAGGATAGAGAATAAGGTAGAGAAAGAAGAAATAGTACACAAGAAGTTTACATCCTTCGTGTTTGTGTTCAGATCCTTCGGGGGGGTGTTTTAGGACTTTTTAGTCCCTTTTTCTAGGTCTGCTCACGGGGGTTTATAGAGGTCCAGAAACTCCCCCAGAGAAGCCCACGTCCCCCTGGAGGATCGTTTCCATGGTGAGTTCCGCAGGGCAGCGTTGTCCGCGCCTCTGAGGTATAAATAAAGCGTTGGGGTGCACATTAAAACCAGACTTCACTACCCCCACTACTGCGTTCATGACAACAGAACTAAACTCACATCACGACAGAGACCTAGTAGAAATGCTTTTTCTCTTTAAAATTGGATTTTGCCAGCTCTGCTGCCAAGATACGTCAACTCAACGCCCACTGCTCTAATACCATCTTTGTCTCTTCCTGCGTCTTTAACCTTACCCCTTTCCTCACAGTTCTCTTTCCCTGCTCCCTCCCTTTCTATGCCTGTAACTATATTCCACCCAACTACTGGAGTTTCAGCTCTCCACTGACAGCTTCCAGCTCAGGATACTGAATGAAAGTTGAAATAATGTAAGAAACAGGTGAAAGGTGGACAGGATTTTGAACCAGCTGACTTTCATGTAGACTGGAAATTTGCCAGGACCGAGCTAAACGTAAACATCTGCCCTTTACTTTTGGATAAAACGATTTCAATGGGAACTTCAATTTCATGAAGACTGGTAGAATCTGTCCATTTATTGTATCTTATGATGCCAAAATCATGCACAATACAAAGCCCACTAAATATACAAATGATGTGGTCTACAGCTGCAGGGAGATGAGTAATCAGTCCATTGGAATATTGAGCTTTTAAGCTTTTAATATCGTACTACAAAAATCTTATAGAAAAAAAATCAATGAACAAAATATTGACAAGCTAAAGGGGTTTGCTATTCTTAACATATATATATATATATATATATATATTACCTACTGGCGGTCGCCAGTAGGTATATATAGTTAGGATTTTTTCCCTATGGGATTTTTGAAAATTCTATGTCTAATAACTTTGGCGTTTGTGGACGGAATTGGCTGAAATTTTCAGCAAAATGGAACATTTTGTTTCTGAGCAGCCACTGGAAATTTGGGGGGAGTTGGTCCAGGGGGGGCCGAGAAAAAAGGGGGGTCCCAAAACGTGTTTTTAACATTGAGTTTTCCATAGGGCGGTTAGCCTCATTTTTAGCCCGAACGGCTGAATGGATTTGCACGAAACTTGGCAAATTTGTAGGGACTGGTAGCCCGATGTGCCTTTTGTAGGTCTCAATATATGTGCTCCAGTGGATTTTGAGAAATTAACGTTCAAAAAAAGATATATATCTAGAGCCGCGCCTGGAGCGCTCCCACGTACGCGTACAGGGGAGCGCTCCAGGCGCGCCACGCGATCTGCGCACGGCAAGCTGATTGGTTCTCGGGTGTCTATAAACATTCGAAACAGTCCGCAGCGGCCGCCATCTTGTGTCTCGGTAGGATTGAGACACAAGAGGTGGCAAAAATCAAAGGGGGAAATGAGCAAGAGGGAGCAGGGTACACACCCCCTGACCCCCTAGGTTTCATGTGGGGGCCATAAAAGGCTCCCGCGGGTGAAAAAAATAAATAAAAAAAAAATCGATTTTCGCGGGGGTGAGCGCCCGGTACGCGCACCGGGGAGCGTACGGGGGAGCGTACCATGGAGATTAAAAATGACAGACTTTAAAAAAAATAAAGCTTCTTTTTAAAAATTGGAGGTAGTTCTGAAAAGAACTTTTTTTTTCATTTTGTTGTTTTATATATATTTTTTTTTTGTTTTTTTTGTTTTATATTTTTTTAGACTTTTTAAAACAATTTTATATTTTTTTGTATTTTTTTCAAGGGAAAAACAAAAACAAGGATTCCAAAACTGCTCAACAGGAGCAAAAAAAATTGAAAATTTAGGGACTGGAAGAGCAGCGGTGTTGCTGTTTCTTTAGGGCAATCAGTTCAACACTCTGCTCCCCATAGCAGAGCAGTTCGTCACACTCTGCGCACAAAAATTTGATGCCCGCAAACACCGGCTGAATGTTAGGGATCATTCTTCCACGGGGTGGTCCCGAAGGTGTTGCTCCACCAGTGGAGGTGCTGCCGCCATCTGTTGGTACATTCCGTGCCAGCTCTCTGACACTCTCCCTGGCAAAGTTGTTAGGGTGTCTTCTTTTGACATGCCGGATCAAATTGGCATTGCCAAAACTATATTTTTTCAGAGGATTGCCTCTGGATAAACTACTCCCACATATTTTGCATGTTACTTTGGGAGCGTTCACTTTTTTCTGTCCTTCTGGGATGTCGTAAAATTTCCAAATGAAATGGGTTTTTTTCTTTTGCTGAGGAGGGTCCTCATCCAAAAATCCCTCTGAATCACTGCTGGATGACTCTCTTGCAGCCATTGCTGGAGATCAGAAAAGTAGGAGATAGAGTAGACACAACAGCTCTTGCTCTCTCCAAGTACAAAGCAATAGTGAGAGAAATGGGTGGGTTTCACACAATTTGGAAAAAAAAAAGTTCTGAACCAATGAAAAGTGTTATTTTAAAGTCACATGGTTTGACGCGCTTACGCTACGCGCCCGGGGCGCGTCCCGGGCGTGTATCGTAAGCGCATCGGGGCGCTTACGTTGCGCGATCGTATGCGCTTCCGGGTGCGCTTACGCGGTGCGTCATAAGACGCATCTCGCGGCTACGCGATACGTGTCTTATGACGCAAGGCGTGGCGGCTACGCGATACGTCACGATGTTGTTTTCGTTCTCGACAATAGCGCTTCCGGGACGCGCATTAGTACGCGCCTCGGGGCGCGCCGCCAGATTGCGCTTACCCGTGCGTTCACCTGTCCGCGCCCCGGGAGCGCACTAAAAATAATATTAAAAAAAAATAAAAAAATTATAAAATATAAAATTAGATTTAAAATGTATTATTTTTATAAAGATTTGCTATTAAAAAACCTATGAAATTCACTGAAAAAACCATAGGTTATAGACCATATATAGTTAGGAATTAGCATTTACAAAACCTTGAAAATTCACTGAAAAAACCATAGGTTATAGACCATATATAGTTAGGAATTAGCATTTAAAAAACCTTATTTTACTCACACAAAACCATTGAAATTCCATATATAGTTAGTTGCACTAACTATATATCGCGCACCCGCAATCCACTGCTGATCATGTCACATATTACATCATTCATGACATGGTCAGTGACATCACTGATGACATCACTGATGACATCTCAAATGACATCACTGATGACATCACTGATGACATCTCAAATGACATCACTGATGACATCATGACACACCAATACCAGTTACTACATACGCACTCACTGATTCCTACGTCTACACACACATTCACTCATTCACCCATACAATCACTCATAAATACAGTCACTCATTATTACAACACTATCATATGCACTCATACACCTAGTCAGTCCTGTGAAGAATCAATCACACTTCGATTTCCTCATCTATACAGTTAAACACAGAACACCATACTTTTCACACATAAACTAACACATACTTACTCTCTTATACAATCACTGATACAAGTACACATTGATATGCACAGTCACACACCTCCCAGCCAGCCACACACACACTCAGTCTTCCATACATCCACTCATTCTTCAATATGTAAAACATATTTAAACTTTACAAAAACACACAGACACTAGATGATGTCATCAGTGATGTCACTGACCATGTCATGAATGATGTAATATGTGACATGATCAGCAGTGGATTGCGGGTGCGCGATATATAGTTAGTGCAACTAACTATATATGGAATTTCAATGGTTTTGTGTGAGTAAAATAAGGTTTTTTAAATGCTAATTCCTAACTATATATGGTCTATAACCTATGGTTTTTTCAGTGAATATATATATATACACGTTCATATATATGAATATATTTGACATATCTATTAATTCATTTTTGCTACATTTGCTATGATTTTCTTGTAGTACACCATTTCTGTGCTGGGTAATCAACCAAAAGAAGAGTTGGAAATGTGCAGCGAAGTCTAAGAAAGCAAAGAAACGTGCTCCTGCTAAGTACAGTGAGAAGTTAGACAGTAGTCCCAGAAGCTCTGACTGCAGAAGGGAGCACACACGTGTGCACATGGCATCATGTGTAACCAGCTCTGAACCTCTTACCACAGCCGAGCAGCAGCAGATTCCGTTTTAAAAGGCAGTCCCTGACAACCAGTATTCAAAGCCATTTTACCAGAGCTTACAATGAGTGAGACTTACTCACAGCAGAGGTCCGAAAACCAGGTTATCTAAAAGCAAAAGCCCAGGGGATCAAATTGGGTTAATAATCCCATTCACCACAGTCATATACAATGTGATATTACATACAGCAAATGTATTACATTTTACTGTATTTTTCATTTAATATATTACTGATCAATAATGTTGCTATTTCTTTCTTCTTCTGCGTTTCTTAAATCCGTCCATTACCACCCCCTTTTGTACCGCTTTTGGCCGCCATAAGTGTGGCAGGGTATGCTCAGACGTGAGTCCCTTGCTCACTTTGCCACTGGATTCAAGCAAGCCGGGCTGAAGACGGCTGTAATGCCAGAAACCGGTCCTCGGAAGCTTGTTTCCGGTCCAGGGTAGGCATGGCTTGGCAGTTCGGGCTGGACTGTTCCCATGAGGCACAGGGTCAGACTGATTTGCATTAGCCATGTCTGAACTGGGGTGGCAGAGTGGGCTAAAGAACGGTGATGGATTAAACCCAGATCTTTTGACTGGGTGTGAGTGTTTGATTGGTTCAGATGCTCCGTCCATTACCACCCCCTTTTGTACCGCTTTCTTAAATCACAGCATTCTCTTCTAAAATACTTCCTGTGCTTTAGTCCTGAAATATGACACATAATATATTATGATGAATTCAGATATTGATTATTTGTGTAACTGGCAGTTGCCTATCAATGAACTACATGCATTCTAGTACAAATAGATTTTTTTAGATTTTTGTTCACATTGTATTCTGTGGTTGACACCTCATAGATTCTGACTTGCTTCACAATGACCAACAGACAGTTTCAACTGACAACTGACTTACCAAGCATTTGAGAAAACAGTAAACTCCAAAGAAACACCTGTTTCCTGACATTCAGCTCCACAGTATTTTAGTGATGAGAGGTCTGTGTTTATTGCACACGCGTGACACCATTACTGATGACTAAGGGGGTCATATAAGGATTTTAAGTTTTACTGGTCTGTCAAATCCAGCCCTCAGGTTTCTGTAATTATTAAAAATTGTTTGGTACAACTCAATATCCTCCGAAGGCTACATTCTTCTAGTCCTGCTGAGGATGTTAAAATACTTGTACATGCTTTTGTGACATCCAGATTGGATTATGCTAATTTTCTCTATCGGTATCTTCCCCTGGGCGTGATCAAGAAGCAGCAGCTACTCGAGAAGGTGGTTGCTCGGTTACCGCTGGGCTCTTCCCAGTTGCGAGAGCGTTGCTGGCAAGCCGCCGCTCAATGAATCAAGTGCAAAGTGCTCCCTTTGAGTTAGTGCTTCTGTTTCTTGTGGCATTTTTGGCTTCCTTACATCTATGGTGCTCTGCAAGGTCACTGGATTCTGTGCTCTAGATGCCACCTAGGTCATCTTTGTCATTTGCAGCTGCCAGCCTCTGGCTATAGGATGCACTGAGAATTACCGAGGGACCTGTTAGTCTGTAGTTCCCTTGAAGATGGAAAAGTACTTTTTTTTTTAAGGAAGCCTAAAGCAAAAGCTTATGTGTCTTTTCTTTTCTTTATTTCGGCAGTACGATTTCCAGTGTTTCTACAGACACATTCCTTTTTATTACATTCTCTCTCAAACACCAACAATATTGGCATCCTAGTATATATTTCTGAGAAAGAGTTTGCCATGTAAAAAAATATATTTTACTGTATATATACATTTTCAGACAGGAAAGGTAAGGATAAAAATTATTACTGTTTTTGGAAGAATACAAATAGTTATTGTAGAACATTCTATTAATTGCCAATAATGTTACTTCTTTTAGCAAAAGAGGTTGGTTTTATGGTGTTCAAGAGCAAAAAAGGTTGCTAAATATATTTGACTATGCCCCTTATCTGAGACATGCTTAAATACAAAGTTAAGTAGCTGCGTGTAAGCAAGTTTGTGGTGTATATGTGCTAATGTAATGTCATCTTAATGGTCCTGTCAGACCAGAATATAAGTGTGTGGATATAATGTCAGCACCCATGAAGTAATATGTATGGACAACGAATTCTGGACACATGTTCATCAATTAATTGAACTATTCAGTTTCCAGAGTTGCTCTCAGTAGTCTGTTTATTGAATCTACACTGTTACCCCAGAGCGATTTAAGCTACTGCAAAGGCTATACCAAGACTGTATATTTTGAACACAGGCTTGAACAATAGTTGACTACATTCTGACCTTTTGGTGAAGTTGGAGTCGCCGTGGGCACGAACCTTTCACATCTTGTCCTTTAAATCTCTTTTTGTTCCAGCTCTTAATGCTAAGGTAGTATTCATGCAATGCCATTTTCACAGTTGAAGAATCCCATATTCAAATGTAAACAGGGTTTTCTAGGGAGTGCCTTATATATGACTGAAAAATGGTCTGACATTGCTCAGGTATGGGGTCTACCTCAAGGTAGACCCCATGCAGCGGCAAAACACCCCTCAGAAACTCCGCCACGTTGTCGGCAGAACAATATTTATATCGAACAAACACATCCATATGCAAAGTAGGCAGCATGTTATGCAAAAGTCGTTTGCCTTTTCTCTTCCTTCACTATTCTGAGCTTCACCAATAACTAGGAGCACCTTCTCACATTTGCTACGGTTGATAATTGATAAATATAATTAGTACTGTACACTCCTATCTTATTCATCCAAATGAAATGTAAGCCTCATTACATTAGGATCGAACATTCCCTGACAGAACAATCATCCATGCTAAACACAATAAAATATGAACCCGACAAGTAAATTACCTATTGGTGGGTCTGATATCCCTGTACAGCTTCATTGACTGCTCAGTTGAGGTTCATGGTGACAGTGTATATCGTTGATAGACCATTGGTGTATGAAATATTAATAATAAAATGTTATCCCTTTGTACATTTATTAAAAAGCTTAGTTTTTTAAAAAATATGAATATTTGTATGCATATTAAAAGTTGATAAGGGAAAATACCATACAGCCTAATAATAACGTTCTTTGTAATAAAAACAATAAGCCCAGTGTAAGGTGTTATGTAAAAATTCATATAGACAAAATCAATAGCATTTGTGCCTGAGAATTAACACATAGACAGAGCATGATAGTCAAGCTTCACACTATCAGAACCTACTTAATGGTCGCTAACAATCTGTAATCATTGCAAGAGAGTATTTATTTTAACAAACATCTGGAAAAAATCAGAATAGAACAATGCAAGACATCTTATGAAATGCTCTTATTAAAGCACGTTACAGCATATTGGATTATTTAGTCAAATGTAAGGTATGATTTTGGTGATCTGAAAGATACACAAGACTTCAGGCGTAGAACAGGGCTGAAATCAAATTCTTATCAAATAAATCTAGTAATGTATTTTCCATCAGACCACATCTTCCACCCACCTGTATGAATATCAGCAGAAGTAATAGTTCTGCACGTAAAAACTAATCACCTAAAATCTATCTCTTGCTAGATGAATTTTACTTTCATAAATAGGATAGACTATAAAAGTTCCCCACTTGCTTGCATAATGGCAGACTGACAAGAGAAAAGCCTAACATATGTGTGCACAATATTTAGAATCACAGCCACACATGGGGCCTGGTCTACAAAGTAATGTGTGCTTAAGTGTGCAGATAGCTTGAAGTGATCCAAAAAGTGCGTTAGGCCGCGCTGTTCGCACTGATTTTTAGCATCGGGTGTTTGTCCCATGCTGGAAAACCAGCGCAAATGGCACCATACGCAGAGCGAGCGGGCGCTGCTTCTTTCTGCCCCTCAAGAAGATATCCTCAACATGAATTAAAGGTTTTTCAAAGAAAGCGGTGGCTGCCATGCGGGAATGTCCGCATTGAGAAATCTCACCGAGAGGTGGTCTGGAGTAAGATTTTCTTTGCTCACCAACGTAATGTTAGCGAGCGAGGAAAAACTCTGCTTTGCGTAATTCACTTGTGGCCAGCATTTTTAGATATGCAGTTATGCATGTATAATTGCCTACAACTGTGTACACTCTTGTGAAGTTTAGACAGAAGCAGCAACGATAAATGTTTCAGACTCTTAAAGAAAAAAAGGTGCTCACAGCCCTGCCAAGTATAAGGCATCGGGCATTAGACTAACGCATTCTAGTGCTGGTGTCCGCATCACCGCACTAAAATGCATTGTCACACATTACAGGTGCTTTGAGAAGGTGGAAATATAAGGTGTTGCAGGATTGAAGAATTCAAGCAGCACAGGCGTGTTGTTCCGCTGCTTTATATCCTGCCTGCCCCAATCAATGTATTTACTTGGCCGCTGTCGGCGTGTACTTGTTACTTTAGCAGCCACGCTATGTGTTTAATTACAGATAATTTGTGTGCACGAGTCTTTATTAAACGAATCTGCTCCCTGTGGATTGGTTGGATGGTACCTTGTAATTGGGTTGTCCGGGAACATCTAACTGCTTGCTTGTACTTGGCTGTTTGGATACTTTACTGTGGCTGGAGACTGGCTGCGGGAAAGTTTCCAAGTTGTTTATTGCCCGCTCTGCTATATCACTGAGCCAATGTACGTCTTTTGGCAGTGGGCGGGGTTTTGTTGATCCTGCTCATTCAGCGGGAGGCCCGGCCTGTGCACTAGAATACCCCGATCTTCTTCGATCCGAGGCCACATCATGGGCGGTGAGTTTACAGGCTTTGCTGTGACCCTCTACACCTAGCGCTGCAGGCAGAGCAACCCCTCAATATTCACCAAAAGCTTAGGGTTAAAATACCTTCCGAAATCGTCTTTGCACAACGTTTACTTGTGGGGATCCTGTAAATAGCCCGTTGCAATTGTACACGAGGCGGGCATGCTCAATATAATTTGGGACGGTTACTGATTTCATAATTATAGTGTTCTTAATGGATTCGCCCACCCTCATATCCCTCCTGGAGAAAGAAACATCAATCCTCATTTTAATAAAAATAAAAAAATATGCCCCATGCGATTTTAGTGTACTATACTTATTTATTTGGAATGCCAGTGCTGGAAGTAACTTAATTTATGCACAAGGGATGTTACTTTTGCTGACGGGTAGCAAGCAGGCTCTGGGATTCTTAGGTAGGCCATGCATTGTGATGAAGTTCCTTAGTTGCAGAGAACTGTACACCTTCACAGATCTCTCGCTTCTCTCTGCCATGCCTCTCCTGCCATGACAGATATTTGTGTTAACTCCAAGCTTGAGTCTTCTTTAAAAAAACACATGTTTCTGTGTATTTAAAATACAGTAAAATCCCATATGCATTCAGATATGGCATGCCTGGTGGTGGGCTGGGCGTTATGGAAAATGAGGCTCATTTGCAGGCAGTATGGCCTCTCAAATCCTGTTTGGTACAGTCTGGTCCCACAGTGCCCCTCTAGTTTTGAGTCTATGCAGCAGTTTTAAGATCTTCTTAGTGTTTCTTGTTTCTCAAATGGGTGTCATTTCTGATTTTTATATGTTTCCCTCCTCTTCATTGCTTGATTATGCTCGCAAGAAAGTGTCACTCATAGTTGTTAAATGTCACTCATAATTTCATTGAAATTATGAAAATGTCACACACAGCAATCTGAACGTTGGCAGCTATGTGCTCATATTGCGTACAACTTTGGTTATTATGACACGGTTACATGCAGTAGGCAGGGCCTGGAGAAGTTCATTTAATGGTAGGTGTCTATTGCAAAATGCTCGGAATAATGTTACCCCTTAAACTTAATAAGCTAAAGCATTTTATATTAAAAAGGAGGAATTTGATGTTAATTTAATTATCGTCCTTTTGAAAAATACAGTTGCATATTACCAAGCAATAGCGATAATTGCCGCTATTGCTTGGTTAGAGACAAAAATTTACCGCTGAGCTGCGGCGATTTTTATCGCAAATAAACCTTGGTATTACCAAGGTTTATCGCAAATGCGATAAAAATCGGCCGCAATGCATGAATATCGCTGAAAAGTCAGCGATATTCATGCATTACCGAGCTAATGCTCTTAGCCATGTTATCCACCTCCCATTGGATAACATGGCTAAGAACTGCTCAGGGCAGGTGTTAGCTGTTGGAGATATTCGCGCTTAGCGCGAATATCTCCATAAGTTGGTAATAGGAGATAGCGATGTTAGCGACTGTTTCCAGTTGCTAACATCTTGGCACGCCCACTTTGCATGTCATTAGTGATAAATATCACTGACATGCAAAGTGGGGGCCAAGATGGTCGCTATCTCCTACTAGCTGTCGCTAACTGGTGTTAGCGACAGCTAGGTAATAGGGAGATCATTTTATCTCAGTTTTTTTGGCTTTTAAAGCCAAAAAAGCAGAGATAAACCCCCTTGATAATATGCCCCACCGTTACCTGATATAGTTTTATATAGTGAAATACATTTTGTTTTCACGTAGACAGAAAGGAAAGTTGCATGTGTGACAGACATGTCTCCTATATACAATTGTAATCACCTAACACATGTTTAACGTTCACTTCCATTGCTACTCGTTCAGTTTTTTTGAGTTTCGTGAATTGGCTGAGAATACACATCTCAAGAATGTTTTAAATGTAACACTGATTAAAATAAGTTTACAAGTTATGATAGAGATAAGAGTAGGGCAGCCACAACCCAGACTAACCAAGTCAAGCAAAGAAATCTTGTTTAAAAGATATGTTAATATTCTTTTTGTAAATATGCTCCTTTAATGAATGGTGGTTAATTTGAAACATATACCCCATGAAGTAAATTTCTGTGAAAGTGCTAGTGTAAGCGCAGCAGCACTTTCACTGAAAATATTTTAAACAACATACAGTGGCTTGAATTAGTATCATACCATTATAACACTTCTTAATCTCTACCCAGGTAGTGCCGCCACCTATTTCATTGTTAGCTGTGTATTTTACTTTAACAGTGTGGATTTAATGAGTTAAACAAATGTAAGTACATTTGTCTTCATTTGAACAAGAGTGATCAACAGTAGCAGCTGCTGGAGGGAGTGCTGCTGGGTGGTGACGCAGGGCGGGGGAGGAGCAGGGTGGGGGGGGTCAGTAAAATACGGATTATGGCCTAACAGAGGTAAGTATACAAATAAATAAATACAACTAATGTTATTACTCACGCTGCATAACATTTGGCGATGCAGCGTGAGCAACAAAATTCGTTTTATTTATTTATTTGTATACTTACCTCCGTTAGGCCATAATTCGTAGTTTACTACCCCCTACCCTGTGCCTCCCCCTCCCTGCGTCACCGCCCGGCAGCACTCCCTCCAGGAGCTGCTACTGTTGATCAATTGATCCTTGCCATTGAACCAGCTATATGCTTTCCTGGACTGCACATCGCAACCAGTAACAGACCTTTAGATAATACGAACTGGTCTACAGCATAAAAAAGGAAAACACACCCTTTATCAATTTATGGAGAAAACCCACATCAGGAGTAATGGATGTCATTAGCATGTCTCTCTTTACAGCAGTACGCTGATGGTACAAGATATTTACAATAGAAAAGATGCCAAGATATTCACAGTTTAATGAATTGTTACATGTTCCTTGAGATTTGCAAGCAGAAGCCTAAGAAAGGTGTATTGGATTTGTTGGTGTATCATGTCCACAAGCATTGACCTTTGCACTGAGAGAGCGCAAACTGACCTAAATGTATGAGTGCATCACACTTACCTGTAGTAAGCACAAATCATGAGGAGAAATGCCATGAGTGCTAATAGTATCTGAAATTATATTCTGAATGTATAGCTAACGTAGAGATTTAAGTAGAAGTGGAACTAATGCAGAAATGTGTGACACTATATGATTTTATTAGATGTGATTATTTCTGAATCCATGTCGTGTAGCTGTTAAAATGTAAGATGGTATGTGGTTAAACGCAGAATGTGGTAGGCCTCAGGGCCAGAGCTAAAAGGGAAGGTGTTTCTTTTCACGACATAGATTGTACTAATGTTTGGTCATTGCATTAATGGGCCATGATTTATAGATGTGTTTACTGAATAATAGAATAAGAGTATTAACATGCTTTAATTAATGAAGAAATTGAATGCTATAATCATTATGAGAAATATTGTAGGCCTGAAATGTTTTAACATTGATTTACACGTACATGTCTGGGCCAAGAAATGTTGCGAACCTTTTTGGAAGTCTATGAGAGTTGGGATCTTGGCTGCAGATGTCTGTCTGCAAGAGAAAAGGGGGAATCCAATTATAAATAAAATGAATAGAGGTCTGTTCAGTAGACGGCCCAGACATGGAGGAGGGTTCCGGAATGTTTAAGGGGTATCAGCGGGCCGGAGAAGAGTCTGAGAAGCAAGGTCAACTCCAACGTATGAGGCCCAATACAAAGCAGCATGGAAAAAGCCAGAAGCTACACCACGTGAGAGGCGTCTCGCGAGGGGCGTCTCAAATGTTGTTGACTGTTTTGTATTAGGGACAGCACCCCTGGGTGGAGTTAGAGCAGATACCTGAGGACCCTTTAGAGAGCGGATGGGTAGGCAGAGAGGGGTCATGACTGGAGAACTATAGGTTTTCACCAAGAGACTTAGAGTGAGTGACTTCCCTTGGGGGTCATTCACTGCTGACACCTTTGTTAGGTTGGGATTTGGTTAAGTAGGGATACCATCTAGAGCAGGGTAGGGACAGCCTAACCTGTGCGTTTTCCTCCAACTTAAATGAAGGAGAGATATGCGTCAATGCTGATAGCTTTATTATTCTTAGAACTTGTGTTAGTAATTTCCGTTGCTCGTCTGAGGGCTTTCAGAGAGCACATGTATGTAGTTGGACCTGTGTATCTCGTGAATCTCATTCTGAGATGCCTGTATTTGCAGCTTATCCTATCCTTACAATAAACTTTTGAAAGCTAGAAGTTGTTTGTGATCTTTTGGAGCAGGGTCCTTTATTGGGTGAACTGGTTTGGTAACAGGGGCACTTTCTTCCTCAAAGACAGGCAACAAAGGTTCAGTCGACCAGATCGAGGTTTGGATCAATAGTGATAGGGTATCGATCAAAATCTCGCCCTTCCAGTTGGTAGCTATAGAGGATGGTTGCCTTCTTGAGGACGGTGACCTAGGCCAGGTTAGCTTACCCCAAGGCCCCTAGAAATCGATGATCGGAAGAACCGCCCGCCGAAGAAGATCCGGATGACGTGAGACAGAAAAGCAGCAGTATCGGTCGAGAGTGAGTATAAAGGGTCATGCGTGTTAGATTGCGGTGTTTTTGTATTGTATCTATGTTGTAATGTCTGGCGGAGTTGAATGTCTGTAGAGTGACTGTGGAACAGGTTGTGAGCGCGCGCAACCGGTGGAAATCTTAAGTGAGAGCTTAAGTGGTTCGGGTGTATCGGACACCCAGAGTAATTGTTAACTAGTGTGAAGGGGGTCATGAGGTACCATTGATCACCCGAAAGACCGAGATAGGGGGAACGTAAGAGTGAGTGCGTGAGTAACGGACGCTGGTCGGAGGTTACTGTGTGTGTAAGCAACCTATCAGAGAGACGATAGACATTTCGTCAGTTGTGTTGACAATTACATATAGACTGTGGACGTACAGTCGAGGGAAGTGACCGCTTGGTCGGAAGTAGTCATTTTTCGGTGTATGAATGGGACGCATGCATGACCGGGAGACGAGTTGAGAAAGGAGGGGTGCTGCTGCGAAGCGGAGAAAAGTGACGTCAGGAAGTGTCGCGCAGTGATTGGCTGACCGGAGAAAGACCGCGCCGTGATAGGCCAGCTAGCAAAGACGTCAGAAAGTGTCGCGACGTGATTGGCCGACCGGAGAAAGACCGCGCTGCGATAGGCCAAGTTAGCAAAGCCGCGACAGGATTGGTGGATTGTCATCAGGAAGTAAACAGAGTAGCGAGGCTGGATATTGTGCGTATAATTATGAAGTGTTTTAAATGGCTGAGAGCGGTGTTTAAAAAAGAGAAGCGGGGATCGTATGAAGGGGAAGAAGCCCCGCCGGAGGGTACGCCAGCTCGTTACATGGCAGTAAATGTTGGGTTGCATACGATCCTTTGGATATCAGAGTGGAGTAAGATTACGGAAGGAAATGAGGAACTGACGTTCCCGAAGTACGGGACGTTCAGATTAGAGGTGTTACATCGATTAAAATCAGTCATGACCTCAATGAGACCCTTGCCTAGACCGACCCAGTTTGAAGCTCTTGATGCATGGATTAGGGCAGCGCATGAAAAGAATATGAACAGACGACAAGAAAGGGTGAAACGATCGGTAAGGGCAGTGCAGGATGCCAGGTGGGATGCGGATGCTAAAAGATGGAGAGTGCATAACATGGAAGTAAATAAACTGTACCCAGTGTTAGAGGTGCCCGGAAATAAAAGCCCCCTAGAAGAAGATGATGAGAGCGAAACAGAGGATAGCCTGATAAACAGATTATTGACAGACAGGCCACCCCCGTATAATAGAGCAGGGGGAGAGGTCGAGCATAGTGAAGGAGAAAAGGGGGGCAATGCAGGAGAGCATGGACCGCTTCCCAGTTCAGAGTGGGATCCTGAGGCAAAGAAAGAGCTGTCCCAGCCTAGTCAGGTGCAACAGGTAGTCGGGAGGTTTGTGGTACAAAGAGCGCCGGAAACGGAGAGCGCCACATCCTACGCATTACCAGATGCACTACAGGTACCTGTTACCATAGGTCCTATAATATCGATATATGACCAAGAGAGAGCAAGAGGGAAAGAACGGGTACGGAAGGACAGAGAAAGAGCAGGGACGGCAAGGAGGAACGATACGATTAATTCCCCAAGTCAGATGCCGATACCAAGAGAGTGGAGCACCCCGATGCACACAGCAGGGGACCCAGGAGGGGATCCCGGGGGCCCTAGATGGCCAGTGGATCTGAGGGGATCTGGACGAAAATCCTTTCAAGAGCTAAATGAGTACATGAAGAAGTGGGATGAGGCAGTGGAGGCTCACAAGAGCATCATAGCTGCAGAAGCTGAAAGGGAAAGTCAGGACAGCAGAGCATGGACTCACTGCGGGGCTGGGGAGAGTAGCCCGGAGTGGGACTGTAGAGAGAGAGATAGTAGGGGAGTCACCCATTGGGCCCGGAGTGGAGGTAGAACAGACCTGGAAAACGGGGGCCCCGGGAATGGGAGGGTGGCGCGCCCAATACTCAGTGAAGAGGAGAGGAGAGCGCAAGAGTACAGAAACAGCTTTAAGTGTCCACACTGTGTGCCCGGCACCAGAGAACTGAATGGGAGTTGTGAGAGGTCGCACCATAGTCCCTGTGATGACGGAAATGAGCGCAGCCCAGGGAATATGGGGAACCAGGAAGGATCGTATCGGATACTGAGTGATACTAGGCAAAGGGAGAGTAGCGACCAGAGGGAAAATAACAGAGAGGCGTACGGTGAAAGGAGAGAAGAAGAAGAGAGTGGGCAGAGCAAGAGTGGGGGTAACAGGCCCGTGTTCCATCACCTTCCAAGATCGGATGGCCGAGCATGGGACCTGGAGAGATGGGAGCAAGGGAAGGCACTCATTAACTCTCCCGAGCCCAAACGTAGAGCTCGAAGTTGGGATGGTAGGGAGACTAGTGAGCCCCCTTCGAAAGACATATTGCGAGCTGAGATAAAAGCCAAGAGACTCGATGTCGCCAGCTTAAGGTCAGACCTGGATGACATGATAGATGGTACCCTGCCTTTAGAAAGAATGGAAATGTATGAGCAGGATGAAATACTGTATATGGCAAAGGACATCACTCGAAAAGCGAGAGCAATCCATGAGAAGTTAGTCGAACTAGCAGGCAAATATATGGTGGACCTGTCAAGAACCAAAGCATTACAGGGTAACCACAGGCTACATTACACAGATCGAGACCTAGATGAGAGGAGAACGATTGGGCTGAAAACGCACATAAGGGAACTGATCACTGGAATAAGGACATGGAGGGCACTAGATAAGTGGGAAGAGAGGTGGTCCAAGAAAGGGACCGGCAGGAGAAGCACGCTTGGTATGACACCAGGAGGACTGCAGGGAATAGAAGCTTACCCTTTGCGTGAAGTCGCAAATGGGAACTATGTGCATGTCCCTTGGAGTAGGGGAGATTTAGCTGCTTTTACCACCTCCTTCCCCAAATTGCGGGAAAACCCAGTGGAGTGGTACAAGCAAGTCGAGAGATTTGTAAAAATCTCAAAGGTCCTATGGATAGATCTGAACACGCTGTTTGACATTGTAGTACCGGGAGATCTGTGGACAGCATGCAAGGTTAGCGCTGAGTGGCCCACAACGGAGCCAGAGAGAGATGCTAAGACTAATGGGCCGTCCGAGATTGTGATGGCAAAATTCGAGAGAGTGATGACTTGGCTGAAAGAGAAAGTGCCAATGCAAGACATAGATTGGGTCAGAATAGACCGAACCAGACAGGAACCCAAAGAGACCGTCCACGAATATTACGAGAGATTGCTGAAGGCGTTTAAACAGTATAGCGGCCTGGATGTAATGGATCCAAAAGACATAGGGCAATTCGTGTCCAAGTTCGTCCTGGGACTGAGACCGGATATTAGTTTAATGATTCAGCAACACTCGATTTGTTGGCAAAGTAAACCCCTAGACGAAATACTGAGATATGCCAGGTACTGCTGTGATGAGATAGACTCCAAGGCTAAGAAACTAAAAGAAAAGTTGATGGTGGTACAGATGCAGGCAGCAGGGAAGGGGGGACAGCAGCAACAGCAGCAAGGAACAGGTACAGGAGGAAAGAAGCAGTACAGTCAGAATAAGGGCAATGAGGAGAGTTCCACCTTTAGACCCAGAATAGACATAGCTGCCTTGAAGAAAACGACTAGGTGCCACCAGTGTAACGAGGTGGGGCATTGGAAACGCGAGTGTCCCTACAATGTAGAGATAGGAGAACAAGAGATAGAGGAGAAAGAGATCCAGAGCGCGCCTACGAGAGGGGTGACGCCATACCAAGGAAAGGTGCTCAAAGGGGGGGGGGCTCCTCCCCGAGCCCAGTTCCCGCAACCTCCTCGAGTAGGGACTATGGGTAAGACCTATAGACAGATGCCCCTGTTTGTAGAAGGAGAAGAGTGCTATTATGTGGACCCATTAACCGGACAGAGAGTGGAAAGAGAAGACTGCACCCTCGGGGCAGCCTTGGAGGTGGACCAGAGGGGACCCTATGTCGAAGCAGAAGTAGCAGGGTGCCCTACGACATTTCTGGTGGACACAGGAGCCACTAGATCCACGATCAGATCAGCTGCAGTTCCAGACCTGCCCATGTCTGGAGAGACCATACAAGTGGTAGGGGTCGCAAACAGGAGAATAACCAGCCAATTGACAGAACCGGTACAGGTGAAAATAGGGAAGTACAGCGATGAGCACCAGTTTGTGGTTTGCGATTCAAGTCCTGTGTGTCTGCTAGGGAGAGACCTGTTGTGTAAATTGAATTGTACAATATACTGTACACCTCAGGGAGTGGAGGTATTGACCAATGATGATGACGCAGATTTCAAAGTTGCAAACTCAAGAATATGCGTGGAGCTGTACCCTACTTTGACAGTAGATGAGCTCCCCTGGGACTTGAGAGAGACAGTGGCACCAGAAGTATGGGATTTCACTGGGGAAGAGATTGGATTGGTCAAAGGGGTGGACCCAGTGAAAATTGTAGTGAAACCGCATGCTGAGTTCCCAAGAACACCCCAATATAAATTGACTCCAGAAACGATTGCAGGCATAAAACCCGTGATCGAGTCCATGATTAAACAGGGAATACTGAAAGAAATCGTGGGTAGTCCATGCAACTCCCCGATTATGGGTCTGCAGAAACCAAATGGGAAATTCAGGATAGTGCAGGACCTTCGAAAGATTAATAACATAGTCGTTTCGTGTTGTCCAGTGGTACCGAATCCATCAGTGATACTGTTTCAGATTCCATTCCAAGCTGAGTGGTTCACTGTGATCGATCTTTGTCAGGCTTTCTTTTCGATCCCTCTGGACGAAGAAAGCCATTTTCTTTTCGCATTTAAGCTGGAAAATCGCGTCCTAACATGGTGTCGTATTCCTCAGGGGTATACAGAGAGCCCATCGATTTAACCAGCTTTTGAAGAAAAATCTTGAAAGTCTAGTGCTGCCCCAGAAGTCAGTTCTGGTCCAGTACATAGACGACCTCCTCGTGGCGTCAGAAACAGAAGAAGCTTGCAGGGAGGACTCCATTGCTTTGTTAAATCACCTAGCTGCCAATGGGCACAAGGTGTCCCCGGGAAAATTGCAGTACTGCCTGACAGAAGTGCAGTACTTGGGACACAGAATAGAGAAAGGCAAACGAAAGGTGTCACCAGACAGGATAGAGGCGATCATGAAAATGAATGCGCCTAAGACACAGAGAGAGGTCAGGATTTTCCTAGGGATGGTGGGTTATTGCCGACAGTGGATCGCGAACTTTTCACTGAAAGCAAAGCCCTTGCAAAAACTGACGCACAAGGAGGTGAGCGACCCGGTACCATGGGACAAAGACTGTTTGATGGCATTCCTACAGCTGCGAGAGGACCTGTGTCGTGCTCCGGCATTGGGAATGCCTGATTACAATAAACCATTTTTTCTTTACTGTTGTGAGAGAGAAGGTTGCGCGTTGTCTGTGTTAGTCCAAATCCATGGGAATGCCCGTAGACCAGTTGCTTATTTCTCGGCTACTTTAGACCCAGTAGCCGCAGCGTTGCCCGGATGTCTCAAATCCGTTGCTGCAACGGGTGTCAGCATTGAAAGATGTGAAAATATCGTCATGGGGCACCCGTTAGAGGTGTGCGTGCCCCATTCTGTTGAACTGTTGATGACCAGGACCAAAACACAGCATCTGACCAACAGCAGGCTCACGCGCTATGAGCAAGTTATTCTTGCTGCAGAGAATGTGACCCTCAAGAGATGCTCTGTTTTGAACCCTGCCACCTTGATGCCACTCCCAAATGATATCGAGGATGATGATGAATGTACAGACCATGACTGCCTTGATGTGACTGAACTATGCACCAAACCCAGACCCGACATCGTAGATGAGCCACTGACCGACCCAGACGAAATTTTCTTTGTCGATGGCTCATGTGTAAGAGACGAAGTTGGGCAGTTGAGAGCAGCTTATGCTGTTTGTACAATTACTGGAGTTGTGGAAGCTGGGTGCCTGGAAGGAGTACACTCCGCTCAGGTAGCCGAGATTATTGCCTTGACACGTGCTTGCTTGGCAAGCAATCAAATTCGAGTCACCATATACACCGACAGCCAATATGGTTATGGGGTGGTTCATGATTACGGGCAGTTATGGTCTCAAAGAGGGTTCATGACCTCTTCAGGCTCTCCCATTCGCAATGGAGAGTTTGTGCGCCTGTTGTTAGAGGCGTTGCAATGCCCAGCAGGTATCGCAGTTGTAAAGTGCACCGCACATACCAGAAATGAGGACTTCGTTTCGAAAGGCAATAGATATGCTGATGAAGTTGCGCGGTATTGCGCGGAGCAAGGGTACTCTTTCACAGAGGTGGAAGTGGGTGGAATAAATGTAAGAACTGAATTAGCCATGATATTGGAAACTGTTGATACTTGGGATGAACTGTCAAACATGCAAGAAAATGCTCCTGATTCTGAAAAAGAAACATGGGAAAAGGCAGGATGTGTAATGGGTGAGTCCCATTTTTGGGTCTCAGCAGACGGCAGAGCAGTGTTGCCCAATGAGATGGTGAGTCCAATGGCCAGACTCATACATGGTCCCGTACACTTGGGGAGAGATGCTATGCTGAGAGTGTTTAGACAGACTTGGTACAATCCTAAGTTTAGAATAGCAGCAGAAGCAGTGTGCCAGCGTTGTGTGACCTGTCAGCAGCTGAACGTAGGGAAAAGAACACCAGTTGCACTGAGTCACATAGGAAGGTCTGGAGGTCCATTCAATCGAATGCAGATAGATTTCATTGAGATGCCAAGGTGCAACCGCCTCCGATATGTCCTGGTGGTTGTTTGTGTATTCTCCAGATGGGTTGAGGCATACCCTACACGTAGGTGCGACACCCTCACAGTGGCTAAGTTACTGCTTAGGGAACTCATTCCGCGCTTCGGGGTGCCGGCCTTTTTGGAATCAGATAGGGGAACGCATTTTAACAGCGAGCTTGTGAAGATGATTTGTGCAGCTCTGAATATCGATCAGAAGTTGCATTGCAGTTACCGACCAGAAGCCTCAGGAATTGTGGAGCAGATCAATGGCACGATCAAAGCTCGAATTGCCAAAGTGTGCTCCTCAACGACCCTGAGTTGGCCTGACGCCCTGCCATTGGTTCTCATGAGCCTTCGTAGTACCCCAGACAGAAGAACGGGGTTGTCACCACATGAGGTGTTAATGGGGAGAGCAATGAGGCTGCCATCTGTCCCAACTACTGCACTGTTAAATATCACAGATGATATGATCCTGGACTATTGTAAGGGGCTGTCTGACGCCATTCGTTCTGTGTCCCTTCAGGTGCAGGCTGCCGAGGTTCCATCGTGCCAGGGCCCGTGCCATGACCTGTATCCTGGGGACTGGGTCCTGGTGAAAAAACATGTGAGAAGAAGCTGCTTGGATATTCGTTGGCGTGGGCCCTTCCAGATCATCCTGATCACGAACACAGCTGTGAAGGTGGGAGGCCTGCCCAATTGGATCCACGCGTCACATACGCGAAGGGTTCCAGCACCTCGGGAAGAAACAGCTCCTCTCTCGGATAGACGTCCAGAAGAGGACCGAGAAGCCATAGAGGGGGCTAGCCAAGCTGAAGAGGTGCCAGCGGAAGCAGGGAACGAGTCTGACCAAGCTGAGGACGGTCAGTACAACAGCGAAACAGAAGACGCTACAGAAGGAGAAAGTAGCTGGGAGTACGAGTCAGACACTGACAGGTCTGACAGAGAGCGAGAACAGACAAGAAGGAGAAGGAGTAGAAGGGCACGTGGAGAAGCTAATTGGCCGCAAAGAAGGAGCTCTAGCCTGAGGTCAACTCCAGAGGTAACCCTTCCTCCGATATCAGAAGACTCAGACCCGGAAGAAGGTGCTCAGGGCGCTGAAGCACCGGACCGAAGAAGGTCAAGAAGAGTGCGTGTGCCTAACAGAAGATACTCCACACCTGAGTGGACATATCTGGCGACAAATGTCTGTGAAACAGGAGACAGGGAGGATTCGAGCGGTGGTGGTGTCCAGTTCTGAGCCCATCGTCACCGTGGAAATACGACTGTTGGTACCCGGAGTCGAACAAGAAGGGTCACTAACATTCATGCTCCCCAGACCTCCCCGCCTCAGCAAGTTAAAACACATGTTTCTCTCAGAATTGCAATTCCCCGACTTTGGTACAACGATAACAGCACATGAAGAGCACAATCTTCGTTTGGAAATACTGAACTTTGCTATCGAAGCTGCAGGCACAAACCTGATAGTAGACTGTTAAAGGACTTTGTAAATAAAGCAAGCAGAAAAAGAAGATTACCTAGCGCCCAGGAAGCAGAGAATTTTAGGGAACTTCCCTTGAGTTGATGGAGAAGGGCTAGGGTTGTCTTTATTGAACTGTTAAAGGACTTTTGCGAAGAAGGTTGTCAGCTTCCAGTTGTGTGGATTCTAAAGACAAAAGGATTAAAAGAGACTGTAAAGGAACGAGAAGAAAAGAACTTTGTGCCAAGATAAGAGAGAGCTATATTGTCTGACGAAATGGAAGCCGGCACCCAGAACCGCAGAGCTAAATGTATAATAGGTACACTAATAGTAGGAGTGATAATATTAATAGCTTTAGTGGTAACAATTTCTTATGTAAAGGGACATGAGGAAGAGGCAAAGGTAACTGATGTGAAATCTGTAGAAACGCTTACACCTACTGTTGCTGGTGAGAAAAGGGAAAAACACTCAAGAGAAAGCGTTATTAGCTGCAGAAGCCCGCAGGTTACACGTAGATGAGTCCCAAGGAGACTTTAGGTCAAATGCTTATGCTAAACTCTTATATGAATACGTGGATGCCATGGAGGTTAAGGACTGTTACGTCTGCATGCAGTTGCCGGCGTCTGTAGATGAAGGCATTAGATACCATCACCTCCCGCTGACATATGGCATTACATGTAGCTTATTGCTTAGTATATTTTATGAGAGAGATAGTTTTGAATACTATTTCTCCAACTATGATTCAGTGTTGCCAGAAGTCCCAAATTATAAGCAGATGAACAAATGGGACTACTGGAAGAGTGAAGACAGATTGGCCAAGTTCTTCATTCCTTGGATTACCTTAGATACTTCACATGCCCGTAGAAATAACCTGACATGCAAGGTGTCAGAAGTCGAGAAGAAGTTCATAGGGCAGGTGGATGATCGTTACAGGAGACAAAAGATTTTGAAAAAATCAGGGCAATGGAAAACAGATTGGACCGAGGAAGAGAAGGCACACAAGAGAAAGGGTAGTAGTGGTCCAATAGCTTTAGATAAAACGCAGAGAGGAAAGCTATGTCTTCACCGAGCCAAAACGTATTATGAAAATGTATACGTGGGAGAAGTCGACTGTGAACATGCTTTCAATATAGAGTACTATACTAAAGATTTCCTGAAGGGAATGCAAGTGATTCCAAATGTGTATTTTGTATGTGGAAGAAATGCCTACGTGAGACTACCTGACAACTGGTATGGATCATGTTACCTAGCAATTGTTTTCCCCAAAATATATCATGCACAAGACTTAGTGATCATTGAGGGCAAGACATCATCGAGGGGAAGGAGAGATGTAGGAGATGCAGAAATGGTTGGAGATGTCTTTGGAGCTATGTTCCCTCTTTTGGGTCTAATCCTTAATGATGTTAAAATTAGACGACTGGCAACAGTCGTCGACAGGTTGTCTGCCAGCACTGCTCAGTCCTTAATGCTGGTAGAAGGAGAGATGCAATCGATAAGGGCTATGGTTCTTCAGAACCGTCTTGCGTTAGATGTCCTACTAGCAAAAGAGGGCGGAGTCTGTAAGGCTTTGAAGGTTCAGGAATGTTGTACTTACATTCCAGACAATTCGAAGCCCCTTGAGAAAGTTATTAGGAACATAACTGATATTCACAAGGAGATCGAAGACTTGAGTAGAGAAAATGTCTGGGAAAAGGTGGGTCACGGAATGAGTAAAGTTGGAGGGTGGATTTCCACCTTAGGCAAAAGCTTTGTGTGGTATATACTGAAACCTATCATCATAATATTGATCTGTGGGATCATATTGTGGGGATTGGTGAGGGTATTCAAATGGTACAGAGCAAGAAGGTCAGAAAGGGCCCAAAGAGAGCAGCTGCAGAGATTGGCTGCCATACAAGATAATCAGTACAGGAGTCTGAGGGCTCTAGAAGCGCAGAGACAAGTTATGCTAGCAATAACTACAGTTTAAATGTTAGTGATGACCCCGAGAGGTCATCAAAGGGGGGAACTGAGAGAGCGCAAACTGACCTAAATGTATGAGTGCATCACACTTACCTGTAGTAAGCACAAATCATGAGGAGAAATGCCATGAGTGCTAATAGTATCTGAAATTATATTCTGAATGTATAGCTAACGTAGAGATTTAAGTAGAAGTGGAACTAATGCAGAAATGTGTGACACTATATGATTTTATTAGATGTGATTATTTCTGAATCCATGTCGTGTAGCTGTTAAAATGTAAGATGGTATGTGGTTAAACGCAGAATGTGGTAGGCCTCAGGGCCAGAGCTAAAAGGGAAGGTGTTTCTTTTCACGACATAGATTGTACTAATGTTTGGTCATTGCATTAATGGGCCATGATTTATAGATGTGTTTACTGAATAATAGAATAAGAGTATTAACATGCTTTAATTAATGAAGAAATTGAATGCTATAATCATTATGAGAAATATTGTAGGCCTGAAATGTTTTAACATTGATTTACACGTACATGTCTGGGCCAAGAAATGTTGCGAACCTTTTTGGAAGTCTATGAGAGTTGGGATCTTGGCTGCAGATGTCTGTCTGCAAGAGAAAAGGGGGAATCCAATTATAAATAAAATGAATAGAGGTCTGTTCAGTAGACGGCCCAGACATGGAGGAGGGTTCCGGAATGTTTAAGGGGTATCAGCGGGCCGGAGAAGAGTCTGAGAAGCAAGGTCAACTCCAACGTATGAGGCCCAATACAAAGCAGCATGGAAAAAGCCAGAAGCTACACCACGTGAGAGGCGTCTCGCGAGGGGCGTCTCAAATGTTGTTGACTGTTTTGTATTAGGGACAGCACCCCTGGGTGGAGTTAGAGCAGATACCTGAGGACCCTTTAGAGAGCGGATGGGTAGGCAGAGAGGGGTCATGACTGGAGAACTATAGGTTTTCACCAAGAGACTTAGAGTGAGTGACTTCCCTTGGGGGTCATTCACTGCTGACACCTTTGTTAGGTTGGGATTTGGTTAAGTAGGGATACCATCTAGAGCAGGGTAGGGACAGCCTAACCTGTGCGTTTTCCTCCAACTTAAATGAAGGAGAGATATGCGTCAATGCTGATAGCTTTATTATTCTTAGAACTTGTGTTAGTAATTTCCGTTGCTCGTCTGAGGGCTTTCAGAGAGCACATGTATGTAGTTGGACCTGTGTATCTCGTGAATCTCATTCTGAGATGCCTGTATTTGCAGCTTATCCTATCCTTACAATAAACTTTTGAAAGCTAGAAGTTGTTTGTGATCTTTTGGAGCAGGGTCCTTTATTGGGTGAACTGGTTTGGTAACAGGGGCACTTTCTTCCTCAAAGACAGGCAACAAAGGTTCAGTCGACCAGATCGAGGTTTGGATCAATAGTGATAGGGTATCGATCAAAATCTCGCCCTTCCAGCACCATCCAAGTGTCTGTAGAAGCACAGATAAAGATTGTCTTACAATTAGCAAATTCATTTTCATACACTATGCAGACATTCAAATTTCTAAAACGATACTTTCCTAAATGAATCTTAAAACTATACCTTGGAACGACATTGTGGTTATTTCTACATTTATAGCTTTAACATCCAAATAATTGCAACCATGGAAATTAAAGAACCTTAGTATGATTCAGGCATAACTGTGCTTAACCGATTTGCTCAGGTATTTTCTTCAATAGTTTCTGGAAAGGACCTAACATATACCTCATATCAAATGCCACATGGAAAGACGTAAGAGTCTGCATTTTTCTAGCTTGTTTCATTTATGTCTGACAAGCAGTTCTCTTTTTATGGTTCAGAATAAATTATTGACCCAATATTTTTAATACCACCCCTCTCCTCCAACACTGTGATATTGCCCCACATGAGTGCTCTATAAAATTGTATCCCTGTTGAAATTGAAGCCTCTCATCTTCTTAAGCCATGGAAAATGTATGGATTTACTTTGATTAACTACTGCAACACGACTGGCTTGTATTGCTATCGTTGGATGCAGGATGCTAAGTTGAAATAAAAAAATATTTTTTTCATATTCAGAATTTAAAGATCAGTTTTTGGCCTTATTCTATGCTGACAATGGGGGAACATCCTTTACAACGCAACTTTTACTCAGCACTACCATTACGACGCAGCTATTACAACGCAAGTCGTTAGAACGACTTGCGCTGGAGGGCGCTTTAGGATAGGGAATAGCTTAATTTTCTATCCAACACCTTCCCTACTATCCACGGTGACTGGAGTTGGAATAGAAAATTAAACTATTCCACTATCCAGCGCCCCCCAACGCAAGTCGTTGTAACAACTTTCGTTGTAATGGCATGCGGAGTAAAAGCATGCGTTGTGATGTCATACATCCCTGACAATACATGCAATGGGATTTTCTACTGACATGCACTATATTCCTGTCTTGCCTTGATAAATTGATCACCAAGGGCTTTGAGATCTGTATTCTAGCACCACCTGCTTAGTGCCATGCCATACTGCCACTGACATATTTAAATATTTGTCTTGATTTACCCCCGATTAGAACTCTTTTCTAATCAATATGTGTGATGGTCATACAAAAGTTTTGTATTTAAAAAAAATCGGGCAGAACTCTTTTCACCGTTTGTCTCTGTAATGAAACCTGTCAACTGTTATTAAATACTAATATGTTCTATAATGCATTTACAAAATCTCTACATGGAATCTATGTATGTCACAGGCATGTGTGGTTAAAACATCCCCTTTGAAGGCAAAAGAGAGGGTTGGGAGAATTGCTTTAAGAAAATGTCAATATTTCTTTAAGCTATTGGCCTAATCACGTTATTGTGAGATAGTATGATTCAATATATCCAAAAAGATTAACCTGGATAAATCCCATTGTGCCACAATCTAGATTGGTGTAAAGCATGTTAAACCTGGAGTTATCAAAGTGAGGAAACCAGTGGAATGGGTACAGAAAGGTGTAAGTGGAGAAGTGTGGCTCACTGGTTAGAGGAGGCAGACCCGGACGCTGAGGTCAGACCCGGGACCAGGGTTCAATTCCCGACGCGGCAGGGTCTTGAGCCCAAAATGTCCACGGACTCGGTAATTCTCGCTTCGGTGCCTACTCGAATTACAGGTTCACACTCTGCAACTCTGGGCAATAGCTTGCTTAATCTCCACTACAGCCCCCTGTGGCGGGATGCCTGGCTTTCACCTTGGGGATGCCCAGTAGGGGCTATCTCACAGGGAAAAACCAAGACAGGTTCCCAATGCAAAGCGCTTTGAGACCTGGCGGTGATAAAAACCTATATAAAAACCTATCCATCCAAAGGTGTGTATCGCAGAATATCGTTTGACGTAATTATTGTGTCCTTAATGTTATTTACAGAAATAGTGGACCTTTGGGTGTAGATTTTCTATTATTATATCTAACAGGGAGAAATGTTTTGCACTATATATTTAGGGCACAATATTCATGCCTGAAATTATTCTGACAACAATATATTCTGGTACCATAGATAGACAAACTGTAGGATCTTTTAGAAATGGGACAAACTACACATTTATCTTTCCCTTTCGTGTTCACAATCCATGTTCGCTTGTATAAACACTATTTTTTTTCTGCACTCTTTGGTACAACAAGGCTTCCCTGAATATTTGCAGCTGAATAATGGATATAGCATCAGCTTGAGAATCCATTACCATATGTAGATGCTTGAATTATAATATACCCTAGAAATACACCAACACACTTACAGAAGGCACTGCTAATCGCCTAAAAAATTCAATATCTTCCAAAACTCACATTTTGTACCCAATATCATTATACCTGTAGTGTTGGATGATAACCTAAATGGTGGTGGATTTTCCAGATGCTTAATTACCATCTAACATGGCTGCATTGGTTGCCCTGAAGCTCTTTTCTTGTTTTTTTGCACACGTTCATTGATATGCTGGGTCTGGTGGCTCAGTGAACTAATGCGTCCATTAGAGAGTCCTGTGTTTGACCTCATGGTCACAGGTTCAAATCCCGGTGGGTCCACTCAGCCTTTCAACCATCTGAGGTCGATGAAATGAGTACCATTGAGTTGGGTAACAATAAACATCTGTTATTCAGCGCCAAGACACCTACGGGTAATCGTGCACTTTACAAATACACCTGTTATGTTATAGCTCATTGTTTTTTTTACCAGACAATCCATAGGAACCCAAAAGAATAGCGTTAAGAAGTGAAAGGGTGGGTCTGTGATATTGCAACATAAAAACCTTCAAACGAAAGAGATGTATTTCCTTGTATTTGTGTCTGATAGGTTCAGGGAGCTGGTCTCGATTCTTAGTGCATGATTGGCGAGTACAATTTCAAATGATACGTAGCTAAGCTGTATCTAGGATATGAAAGTAACTGACAAACCAAAGAACAAGAAAAACATGTTTCTTTAATGGAGAGAAAGGTCTTTTAAATTGATCTAATTCAAAAGCAATTCTTTTTCTAAAATATTAATGATTTTAGAGGCAATTTGGATAGTCATAGCAATTGATAGTAATTAATAAAAGCATTCGATCTTCATATTGGTGACATGGGTCGGTACAAAGATGTGACTTGACAGGCACACCCTTGCTCATGGTGCTACTCCATACCTTATTTATTCAGTTTGCTCACTAATTTATGCCAGGATGAGTCTCAAAGTGCAAGGCAGGTTATTATGAGACATAGATGTTACCATTCCCCTTCATTATTCTCCTACTGGCTTCTTTTTTTCTTCTATGTGATTTTCCCAGAAGACACCCCAAGTCAGTCCAAATAACAAAATAGCTGTGTTGCATGTGGATGCGCAGATGTGACATTGTAAAAGAGCAGGAGAAAGACCTCCTATGCACTGAGCTGTCATTCCCCACCTGCTTGAATTTGAGAGTCCTTCCTCCTGGGATAACTTTACACTCTACTGATGTTGACTGACGTCTTCCAATGTGCACATTTGATTCTGTAGTGAATATAAAATAGGAAAAGGAAATTTCTGTTTTGTTTCAAAAACATCTGAATGGCTGTGGGAATCAATGTAGAAAACTGAGGCATTGAAACAATACTTTAGTGCTATAAAAATTCAATTCTCTAAATTGAAACGTAATTTGTATTCATTGAAGGCAAACGTGTTCTTTTCCAAAACTAAGAAATATTAGAACAATCGTGTTAATGTCAAAACATGTTCCCTGCTAAACCTGGAATGATCTGTACTATTATTATAAGCACCTATGAAGGAGCTTTTCATTGTTAGATTAAAATAATAGTTTTTGTTCACTTCTGTCATTTACAATTTAGAAAAAATGATGATTGGGAAACTAAATTGTAAAGCACACTATATAGATCACAGAGCTCAAGCTCTTGGAAACATGATTTATAAACAGCAAAGGAGAATGCTTTTGAGAAATTGTTGTGGGATAGGTTGTTGAGAAAATATAATCTTTTATACTGAATTCAAACTTAGTTTATTTATATTTTAGTCTGTTTGAATTCTGACATTTGTTGTTATACGGAAGTTAATTTTATTCTATAGGCCATGCCAATGACATGCAGGTTTACCCTGAAGAGTTTACTTTAATTTTCAACATGGTTAGAAAAACTGAGAATTAGCTATCTTTGGTTGCTTTGTGACCAGGGAACTTGAGTTCTAATCCGGTTATCATGGGAACACACATCATGTGATTCTGCTCAAATCTCTCTATACCCCTGTACCACACATTTCATAATTGTTTTGGTTGAGTAGGTATTTCTAGTTGTATATTATGCTGTTGGAAAGGGGCAAGCTTTATAGCTTTTGGTGCTGTGTTGGTTGCATTTCAGTTCGGTGTTGGGTGTGTTATGTGTTGAAGACAGTTTTGTGTCGCAAGACAATGGAATGATGTAATTAAGTGGATTGTGAGCTATTAGGTTCTATCCCTGCCGATACTCTTTAGCCCCTAGCGCTCTAGAAGGGTTGTAGGATCTAGTACATAGTGGGTGCCTCTCTGAGTGGCCACTCTATTTATCCCAGACCCTTTATGACCATAGAAAAGAAGCAAGCCAAATGTGCACAATGCTATAATTTTTAACAACTCAACAGGGAAAGGCGAGCAAGAGGAATGTAAAAGGTTAGGACTAGGAAATGAAGTGGAGGAAGTGAAAGGCATAGATACAGCGATCAACCACTAGGCCAAATGATTTATGTTCAGAACCATATATGATCACCAAAAATGTCTTTGAGCAGCTAAGCATTGCTAACTAGCACAAGCATAAAGTTAGAAGAACTTATTCAGAGCAATTTATATATGAGCAGGGATCACTTCTACGAAAGACTGGCCAAGATTTTACTTTGTCATAATAATATATCTCATAAATAGAAAAGGTTTTTGAAGCAGGTAAATGCTTGCCAGAAGTAATCAGATGCCCTACCACTTGGAGGAGTGCCAGTCCAAATGTATTGACAGAGTGAGAGTCTCTGTCATGTCAATAAGAACACGGCATTGGTCAGAGAAGCTCAAAAACCACTGTAGTCTGTCTCCTCCCACCGTATGACACCTGCAGACAGAAACAATGAGACAGCATTGACTAATGGTGATATCATAAATAGAACTAACGGGGCACTATTGTTGAAGAATTTCAGAAAATCAAAAGTACGCAGAACATCTTGAAACTGAAGTTTACACGTTAAGGAATTGCAGAAGTTGTGGAAACTACACTGGTGGATCATTGGTAAGTAAAAAGCAGGAAGACTTTGATGTTCTACTTCTCATTCCAGAAGTCTCTGATGGAAGTTGATTTTCAAGAGGCAGTGTGCCAGGATGATGCTGGCAGTAGATCCAATGATACTGACTCAGTACAAACTTCTACGGGCTTAGCACTCCTGTATTGCCCATAACATATAATGCAACTCAGATGCATGATGGAAGCAGACTACTAAATAATGTAGAAATTTGAGTTGATGAGAAGCTGTTAAAATAGTTAAAGCAGTTATAGCGACAAGGTCCATTCATTGGCTTCTAAATTATCCTGCTAAAAGGACATCAATGTCAGGCATCTATGTTTATTTTAAGAAAAATATACCAAAATGAATATGGATTGAGTGAGATAATAAATGAAAGAATGCAAAGGCAGCTGTACTTGGAGAACCAGCCAGCCAGTTCCAAAACAAGTAAACAATTACAGCAAGCATGAATGTGACATGCATCATTACATTCAGAAATAAGGTGTAAATGCCACGTCTTCAAAGACTCATGATTTGTAGGAATGTAATCTTATTGAGGATTACAGCACAGTGGAGTCTGCCTCTTAAATATCCCAATTGTGGGCTTTGTTTCAAAGCTTTCTGTAGGAATCTAAAAGTTGTATGAGAACAGAAGCGGAGGTTAACATTTGAACATTAAGATGCTTTAGATTTCTAAAATTGTTACACCAGATAGGCAGCCACATCTTGCATTACATGTCAGCCCAAAGTGTATCAATGCTGGTTTCAGTGGTATCAAGCAGATACCATGACACAGAGTCCATTGGGTCTTCTTACATTAAAAGACGGTTTGCTACCTTCCCTAAAAATGGATAGGCCTGATGTGCTAAAATACTGGTCCCAAAAAGTAACCACAAATTGTGCACTGACATTCTGTCACAAGTATTTAATTTAGCAAAATTCCCATTCACAGGTTTATTTGTTGTAAACGCACCTGACCACTAAATAGAGATTAAGGTGGTCTCAATTTGCATCAACAAACTAAAGGAGGAAATATCTTGAATACCATAAAATGCATCTATATGGTCTATTCGAGACCGGTAAGTAAAGGCACCCAGGAAAATCGGTGCTCACTTTACATTTGTCTTGGACTTGTATAAGATTAAAGAATAGTGTTTATGGATATATACCTGGGTGTATGTATATATATATATATATATATATATATATATAAACACAGACTTTTGGCTGAACCTCTGCCTCTGTGTCGGCGGGCTCACGGCAGGGGTAGCCACCCCCAGAAATCAACACACTCCACCAGCGTCGTCTTTCTCGTACTTTCAGAAAGAAAAAACACAGGAGCCGTGGCCTCAATAAACGGTGCAGATTTAATGCAGATACAACGTCCTACGCGTTTCGGAGTAAGCCTACTCCTTCATCACGGGCAAACCTTGTGCATAATAGTGTTTGTTATAAAGTAAAAAAATGTATGTCACGTGATAAGAAACATAGAAAAAATACTTTGCCATTTACATACTTTTCACCGATGTTAACATTGAAAGTGACATTATACCTTTGATAGTTTTAGTGAAAACAATAAATCACAGTTCTTATTTAACCCCGACTGTAACTGCAAATGAGTAAGTGTTCGTGACCTGCGCTATTACATACCGCCCCTCTCCTTTGCTTCAGGAAATGGCATACTACTAGCGGTACTGAGCTCAATAGTATAACATTTGAAAAGTTCAGTGATCAAGTGAACCACTTCCACGTATTATAAATCAAGACCATAGCGTGTTAAAAAAATTATTATAACATATGGAAAAGAGGGGTTTTGAGGCGACCTAACTGATAGGGGAAGCGAACCCTTGCTCTCAAAAGAGTATCATTCTTAGTCACCCAGCCCGTTACGCTAAGTATTCACCCTGTTTACACATAGCTAAAAGTTAACTGTCATAAAGCATACAATCGCACGCTTTCAAGTGACTGACGGGCCAGAAACAAAGTATTGCCCAAGTGGGCTAACGTGTTCGTGGTGCATGTAAGACAAAACAAAATAATACCCTAGTGGGTCTAAATAGTACATTTCGAATAGTATTAACAGAAAGAGTTCATTGCGCAAATAGGTCACTTCTCCAGCCCATGTGGGCAAATACTCAATGCAGTGCCAGCGAAAGTCTTCTGGGTCAGGTTTTGTAACACCTATGGACAATAGTAAAGGCAACCTATTAAAACCTTCATAATGCACGAATAAAGGCACTGAAAAGATCAGCACGGAGTTGGTGGTTCTATTCAACTTTCGTTTTTCCTTGGCTTGCCTGGGTTTTTCGAACTTTTTGGAATATATATATATATATATATATATATATATATATATATATATATATATATATATATATGTATATATGTATATATATATATATATATATATAGGTCCTCACCCACAGGTACCACCTGTGGCTTGCTTCATCATTGGACCCTCACTCACACACATAAGTTGTATGAGTGGAGTCAATGCGTTTGTAAGCATAGGTCTGTGATCACTGTGAGTGAAGGCAGGGGATCTTGGTGAATTTAAAATAACCTCAGAAACTAAGAAGATATTCAATAGTGTAGGTTTAAGGGCTAGATTAAAAGTATGAAAAGTGACACTATATTAGGATATAATGGTCCCAAATGTCTAATCGGTCAACATGTTTCAGCCACAATTTGCAACCACTCTCTGTTTGCTACAAACACTTGATTTGTGGTCTGCAAGGGTCAGGAGACCACAATCCCAATGTTTGCATTTCTGAAAGAAGAAAGCTTCCTTAAACATCAATGGGAGCAGGCAGTGGTGCTCTGTTGGATCACGTGCTATACCCCCTGCGGCTGTCACCACAATTTCCAGAGGTTAAGGTGTTCCTAGGCGACTCTATTCTCTTTGTGAAACATTTGGCACTTCTGTTGAGGTGGGGTTAACTGTACAATAGTTTGCAATCAGAATTGTGGTCACATCCCATTGATTCATAATGAATCAAAAAATAGAGGAAACACCACATTCACATCAATTCCAAACTGTAAGTCGGTCTGCGTTGTTAAACAGATTTTACGACTCAGAAACATTTTTCCGACTTATAAAATAGGTTTGGAACATTACAAAAGGAAATGATTTTTGGCCGCAAAATACTGTAATGCATGTGGTCCAATATTCCTTAAACAAACAATGGTAAACTGCCCCCACCAAAGTGGCATGCTTCATCATCGTGCCTCTCCTCACTATAGCAATATAATATGATATAATATAATATACATACATATTTATTTAGATATTTTTTTCATATAATATAGATAGATGATGATTCTCTTCCTCTGGTGTAAAATTTAAATATATAAATACATGTTTATTTCACGTAACCTTTCAGATCAATGGTAGCAGAGAGCTTTCAAAGTAACAAGGCATGGACGAGATACCATGAAAATTCCCCTTGAAAAGAAATAAGCATGCAGAACAATCAAGTAGGGCAACTGGAACACCAGACTTTAAGGTGTTTGTGAAAAAGTAAAGTTTTAAAGTTTTCGAGGGAGGACCTGCGTGATGGGGAGTGTGAAGGGTTGAGGGAATGTCTGACTGCTCCAGTAGAAAGGACTGTTCTGAATCTTTCTTTGGTTCAGTTCTTCAGGCTACCAGCTTTTGATCCCTGTCATGCCAGGTAGGATGCTTTAGTGAAATATGCTTTTGTTGGACCATTTGTGAAGGGTATTTACTTATGGAAGAATCAGGGGGGCAGCAAAGCAGATTTTGTATGATTAGGCTACTTGCACTGGTTATTTGGCATTTCTCCTGCTAGTGTGGTAATATACATGCAGTAACAACCCAATTGAAAGGAATTGAAAGAGTTGTAAATGATTGGAGAAAGCAGACATGGAGAAGTTATTATGCATTAGACCAGTTTTGAGACAGATACATGTTTAGCAATCAACCCTTACAAGGGATTAGTCAGGAACACAAATATAGGGCAATTAAGATATGCTTTATGGAAAATGAAATGATTTTGATATTCTGCTGCAGAAAACAGTCTCCCCAGGCGAACTTCACAAAATCAAAATATAATGCTATCAGTCAACATTTGAGAAATGTTAATCTACTCAAATTACATTACATCTAAAATTATAATGCATTAATTTAAGTAATGTGTAAATGTTACACCCAATTTGAATCTTAAAACGTAGGTGTAGAGAGACAGTAGGCAGGATATTCTAAACTCATTTTCTCTTGCTTCAAAACATGTTTCTCAGTGCCCCTATGCGCACATAACACGTGCACAGTCTGGAGAACACAAAGGGTCCTGTAGCACTAATTTTGTGTTTGGTTTCCATTTGCAAGGGCCTTGATATTTTGTTTACTTCCGGCACAAAGGTTATGTTGTATGGAACTATTAAGCCTGCACTATTGATAATATAGCTGTATGTGGCACTAAATGATATGTGAACTTGTGGGTTACAAATCACACCGCTTCTTTTAGTGTTACTTTCTCTTGGAGAACTCCTTAACATCTTCATATATGACTTGGACAACATTCACTAGGCCAAAGGCATGTATGTTAAGTTATAGATTGTAACATGTTCTATGCCGAGCTAAACAAGTCAGGCTAATCTTACTCATGAGTAAGATGTAAGGAAGTAAGAATTGGTTGATGTAAAATGTATGTAACAATGAAACAGCATTATTTTTGTAGCTGTCCAGGACATGCAATGCATATTTTGTAAATATGACAATCATGTAGTACATGTATCATCTGTTGACACCGAATGAAGACAACTGACCAGGCTGCACTAGGACTAAGAGCTAGGAGGCAGAGGGAAATCAGACACAACTTTACTTGCAACTTTCTTTTTTGATGGCATGTTAAATGAACGTAGGTGCAATGGGTCATGCCAGATATCTCCACTCCCCGATCATACCATTAGAAATGAAAAAAATAAACGTGTTCCACCAAAATTCCCCCTGACCTAATTTTATCAAAAATCCCTCTGAGTTCATTTTACATTGTGGACTTTCGGAAATAAAATATGACTGTAACAAAATTATAATTTTGTGGTGGAAGACTTTGTCTTTTGTCCACAGGAAACTGGGAGATTGCCTTAATTTTTAAAACATTATTTATATGTATATTTTTCGTTCATAGCCTAATTGATCTCTTATAACATTAAATCTGAATATATATCCCAGGAGTAGTGCATGACTGGGCCTAATTAAAATATGCACTAAAAGCTTCTTACAATATTTAAGGCATTTTGTGCAGTTATTGTGGAAAACTTATTAATGTCTACTCTGGTAGTTTTTACAATAGCACACCCCATTGGATGGAAGTCATCCCATTGAATGAATTCAATATCCACTTATGAAAACTATTGTTGATAAATTTCCAAACACTATCTTTTGCCGTCTGCATCCTAGAAACACACGGCCACATGCATCATTGTTGCCGTTTGCGATTTCTTAATTGCGAAAATTAAGAAATCGCAATTAAGAAATCGCAAACGGCTATGCATCAACAAATCGCATTTTTTTTGCGATTTCTTAAATTTCCTTAATTGCGATTCACAATTTGCGAATCGCAATTAAGGAATCCCTTCCCATTGATTTCTATGGGCCTAGAGGCCCATAGGAATGAATGGGAATCCATTCTCATTTTGCGATTCGCAATTAAGGAATCGCAAAATGAGAATGTTATTTCAAGGGTGCAGGGGGGGTCCAAAGGACCCCCCTGCACCCCTGAAATTTAACTTTAAGAACATTTTTCACACACACATGCCCCAAAGGCATGTGTGTTTGTAAAATGAAACTTTGAAATATGCACTTTTGTGCATTTTTCAAAGTTTTCGCAAATTACCATGAAGGTGAACTTCATGGTAATTTACCTCTCCCTATTAGCGAATTCGCAATTTCTAAAGAGTGATGCATTGCATTTAAGAAATCGCAAATTGCGATTTCTTAAATGCAATCGCAATTTAAGAAATCGCAACATAATTGCGATTCCTTAATTTGCGAAAAAATAAAAAAACATGATGCATCCCAAAAAAGGAAATTGCATTCGCAAACGGCCAGATTTTGCGATTCGAACCGTTTGCGAATGCAATTTACCTTGATGCATGTGGCTGACAGTCTCTAACAGAATTCTATCCTACATCAGCACTGAGTACTTTAACAGTCTGGTGGTTTTACTTGTTTTCCACAAAATATTCTTTAATGTTCATCTTTAAAGATAATTCAAAAAACGCTAAATGGGCTTTTGGATATGACCACGCTGACCTGATCACCAGTAATTCTCTTTGCTAATATGGAACAGATACAAATCTTGCTATCTATAAAAAAATATATATATACATATATAGTTACGTACATAAATCATTTCGTCTGATGTTACCATTACTTTTAAATACAATATATGTGCAATATGTAACACATTCTTAAAGAGGATATCATAAAACATTCCATACCCATTCCATAGCAGTTCATATAAACAAAGGAATTCATCAGCACACAGAATTGAGAGCTTGGGTTAAGGTATTGGAAAATGGCCCTCTCTGAAGGGTTACCCCAAACTTTGTGCCTTCCTTCTACTCTTTTTCTGACCATTGTGTTTTTTTGGCTTTAGGACTCTAGGCACTTTAACACTGTTGACCAGTGCTAAAGTGCATGTGCCTTCTCCTCTAAACATTATACAATTGGTTTACACTTGTATGGCATATTTGAATTAATTGCAAGTCCCTTGTAAATTGGTATACCATATACCCAAGGCCTGTACTTCAAAGTCTACTAATGTGCCTGCAGCACTGATTGTGCCACCTACAGAAGTAGTACTTCAAACCTGTCTCAGGTTTGCCACTGCAGAACCTGTGTGTGCAACCCACCACTGCCACTTAGACTTGGCATTTAGAACTACTTGCCAAGCCTTAAACTCCCCTTTTATTACATATAAGTCACACCTGGGGTAGGCCCCAGGTAGCCCTAAGGACAAGGTGCTATGTAGGTAAAAGGTAGGGCATGCAGTTTTATGGTTGTAATATCCTCGTAGTGACAAACAGCTTATTTTGTTTTTCACTACAGTGAGGCCTATTACTCTCATAGGTTAACATTGGGAATTCCTTAAGACTCTTTTAAGCTGTAATTCCTGATCAGAGAGGAGTATCTTTTTCATGTTTCATATGTTTGGAATGGAAATAACATTACATGTATTTGTTAAGCACACATTCACCCAAGTGTATCTTTGTGCTGAATAACAGATGCTTGTTGTTACCCAACGCAATGGTACTCAATTTATCTCCCTCAGAAGGATGAAAGGCTTGTGGACCCGCAGCGATTTGAAACTGTGACCATGAGGTCGAAACCAGGCCCCTACAATAGACGCATTAGTCCACTAAGCCACCAGACCCGGCTAAATGGCGTATCGTCCTACTGGCCAAGTTGGATTCAAGATTACAGTTTTAGAAATGGTACTTTTAGAAAGTGGACATTTCTCTGAGCTTATAACTCTGTGTGCTTTGCAGCCTATCTCACATATGTGTCTGGGTTGGGTGACAACTACACTTTTTGTATTCCTTGTAGACAACCACAAAACAGGAAGATGAGGCTCATCTGCATTATGAGCACTCATCTGCATTCATCTGCACTCTGATGGGTCTTTCTGGGCAGGGAGGAAGACAGGCTGACACTTACACTTCAATAAATAGTGTCCTGTCCACACATAAAACACTGATTTACTCCCCATGGTTAGCCTGATGAATGAAGATATTCTTATTATGCGCATACTTTGCCCAATGGGCGTCAAGGCGCCTACATCAAAATAACAGCTTGTCACCTCATGGTGGACAGGACGGGGTTGATAGGGATCCATGTGCAATTCAGACCGCTGCTTTGAAGTCACCCCCTAAATCAAAGGCACTTTTGGGTATAAGTACTATGTCTCTGACCCTCTAAAATCAAAGACTACTGGATCTTGAAATTAACCTCTGTCTCAAGGACTGTAGTGCAGCTTAAGGAACTCTACTGGATAGATTTTCTAGAAGGACTGCTTTTCTGCTTTTTGCCCGCTAGCTGCTGCTCCCTTTCTCTGTTGAAAGGAGTGCTGGACTCTGCTTCCCCTCCAAGTGTTCTCCAAGGGCTGGTTGTCTTGACTCCTGTTTTCTGAAATCTCAGGGACACAAAAGGCTTACTGCAATTCTGCTGGTGCTGTTGGACTCTGATATCGGTGAGTCCTACCCTTGTACGAGGTGCCCCCTCCATGTTCTGTGCCTCAGAAGTGGGTTCTGAAGCTGCTTTCTGCAACAAAACGATGCATTGTCACCACTGTGACAGTCTGATCCAGAACATCACCCTTCGACGCAGAGGCTGTTCAATGACAGCGGTCCCCCGCCTGTGTGGCCTGACGACATTGCTCTGCGCAGATCAACAATGATGCATTGCCTTCATCTCAGTAAAACTGGACGACAAAGCAGCAGACTGACTGCGTAGAAAAGATTGACACATCGAGCCCTCAGTGTCAACACTTTGCCATATCCAAGGTACTTTCTCAGTGGGTCCAGCATAAGTCCTGTAGCCAGCCTGCCCTGCATTGCGGTCGGACCGAACCTTGAATTTGCACCAATCCCTTGCAACCTCAACCTTAAGTAATGTTTTGACTGATTATAACTTCTAAGACCTGTTTTTTAATTAAATCTTTGAAAATTCATATCTCAACTCCTACTAAGTAGACATTTGTCCTTTAGATCTTATTTTGCTCAGATAAATATTCTCTATTTTTCTAAACCTATGTGGAGTCTGTTTTTGGTGTATTCATTGTGTTTCTGTGTGTGTCTGTTGTGCAAATACTTTATACATTGCATCTTTAGAGCAGCCTGACTGCACTGTGCCAAGCTACCAGAAGGTGAGCACAGGGTATCTTTTAGTGTGTATCTAGCTTACCCTGACTAGAGTGGTGGTTTCTGCCTTGTTTAGCTCCCAGCCTCAACCAACGAGGAATCCCATTTCTAACAACATGCCATGTCTTTAACAGCTGTGAATGAAAAAAAGCAGGGTGATCACTAAAGTAAAATCTATTTTCTATGCTAACACTAGAGATAATAGTAATACGTGGTAACAACATTGTCAGTTTGTCAGGCTCTGACTCAAATTAATATATTCCTATTCAATAGCCTGCCACTGGGGTACTTTATGTTCAATGGCAGAGCTGGAAGACACCTGGCGGCATGTTTCCAAAAATATGCTGGGCGGTAATCTGTGGTTCGATTTATGACCACCTGTGTACAGAGGTACAGCTGGCTCTGTTCCTCCAGTTCTCCTGCACCACAACCCTGATTGGTATGTTGCCACTCCATATATTTCAGTTGTGATATCTGTATCATATTCTCAAACTCAAGTCTTTCCGAGTTTAGTGAATGCTATTAAAAGTGAGATTTCTTTATGATGTTGTTTTAATAATTTTTTAATCATGCAAGGAAGTATCTCATTGTTTCTGATGTTCTGTATTAGAGGTACATGCCAAGGACTTGCTTTACTCGAGTAACTAAAGTGAACTAAATGTTGGAAAGTTTAGTTTGGTGGAGTTGGAAGAGCTAATTTCAGCTAATTTCAGCAGCAGGTCCCCTTGCTTTAAGCTCTGGCAAAAAATACGAAACACTCATTTAAGGAACACAAAGTCGGCTAGCTCTTGCATTTGCACCTGATGCAGCAAGGGGTCGCTCCTCTCTTCTCCACCGAACTTTCCGCCAGCCAATTAGGGCAGAGAAAGCTTTCTTCTGCTCAACATACTTTCTTTTCTGCAACATTGGTAATTTTTTTAATATCACTTATTAAATGGGTTTTGCCAAGGTCACTTTGATTTTCTTAAACAGGCCAAGCAATAATATTTATCAGATACTGTATTTAATTGCATAGGGTTGACTACTTAGTTGGGTGATAAATTCAAACGAAATGGGTCGTTTTCATATCTTAACAGGCCAGAAAGAGAGTCATTTCATCATGAAAAATGTTTCCCGCGCTATAGATTTAAGAGCAGCTCACTTTTATATAGGCTGCAGCTATATCTAAGCACTGTCTCCACTGAAGTCTGTGGGGCTGGAGGGTTGATTACAAATGTCACAGACGGACAAGGGCGTCGGGGGAGGGGGTGAAAAGCATCCTTGGGCCTCATTAGATAAAGGAAAAACATTCGTTATTAGGTCCCACCATGTACACTACCTCCCCAATGGCAGAAACTCGAAACGCAGATGAAAATATTGCCGATTGTGAGCAACAAAAATAATTTATGCTAGGATTTTTCTTTCCGACTTTCCAAAAGTTTAGTTTTTTCCATGTGCCCCAGTCAGAAATCAGCGATGTGTAACGTGATGCAATCACCTTATTCGAAGGCAACTAAAACCTAGTGCTGGTCACCTCACTCCCAGTTTAAAGAATTTACAGTCTGTGATTCACATCGTGTCTACCAGTGTGTGAAGCCGTGGTAGTAATGTTGCCTCTGTAAAGACACATGAAGCCAATTATTAACTTGCTTAGGTAGTCTTTTAAAAACAGCGATATTCAAATAATAGCTTGAAGCTATTCTTGCCTCTATTATCCAGCAGAATCGGCGATTCTGGTCAAGATGCAGATAACCCACCAACTATCAGGTTCTCATTAAAAGCACTCCAGAGTTGCCAACACTAAAAAAGGACTAAACCAGCACGTGTCTCGTTCATAGTTCTAAAAAGCTCTGTCATGTTGGACAAGGCTCAATCTATAACATCACACCTCTAAATTCTCATCAACCTGGGTTTTCACTCTATAACCCCAGAACTATGCTACCTTTTAAACTGACCATACTAATAGGGAGAATACCCAAGTGAGAGTGGTAGATTAAAAAAAGAATTTAAAGCGATATGTAAGTGATGGCGTGGGATAGGGAGGACAAAAAATGGAATGTGTGGGGGAGAGGACACAAGATGGAACAAGAGGGGGAAAGAGGAAATACATCTAAATATATGTTACGTGTTGCAAACAATAGATCTGTGAACAAACAAATAAAGCTGTATGTAGCCGAGACGTAAAATTTTAATGGAATGACGCAATGGAAACTCTTCCCAATTTTTGCCTATAACAAAATGTATTTTTATTTTTACAAATAAATGATTCATAATCAATGAACTATCATTATATAATGATAATATTATAATACCATTGTAATAACGAAAGACACAGCTGCTAGAACAACACTACTGGTACTCGACATGGGAAAGAAAAGGAAACAAGGATTCTTTGAACTGTCCTATTTGGACTAAAGGATGGAATTAACACAGAATGATATGTGTTAGCAATTATTTGAAGAATTTTTGGGAGAAGTATTATGTGGGGCATTAGCCAGGGATCTGCTTGAAACTATGGGGCTAATTTATGAGAGGCTTGCGATGCTGGACTGTCACTTTTACTGACGCTCCGGCAGCGCAAACATCTCAAGCATATCATAGATATGGGGTCAGGCAAGGCAGCACAAGTCACTGCGTTTCTTTACTCTGCGTCAGGGAGGCATTCCATGGGCATTGCAGCGGGTTTTCCCACGCAACACCCATGGATTTTGACGCTGCCACAGATTTGCTTCATCACATAAACCTAGGGCAGGACCAAAACCTTACAACTCACCTGAGCAAGCATTACAAGGAGAAATATTTGTATTTCTCCTTTTTGTTTCCTCTTTCCATGTGTGCTGCATTCTGTACACATGGAAAGAGGAAAACATCTCTCTTGATTGTTTTTGTGCAGGAAGGTGCCCCTTCCTGCACACAGACAATCCTGCTTCCAACGCAGATGCCCTTGCACCGTGGTGGAAGGGTGCCTGCTTTGGCGCTAGGCAGCAAATTGTGCACCAGTGCAGGGGGAAAGGACAGGAATGCACAGAATTTTATGAATACGGTGTATTCCTGGCCTTTCATATTGCCATAGGGCAGCACAACAGCAAGACTTGAGGCACTGCCCTATTCTAATTCTCCTTAAACAAGGCCCTAGGTTTCTAGAAGCAGGACATGATGGCAAAGAGATGGTAGAAAAGGAACGCAGAGAGTAATTAATAGAACACTGTACAGATATTTACGTTTCATATATTTTCACGATTACAAATATTTACATTATGTCTTTAGAATTTGAATCACACAGATATAAAGTAATTTGCTCAGATTCGTGAATTGATGGCCAACTGCCAAAATTACAATTAGAATACAGATCCTGGGGTGCAAAGAAAGTAGACAGGTCGCTGAACTTGAATTTTCCCATCTCAGTGCACCGACATGATGTAAAGCACACAAAATAAATAAAAATGTAAATGTAAATGTAGTATACTTGTAAAGCGCACAGCTGCCCCAGCAACGGGGCGTCCCGGCGCTGTATAACTCTGGGGAACCCGTCCTGGCTTTCCCTGTGGGATGGTCCCTTGCTGGGAGTCCCCAAGGTGGAGCCAGCATCCCCGGAATTGGTGGGGCCGTTGTGGAGATTAGGCAAGCTAATGCCCAGAGTTGCCGAGTGGAACCCCTGATTAGAGTAAGCACCGAAGCGAGAATTATCGAGTCCGCTGACCAAGGTCCACGACCCTGCCGCGTCGGGAATTGAACCCTGGTCCCAGGCTGACTTCTGCTCTCAGGCCTGCCGCCTCTAACCAGTGAGCCACACTACTCCACAGAATATACAAATATACAAATCTATTACCCTAAATAAGTGAACACTTATGAAAACAGAAATCCGTAATTTTTATGCAAAATATACTGAGAATGAGAATAAATATTTCCTTGTAAACCTAACTTTCAAAAATCTACGACTAATAAAACAGCAGTGAGTTCTGCTTTGAGTGAATATCAGCCTTGGACCATAGTAAAATTATATGAGTCTATTTAGACATTCAACATAAGTGGCCATGAAATGTTAATTGTGTCATCAATGCACCTTCCATAACAAAGATATGAATCCAAGTACTTCTGTAAACAAATACACCAACGTGGCCTACACAATGAAAATCTGAACCACGTATTGGGACAAAGAATGTATGATTGACAGGTTTAAGCTACGGGCATGAATATCAGAACAGTCAAAGACCTTTATTCTTGTGGGCAATATTTTTGGAGAATTTGTTGCATGCAACAAAAATGCCATTTGTTAATAGAAAACAAAAAAATGGCAAGCCTGCCAAACAATTAGCTGTAAAGTTATTTCCGTGCTTGATTTATTTGAAATATGTCCAAAAGTTTTACTTCCTGCAAAATAATTCAGAACAAAGAACCCGGAATTTCTGAAGATGGTACAGCAATAAAGAATGAACATCGGCAGTGCTGGAAATGTTGGTGCTAGATATAATATCAGAGAAGGTTGCTGCTCAGAATCTATTTTTAATAAACATTTTCAATTAAAAAAAAACCTTTCTCTTACAGAAAAATGTGAAGTTTAATAGAAAGGTCTCTCGGTCCAAAATGGGCAAAGTGCTTTAAAGTGCCACTTCATAAGAAAAGTGGCATGTGGGTCTTAAGAAAGTAAATTGTAGCTAAAACTGCTACAGTCACCCAAGTTTAACAAGGGTAAGGAAGGTAGAAATTGAAATGTGGAGACTTGCCCAGGCGATTTGAGTCAACCTGCGTCAATCTGCAGCAGTATAGGGCTTAGGCCTGTCCCACTCCACAACCAATTTTGGGGGAAGGTGCTTGACACAAATCTCATTAACCTACCCATGCTTATAAATGTGATCAGAAACCGTAAAACTAGGGTAAGTTATGGCACTTCTGGAAGGCGCACATCCTTCCTCCAGAGGTGAATTTGCACAGCATCTGTGCTGTGATCATGAAATCTGTGCCTTTAAGTGAATTTATTAACACAACACAAATATGATGTTCTCAAAATATGGCTCATTAATATTTAGGATGCAGGCTTGCTTCTACCACTCTTTGTGAATGGCTGCAAATCATGAGATAGAGGCCTGCAAAATGTTGGCATTGGTACTTATGTTCTTTAAAGAAACAGTGCTTCCAATGCCAAACAAATGCTACACTGTGAAATGGACAATGGGAAAAGAGCCAGCCGTGAGATGGACACCAGGGAAAGCATGCAGTAGTCTAAAAATCTGCTGTCTGGCTCCCTATCCTCCAAATGAAAGCCGCTGTTTATCACACAGTACCGACTGATCAACGAAGACTCATGAGCCCTTTTGATCGATTTGTTTCCTAGGCTCTATATATTGGTTCATAAAAGAAAATGAAAACTTTTATATTGGCCATGAAAATAAAACATGATTTAAAACCTCTGCATTTAAGGCAAGACGATGTCTAGAAGGGAAAATGTGTGAACAATGTATTCAAAGTAATTAAATGGTAATTTGACGGCATAATTGTAAAATAATAAAATATTTATCTCATTTAGTCTTAAGTAATTTGGAAACTATAAATGTAGCAGCTCAGTTATGTTTACCATTTCTTGGTAAAAGATGATGTAGGTCAAAACGCTCAATGGAAATGATATTTTAAATCTAAAAAGCTTTACACAATCCTAATCAGTCACATTGCTAATACCTGAGACACCAAAGCACAGCAAACAAGTTACATGTTTGAACCGGACTTCAGCTCTGTGCACCTCAAAATGAACAGAGTCTGCTTCCAATCCAGATAATCCCTACTCTTACCTTCATTTCTTCATCCACCAAGGTGGAGTGAATTTTTCTATGTATCTGACTGTATTCCTTGACCATGCTAGTCCTTTACATGTTAGCTATTACACATCCAGCTGTGCCCACAGTCACTTTGGTCAGTATGTAGTGAAAGCACTCTTTTATCGATTCCTAAAATGGGATTGCGACCCTATACCAATTCAGTATTGAGAATGGGTGTCTTGTAGGCGTCCTCCCCCCAACACCAGATTGGTATTTGATTTATCAATGTTTTGCAACCAAAATCCAGTTGCAAAACATAAATAAATTGCCCATGTCCAGAGTGGGAGTGGTTTAAGGTTCGAAAAAACAGAAGGAGTTCCTTTCGGAACCTTTCAACTTTCTGAAAGCTAAAAATGAATGTCTGTTGGGGAGCAGGCAGTGGCCCAGGGGACCAACAGCAACTTTTAAAAAAACTTGAAAATGAAGTTAACGTTTGATTTTAAAACTCATGCCACTTTCCTTTAAGGAAAATGGGCTGCAAGTAGAACAATATGTTTGAAAGGCAATCACAGATGTGGTGGTCTGCTGACCTTAGCAGGCCACCATCCCTGTTATGTCCACCAAATGGAGTGAGTTGCAATTTGTGACAAACTTTATTAATATTTATGAGGTGGGTTGGATTACGGCCCAATGTGAATCAGAATTTTATAAACCGACCTATTAATACAAATGTCAATTTGTAAAATTCTTTTCTGTTCGCAAATTGTGACCAAGTTAGTGTGACCAGTAAATAGTACATCTGTTCCTTAGTCCACAATTTTCTGGTACCATACTATCACTTTGTAACACGATTTATGAGACCCTTCAGGGTCAACTTCACAGCTGATAAACTTGACTCACAAAATCAAGATCTGCAAGTGTTCAAAATCACACATGGCCCTTATCCATAGTGGGAAATCCACCCAGTTGCTGAAGTTTTTCTATTTGTAAGATGAACAATTGTGTTGGAAAATTAGAGCATTTCAAGAGTGGCTAGGGCACAGGTCAATGGCAGTGTTGGGAACTTTGTGGGTCATCATCACAGATATTGCCAGAGTTTTGATGAACAAAAATGAAAAAGAGCTTATTATTTTTATATATATATAACTTGATTGTAAGTACAATAGGGCACATCAATCAATCACATTCACTGATATTCATCAGGGAGTCTTGTTCGTCTATTTCAAGTCCACTTTATTGAAGTTTTTTTACAACTGCACATCAGCCCAGACCAGCCCATGCATTTTTAATAAAACTTGAATGAAGTGGAATTGAAACACATGAAGACTCCCTGATGAATATCATTGTATGTGATTGACTGATGTGTCCTATTGTACTTACAATCAAGTTATATCTATATATAGAAATAATATGCTCCTTTTCATTTTTGTTCATCAGTGTTTGTATTGTATGTGACTTTTAAGCAGTGGGATCACGAAAAGTAGAGCATAGAGAATTGATACACTGATTAGAAATGTATACTAGTGTGACATTTAATTGCCCACACTGCTAGCATTTGTATTTTGATTGCCAAGAGTTCTCCCTATCCTAAATGCACATGTACAACTAATCAAAGAATAAGCAAGAGAAAGAGAATGTTTTTGCTGACAAAGATTCCCAAACAACCATAACACACAGCCAAAGGTATTTCTTCACATGGCATGAATCTTAAATTATAAAGGAACAAATGTCTAACCTCAAACTTAAGCAACTACCTGTCAGCAGACATACAACAGCAACATGGCTATGGTAAGCACAGATGTGTCTTGAAATCTACTATGATTGTAGATGTCCCAGCATACTGGTAGGGGTGTCCGTGAATATAAAAATTGAGAAGATTTTGAAAACCATAGAGTTACGCCACAACCCACAGACCATTGGTATCAGAATCGCATCTTGAGCATACAGTTCATAAAGTAATTCTGCTTCAATCAAGCTGAGTGCTCTCTGCACGGTTGTATTCATGGGATAAAATGGTACAGGCTAGGTTTTGCACTGCTATCTAAATCCAAATGCAAATAAATTGTTTCTCCAGGTTGATTAGGATTGATTAGGTTGGAGGGTCAATGTCACTCACTCGTGTGATGAAATTTGCAAGACATTGTAAAGGACATTCCATCCCTTGAGTGTGTGAAAATGCAGCTGTGAAAAAAAATATTCATAAAATAGATGAACTTGTAGACTGTACAGCAGCCTTCAATTTGCCTGATTAAAACTGTGTGTAGCTTGGAGAGAATAAAATATGGACAAAGAAAAGTGAAAAAATATCTGAGCGGTGAGTCTGTTTAAACAATCCGATCTTTTCTGAGATAGTCAATTGCTTACTAAAATAATGCCAAAATGCTGATGCTAATGCTAGTGAAAAACAAATGAAAGTATATTTTCCACATCTTGAGACATAAGTACAAAATATAAAGGGGGTGGGGTGAAAATCTGTTAATGTTAATAAAACATCATTGTTTTTGTACATTAAGGGAATATTAAACTCAGTGATGGGGCTAGGACATGCCTTGCCGTCTCTGAATCGCCGTCTTCATTGGGATTCCATGTTGCACATGTGTCTTCATTATAGAGCATCTCTTATCTGTCTACTGGTAGATAAAAGCTTTTATCACAACTTGACAAGTTTTCTTAGCATTTGCAAGGTAACCTCATAGGTCTGAAATCTCTATTTCTTGTGTCAGGTAATCACATGACCTACTCACATGATAAAGGTGTTGTTCAGGGTGTGATGTTAGACACCTCTGTTCGATGAGTCACTTTAGTTTTTTTGTAATCTGTCAAGGCATGGTAAGCTTCCTCTGTGCATGCCTTTCAGCAGCATGCTGTACATTTCCATGGGTCTGTATTCTGTGCTATTCTCTTCCTTAGTGTTTACAAGCCTCTGGATCTTATGATGATGATACTCATTTTCTGACCCCTTGCAGTTTCAATCATTCTGAAAATGTGCTTGTTTAATCATGCATAGCTTTTAATTAGAAACAGCTAAATTATGATCCTCTGTATTGGTGAGTCATCTTTGTAAGGGCATTTCAAAGAAAACAATAGCTCACTCAGCAGCCACTTCTGAAAGTTTTCTCATTGTATAAATAAATTGCCCTGACTAATAAGTTATGTCACCCTACGGATTTACCTTACATAATTATTAGTAAATAAATGCAAAATCTTTTCCAAAGTTAAATTCTTGCAGGTTTGACCTGCTGAAATTTAATGGAGGCTGCAATCTTCTTCACATCCAGTATTTACTGGGTGCAAAAGACTTTGCGCCAATTGTGATCCCTGCATAAGCAGGGGTTTGCTCAGGGATCACAATGTAACAGGCAAACTGTAATAAGGCCCTTAGTGGAAGCAATTCCTGAATGTTGATCAGGGATCACAATGTAACAGGCAAACTGTAATAAGTCCCTTAGTGGAAGCAATTCCTGAATGTTGATATTATCTGTGTAAACTAATGTTACTACTGTAGCTGCAAATTTACTTCAGATGTATGGAGATATCTAAAATAGTGCATTTCAGGCTACTTAGTATTTGTCATTCCCATCACTCTCATTAATCTTCACTTTATTAATCAAATTAAAAGTCCTCAAAACTTTTAGGTTTGAAAAAAGAGGGCCCAATTTGTAAAGATTTTCACTGGAGCAAATTACAAGGTTACCTTAGGCATGCATCTGCCTTCGTCTTACTCTAAGGTGGGTTTATTCAATACATAATATTGCACTGGAACAGATAGAGGCACCACCATTAAAGGAGCAATCAAGAGAGCAAACACAGTTTGCTTTACACAGTCCTACATCTCTAACAATCATCAAGAATAGACGTTCAAGGTTGTTCCTTTGTTTAATGAAATCTGCCTGGGGTTTGAGATATATTGTGACACCATACACTAGATGGACCCTTTAATTCAACTGAAGTAACACATCTACTTTGACCAGGCAAAGACATCTAACATAAACAAGAGAACCTATCCATATTGACTAATCTTAAGGATTCTGGAAAACCTTTAAAAGCAAGTTTTTGATTTAACTTGGATAAGAAGACGTTTCTTGTAGAAACCTTCCAAGTGATTCTAGTCAACCCTTTTATCGCTGACATGTAATTCAGCTCATAACAAGGATAACAGGAGTACCATGTGCTTAAATATTTTTAACACAAGCACCAATAACAAACCTGCATATATGTGCAATCATTGAAACCCCACTGACAAGGAGCACCATAACTATCATAATATTCACATGATACTCCTTACTCAAGTTACAGTTAAACATAATGCCTAAATATTTACATTGCCTCACTTTCTCCAATTTAAGCTGATGCAACCATCAATTAAATGCCAGTCTTTTATCACCAAAAAATAATACTTTTGTGTTCTCGATGTTTAATTTAAATGTATTATTTGTACAATAATCTGATTTATGTTGAATTCCCATTAGGTTAAGGTCCATAATTTTTACTAAATTGTTTGGATACAGCAGGCAAGCAATGTGGACTTCGCCTATCTTAAGCAGTATTCCAGAAGCAAGATTTTAAATCAGCAAGATATAATCCAAGTAACGCAAGGGCAGTTATACATCCCTGTTTCAGACTGTTTTTATGGAGATGCGCTGGGTGACACATCCCCTTATGTCAACCACTACCTTTGCTCAATTGGAAGAATGAAGCACATGTATGATGCACAGTAGAAATGGGGCGATCAAGTATGCCAATGACTGCTAGAAGTCGGCAAAGCTGGAGAAAATATTTCCTGCTGCCCGGATCGACCTCTGGGCAATAGCTAAAAGTGCAAAACAATGATTGACAGCAGAATATTCCTTCCATATGAGACTAGTTTCCTTTCAGTTGCCTAGTCTCTCCTAAAGATAGGTTTGATGATTGCCCTGCACCACGTGTTCAGCATACAGCCATATAATGTCAGCCAGTGATAAAAATGAAGCCTATTGGGAAGAGCATCAATCAACATTATGGAAAACCATTGCAGCCAATAGACAATCTTGGCCTGTTACCTGAGTCAGTTTCATAGATAATATTAAATTCTTCATGCCAGTAATTGTCATGTGCTCTAGAAGAATGAGATCTGGAGAATAGTCATATTTAATAATCAATGTCAAATTATTTATTTTTATCCCCGAAATAGCTGCACAACATACTTAGATAATTGAGCCATTAAGATTAGGGAACAACAAACTAAGAGAGTCTAGATGGAAAAACTCTTTGATAAACCACTGCCCAGAACCTTTCTGAATCTGTTGAGGCAATTATCTCTCTTACTGCTTGACAGTTCTTTAAGCCCCAACATAGAACCAGATTTATTATTATTTAAGGAAGACGCTCACTCAAATGGCACTTTGTGACATAATGTGGTGCAAACATCAATGTCAATCAGTTGTCTGGAGCAAAATAGTTTTCTGGAGCAAGCTTTTTAAAGAAAAGTTAATGCAAAATCAGTATAAAATGGCTCTGCGTCATGGAAGGCTAATCCTTTCATTATAAGAGCAATTGGCCATAACGAAGTGGGGCGACTGCAAATGCCTCTAGTTTTTCAAGCAATGTCAGATATTCAAACATGGCATGACCTGCTTTTGTGTGAAACTCTAGTGGCACATGACACCTGGTGCAAATAAGTGATAAGTGAAATATTGTGTAATTTTCCTATGCTTAGGTTATGTAGTTAACTCAATGTGGAAGTTAGTAGACCCTGCATTTGGAATGAAGCTGCTTATTTTCCACAAACAAAACGTGTTCACTTCTCTTCTCAAAACAATAAAGCACAGCTTGGAACGCTATATTTAAGTCACTAACCTTCGTTGTGTACTAGTTATTTGGTTGAGATGTCCCAAATATAAAAGTTAAGCATTCCAACAACCCAAAACAAATTACAATATCACTAACTGCATTATTGTACCAGTCTAGAATATCTTTTACATCTGGTAACTTTTGAATTGAAGATAATTAATCTGAACTTGGTTAGACATGCCACACAATAGACAACATATAGAGTAGGTAAACCTAGATATGGCAAAGCCTACTTAAAGAAAAGAATGCCGAGGCTCTTAGAAAAGACCTGTAATATATAATGCTCACATTCTTTCAACTCGTGAAATTCATAAAATGTCCAAAAGGTTCAGTGGAAACAAAAATATAATCCATTGCAGAACAGCTAGTCTCTGTATTAAAAGAACCCCTTGTTTGAATGTGGATAGCAGTCGACAAATTTAACATATAAGGATCCATTATAGCAGCATTAAACGATTGGGTGTCACTTTTTTTTTATTATTGTCAGTGAAGAACACTGACCTTTTGTAATATATGTAAGCAATGAATTCTCCATTACAACAATGATGTCCATTTCGTTTATCCAAAGATTAACTAAAGGGCCACATGCAAAACAGTTCAAGGATAACCAGATCACAAGCCTTAGAGGTCTTTCTTCAACAGGCACAGTTGCTGCTTCCCATGGCAATTAGACGCAAACTGGAGTTAAGTGTTAATTAAAAGAAATGATTCAATCTGTTTGGCAGAACAAATGAATTTAACGACCCACACCAAGGTCCATTCACAGTTAACTGCTCAGTTTTGAAAACTTTGTGGGAAAAGGCTCAATGATATTTCCACAACCCCTTGCACAAGTGAATTTTCCCTCAGGCATGTCTCCTGTAACATAAAGATGGCAGAGTTTTAGGAACAGCACAGATACTGGAGTTCCTTGGGCAAACCTCTTAAACCATGGACATTTCAAACCAGAACACTGGCATTGCAAGAGCACCCAACAGGTGTAATGAAAATGCCTTTGCAAATAGAGGGTGAATCGAATTACAGGGTGCCAAAGGAGAATAGAGTCTACAGTTTAAATTTCCCTCGACAAAGATTTTTCAGCTAAATTCCTACTGTGTAGCACAATAGACATATTTTCTTGAAACCTTCGAGAATTGTTCCTCATTTTGATCACGGTTACTCTTTTCCAAAAGTAAGTCCTCTAGAAACTTGCTCCGAATGATAATTAAGGACTGTCTGAAACTTTAAAATGGCCTCTTCAATTATAGGTCCTGGACTATTTGAACTAAAGAGCTCAGACAAAGCTTCTAAAAGTATTATCTTGACAGGACCAAAGAACAGAGATAGCGTCATCACCTATTTCCCCTGTGAGTAGACAAAGACCACTAGATCAATGTCAGTAGATGCCTACCAGGATTATTTAAAGAATGCAACTTCCTTACTTTCTTTTTTGATTTCACATTAAAGTAAAGGCAAATGAAATGTTCCCTTTGACTGTACCAAAACAAATTGGGCCCATTAGTCTAAAAATAATTTTGACCTTAAGCAACATTAGATTTATTTGACCTGTTAACTCTCCGATCCCTCCTAATTGAGGGGCGATTCATATGCGGAATGAGAACGTGCCTTTATTATATGACTGCCACTACCTCTACTGACATCAATATGTGTGTATGGGGGAAATATCCTTTACAACACAACTTTTACCACGCAGTGCCTTTACGACGCAACTTTTACAATGCAAACCATTACAACGCATTGCGCTGGGGGGCGCTCTAGGATAGGGAATAAGTTAAATTTACTATCCAACACCTTCCCTAGTGTCCACGGGGACTGGAGTTTGAATAGTAAATTAAACTATTCACTATTCAGCACCTCAAAGCGCTATGCGTTGTAAAGGTTTGCGTTGTAAAAACCGCGTTGTAAAGGCATGCGATGTAAAAGCATGCGTTGTAATGTCATAAATCCGTGTATGGGGATGTGTGTAGTTCTATGGTACTAATGTAGCCAAAAGTTGATTGTACAGCCATGCATGCCTTGTTTCTGTGCTCTCCTGGTGCACTAGCAGAACGCATTACTATGCACCCTATACTTCCAAGAGATGAGCAACCATGAAGAGCCTAATTTGTTTCATCACCCTATGTGGGCCTGTCACTTGCCCTAATTATAAAGCCCCAGATTCTTAATTATGTTGACAGTAAAAATCTAAATCCGTATGCTGGTGCCGCACTCTCTGAAATCCACCTGACTCAGTATAGAACGAAAGAAACAGATGCTACCATGTATATTAATCATTACCCTGTCTCTATTCGGACTGCTATGCATTATGTATGTCATTTTTATCTGAGCAATTCCACGCAAAAAACAATATTTCATTTTACCATTAAACTCCATCAATATATATATATATTTGGCAGGTTGGTATAACTCCTACCCTGGTAAAATAGCAAAAGGGGTTCAAATTCCCCTTCAGAGACAAGTGCTACATGAAAATCGTAGGCCCGAATCTCAACTGAGCTGTCTCAGCCTCCCACCCTCCAAGGTCGATAACAGCTACCATCAATTAGTGTAATAGTTCTACTTTTTTTCCAGCACTACAAAATTGAACCAAGGCACCTAATGCCGCTCTGCATGGTAAATCTATAGGCGATGTCACGTAAGGGAGTTGGGCCAGGTGAGCAGGCATGTCTTATTTCCTCACATGAGCATGGGACCTTTACTCGTGGTACATCAATTTCAGCCCATTCTGGAGGTTTTAACATTCAGTGTAGATGCTTCATTTTTATCACACATCTCCTATCGTCCTTTCAGCAACCTTGTCTCCACTCCCTGGCTTTTTCTGCTGACCTTGCCTCTGGTTTCTTATCTCTTGTCTGACACTGTAGATCCCTGTCTCTCCCACTTGCTTGCCTTCGATCAGCACCTTCAGAACAAGGCTAACTGACTGCAAGCTGCACACAAGGATTCACTTTTTCCTCTATCAACAGCAGCATGTTGTTAGGCATCTCTTTGACATGTTTACCAGTGCGCCTTCCCACTTCTTCAACTATGAAAAGTCGACAGTTGAATGGAATGAGCATACAATTGCTCAGTCCATTTGCAGCAGAAGTGTGATGAGCTAGCATGTTCCTAATTGAAATAATATGGAGCCTTTTCCCTCAAAATAGTAGGTAAAGGAGAACCTTTGTCTTTGCAATTGTCTGCCAAGTGTTGCATTTCCAAATACTCTCATTTTTCAAGTATTCGTGACAACTTTTGTAACCACGAGGCAAGTGTGTAGTTTTAAGTAATCTGGGGTAGATTTACAAGCCCCTTGCGCCTCTTTTACGCCACCATTGCGACACACGTTTGTGATGCAGCGGCGGCGCAAAAGATGCACCATGGTGCGGGGGATTTACAACGTGACGTATCTGGGAGATGCGTGATGTTGTAAAGCCCTGCACCAGAAGGAGGCGTTCCTGCGCAGGGGGGGGCGTTCTGGCGCAGGAACATCTCCTAAAAGTGGCTGAGTGCAATCTACAAGATTTCACTGAGTCACTTTAGGGCCCATGCTGCGTCAAAACCCTGCGCCTGGGGGGGCGTGGCTAGCTGCCTACGATGGCGGCCGCAACCTAGGGAGGCTCCCGAAGCACGGCGGCTTCCCGCGACGATCCGCATTAAATATCCTTGAATTTGCCAGCTTTGCGGGGCGGACCAGGCCTGGAGTCCGTACGGCAACCAACGCAGAAATTTTGGAGTCGGCAACAGCCCAAATAAACATCGAAACACCAGACGGATGCCGGTGGGGAGTCAGGCCTACCACCAGGTTGAAAGCAGCGGAGCTGTGGCACTGCGATAGCCGGCCGGAAGTGTCCTAGTGGCGGAGGCGAGTGGCAGGAAGTACCGGCCCGTCGGAAGTGGTGCCTGCACAATTGGCGGAACTCACCTCCGAGATCCAACCACACGGAAACAGTCCCGCGACACCCCTCAGCGTCCTGCAGCACCGCAAACTCCGGCCAGGGGCGCATGAAGAACAGCGGTCTGCAGAAGCGGAGCCGCCATTTTACCCGCGGCGCGAGTGCAACATCCAGACTCCCGGTGGCGGCCGTCCGCAGGGAATAGAACTCGGCACCAACAACAACAAGCACAAGTAAGGCCATCTGCCGGGGAAGCAGGAGAGGTCCCGGTGATCAGTATACCGGGAGGGCGCGTGCCTCAACGCAGGTGCCGTCACGCAAAGCACCACTGATACCTTCACCGGCCCAATATAGGGGTGTGGACGCGGCAGGGGACCCAAGTCTGCGGCGCTATTGAAGGGGGGGTCACAGAGCCTACTTTGGACACTGGAACCGTCCTACCAGGGGGGCGCTGAGGGAACACTCAACCATCGGCAACCTGCGGAGGACATTCTCTAACATTGTGGACCTACCCACATGCCTTAACGATACAGACGGCCGGACTGCGCACGGAAGACCCGGCCGCTGGCCCACTGTGACATCTGGCAGAACTGGGAAACAAAAAAAAAAACAAAAAAACACACGTCATGACACACAGGGGCCCCAAGAATAGCTCTACCCAGGCCAAGTTGGACAAATTTGCGTACGAAAAACAGACGCCGCCCCAAGAACAACGCAAAAACGCCGGGAAAATGGCGGAGAGCGAGGGACCCAAAAAGGCCACACTTGAGGACGTCCTGGCGGCACTGGCACAGGTACAAGTGACGGTGGGTGCGACGGCCACTGAAGTCACATTAATACGGGCGGACCTCCAGAAAATAAACGAGAGGGTCAAACAGGTCGAAGTTGTTACTAAATCTCTGGTCGAGGATGTGTCCGAATTGCAAACGACAATGGAGCGACTACAAGCTGATAACAAACTGCTCAAAGACAAGCTGGATGACCAGGAAGGCCGCTCCAGGCGCAACAATGTCCGCATTTTGGGTGTGCCGGAATCGGAAGACACGGGGGCGATGGACCTCTATGTGGAGGACTTAATCAAAAACCGACTCCAGCCCAAGGGCCTCTCGAATTTCTTCTCCGTTGAAAGGGCGCACCGAATCCCGGGAGGAAAACCTAAGACGGGAGGCCCGCCTCGACCGATACTGGCTAGACTGTTCAACTTCCGAGACCGTGATGCCATATTGCAGGCTGCGAGAGTGGCACCGGCCATTCAAATTCAAAATTCGAGGATTGCGTTCTTCCCAGACTACACGGCTGAGGTCTCCAGGAAGAGAAGGACGTTCCTGGACGTGAAAAAAACGTTGAGGCAGAAGGAACTGCCATACTCGATGATTTTCCCGGCTAGGCTGAGAGTAGTAGCGGACAGAAAAGTGTGGTTCTTCGACTCCCCAGAGGCGGCCCGAGACTGGCTGGAGGGATGGCACACTGTTGGCCGGCAAGGCAGAACTCATGGACCGGATCATGATCGTAATGGAGGCAATAGGAATGGCTCACAAACGTCCGGCCGAATGGAGGGAGCGGAGCGCTCTCAGTCCCGCGGCCTCGCCGATGCAGGTGGAGTGGGGTGACTCCTACCCCGGGATCAGTACTAATGACTGTCGCCGATCATTGACTTCCTAGTTCAAATGCTGTACATGGACTCTGGCATGGTTGTCCCGAAAGCTCGCAGGGTTGCCGCCTGCTCGGGAAGACACTCTCCCCCTTACACGCAAGTACTCTGTTTGTGGGAAGGGAAAAGCACTCTGCTCAGTTGGGGGGGCGGGCAGTTGTAAGTCCGTTAGGCAGGGATGCAGGGAGGGGGGGTAGGGAGAAGGGTTGTTGTTTTTGTTTAGTTAGGAATTTGAATGCTAGGCCACGAAATAATGTCGGGCTCCTGTCTGAGTTGACCCCGGAGGGGACAAGAGTAAAGGGGGAAACTGACTCCATGGGGAAGTACACCGCCCCCCTACATAGCTTCACACTCTTTGCCAATGCTACTTATGCCCGCCATCTCCCCATAGTACCCATAGTCCCAAATGGCTGACTTTCCAATGCATGGTGGAGGAATGGCAGACACCGAGAGACAACGTCCCTCCCTGAATCTAATGACGTGGAACGTGAGGGGGCTGGGAGACAAGGTGAAACGGGGACTAGTTCTAACCGCGATTAAGAGGCAAAAACCCACCATAGTGCTCTTGCAAGAAACTCACTTAACAGGAGGGGCTGTCAAGGCCATGGATAGGAGAGGGTACAAAATGGTGGTCCACTCTGCATTCACGTCCGGCTCCAGGGGGACCGGAATCCTGATGCAAAAAAACACGCGGTTTATCCCCCTACAAACCAAAACTGATGATCAAGGCTGCTTTGCAGCATTGCAGGGGCAGTGGGAGGGAAGATACATCAATCTGGTTTCGGTATACATCCCACCGGCACTCCACTCGGTACAGATCCCTAAACTGGGGGAATTTATCCTATCTCTCCCAGAAGGGGAGGTCATCCTCGGGGGGGATTTTAATGCATTCCTTGATACACAACTCGACAGGTTTCCGACACCAGTTTCCAGGGGAGGGATCCCCCGTTTCCAACAATTCCTGACAGCCATGGGTCTGGTGGATATTTGGAGGCACCTCCACCCAACGGAACAGAACTACACTTTCCACTCAGCAGTGCATGGAAGTCTGTCTAGAATCGATCACTTCCTAACCCTAGGGGAGGGACTCCATTATATAGCTGCGGTGACGATTCACCCCCAGGGGATTTCAGATCACTCCCCGCTGACTCCCACACTTTCCTCTCAGACACCGACACGTAGACGCATATACCCCATTCGAGCTGCCTACCTCAAACTGCCCCAGATTCGCAAGGCTCTTAAAAAGACGACGACACAATACTACACTGAGAATGTCCACTCGGTGAGCTCCGCAGAGGTCCTTTGGGAGGCATATAAAACAGTTCTACGGGGGCAAGCCATAAACGCCGTCACGGGGTACAAGAGAGAACGTTCCCGGGAACTGGCTGATCTGGAACTCACGTTGCAAGACTTGACTAAAACCCATGAACAGCATCCAACTCCATCTACACTACACGCACTTACCTTACAACAACAGTTATATACTGACCACCTACGCGTACATGTCAAGAACAGCATCACTGATACTCAGAACAGGATATATGAGGTGGGTGACAAGGCGGGGAGAATGTTGGCATGGCTCGACAAACGAGAAGGGAATTCAAGGGGAATCCAAAGACTGAAAGATGACTTGGGAGAGATACACACCGACCCAGGGCGCATCGTGGAGCTGCTCGCGGACCACTTCGAACGGGTATACACCCCTGAGCTTACAGTGACGCCTGAGATGGCCAGAGAGGTGCTAGCCCCAATCGAGGTTACAACGCTCACCCTGGAAATGTCAACAGAGTTGGAAGCGGACATCACCGCTGAAGAAATACAACAGGCGATCTGCGCCTTAAATCCGGGTAAGGCGACGGGGCCCAACGGAATACCAGTGGAATGGTACCAGGCGAAGCCTGAGACCCTCAGTACCCATCTACTGGGAATGTATAGGGAATGCCTGGGGAAGGGTACACTTCCACCAGATCAAAGGGCGGCAACAATAGTGGCCATCTCCAAGCCGGGCAAACCACCTGAGGAATGCTCCTCCTACCATCCCATATCATTGCTTAACGCAGAAGCCAAAGTCCTTGCCAAACTCCTGGCGACGAGACTGCTGCCCCACTTACCGTCTCTTATACACCCGGACCAGTCCGGATTCATGCCTCACCGCAACACTACACTGAACCTACGCAGATTGCACGGGGTGCTGGCTCGGGCGGATTCGATCACTACCCGGGCAGTCATCTTGGCACTTGATGCTAAGATGGCCTTTGACCTTGTGGAGTGGGCCTACCTGTTTGAGACACTGTCGCGCCTGGGATTCGGCCCCCGCTTTATTGCGTGGGTGCGACTGCTGTATACTGACCCGGTAGCTCGGGTGGTGGCTAATGGGCATATCTCACGAGAATTCCCTCTGAGCAGGGGCACACGACAGGGATGCCCCCTGTCGCCATTGCTGTTTGGAATCTCGTTGGAACCCCTTGCCACTTTAATTAGAACATCGCCCCAAATCCGGGGTATATGCTGGAAAGAGGGGTGGGAAGATCGGCTGTCTCTATATGCAGACGACATGCTGATATACTTAACCAACCCTGACAGCGGAATCCCTGCACTCTTACACCTCTGCGATGACTATGGTAGGATATCCGGATACACGCTGAATTGGGGCAAATCAGAATTGTATGTTCTGAAGGGGCAGGCCCCGGTCTTAGACGCAGACTGTCCTTTACGGATAGTGGGTACCTCATTTAAATACCTGGGCATTCAGGTCACCTCTAACCCAGTGGAGTTTATGGACAAAAATCTGAAGCCCCACCTAGACAGGCTCAAACGTGATGTTCAGTTCTGGTCGGGACTCCTGTTGACGCTCTTGGGGAGGGCCGCGCTTTATAAAATGATGGCCCTGCCAAGATTCTTATATGTTCTTGAAAACACACGCTTTCCGGTAGCCCCAAGGTTCTTCCAAAAGGTTGCAGCGTTGATATCCGCCCTACTATGGGGGACCCTCCCAGCGCGCATTGCCCAATCCAAATTGCATAGAGGGTGGTTTGACGGTGGTATTGACCTCCCCAATCTAAAATTGTACTACTGGGCGGCGCACCTTAAGCCCATTAACCAATGGATCCACGCTCCACAGACTGAGCCAGCTTTCCAAGCAGACAGGACGCAACTGGGCACTGACACCCTACTGGCCCAGCTATACGACCAACGTAAAACCCGCACATTAGTGGGCCCCACTAGACTGACAGTAGCAATATGGCATACAGCGACGGCGGCCCTGGGTTGGAAGGGGAAGATCACCAAGTTAACCCCGTTGTGGGACTCTAGAGTCCTTGGTAACATGAGAAATAGCAAGGGCTTCTCGAGCTGGGACACAATAGGAATTTCCACCGTGGGAGATCTTTGGGAAAGGGGAGGAGTGATACCCTTCGAAAGACTGCAAGAAGTGTATGCACTCAGTGGCAGGGAACTCTATAGATACATCCAGATCCAACATGCACTGCAAACGGCCCTACCCAGGGACACAGAACTGCCAGAGTCTTCCCCGCTGGAGGACCGCCTCCTTACTGACTTTATGATGGAACGAGCAACATCTTTCACATATCGCAAATTGCTTAACAATCTGCCAGACCCAATGCTTTCCCTGAAGGAGAAGTGGGAGGGAGACACAGAGGAGATGGATGAACATGAGTGGAACGAAGCATTAGCTTCACCTAAAGAAGTGGGCATCTCGGCGTGGCTGAGATTAGTACAATTAAAAATACTGCACAGGGTATACTATACGAGGACAATGCTACACCGTATCTCCCGGGCACAGCACTCCTATTGCCTTCGGGGATGTGGGGAGGAGGGAACGTTCTTCCACACCATATGGGACTGCCCCCGGATCCAGGAATATTGGAGGCAAATAATGAGAACTATCTCGCAAACACTAGAAATATCCCTAGTACCAGAACCGAAGAGATGCCTACTGAACGTATGGGCACCTACAGATATTACTAGGCAGGGGCAACTTTGGGCCACAGTGGGGATGAGTATAGCGAAACGTGATATTGCACAAAGATGGGGAGTGGCAGACGTACCAACCAAGTCGTCCTGGTGTCTAAACATGGATAAAGTGATAATAACCGAGAGGGCGGTGTACTCCAACCGAGCCTGCCCGGGAAAATGGAATAACATTTGGACTAAATGGAATGCTTACAGAGGGGAGATTTGTGACCCCTTGCCTGAGGATGACCTAGCAGAGTCAGATGAAGAAGAGGAGGAGAGGTAGACTCCTGGGTGCCTTGAGAGGAAGGGGATAATGAAGGAAAGGGTCCATCGCCATATTAACACGCAGGGGGTTGACATGGGGACTCAATGGATCATTACTCGGAAAGGCTGTATACTTGACCACAAGCATCGTAGTCGGAGGCGGTGGGCGGGCAAGAGAGGGAAGTCAGATAGAGACACTTAGGTGCGGGGGTCTCGAAGACTCAGTATTGCCATTTTCGTGGTCACGTTGGTATTCCTGACTGTTCTTTTAATTTTTTTGTTGTTTACAGGGGGGGGGAGAAAGACATGTAAAACCAAAAACCAATACTCACTGAGATAATTACGCTTGTGCTGCACCCTTTCACCTTAACAACGGACATGATGAATGCATATTCAAGGACGTTACATTAATTGTGCATGGTTTTCGTATGTCCTACAAACTGTTATAGCGGCCAGCCCACTGGGATGTAGGCATTTCGCTGTGTAACTTGAAGGTGCAATAAAGGTTTTTGTAAAAAAAAAAAAAAAAAAAGAAAAAAAAAAACCTGCGCCTGCTTAAAGCAGGCGTAAGGATTGACGCAGTATTTGAAGGATAGGGCACCCTCGAGCCTTGCTGGAGCTGCATCGCGCTTGGACACAACTCCAGCAATGCGCCACTTTACGGCACAGATGCGTCACGCATCTGTGCCGTTTTTGCCTCATGGTGCGCCGCATTGTAAATGCGGCGCATCCATTGTTGCGGAGGCATGGCGCACAATAAGTGGCGCATCCCTGCTGATATGCAGGGATGTGCCACTTATTGTAAATATGCCCCTCTGTTTTCAGGTGTGTTGTCTTCAGAAACCTCCAGTGTGTATGTACTGTAATATTCTTTAAAAAAAAAATCAGTTGAGGAAAATATTCTTCAAATCTGCTTGAAACAGAGTAATGCATACTCCCTTTTATCAATGTTATTACATTGGAGTGAGTGAGCCTGTGAGTCCTTAAGTGTGGAATTTCTGAAAGTGAGGAGTTGTTAGAGTATAGTGAGTTAAAGTGATGAATCTGGGATGGTGCGAAATGTCAATTTATTTTAATGAATTACACATAACCTTCACAAAATTACATGGATTGCGCAAAACACATTTCACTGTCACAGTGGCGTAGTGGGAGGTGGTCCGCCTTGGGCAGAACAAGTTTTGGGGGCGGTGGCACTTTTCCCCTCATTGTCATCTGTGTCCACCGACCAAGGTCACCCACCCAGCTCTTTGCTGTTACCTGCAGCCGTCGCGGGGCAGCAAACACAGGGACCGTCATGGGCAGCAAAATGTCTAGCTACACCATTGCCATTCCGAGGAACTTTTCTCCATGGTTTGAGGGGAAAATGTGTCATTCAAGGAGAATAGGTCTTTTAGTAAGACATTTCCTACAGAAAAGAATTCTTATGGGTACAAATCTTCCAGAGTTTAATGCTATGCCAAAAGGAGAAAATATTCCACATATCATGTAATGCAAAATTTACAGTTTACATAAGATTACGCCAGTGTAACAAAACGTTTGCACAGGACCAGTGAGTATCCTTGTCTGATATTCTTCAATTATTACTCCTGATCTGTCCAGGGTGCCCTTAGAAAGCATGTCCCTATACGTCAATTTTTTGTAGTTTCCTTAATCTCTTATAGTTAGGTTTGCATCTCAAGGAAGGATTGACGCTGAGTCAGCTGAAGGGGGAGTGAGAAATGCTCAGTTTCTGGTTATGTGATGATATCAGTCTTGGCTCCTTCATGCAGTGGTACGTCACCTTGATCTGTTGGTACACATGGTCTAGATTTCTGCCTGTATGGCAGAATTATTGGAGTTGTAAGATTAGGATTAACAACGGAAACATAGGTGTTCCAAGGAAGGGCTCTGGAGTTGCTAACATTGTGAACATTCAAAAAGTATTAACTATTCGGATGCTTACATACCTTCACAATGTGTTTTTCCATTGTATACATAAAAATGCCCATATAAAGCATGGAGTAAAAGGGTTACACAGACTGGGACATCTTTACTATGTTGGGGTACTTCTTACCGTGGAAGAACTCATAGCTGACACTGATATCCCCCGGAACAGTTACTGCTACATACTTCAATCAAACGCTCACTTAGAGAGCATTGAGGCGATATCCAACAGGAACCCACACTACAGTACACAATCCAATATCGTCACATCATGGGGGATGGCCATCACCAGACGAAGTGGATAGCCAGCTCCCACTGTTCCCATGCTGCTACCTCTCTCACCCAGCTGTGCCACATTTGGGACACGGACCTCGGCAGATCCCTCAATGACAAGGAATGGAAAGGCACCTTGGCATATCCTTCTCGGGCTGTCACCCGACGAAGTGAACAGCCACCCACCAGCGTGTCCATGCTGCTACCTCTCTCACTCAGCTGTGCCACCTTTGGGACGTGGACCTTGGCAAATCCCTCACTGACTTTTAGTGGAGTTTTTATATAGCATGAACTAGACTCGAGACTTTGGGTATCAGAGCACTTTACATGGCACCAGTTTCGTTACAGAAGGACACATACATTTTTGTTAGGCACAGGGAGATTAAGTGATTTGGCAAGAATCATAGAATGCTGAGCGTTGTTGCCGAGACAGGAACCCGGTTCACCAGCTTCAAGATCGACTGCTCTAGCTGTAAGGCTACATCCTCTCGCCAAGGAATGGCAAGGCACCTTGGCATATCCTTCTCGGGTGTCATGCCCGTTTCTGCCTGATACAATGTTATGTGCTTCACAGGGCATACCTTACGACTTCAAGATCAACCACCATTTTCAGTGCACTGACGTATCATGCCTTCGGTGCTGTGCGCCTGATGTGACCTCCTCCATATGTTTTGGCCCTGCTCATCCCTAGCCCACTATTGGTTGGATGTCACGACCCATTTGTCTTGCTGTACGCTACACGACACCCTACAAATATGGGAAGTATGCCTAATGTGCTTGCTGCATCAACTGAAGAAGGCTAAAACATCCACACTCTTTATAGACGTGGCACTCCTATTGAATAAATAAAGCGTGGAGCAAATGTTTAATTGGGTTGAAAAGTTTACCCAAATACAAAAGCATTTCTGTGGGGTGGTTAGTGGTAGAGAAAAAACTACAAACAAAACTACAATATGCTAATTTACTGGTCTGCCCAATTTAATTGAAGGGATGGGGCCAACTCACGGAGGTAAGTGTCAGGAAGCATGCACATGTGGAAATTTATAACATGTGTGTTTACTCCAGACAACTTTTTGTAAACATTTTAAAATTCAGAATTTTCAACTTATGGAAGGAAACCTACATATGTCCTACTTAAAAATATGTTAGTGAATTGTTGCTCCTTGATAAAACAACGTCATTTTGATTGTAGGCGGTGAACAATTTAAATTGTACTCCAAGTGAATTGTGAGCCACTATGAGCTACAGTCAGTTAGATTCGGAGCAATATTTAAAGATTCCAAATAAATTTAAACAGTGAGCTGACTGAAATAGCATTTCTACAATATTTTCAGGAATTCTTACCAAATTAAAAAAATGTGCCTGATTTGTTGCTGACATTTTTAGGAGGTGATGGTCAATTTTCCTGAAAAATAAGGACAACATTACTGCATTTGTAGGAATTGCTATCATATTCTAATCTACAATGTTTGGTTGAGGCATCCATATTGTTGTCTTATTTGGATATTAAAGTTAACACAGTGTGATGTTGTGCATTCAGACACTTTCTATGGAATTCCAGGTTTCCATTAAATTCTAACAGGGAAGAAATAGACAAACCTTTCCACTTTAACGTTGCTTCCTGACTTTAGACCTAAACCTAGATGTTCTGAACAGCAAATACTATTCAAAGGCATTTCACACTTTCAGATCACCATTAGGAACAGTGCCGTAGTACACCATTGATGATGCACTGGTACTTACCCCTTAGTCTTTTCAGTTAATTCATCAAATATATTTCCCTTTTATTCGTATGGAACTTTGTTAGTTGACTTGATGTGCGGTAAGGGAGATAACATTCGAAAAACATTTCAAATTTGTGATGTCAAAGTATACCCACAATAAGAACCAAGAATCAACAAATTCTGATGAAATGCATTTATTTTATAATATATTTATTAATCCAGTATATAAGGAGAATAAAAGTAAGATCATCAGATACAGCAGTATAGTTTGCAGGTTAAAATGTCTCAATAAGTTGAGTAGTAATGACATGATGTACAGAATTGTAGCAGCCACAACGAGATGCAGTAAATTGTCGCAGAAAGAAACTTACTTTTTCTTTTCTAATCAGAGCTAGAAGATCGATTTGCTGAGGGGGATTTTTCTCCAGGAAGCATAGATGGGAGCATAGAAAGTGTCAGCCTAAAATAGAAATTCTGTAGAAGTTCAGGGAAAATAAAGAAGTGTTTAGCATGAAACTTTATACTTAGAGAAAAGCTCAGCAAGAAAGAGATCAGTTTCCTCTTGTAGTCAGGAAAAGTCTTCCTAAATAACTATGGAAACACCAATTAGATATAACAGTATATATATATATCTCGTTATTCCACAAGGAGCTAACCAAATTGCTGAATGTGAGGGGTGTCAACACACTCGAATGAACTCCCATCTCATCAAAACTGGGACTGCAGCGATCAAACGAGCTTCCCACCACCCTGGTACATTATAAACAGAAGGCCTCCTTTGACCATTATTTTTCTGAGTTCGTTGCCAGATTCTTCCCCGCAGGTTTCACTATTAATCGTCTAATACAAAAAATTAGTCTTTCTCTAGCTAACGAGGAACATATTAACGCACCTGCAAAGAAAGATTAGATGCCCTGGCAAATTAAACAAATTGTTTCCAGCCGAGGCCTTATGTCTAGTTTAGCCTCCAAAACCAACATAGTGATTTTCAATATTAAGTGCAGATAAAGCAAAATTAATAATCAATATTAAATGTGAATATGCTTAACATGCTTACAGCAATCAATTAATGCTCTCAGGTATACATCTTCTCACAGTTTGCAAAGGGTATACTCTAACGAAGTAAAATTACATGTTGAATATAAATGTTGTATATGAATATATAGATATATATCCCTGACATAAAAGGGTGGAGCCTAAATTATGCTGCTCCACTGTGGATAACGTTATCTAAGGAAAAACAAACATTGTTCAGTTTAATTCCAAAGTAATCTCCATAATAACATTTAATATATGTACATTCCTTAAATAAACACCCAAGCTACAAGGTTTCTTGTTGCCCCAGAGATAGAGCATCTCTATCTCTGGGGCAACGAGAGGATTCAATTCATGCTCAAGAGGTTTACTCAGTGAAAATGACTCTTTGATTTTATTTTTTCCCGTGCAACATTATAGCAGATATCAATGTTCAGAATTCAGTTTTGACACACTGCTCACTAGAGAACTATTAGAGGTGAATTGAATCCTATTTTAACCACAACAATGTCTTTCTTGTTTTTCAGATGACCACAATTTAACTTTACTAGGTGATGTATTGTAACACTCTGTAAGGAAGGGCTGTAAAATGTATTTGTTAACTTGTCAGCACTGCTCCTTTTTGCTTCTGGTCAGGGCGCTCTCACCTTCAGCTCAAGCACATGCAGTCAAGGAAGAGCAGAGGGAAACAAGCAGTGCCCAGACTCACGGAAAGTGAATGTGTTCATGGTTTACTGACAGAAACATTGAGGTTTTGCAAACTGAAAACTTTAAATGTAGTGCAACACATATCAGAGCATTAAATGCAGAAGATTACATTAATAAGCACAGGAACTATTGCAAATATCTCTGTCTACTATGTAAAATGTGTACTTTCACATCCATAAGTAGCATGACTGCAGAACACTCATTAAAGGACATTTTTGCTCAAACAGTAATGAAGTGAAAACTCAAGAAAAATCCCAAATCACTTTAGAAAAATAAAGTAAAGTTTAATAAATAAAATAATACCAGAATGACAAATATCCAATCAGTAGAGTTAGAGATGTTCAGTTTCAAAGATTTAGGTAAGTATAGTGGTGGCTGTCAGAGTAAAGTGCAGCTTCCACCAGAGCTTCCAGTGCACAGTTGTGAAAAGCCCAAACTTCTGGATCCACATCTTTTTCTTGTGGGGGGAGTTCTAACTGATGGCAATTATGTGTCAAGGACCTGGGGGCACCTCTTAGTGATCAGGACCCACTCCAGCAGAGGCAAGCAGCTGGCCTCAGGAAGGTCAGGCCATGTTCTGTTGGTGCTGGTCAGCTGCGTAGTTGCATAAAGGCCTCTGGAAGCTTGTTGTGTCTCATTAGCTCACACAGGAGGCCAGCCAACTGGCCCTTGAAGAGACTCCTAATAACATGTGATCAAGTCCAATCTTCCTTCTCCAGACAACAAGGCAGTCCGTCAAACAGCAGGGCAGTCCTCTGGCAGCAGGACAGTCCTCTGCTGAATCTTCCTCAGGTCCAGAAGTGTTCTGATGAGTTGGTCTGAAGGTTTTATTTTTATACCTGGTGACTGCCTTGGTGTGGGAGAGACCCCTGACCTGCCCCTAATACTGGTTCTGATCAGTTTTCCCTTTACCTTGGTCCTGGCTCTAAATTGTCTAGGGTGAAAAATGCAAGAGCAGCCCTGGTGTCAGGCTCCTTTGTCTGTGCTGTAGGCTGAGCCCTTAGAAATGTAATCAAGACAGGAAAGAGCTACCCCCAGCCATCCTGTCAGGAAAACCTACGCTTCTCAGACCTATGCTTTCTTTGTTTCCATGCCTGGAGGCAATACACAAAGCACCTCAGCAGAGCCATTCACAGTCATGTGACCTTGAACACAGGCAGAAAGGCACACTTTGGTTTAGGCCAGAAAAATAACTTTCCAAAACTGATATTTTTGAATAGTAATTTCAAATCTGACTTTCCCATTAGAAAACATTTTAAATTACAATTCATTTTAGTGTAAGCAGCATATCTCTATCTGCTCCTAATCTCATATCAGCTCCTATTAAGTGTAATAAGGTAACCCAATGGTAATCTATGGACGGGATACATAGAAAACTGAAATACCACCTTAGGGGTTTTTCACTTTCAGGACATGTAAAACATAAACTTACATGCCCTACTTTTTAAATACTAGGCACCTATGAGCCTGTAGAGCCTTCCTCAGGGCTGACTTATAAGTCTTACAGAGGAAAGTCTGGGCTTGGCAGGAGGTTCATTTTGCTATGTCAAAATGTCAATTTAAAATTTCCGAAGGCTGCAGTGGCAGGCCTGAGATGTGCTTTAAAAGTCTACTTTATTGGGTGGCACAATGAGTGCTAAATTCCATTAACAGCATGTAATTTACAGTTCTTGGTTACAAGTAGTAATGTAAACTAGGGACTTACAAGTAAATTATATGTATCAATCAGGTGTAGGCCAATTTTACCATGTGCCCAGAGTCGTACTGCCAATACAAATGGGTTCAGCAACAGAAAGCAAAAACCTAGGGGTTACCTTGCAAAAAGGCCTGGTCCAACACTGTGCAAATACATGGCAGTCCACTGTCAAGCAATTTAGCTACTACAAGTATGACCATGAACAATTTTTTCATGCAAGCCAAATCCTATTTTTCACAGAAATCATTGTGGATGAAAATACAATCAATTATTATTTTTGTTACTTTGCTGCAGGTCTAGTCTGTATGTACTTGTAATCACCTGCCCATTTAATCTGAAGATGGAAGTATTTCATTCAGTATGTTAATAGCTTGGTAGTTTAATATAGCTGTTTAAGAGGCACTACTAATGACCCTTTTTTATCATTGTGAGAGTGTCCCTGCCATCCTGGCCTTCCAGAGACAATTTTTACACACTAATTTCGACCCAAAGCAGCGAAACGAGTCATCAAAGTTGTTGAGGATCTACCTCTGATTGCCGCCATTTTGGGTCTCCCGATACCCCTTTACTTCTGGGAGGTGTCCCAGAACAATGTGACTTGTTTAGGCAGCTTACTTTTAAGGCAAGCAGGGCCAGTGAAGTGTTGGTGAAATGCCACTAGCCTATCCGATGCGTTCACTTGCTTACAACATGATGCAGTGGGCAGCTGATGATTCCAGGGCAAAGCCACAGTGTCATCTTCTAGAATGAAAGGGAGCCCCAAAACTGTAAATTCTGCTTTACAAGACACTGACATTGTGGTGCCTTTAAGGATCTGCCGTTTCCGAAACTGAGGATTTCTATGGAAACAAACACAATTTCTAGTCCATTTTCATGGTCAAAAAGGCGGCAATAAATTGAGTGATGCTGAGATAAACTAGAACTGTCATTCCACACAGCAGACTACTGAAAGACATGAGCTAAAAACAGACAGGATCAATTTAGAGTCTGTTTTCAGAGGAAGGTTGACTTAAGCCTGGATAATAGTTGCTTACACACAATTCAGAAACCCATAGATATTTAAAGTGAATGTGTATTGGCAACATGTGCTTAAAGGCAATGAAAGTGTAGTGAAGGTGTACACTGTGCTTTTATAAACTTCATCTTTGTTTGCAAAAGTGGCCAGTCCCTGAGGGTATCCTGCGAGTGGTCAGGGAATTAAAATGCAAAGACGTTACCACCCAGTAAATATTAAGGTAATGATCATTCACAAACATTTTGGTATGTATTTCTCAACTTCCAAACATCTTCCAAACATCTAACTTGTGACAAGTGGTTTAATCCCAACAGGGTGACGGAGAAAGTAATCGAATACGCCCACATCTCACTAGATCTTTTTAGCAATTTTAGTGTGAATGCCATGTACTAGGCCTTTGAGTAGGCGTAAAAATGAATAGTGTTGTTTAGACATGTGTTTCCCAAATTTTATGAATTTGTCTCATTGTGCTTAGTATTCAACTCGCCTTTGCTATGCTGGAAGTTAGTCCTTATTGGGATACCAAATGACATTTAAATTCATTCATCAAGATTCTCCTTGATTTTATGCTCCCAGACGTATTCCTCTTTATTATTATACCTTCACAGGAAGCAAATAATAGATTGTATAACGTGTATAAGTTAGTTGCAGCTTAATGAAATTGAAAACTGCTTTAATTTCCATGGCAATTCCTGTCACTAAGTCGTCAGTATAAGGTGGCATAACCTTTTAGGTCAATGCAATTGTTTCATCTTCAGATGTGGATCTCAGAAAACCATTCGGAGTGCTTTAGATGTATATTTATCTCTTATCAACCAAAGTCAGAATCCTGATTGTGGAGTATTTTAAACAATTGAAAATGCAAGCAACAAGCTTTGGCAAAATTTACAAAGCAGTTCAACAATCTGTGATAAGCACATTTATTCTGCATCGTTTCGTCAGTAACCCTGCTTTACATCTTTGTTATTGAATTTAGTAAATATCTTTGCAGGGTAGATTACAGTCGCATGGTGGTTTTTTTCGGACTTTAAAGGGATATGCGTATAGTTTGTGTGAGATTGTTTTTCTTAAATTGTTCTGGAAGCTTACGTTATAGCAGTGAGAGGTGGCTGAAGTAAATCACTCATTGTATCATTTAGGTGTGTTCTCACATGATGTATACTGTTGCTACAGAAAACAAATTGGGATTTGTTGCATTTGATATAATGCTTCGTTATTTCTGAAACTGTAGGTTTTGCTCTCAAAGGAATTATGCCACCACCAGGATATCAATACATTGTAAATTCTTATTTACTTAACTGTATTAAGCTACAAGTTAGAAAAAATAACACTTTTGTTATTGTTCAATTGCGATCACCCATTCAGTAAAATGTTCACTTGATTTGTAAAAGCTACAAGAGACAAATAGAAGGTATATATCTTCAGAGCATTCTGCACACCAGCTGAAAATGTACTCATGTTGGCTAAGGGACACGTCTTTATTTCATATAATTCATTAAGAGTGAAAAGAACCCCAATGAGAAGCTGCAACGTTTTATAATCAAAAAGAATACTCAAATGCAAATTCAAGCAGGCCACTCAAATTATTCTAAGGATAACAAAACCATTCATCGTTATTTAATCGACGGAAAGTAATACAATTAAAAATGTTGTAATATAATTCTAGAACGTCAGGATATTGGTAAGTTGTTTTAGTCCTGTTCTGGGATCACATACTGAAAGACCTTTACCCTATGAAACTTCAATGATTAGAAGTCTATTTGATGAGTCTAAAAGAGAATTGCCTTGATGAAAACAAAATAAAGGGTATTTTAAAAATGTGACACGTTCAAGATATGCAAGGTCGGCGTGAACACCAAACATATTGAGGACAGAGAAGGAAAGGAAATGTTAATCACAAAAGAGCCACTTGTGATATGTGGTTTGCGGTACACGTATTGGAATGTACATGTAATCTGAAATATGCAAGCAGTACTATCTGCCATCTTCACAAACAAATTCTGGAACACATCTGTGCCATACATAACCATTATTACACCTATGCCATGCTACATATTATGGAAATGTCACAAGGATGATTGGACGTATTTGTAATATGTAATACACACATTTACAAAAAATGAAAGAGTGGAAACCAGGTTACAACATTGATATCATAGGAGTGCAAATATATTATGTGATTAAAACAAGATTTCTGTATGGGCTGAACGCCAATGAAGAACTGCATGTACATCCAAAATACGTTTAGAAAACGAGTTTAATTTATATGCTAGAATATAGTGAAGCAGTTGTAGCAAGTACTGTGTATTTCAATGAATATGCAGCCAGTTAGGATGTAACCAAAAACATCAAACGTATCGTTATGGTGACCACAGTGAAAATGTTCATAGGAATTTCGACCTAAGATCTCTGTATAGGTGATGTTAGTGAAATAGAAGAAAAACTGTTAATGAACTTCAATGCACAGATTCCTGCACAGTGGAATGGTTGGGCAAGGACTATAAATTGATATTGAAATGTATCAACAACCCACCATGATTAAGACCTGTGAGGTCCAAAAGGGGTTATATATAATAGTGAAATGCTTTAAATAATATTAACTATTTGTCTATGGCTCGCTCTCTTTAGATATTTAGATAGATAGGTTGACAGAAGGATGGATGGATGGATGGTTGGTTGGTCGGTTGGCTGGCTGGCTGGCTGGATGGATGGATGGATGGATGGATTGATTTGTCTTGAAAGTTTGTTGGCTCGAATTCCCAATTCCCAATTCCCATGTATGTTTGTAGGCATTTCCAAGATCCTCTCAGACCCCTTTTCCACCTTGAAAGTGTCAGAGAGTTTCTCCCAACAAGGGCTAGAGCAACTCCCGGTCTAGGATGGGAAGGGAAATGGATTACACCCAAATTTGATGGGTTTGTAGAGCAAAAACGTTATACAGAGGGATGTTTTCCCTCGGAAAAACTATTGTGCATTTAAAGAGGGGTCTCCATCCCCACCAGTGCGGACATCTGTATTCTCTTAAACTCGTCACAAGAACAGGAGTCTGTGTAAATAGTCCTTGCAAAATGCCTGGAAACCTGTACCTGTAGCAGCTATCGAGGCAGGCTACTTAAAATGTTGTAGAATAGGAAAAATTGCAAAACATTCAGGAAGAAATGGAAATTTCCACCTGCATTTTTATTTCTCTTTTCAGAATTGTGTCCAATATGATTGGTACTTTTCCATACGAAACAGCAATGTATATTTTCCTTACAATGCATAGAATCAGTCTACACCACATAATGCATGTATTGCATTCTGGCAGTTTTAATTTTCATCAATCAACTAGTTTAACACAATAGTTAAAAAAACACCCAGTTACTCAATGTAGCAAGCTATGTCTATATATTTTTTAATCTTTTGCAAGACGTTTGCCAAGTAATACATCTTTTCAACCACTGCTTTGCAAACATCTTCATTGTTTCAAAACAAAAAGGTAGTCTAGCAACATTATGCTTTTCATCTACGGCTATACAAATATATTGTGCTTTCTGAAACAAAAGCATACATTTTCACTATGCTAAGCCAAAGAGCTATGTGGAGGATACATAATGGCTAACCTGCAACACGGTCATATAAAGCCATTGATTGGTTCTGATGTCATCAAAACACATCACAAGACTAGGCCTGGTCAGTGAACTTTGCTCCTTTGACAGAGTTTACAGAGTTTTCTGCACTCCGCAGAGCCAGCGGTTTGCAGAAAACTCCACTCCATGTATTGCCGCTGAGTTTTTTCCCTGCCCGTGCTTGCGAAGTTGGCGAGCGTGAGCTGCTGCTGGGGTAACATTTCTACTCAAGCAGCAGGAAGATCAGCGCAAATGGCAGTTCGCACTGCACTCCGCCACTTGCGGAACTCTGCTGAGTTTTTTTGTCACTTCGAGGAGTTCCACGTTGCGAAACTCCACGTACAACGCCCAGGCCTGTACAAGACCAAAGTCTAAGGAAGAATTATTGGCTGGTAATACTGGTTGCCAAGCATATATGTTTAATCTTGCTTATTGTTTCGACACATAAGATTTCTGTTGAAAGCAGCACTACACAATACTTTAATACACTCTAGAATTCACTCTTTAATTTCTGTGGTTATCATTGGATGACATCTGTACTTCTCTAGTGATGCCATCTAAGGGAAATATGGATAATGATTGAAAGGAACGGCGTCATTCTTGTAAAATAAAAATAGTTGTGAAGCCACATCTTATATGCACTAACAATATCCAAACATAATACGCAAGTGACAGTTTCCTATGCATTGCAGGCTTTAAACCTATTAAGGCATTTTGGTGACTTTTGATTTATGATGTCATCTAAAAACCCTCAAACGGCTTGAAACTCACTGCAGTCGCACAAGACAATCTGATCAGAAAAAAAATGAAACCATGGTCAGGACCACTTCAAAACTGCTCTTTCAAAAAGAGGAGATTCTGGTGTGGGTCGTCTGATTCGATAAAAGGAGACCAGAGAGGATAATTTGCATGGAGCCGTCTGCAGATCTCTATGTATATGTTTTATTTTTTCTCACCTGTTGTCTGTTTTTTATTGTGCTACATTGTGAATATCTAGAATTACAGCCATTCCATTTTTATTTTTTGTTCTCAGCCACTTTGTCCAGTTCACTAGGTTAATATCTTCCCCTTCATTAATTTTCATGATCTTTGTGTGCAGCTGCTTAGCTTTTTATAGCAAGCCATTGCTTATTTATTTCTTGCGCTCACTTTCTTTCTGGTCTTCATGAATTGTACAAGGGCAGAGTAATTTCACTGATGGAACTTTCACCCTACTGGGATGCTGCAAGATATAATTTACTTCTGATGGTTCCCACCAGGAGTTGTTCGGGAGCCCTCAGCTAAGCCAAGCTTTGAAAACAAATGTACAGTAATCTTCCAATTGAGCATGAAAATGGAAGCCAGAGCCTAATCCGTTTCAAGGTTGCGACTGTTTACACATGGCTGATCTAACAGCTATTATTTGTTTGCCCTTCAAAACATATTCAATGAATTTATGAAAATTGTTCCTTGTCTTCTTTCATTCTTTGTGTAGAGGCGGCTTACAATCTGTCATTTTGTCCCTCATAGTGGTATATGCTTGTCAATTACCAAAGAAAGGAAATAGGAAACATGCATTTTAAAGCTATATTCAGCTATTCTGAAAAGAATATGTTGACTGTGGTTCAAGAAATATTTACAATGATAAAAATAAACACCTGCTGCAAGAACAGAAGACCATTTTAGGAAAAAGAAACAACTTTGGAGTTGAAATACAATTAAAAAAGAAGGCCAATGCTGACAAAAATAACCACTGGTTGGAGTTCTTTGTTGGAGAAGATGTAGACAATCATGACCTTTTATGACTTTGTCATACAGTTAATGGACTGTCCTCAAGCTTGGTAGGCTTTAACCTGGATGGAGAATTACCCTGGTTTGTCAACAATAGGAGGGCATGAGCAGAAGAGAAAGATAGAGGAACAATCCACCTTTTTCAGCTCCTAAGTGATGGTCTTCTGGTGGAACTTCCAGTGGAACCACTCTACTGGGGTTGGTATATGAAGGTTCCTCTAGTGGACCAATTGCACTGTGGTTTGGACTTGTCTGTCTGCCATTTTCTAAGGTGACCTTCACCTTCTCGGCTCAAAGAGCAAATGCAAAGTATTTGAAAGACAAATGGAAGCGATTTGATGCAAGGGATTTTTATATTGGCATATACATTCTGCTATCCAAACCCGGAAAACTAGACAACTTATTTGTGGTGCCTTTATGAACAACACTCTCGCCAATAAGTAAGCTCCATGACCATATAGTGCATAATTTTATTTTGTTTACTGGACCTGGCTGCAGCAGTTTTGGTCTGTTAAAACAAATTGCACAAGTCAGTTTTATGCATTTTTGTTTACTGGAAATATAGGTGGCATCCTTAGTCCTTCCACTCAAGTGCGTCATACATGATGACAAAACTCTGGTTACAAGCGTGGTTCCGATTAAATGTAGTTCTTTGTTGGCTTACATTTCTATGTAATTTTGACTTTTTATTCTCAAGGAAGAAGATTGGGAGAAGGCAAATGAATGCAATTAAAGGACATTACTTGATGTATTGAGTATCATCATCAACTTATTCCACAGCTACTTTAGCAAGACTGTTCCTGAGCTGTATTGATGAAAATGAGAAGCATACTAACATTAACAGTTTGTCCTCCTACAGATTAGGAGGTGCTGAGATAGTTATTGACATGCAATGGGCATTTCATAGTTGGATGAGCATTTCATTACCATGATGTAGTTTTTACAAAAAACAAAATGTACTGCACTGCAGGGATGTTTGTGTTTTTTTTTACTGTAGACATTATTTTAAGTTCTGTATCTGATTTGAGAGGGAAATTGCATTTTGGGAAAAAGAAAGAAAAAATGTCCAGAGCTGGATATTTTCTTGAGTGATTGGATATGAAAATGTATTTGCATAACAAGTGGCTAATTAAATACCCATAGTCTACAGTGAAGGCTGTACATCTAATGAAAGGTGAATACAAACATTACTATACTGCTCCCGGCTCTCATAATTAGCTCTGGCAGCATGACCAATGGAAAGGCCATTTCCTACAGTCTAATGGGCACCTCAAGTAGCCATTTAGATGATATTAGCAAACTAGAAATTGCAACTCAGAAGGCCATAATTCCCCACATTTGCAATAACACCATTAACAAGACAGGCTTTGGATAATTGAGTTACGAAAATAAGTGTCAAGTAAGTATCAAAAGCATTGCATTCATGAAAGTAGTTGTTTGTGTTAATCCAGCTAGTTAGTATTCTCTGTCAAGTCCTCAGCCTTACCTGAAGCAAACCTGTGAAGAACAGTAAGGCCCTGACTCCATGTGGGCTAATGAATTCCAATCCCTTTTCATACACACATTTGCGCTTGGGATCATTATTCCAATATTTGCAGTAACTGAACCGAGGATGTAGCCTTATGGCTAGAGCGGTCGATATCGAAGCTGGGGAACGGGGTTCGAGTCTCAGCAACGACGCTCAACATCCTGTGATTCTGGGCAAATCAATTAATCTCCCCGTGCCTAACAAAAATGAATGTGTCCTTGTGTAACAAACTGGTGCTATGGGAAGATACCCGATATCTTCGGGTCTAGTTTGCACTATATAAAACTCAATTAAAAAAACCCTCCCCAACAATATTCCATAAGCAAACTTCTTTAGATCAAATCGGGCAAAATTAACCAGGGGAAAGCATGCAGTAATTCTGAAAAGTTACATTTGGAGCAGAAAATACCATACTTTACATGTAATTCCTAATTTTCTAGGAAAATCATCACACCCTCCTGTATAAATGTGGCATACTACTGCCTCGTTGAAAGTTGTTTGTTCTAATTATGTTTCTGAGTTAGTTAGCAGGCTACGGCTGATTTTCGTTGCCATTCTGAATCATTTGATTATGTGTGTTCTCAGTGTGCCACTCTTTCATTTGCAGTTTGTGATACTTTGCTAACTCTTGTGGAACATCCAATTATGTTTTATTCACTACTTCGTTTCCATGCACCAAATGAGATAAGGCAACAGCTCTCAGTCAAATCCGAGTTGTGCAACCCAAAAGGCTGTCTTTTTTGGGACATCACCTGGTTTCTTTTTTGTTTTTTAGATCTGTTTTCAGTAACATACATTCTTCAAGGTTTCAATAGATTGACCAATGAACCCCTCTCCTTCCCTTACATTCCATAGGATGTTATCTGGAACGGGAAACAACCTTAACAACGCAACTTTTACAACGCACTACCATTACAACAAAACTTTTACAGCGCAAGATCCATTACAACGCATGCCATTTCAACACAACCATTACAACGCATGACACTACAATGCATACCATTACCACGCATGTCATTACAATGCATAGTACCCTTATACTATCCAAAACTTACCCTACTGTTGCACCCCCTGGAGTTAGAATAGTATTTTTTACCCCTACACTATCCAACACTTACCCTACTGTTGCACCCCCCTGGAGTTAGAATAGTAATTTTTACCCCTACACTATCCAATACTTACAATACATGCAATGTAATGGTATGCGTTGTAATGGTATGTGGTGTAAAGGTAGTATGCGTTGTAATGGAATGCGTTGTAAAGGTAGTTTTTAAAAATTCGTTGTAATGGCATGCGTTGTAATGGAATGCGTTGTAAAAAATGTGTTGTAAATGTATGCGTTGTAAAAGTATGCGTTGTAACGTCATACATCCATCTGGAACATGTTTTAGGTTGCCGCATTGCATTTGTTCTCCAAACAATATGGCTAGTGCAACAATCCATTCAATTTAATGACATTTATTGTGGTGGGAGAAGGGTGTCAAGGTACGTCATCTAACTGCTGATTCTGTCAAATATTATCCACTCAGGGAGTCAATATGTTGTCAATCACCATCGTTACAGGGTCCGTTTTTTTGTCATAAATTACTGATACCATTAAATCTGATTTTGATACCTGCACCAGTGCTCCGCCTGGTCCAAAATCCAACAGGATTCTCCATGCCATCAGCCATGTGCCTCTGTTAACGACTTTCATGCTCAATCAGTATACTGTAAGTCACAGAAGAGATTTGTGGCCATGCAGAGGCCCAAGGCTGACTGCTTTTTTTAGCTTTTGAGCTGCTTTGGCAAATCCTGATTTTGAGGGACTGTGGCCACCCCTCCTCCAAATTGGAATATACTCTGATTTAATCCAGTAACCCGAAATATTTCTAGGCTCCTGGCACCACAATACAAATGTAGGCCTATGCCGTACTGCCAGACTCTCAAATGCAAAGCAAACCATGCATCCCATGTCTTTACCACTGCCAGTTCAAAGGTTATCTATAGCAGCCCCATGAATGCAGATTAGTAGTGGGTGACCCTGTGCTTCATCCAAATATAATAGATGGTTTTGCTGTATCTGAATGGCATCTGAGTATATGGACATTGATCGACTCCTGCATTGTGCTGTAATACATCATCGCAGGAGTTTTATACCTTTGTGTTTGTTCAAAACCTTCCAAATGGACACACTTGAAGGTATACGGTCATTAACGTACAAGCCTTAATATGTGAATTTGAATGGTATGATATATAACTCAATTAATCTGGCGTTTACATAGAAATTTCACTTTTTCAAGTTATGTTATTTTTCAACTCAAGTTACTCTCAGAAATGAGATGCAAAACCCCAGATTAAGGGAGTCTGGACAGAAAAGAGCATTACCATTGCTATATGTAATCACTAAAGGGGTCACATACCTAAATGATATATGGTCCATTTATCGTAGGAAGAGATATGATTGGCATAAGGCCATTTTATATACTTTCCTGATAATGAGACACCTGAATGTTCTAAAGGCTTCTAGCCAACAGAACACCCTCAAGGAAAGAGAAATCCCACGAAATGAAAATATCCACATTCTGCTGTCAAACAAGAACCAGAAATGAGGATTGAATCATCCAGAGACTGCCCCAACTGTGTGCAAGTCTGCAAACGTCATTGCACCCAAAGCTGTGGCAAATAAGATTTTCTTTATTTTTTCTACTCTTTTGTGATCACAAAAAATAGACTTTCTTTCCTTGTGGACTACCTCTGGCTCAGGTTTTGCAGCTCCTTTCTCCTTTGCATAGTATCTTGACGCTGTTTAACCCCTTCGCCGCGGGGGTAATTACCCCACGGCCCGGGGTGGAGGGTGTGGCGCCGCGGTGCTTGTGATGAGCCCAGCTCGTCATGAGGCACAGTGGAGCTGTGCTCATGACGAGCTGGGCTCGTCACGACTCTGTCCACTGATTGATTCTCCCGCACAGGTGGGGAATCAATTGCGTGTGGGAGGGCGGCGGCCGTAATGACGAGCCCAACTCGTCATGAGCACAGCTCCACTGTGCCTCATGACGAGCTGGGCTCATCATAAGCATGGAAGGGGTTAAGGAACAAAAGAATCCATCTTGCTCTGACTGTTCTGCATGGTGGTGATCATCAGGGCCTCCACTTTGTCCCTTTGGTGTTTGGGTTCCGCTAAGACTGCCACTGTTGCGTTGTGTGTGATACATTTCCCTGTGTGAGGAGCCTTACGAGCTTCTTTAGCTTTACCTTAAGGCAACCACTCCCAATGTATCTTACCTTAGCAATTACTCACTCACTTTAGCAAGGATTTGAGGTTTAAGACAAATTTTGAAGTGCATGGGTTCAAATGTTCTTTACTTTTTAAAGAAATTTAGAAATACAAGCAATTTAGTTGCATAGTTTTTCTCAGAAGCATAATGTTTACTATGCTCCAGAGCATGGTTGGTGGTGGTTTCTGTGGAGATGTTCAAGTAAAGAGATGCCCCCTCTTGATAAAGGAACTGCGAAGAGTCAAATGATATTGAGAATTAGCAGGCATGAGAGCTCTGCTCACACACACTTTACCGTACATTGAGCAGGAAAGGAAGGCTTGGTAAGCAGGCTTGCGCGCTACACATAGGCGCCACACGCGGGCTTTGAAATCCACCACATTACTTGAGTGCAATTAGTCACGTGGCAATGACTTGGAAGACCAGCCCTCCAGGGACAGTCATCTCTTTCCTTTAAGGTTGAATTCGGGAGTAATACAGCATGTACAGCGGAGTCACTCATCAATATGATGAGAACAAATGTGGCAGCTGTGAGGGCATGTAGCTGCACAGGGAGAAAAGACAGAAATCCAATCAAGAATAAACCTTGTCACATGGAAATTCTTTACATTAAGAACGAGTTAAGTGGATTGTGTAAGACTTCTGATTCTTTGCAGTAATAGCCTGCCTCTTCCAACCATGCTTTACTTTAGAGATGCACTGTTCCCGGATCCTCCTTATCAATAAGAAGGACAGCCGCGGTCAGTAGTTGGAGTTCCTGCAGGGCGGTGACGTGGGGAGGGGGAGGGGCAGGGTGGGGGGTAGTAATGTCTGGATTATGGAGTTCAACAGGTAAGTAAATATATAAATAAATAAAACGAATTTCGTTGCGCGCACTGCATCGCATTTGGTGATGCAGTGCACGCAACGAAATTCGTTTTATTTATTTATATGTTTACTTACCTGTCAATCTCCGCAATCCATACCCCCCACCCTGCCCCTCCCCCTCCCCACGTCACCGCCCTGCAGGAACTCCTACTACCGACCGCGGCTGAAGAAGGGGCGGTGTCATATGAAGAGTTCTATATCGACAAGATAGAAATTTGTAGATGTTATGTGCCACATAAACAGATTAATGTTGGCGGTGTTTAAATTTACCAGCGGTAACAACAGTCTGTTATATTGTAATGTCAACATCAAATTGCACGGGATTTGATCTAAGCACAGTATGGCGACATGTAGTCAATTTTTTGTTCTTGTGAGTGGTATTCTTGTTGAATATACACTACCAGATGGGAGCATGGCCAAGTAGGCAATAGCAGTGACTGCACTGCTGTAAGCTCCGTGGTGGAAAGGACCCGCAGGCACTCTATCCCGAGGAGCACCTGACCTGAGCTGCCGAGGTGAAGGGTTGGACCCACCACTGGTGCTGAGGAGTGCTTGGGCCCTGCGTCTGTGGCTCTGGTGGCTGCACAGAGTTACAGGAGGGACCCGGACGTAGGCTGGTAGCGCGGCCTGTACAACACTGCTCTTTGATGGGCATGGCCTGCGGTGAGAAGAATTTGCCCGGAACCAGAGCGAGATGAGGGCACCTCAGTAGGGACTGTGAGCATGTTAGAGGTTGAGGCAGCCCAGAAAGGATGGGCTAGACACAGGCCACCCACTGGAGATGGTGCCTCTGCTTGAACACCCGTGGGCGAGAATAGGGCTTGCCTCAGCGGTCTCAGGGAGTAGCCGGGTGTGGGGTTTTGGAGACCCCAGCAGAGGAATAAGAAGGCCCCATGGACATCCAGGAATTAGACTCCGTACTGTGAAGGAGCGGGGCAGAGTTCCTGTTCACAGCGGGGTCGGGAAAGATGCATACAAGAGTTTACTGGGAGTTGAGAGCCCCCACCTGGGAGTGAACGCCCAGTCTCTGGATTACCATGGACATCCTTGTGCCCAACCACAACAAGGTACATCTTGCGGGCCAGAGGGCTGCTAAGTGGTGTGTCCGCCACCGGGGCCCACCTTCGGAGTCCCCCCAAATTGACTGCCAAACCACCCTTCACCCTGGGCAGTATATCAAGGACCAGCTAGCGGTGGTGGGAACCTTAGAGAAAGGGGCACTGCTGGAGACCCTGGGAATTTTTTGTGACTGGGCCGGCATTGGAGGGCCTCAGAGGTCGTGGTGCCAAATCATAAAACCAAGACGGAAATGGTGCACCCTGAACCGTCCAAAATGGCGCTGCCAACTGCAACACTGGAGTCCAGGGTGAGCCCAGTGCCCTGAGCAGAGGAGAGGGACCCCCCCAAGATGCATACGGCAGCAATCCTGGTAGTTATACAGGACACTAAGGTGGTCCTGGAGCATAAGATTGAGATAGTGGTTGTGGATGTGAGCCTGTTGTATTCTGACCACAAGAAGCTTGCAGCAAAGGGTTTGGAATGCCTCAGCTGTAGTCTTGCCCTTGGTTTCGCAGGGGGCCTCCCAGCTAAAGCAACTACAGCAGGCTGCCCTGTACTTGACTGACTGGCGGATGATGAAGGCCAATCCAGGCGTAACAAGATTAGCTAGATTTCAATCCCTGAAAAAGCGGAAGTACTTGTACTTTTTGTGGCACAATGGTGTTGGAGACGGTGCTGGGCGGATAGGCCTCCAACATATATATAGGGCGAGTAAGCTCAAGACAAACAGATGTGGGTCCCTTGCTCACTTTGCCACTGGATTCAAGCTAGCCTGGCTGATGAAGAGTGAAACTCCAAATCTGGTCTCAGAATGCTTGTTTCCGGTGCAAGGAGGACCTGGCCTGACATTTAGGGCTGGACTGTTCCCATGAGGCACAGAACCAAGACTGATTTTTTACTGACTTGCTTTAGGGGGCGCGTTGTTGGACTTGTGTTGAATTTAAAGTCCAACACCTTCTCGACTGATACACTGATTGGAGATGGAAAAGTAATTTATACTATTCTAAAGTCCAACTCCCCTAAGGAAAATCGTTGTAATGACTTTGGTTGCAAAGGAATGCATGGTAACATCGCAGTTGGGGTAGCGACTACAGAGTAAAGGCATGTGTGGAAAATGTATGCAGGATTCTCTCAAAGATTCATGCTGTGTGGACTGCCAGAAACTATGCCTGTTTTTTAGGTGGGTGGGGTCAAGAATAGGATATCACAAGCGCCGTAGCAGCCCGCTGGGCACAACCCCAAATTGGCTCTGCTGAGGATCGGTAGGGAACAAACATTGGGTAGATATGCTCATCTTTATTGTGGTTTTGCATTGATGGTGGCCAGGTGGGACATTGTTTAATTGTGGGGGGCACCCATTAGACTGACAGTGGCCAAGTTGGAGACCAACCATACATGAGGGCTGAGTGGCAAATTTCCAAGGCCAGAGCATGCCTGGGCATATTTTTTCAAGATCTGTGAACCTTGGCAATGGCTGATGGAGGACATGAACTAGGTAGCCTGTCTACGGCTCCCCAGATGGACCTTACACAAGGTGAAGGTGGCCTATATAAACTGTGACTTTGCCTAGACATTGAGGTGCATGTTCTTACATCCCCCCTCAATGGAAGGAGGATCCCTAGTTTAAAGACAATAATTGTGGTATTTATCGTTAAAGAATTATATTTAGGCTGCCTGTGCCTTCCCTGTATTGTATGGCAGATGGAGGATTATAGTGGGTGGAAGATTTATTTATTTATTTATTTATTTATGCGTTTTTTGAGTGCGGACTTTACCGGAAGGTGCCAGAGCACCTCACAATTTGAACAGAACTGATACATGAGGAGAACATTACAAGTGAACAAATTACAAAAGCAAACGTTAGGTTACATGAGGCAAAAATGACAATTGTGAGCAAACAAAATACAAGAGGGGGCAAACGGTGCATTACAGGAGGAAAAAGTGACATGTGTGCTGGTTACAAAAGCGTACAAAGTACTAGTAGAGGTATAATACTGCAGTAAATGGCAGACACTCAAGCACAAGAACAAACGTTACGTAGGCAATGGTGGCACTTGTGCAAGTATCTACAGCAAACAAAATGTAAGAGGTAGCAAACAGTGTGTTACAAGAGAAAAGTGACGTGTGCATGTTACAAAAGAGTACCTAACACAGGTAGAAGGATAATACTGCAATAAATGGCAGAACACACTGGGAAGGCACTTCCAAAGTCATGGAGAAAAGGATTCTCTATAATGGAGGGTCTTCCTTCAGATAATAGAGAGGGTGTGAATTACATTTGGAAGTGTCTTTGAAGAAGGAGAACATTGAGGTCAGTTTTGAAGGCCTGGGAGGAGGTGGTGGTCCGGAGCTGAGGCGGAAGTGAGTTCCAGAGTCTCACTGCGTTGCCTGAAAAGGATTGGGCCATCGTTCTTTCCTTCTTGAAAGTGGGAGGTTCAAGCAGAAAATGTACCGCATTACGTGATGGTCTAGAGCCTCCAGAGAGTTTCAGTTTATTCGCCAGGTAGCAAGGAGAGGAGGAGTGCAAGGCTTTGTGGGTGATACAGGCAGTCTTGTAGATAGATCTTGCCTCGATGGGAAGCCAGCGGAGGGTGGATAGCATGGGTGTGATGTGGTCGCTTCGTTTGGCCCCATAAATGAAGCGAGCTGCTGAATGGAGAATAGATTTAAGGGGGAGCAGGTGGGATTTGGGGAGGCTAGTGAGAAGAGAATTGCAATAGTCCTGTCTGGAGAGGACCAGCGATTGGACCAGGGTTTTATGGTCTTGCACCGGGAAGAAGCAACAAATTCCCCAAAGAAGGCGCAGTTGGTATCGAGCAGACTTTGCAAGGGAGTTGATGTGGGAGATTAGATTGAGTTTTTTGTCGAGTATGACACTTAGGGATTTTGCGTTGTCAACAATGATGGGTTGATTGTTAAGAAGATTCAACTGATCCATCCATGATTGAACCAGGGGAGGAGAGTGTGAGGAGGAGAGGAGTAGGAATTCAGTTTTGGAGGGATTCAGAATCAGTTGATGTGTTGACATCCAGTTTTGAATGGAGTCCAGAGTAGAGTTTAGGATGGAGAGATCGTGAGTGGAGGCAACCTTGAGGTAGATTTGAGTGTCGTCTGGGTAGAGATGATAGTGGACCCCGGATTTACTTAGGAGATCTCCCAGTGGTTCTAAATAGAGATAGAACAGTGTGGGTGCAAGTATAGAGCCTTGAGGAACACCTTGACCTACCGCCGAAGGAGGTGAAAGACTGTTCGCTATTTTGATCATTTGGGATCTATCAGAGAGGAAGGAAGCAAACCATTTAGGTGCAGTGCCCTCCATGCCCATTCAAGGAGAATTAGAAGACAAGACCCTCCCGAATCGAGTATCCTCAGTGCGTCATCAATCACTTGCAGCAGGGCTGTTTCGGTGCTGCAGTTTTGAATGAAGCCGGATTGAAAATTGTCAAGAAGATCATTGTCCTTGATATGCCGAGAGAGTTGTTTCACTACACATCTTTCTGTGATCTTCACTAGAAAGGGTAGGATAGTAATGGGACGGAAGTTGTTGAGGTCACTCGCATCAGCAGTGGGTTTTTTAAGCAGAGGGGGGACCTGCCCAGTTTAGAAGGGGACAGGAAGGGAGCCTTGACAGAGGGAGAGGTTGACTAGAGTGGTCCAATAGGGAAGAGTATGGGTATAGAAGTCAATGGCAATGGCACTAGGGAAGGGGTCAAGAGAATGGTTGGAGGGCTTTGTTTCGTGGATGCAATTGAGGAGGGCATCTTCAGAGATGGGGTCAAAGTTCTGCCAAATGACTAGTGATTTGAGCTCCTCTGGAGGGATAGGATGAGCGACCTGATCCACCAATGCTTTCACTTTTTCGTCGAATAAAACAGCGAAATCCGCTGCTTTCTTTGTAGAATCCTCCAGCTTGGATGTTGAGGGGAGCAGTTAGTATTCTTGATGAGATCAAATAGTTTTTTGGGTCTATTTTTGGCTGAGTCAAGGAGGGTTCTGAAGTGCGACACTTTCCCAAGGAAGATGTGCTTGTGGTACTTGGATCTTGCTGAACGAAGCTTGGTCAAATTATTGGTGGAGGGCGCTTGCCTCCATTGTTTCTCCAGGAGTCTTAGGTGCTTCCTTTCTTCATAGAGGGATTTGTTGAACCAAGGTGCTGAGGGAATTGGCCTTTTCTTTTTGCTTTGGAGAGGAGCAACGTTATTGATTTCCACTGCAAGGACTGTGAGGCATTGGGAGGTGAGTTCGCCAACATCTACATGAATAGGAGTAGCGATAGAGAGCATGCCTGCTCTAGAAATAACAAGGTCCAGGATTGAGCCCTTGGAGTGTGTTGATTCTGTGCAGTGTTGGGTAAGATCATTTGCAGTCAAAACCTTAAATAAAAAGAGTTTTAAAAAACAGAAAATGATTCAATACCGACACAGTTCCACCACCAACTTGTACCACTGATAAAAATCGGTTTATATGATATGGTTAATGCCAAGTTCAATGCCTCCAAGCACTAGACTTTTTATGTGATATAAACAATGCTCAGGATTACCAATAGACTTGTTGGAAGGTTGTTCCACCTAATATAGTTCCATCCACGAGGATAATAACTTGAGTTCATGTCCAGAATCAAACAACATGATCTGGATTAGGGTTATTTGGCTGCATGAGCAAGTCACTCTTGTTTGAAGCTCCAGGCTTCTATTTTGTGAAACCCTTCTGTTTTTTCTGTTTCTTTTTTTACCTTCTTACAGAGCGTGTAGATTTTGAAATGGTATTGGTTACGAAGCTTGTGAGATGCAGCTTAGTTTACTCTTACATTTAAAGTGGAGGAGTTGTGTCCTGACCAGATATCTGAAATGTTATTAATAATAATAATAATATGGAATCTTATAGAGCTCCTGGTTACGCACACCAACGTGTCCCCGCGCTGTAGCGAGTGAAAGCTGCACGCCCCAACTGAGCTCCAAGCGCCCCAATTATTGAAGGAACAGATGTGTTTTAAGCTTTCCTCTGAACCTAACCTCCAAAGGTTCCAGACGGAGCTCAAGCGGGAGTTTGTTCCAGCTCCTCGCTGCCAGCAGCCGGAAACATCTGCCACCCATGCAAGCCTTTTTGAATTTTGGGATCACTAACAGGCCAGTACCGGTAGATCTAAGCGATCGACCAGGCCTCTAGGAAGTAATCAGGCTTTGCATGGGCCTGGGTCCTTTGCCTCCAATAATACGATGACACGTACATAAGCCCTTAAACAGAATTCTTTCCCTGACCGGAAGCCAGTGCAGAGCCTCCAAGGCGGTCTTCGAGGCAGCTCTTCTGGGGAGCCTTTAGATCAACTGTGCTGCAGCATTTTGCAGCACCTGCAAACGGTCTAAGCTCCTCACCGTAGCACCTAGGTACAACAGATTACCATAGTCCAATCGTGAGGTGACAAGGGCGTGCACCAGCGGCCGTCTGGCATCAGTAGGGAGAAGATCCATGATTTTGCGTAAAACTTTCAATACCCCAAAACACGCCCCAACCACACGACTAATTTGTGGTGCAAATGTGAGGTCCGAATCAATCCAGACGCCCAAGTTCTTTGCCTGTTGACACGGCGTGGGGACCGGTCCTAAACAAGGAGGCCACCATGCAGATGACCACAAAGACGCCCCCCCCCCACCACGAGCACCTCTGTCTTGCTACCATTCAACTTCAGGCAGTTGTTAGTCATCCAGGAGGCAAGCTCCTGCATGCAGGCTCTGAAGTTGGGTGCCGCCAGATCAGGCGCCCGTGACAGCGAGATGACCAGCTGTGTGTCATCAGCGTATGACACAATTCGCATTCCTTGGCCCTCGGCTATGCTTGCCACTGGGGAAACAAATTAATCGCTTTAGAATAGTATTCACACTGTCTAACCTGGAATCTGCGATTTATCAGGAAGGATTGAATCCACTTCAACGCCGCGCCTGAGACACCGCCCCTATTCAGACACTGCAGCAAGGTGAAATGTGCTACAGTGTCAAAGGCGGTGCACAGGTCCATGAGGATGAGGGCCATAGTCTGTCCCTCATCCACTCCCTGTCTGATAGTCTCAACGGCCATAAGCAGATCTGACTCTGTTGAGTGGAGTGATCTAAACCCAAACTGAGTAGGATGAAGCAAATTGGCTTCCTCCACATAGGCCATCAGTTGAGAATTAACGGCCTTCTCTGCCACTTTGGCCATATAGGGCAGCAGCGAGATGGGGCGGAGGTTATCCAGTTTCTCCAAACTAATATTGTTTTTTTTCTGGAGGGGAAGTACCACCGCCTGCTTCCAGCCATTCGGCACTGTATGGGTCCTAAATGATACGTCTAAAAGATGACTAATGTAGGGCTCAAGGATATCAAGGCTTTCTACGAGCAGTTTGGGCAAAGCGGGGTCCCTCGGAGACCCTGACTTTATAGAGCTACAGATCTTTCGTAGCATCTCGGGGGGAGGGGTAATAAATGTATCCAGACTATAACAGCCCGCATCATCCCACTTGGTCTCCACAAACTCAGACCCCCCTTTTTTTGCTCCCGCAAAGGAGGAATATATTGTGGCCACTTTCTCTGAGAAGAAATCAGCAATGCGATCGCAAGATTGCTCTAAACTTTCCGTGGGCATGGCGGATAGTTTAAACAAGGAGATTTCTTTATAGATCTTAAATAATTCCTTAGTGGAATTTTCTGCTTCCCCAATTCTCCCTGCATAATAGGTGGTCTTGGCTCTTCTAATTAGCCCATGGTAGACCCTACGTTTAGCTGTGTATTCCAACTTGGCCTGGTGGAGATAAGTTACCCTCCATTGCCTTTCTAGGCGTTTACACTCTGCCTTCACTAAATGCAGGGCATCATTATACCAAGGAGCCGACTTTTGAGACCTACCCCTTGAATTGTTCGTGCGTAGCGGAGCAGTGCTATCCAAAGCTTCTCTTATGTGTCTATCCAAGTTGCGGCACGTGGATTCTACATCCATTCCCCCCGGCTGCCCTCCTTTAGCCAGAGCTACATTAAACTTTGCCCGGGTAAAACCAGCCCATTTGCGACTAGGGAGGCCAGATGTCAACTGTTCCTGAGCTTTAGGTTCAGGAATTCTTACCACCACGGGCACAAAAAAGTGATCCAGCCAGGGGATGGGAATGGGTGATTTTCCTTCAACTTCCCCCCAGTTGGCAAATACAGGGTCCAGTAAATGACCCAGCTGATGGGTAGGAGCCTTGGAGTTAAGATTAAATTGGAGTGATTGCAGTTCCTGACGTAGATCTGCAGCCCCCCTATCAAGGGAATCCTCTAAATGCATATTGAGATCTCCTAACAGGAGGAATTTATCCCTGCGTAGGGCAGCTTCCATAATGCCTTCTAGCAGACTTGCGGCAAATCGAGTGTAAGGGCCTGGCGGTCTATAGACCAAAATACCTTTTATCGTGAAACACGGGCTCACCTTAATCGTGAAAGTGTCCGTCTCACTGTCAGCTACAGTTAGCGGTTCTAATTGACAGCCTAACGGTTGTTTATAGACAATTGCTATTCCCCCCCCCTCTACCGGAGGTTCTATCCAGCCTGACGATCATATAACCCTTGAGGAGTGCCTCAATTATATCTGGCTCCGAATCGGAGTCCAGCCACGTTTCCGTAAGGAATAGGACGTCAAGGCTCTTGTCAGTGAGTAGATCGAAGATATCCAGCTTATGTTTGCACATTGATCTAACATTCAATAGACCACATGTAAGCTTCGTATCCACATGCTTCAAGTATTAGATACATGTCACATATGTATTAAGGACATGTGTTTACAAACTTGGTGCCTTCCTTTTTGGGTCTCGCTGGCAATGCATCCTGCAAGGATGCATGTGTCCAGCTGGAGACGTATAGCGATCAGTCTGGGGGAAGGAGGACAAGAGGGTGTACGAGCTTTTTCTCCTGGATTCGTGTGCGCGAACACGCACGTCGCGTCCCGCGCCGTACACATGCGCGCGCAGACAGACACTCGCTCACACACACACCCCCTCCCCCACAGTCACACACACGCACTCCAAGACACATACACACACACACGCACGCATGCACACACACATACACAGCCCGCCCCCCCGCACGCGCGCGCGCGAGCACACACATGCTCCCCCCGCAGCTCAGCAACCCACTCACCGGCTTCCTTCGTGCGGCGGCTCTCCTCAGCTGCAGGGCCCGGCAGCAGGACTCTTCTTCCCTCCTTCGGCACCGGGGCGCAGGGTAGGCTCCTGTCTGCTCCGGTGCTCCAAACAATCGCGGCTCTTCCGTGGGAGGCAGGGTAGGCTCCCGCCCTCCTACTTCCTGTTTCCGGTTGTCGCGCCGGCCTGCCTGACTTCCTGGTCGCAGGCCGACAGAGTGACGAGGATGTTTGATTTGCGGTATTTATTTATTTATTTATGCATTTTTATATAGCGCGGACTTTACCCGAAGGCGGTATTTATTTATTTATGTATTTATGCATTTTTATATAGCGCGGACTTTACCCGAAGGCGGCATTTATTTATTTATGTATTTATGCATTTTTATATAGCGCGGACTTTACCCGAAGGCGTCAGAGCGCTTCACATTAGGAACAGAAATGAAACATAATGAGAAACATTACAAAAGAACAGGTTGCAAAAACATACGTTACTTACATAAGGTAATAGTGACAATTGTGAGCAAACAAAATACATGAGGTAGTAAAAACTATGAGCAATCAAAAATGCCAAGATCTTGCTACGTACTTCGTGGGAAAGATCGACACTATTCTTGCAAACATTAATCCCCCGGTGAGGGAGGATAGGGAAGTTCTTCCTTCAGAAAGCCCATCAGGAAATCGGCTGGATTCCTGGCCTTATATTTCCGTGGGCACCTTAAAACTCTTGGCGACCTCCATCAAATCAGGCTCTCCGTGTGATCCCCTCCCTATTAACATTCTGTGCCAACTGGATGACGGTGCTTTAGGAACTATTGCCGAGACACTTAATGCTTCCATCCGTCTGGCTACTGTCCCGGCATCTTGGAAGCACGCTATGGTCAGCCCTCTGTTGAAGAAGCCATCTGCTGATCCAGAGGTTCTTGCAAACTATCGCCCAATATCTCTGCTGCCTGCTTTCTCAAAAATTCTGGAGAAGCATATCCATGGCGTGCTTTCATCGTACACGGAGAACAACAACTTGCTCCACTATTCCCAGTCGGGTTTCAGGGCAGGCCATTCCACCGAATCTGCCCTCCTGGGAGTCACGGAGAAGATCAGGGGACTTCTGGACGATGGACAAACGGTGGCTCTCGTCCTGCTCGATTTGAGCGCGGCTTTCGACACCATCTCGCACAACAGACTGCTTGCCAGGCTGAGTGGGGATGGTGTCGGAGGGACCGCACTGGACTGGATTAGATCTTATCTGAGCAACCGGACGTTTCAGATCTCGTCCTCACACGCCCAGTCGGATATTTTTCCGTCACCCCATGGCGTGCCCCAGGGCTCAATTTTAAGCCCACTATTTTTCAACCTTTATCTCCGCCCCCTCGCTGATTTAGCAGAGCGGGTAGGTCTTGAACTTATGACCTACGCGGACGACTCACAGATTATTTTTTCCCTTACCAACTCAGAGTCTTCATCCCCTTCAGCTCTGAAACTTGGTCTTCAGGAGGTCTTCAGCTGGATGTCAACAAACCAGCTGAAGCTCAACGGGGAGAAGACGGAGATTCTTCTCCTGGGAAAAAATCGTGATCTGTGGCAGGATAGGCATTGGCCGCCATCCTTGGGCGCTTTCCCCAGTCCAGCTACCCAGGTTAGAAACTTAGGGGTGTGTATCGACGATTCTTTATCGATGAAACAACAGGCTAATAAAGTGGCTGGTACTTGTTTCACGATCATTAAATGGCTGCGGAAGATTATCTGGATGCTGCCTGTGGATACCCAGAAGACCGTAGTCAATGCGTTAATAACATCTAGGCTTGACTACGGTAACATTCTGTATCTGGGCTCCAATTTAGCTGTAACCAGGCGGTTACAACTGGTCCAGAACTCCGCAGCCAGGCTGTTGTGTAAGATTCCTAGGACAGCAAGGATCTCGAACCACCTTAGAGACCTACACTGGTTGAAAGTTGAGAACCGGGTCTTGACCTACATGTTCAAGATCAGAGCGGGAACCGCACCACGGTATCTGCAGAAATTGGTTAGGCCCCACGTACCTGTACGGAATCTCCGCTCTTCAAATGGAGCAACCTTCATGGTTCCCAGATTCAAACTGGCCCGAATGGGAGGTAAATCTTTTTCTCACCTGGGACCAGTTCTTTGGAACTCCCTTCCTTTAGCCTTGCGCAAAGAGGAGAACTTTGTCAGTTTTAAGAAACAAGTTAAAACCTGGCTGTTTAATAAATAACTGTTTAAATAAATAGTTGTCGATCTGTTGTCAGCAGTTGCTTTCTGTGTTTTGCTCTCTTAGCCACTGCGCCGGGAAACCCTTTGTGGGTATCTGTGCGCATTACAAATGCAAAAAATAAATAAATAAATAAATAAGGTAATAGTGACAATCGTGAGCAAACAAAATACTTGAGTAAAAATTGTGAGCAACCAAAATACATGAGGTAGTCAAAAGTGCACAAGAGGAAATGAAAGTGACAAGTGTGCAGTTATAAGAGAAAACAGAGTATAATTAGAGGTATAGTCCTGCAATAAGTGCTAGACACTCAGGCTCAGGAACAAGCGTTACATGGGCAAGGTGGCACTTGTGCAAGTATCAAAGGCAAAGACATGTGAGAGGTAGCAGCCGTGTGTTGCAAGGGCAGAGTGGTGTGTGCATGTTACAAAAGGGCACCGAACACCAGTACATGGAAAATACTGCAAAAAGGCAGACCCTCCAATCACAGGCATACACTGGGAAGGCACTTCCATGGTCATGGAAAGTAGAAATTATCAGTAGTGGGAAGTCTTCCTCACAAATAGCAAGAGGACGTGAATTACTTTTGGAGGTGTCTCTGGAGGAGGAGAACTTTGAGGTCCCTTTTGAAGGCCTGGGAGGAGGCGGTGGTCCGGAGCTTTTTTTTGTCCTCTCGCGGTTTGTAAATACAAAACATATTGCATTACAAATGCTATAGGTATCACATTTGCGAAAGTTATAACTATTGGCATTGTAAATGACGAAGCTATTAATTTAGCTATTTAAAAAAAAAGAAACATAAATAAAAACTTTGCCATTTACAATACCAATAGCTCAAACTTTCCTAATGCGAGACCTATTGCATTGCAAATGCTTGTTAGATATTGCTTGACAGCACTGCTGCCTCCAGACCTACTGCTACCAATTACGTAAAATAAGCATAAAGTGAGATTTAATTTCGCTCAGGGGAGTAATTCACTTTCACGTGATAATTTTTAGTATTTGGTGTATGATTTTACCCTCTAGATGGTGTTTACATCAGCAAGCTCAACAGAGGTGCCCGTATTTGAAGGTGGTACATAGTAGCACGTTGATGTAGGGAGGTCAACAGTGGTTAAGTTTAACACATTTTTTTATTTTTTTTCCTTTTATGTTCCTTCTTTTCAACTGTAGAACTCTCCTGATATATAGCTATGCTAGTGATGTAGTTCTGGGATGAAGCTACCTTACTAGAATTGGAACCTTTGATATACAGTTAGCAGATAAATACCTTCAGAAGGCGCATTGAATCACTGATATATCCCTTTAGAATTAGATCTTTTGAATCACTGATATATCCCTTTAGAATTAGATCTTTTGAAATTAGAAACTGCTCTTTCCCCTATGATTCTTTACCCTGTACTTCTATCTCCTCGGGAATCAAAGCTCTAAAGCTGTGTCCTCTATTTTTAAATCTCTGCATGATTCTCCTGGCCGGCCTGCTCCATTCTTCAGACTTTTTATGTATGCGGATGATACACAAATTATTTTGAAACCTTCAGTCGATGTTTCTAGCTGTGCCTCACATCTGCATGACTGCTTGATCATGGCTGAAAGCTTGATGTGCTTTAGTCAGCCGAAGTGGTGAGTAGATGGAGACCTTATTGCTGGTTAGTCCCTGTGCATATTTGGAGCTGTTCTCTCTCCTGGTTCTGTTAGTCAACAGCCAGCCCCTCTCTGTTGTGTACAAGTCCTTAGTTGCTTTCAATGCTGTATTCAACCTCTGCCTTTGTTCAACTTTGCACATATTCTTTGTATCTTCTCATTCGCTCACAAAATACAAATTATGAATGCTTTCATCCATGCATGTCTGGACTATTGTAAACCTGGACACTGTGTGTGCATGGTCCAACTAGTATAGCATTCTAATGAAGAAAATACACCATATTTCATCAGCCATGTCTTCCTTACACTGGTCAACTGTTAAGAAGTCGACCTGTCTAGCGTAGAAAGTTATTGTTCCCTTTTTCATTTCTTTAAATGGGACAATCCCAGTCACTCTTTGCAATCCAGGGGCCAATGTGTCCTTGAAGTCCCTAAATTGTCTTGTCCCTGTCACAGGGTGTTAAGGACTCTATGTAGCAGGTGCCATGAAATGAATTCATTTCTCCTTCTACTTTGCTCATAGTCTAACCTGCTGACATTCAGGAAGGCTCTAAAGACCTTGCTCTTTCTTTCTTACCTGTAATTCTTCCATTACCTCCTCGTTAGTCTTCCTCGCCACATGACTTACATAGTGAGCTTCAGCTCCACACCAGAACCCTCCAAAGTAAAAAAAGCCTCCCATCCCCTCCCAATATGGCCGACCAGATCACCCTTGACCTCTATAAGAGGCGGGCCGGCCCAACCAACAGCCCGAACAACCAAGCCAGCAATGAAGCCGATAGCCAGAAAGGGAGGGAGGGAGGGAACTCATGTGGCGAGGAAGACTATACTCGGAGTAATGAAGATTACCGGTAAGTAACCGGGGCAACTTCGTCCACGTTTTTTTTGCTCTGTGGGCATAGTTTTTCATTTTTGCACCATGATACCTTTTGTTTGAAGGGTTGCGCTCTGTAAAAAGGATAATTTAACCTCAACGTTTACTCCTGCATTTTTGCAGTAGCTGCATTAACGATTGGAGCTTTTTTAACGGGGTTGCCGTCCTTTACCTGTAAGACAACACGTAAATCTCTTCTCCAGGTGGATGTGCACAAAGTTTTTGGTTGTGTTAGAACCTGTAACCTGAACTGTAAATATAACTCTGCAGGTGGTATATTAAACCCCTTTACGATCTCACACAAATTGGGTCCAGTGACCTGCTGATTTCACACAGGACGATTCAATCCGTTACTTTTTTCATGTGGTATCTCATTAACATTTTACTTTTCAGCATACAGAGCCCGGTTATACTTCTACTAACTTAGTTTATATTTTTGTTTTCCTCAGTTTATAATTAATTTTTCTCTGCGATCTCTCGTTTTAGCCCATTTACATTTTGTTGAATGGCGCTTATTTTATCTTTTAACTCTTATCCTATTACTGTAATATTTTTGCTCCACGTATGCAGCTCTGTCCACTGAATGTTGCATCCTTTCTATCCTTAAATCTCTCAATGTTGTCTGTTTTCTGCTGCGTTCTCTATATTTGTTTGGTTTTACATGTTCTCTCCTGTTCCGTGCCTGTTTCGTAGATCTCTTAGTATTTTCTGTTTTTTGCAATTTTAAGTTCTTATATTTCTCCCCTTCTTTGCCACGTTCTTGCTCTGTCCCCATTTACCATAATGTCTTTCCTTTCTTCTTCCTATGCATTATTATTTCTCTCTCGTTGCCTGAAAGGGTACAGGTCAAGTCACAAGTGCAAGAGAATGGGCTTCAAGCAGCAGCTGCTCACAAAGATGTCTGTACAAAGAACTCACCTACCTGCAATGCAAAGGATACAAGTGGAGATGGGCCAGCCTTGTAAACTGTTACACACACTGACATTTCTGTCTTTACTGGCCATTCCTCTCATTACATCAACGCTCTAGCTACAGGAGAAGCCCTCTTCCCAGGCTGCAGCTCCAATGATCTGGGGGAATTGATGCTGCAGACTAGAATGCAGAGGCGGGCTGAACACCCACTCCTTCAAAGATTCCTTCTCAGGGCTTAACACAAACCACCTCCAGCCCTGAAAGTAACCTCCCTAGCCTCTGAAGGCACCAATATTCTGGGTGGCTCAATTCACCTTTGAACATGGTCCAACTTCGTCCCAACATCAAGCACTACACAATATATTAAAGACAAATTCAATAACTTCTATCAAACTAAAGTTGGCATTATCTGACCCACATACTGCCTGGAAGCTTGCATCAGAAGTGTGACGTATAGCCAGCCACGGCCGGTAGTAGGTGTGACTGCAGGGCGGTGATGTGGGGAGGGGCAGGGTGGGGGGTAGTAATGTATGGATTACGGACTTTAACAGGTAAGTAAACATAAATAAATAAAACGAATTTCGTTGCGTGCACTGCATCACATTTGGTGATGCATGCACACAACGAAAGTACAAACTACATAGTAAACCCAGCCTATTAAGCATGCATGAGGAGGTTAACATGGGCATCTTTTCCTACATAAACAGCCTACATTGAAAGCATTGAAATATAATGAACTATCTATCAGTGTTTGTTTACATTCATTCCCGACCTTCCAAGTGACTTACACTTGCCTTTCCCGCCACCCCGAGAGGCCGTTTGAGGTTTGCAGTCGCGTGTCAAGCACACCTCTCACTTCGATTTAGGTAGGTTTCAACCTATCAATTTATAAACGTCATGTGCAGCAGCAGAGGCGGCTACCCTCCTGCTGAGCAGACACATTCAACATGCTGAACATACAGTATGAATGCAGTTCAGTCTGCTGAGTGGGCGCTGAGACAAAATGAATACCTGTGTCAATCCTGACGTCAGCGCAGATTGTTTTTCCCACAATCTTTTGACAGTAGCCAGTGGCTTGGTCTTAATATTAGGTTATGCTGTCAATCATGCCTTTTGAGCTTCCATCTCTCTCCAGCGAACAAAGGTACGCTCCATTTAGTGTCCTACTGAGGCGGGCGAGGATGCCAACCGTGCTCAGAAATAATGTTCTTAGGCATGAATTTCTGATTCTCCAAGTTTATTTGAAGGTCGCGGAAAATGCTTCACCTGAATTCTGCTCTTGAGAAACATGTTGTCAACATGCCTTTCTTGCCTGCCAGGCACAGATAAACATATTTTAAAGAAAAAGAGCATCATTGTGAGTTGCTGAAATACCTAGCATTTTGCAAGAATCTACGCAGTCAAGTCCTTACTGTAGACAAGGCCGCCCTAACAGCATTAGAGGTCCCTGGTCAAAGCAGTGCACAGGGCCATGCCTACATAACCACTCACAGGAATAAAAACGGTTAACAGAAAAGTGATGAAAATTCTGGTCTGCAAGGGGCCCCTGTGCTCGTGGGGCCCTGGGGCAAATGCCCAGCTCGCCCATGAGTTAAGACAGCACTGACTGTAGGGATATTTAGATGGCCATCATGCTTCTTCAGTGGGCACTGGCAATGCAGCTCAGGCTCGGGGGGCATCACATGATAAACCCAGGTGTTGGTTTGAGAAAAGAGAGAAGAAGAAAGAAAAAAACCCTTACAACAGATTAAATACTTTGTACAATACACTAGCTGAAGCCAATACACAACAATCTGCAAGCTATATATATAGGGGCCTATTAGGATGTCGGGCGGATCGCCACCGCCTACCATTTACCTCCTCCCGCAACCCATTCCCCCCGCCATATTATGATGGCGGGGGGACCCCGGCGGACAGAAAGACTGTCTGCCGTTTTTCCGCCCGTCGACGAGTCGACCGGGCGGAAAAGGGGCTTGATATGGTGGTGGTGTCTGCAAGACAGCGCTATCCATATGAAGATGCAGGTGGTGGTGTGCCTTTCCATGGCGGCAACAGGCATGCAAAACGTGGCAGGCACCGCGCGATGCCTGCCACGTTGTGCATGCAAATGCATAAGGTGCATCCATGGCATTGTGGCAGGCGGTCCTGTGAGCACCGCCCGCCACAATATTGTGGATGGGGTATGCCACCCCCACCATGGCGGTGGCATCCTGATTGCCAGTGCGGGACCGCCGCACCACTGGCGGCCGGTCCCAGCACTGCCACAGTGGCAGGCGGACAAAAGTCCGCCTGCCATCCTAATAGACCCCTTAGTGTTTAAAAATGGTATTTGGATTGGAAATAGAGGTTGATTTCCTAGATAGAAATGATGTAAATGGTAACCATAGTAAGTCTCTATTAATAAGAAGCTGTGTGAAGCGTATACTCTATCTAATCTATGAGTATGACATTATACATTTCCACCATCTAATCAGAGGGATATGTGTGGTATCCTTCCAGCTAGAGGAAATTATTTGTAAATTGATGGCACAAAGCGAGTCAGCAAATTGTCAGATCATAATATTATTATGCCAAACAAAAGACGAACCACTTAAAAAGATAAGGGTTTTATCAAATGGTATTGCAGTTGAATTAATCTGCGTATTTAGTTTTAGGACTACAGTGCTTTTTGCACTTTTATAAACTTCTTTTTTCAAGAGTGTACAATTCATTTCTCTCTAGGGAAACTCTCTTTTCTAAACATCCATGAATAATGTGCGTGTTCATGGCCATCACACTCTTAAAACACAGAAATGTGTTTCAGTCAGTTTTCAGGGTGTGTAAATTGCATAGAAAGTGTTAAAAAGGTGCCCAGACAAAATGTTAATTACATAGGGGAATTCCCACTTTCATGTTATGCTACATTTGTGAAATTTCTCAGTTATGCATTTCACTATTTTATGGAAATTTCACCACACGAGCTTGACTTGGGCAGAAAATGTCTCACTGTAGCAGCAAAACACTGTCATGGAGACATTTTCTGCTAGACCCCGCCCCCTGTCTGTATCTCACATAACTTTTCTGCACGAGGTATACCCTCGTACAAACGTTGTGCTAAAGTCCACAAAACCACTTCTCCAATTTCACTTATTTTTCAAAACAGTTCACGGATAAAAAGATTGCTCAGTTTCTCCTACTCAGGTGAACACTGCAACATTCTCACTTGGTGGGTGTTGGCAGCGCTTTCTGTGACCACCACCTACAACTTTAATCGCTGCTAACCCTGGATAATTCCTACTGAGGAAGATTTGGCAAGTACCGTAGACTTTGTAAATGCTTAGGGGCAGATTTACAAGCCCCTTGCGCCTCTTTTGCGCCGCCATTGCATCACTTTTGTGACACAGCGGTGGCGCAAAAGATGCAACCATGGTGCGGGGTATTAACAACGTGACGCATCTGGGAGAGGCGTCACGTTGTAAAGCCCTGCGCCATAAGGAGGCGTTCCTGCGCAGGAGGGGCGTTCCTGCGCAGGAACGCCTCCTGAAAGTGGCTGAGTGAAATCTACAAGATTTCACTCAGTCACTTTTAGGCCAATGCTGCATCAAAACCCTGCGCCTGCTTGAAGCAGGCGTAGGGATTGATGCAGCATTTGAAGGATAGGGCACCCTAGAGCCTTGCTGGAGCTGCGTCGCACTTGCGACGCAACTCCAGCAATGCGCCACTTTTACGGCACAGATGCGTGACGCATCTGTGCCGTTTTTGCCTCATGGTGCGCTGCATTGTAAATGCGGCGCATCCATTGTGGCGGAGGCATGGCGCACAATAAGTGGCGCATCCCTGCTGATATGCAGGGATGCGCCACTTATTGTAAATATGCCCCCTAGAATTTAAAAAAATGCAGTTTGCGACACTAAAAAAGTTAAGCAGTCAGACCCTAAATGTCAGCATTTTTTTTTTACTTGTGTGTCATTTGATAGCACTCTATAAAATGCCTTTGCCTCGACTGACACCCTCTCACTTGTTGTCTGTCTCCAATGTGATGCTTATTTTCTGTTTCATGTTGTGGCCTGGAAGAGGTTCCCTGCAAAGGGGCAAAAACATTCCCGCCAACGAAATCTCAAGCCTATTATTTCCTTTCACAGTTCCAAACAAGCGCAAAGCTCTGCAAATAACCATAGCAATTGTGTCTCCGGGCTGCAGCACTGAAAGTGTGTTCAGTGGCTGCCCTCGTAGTGTCACCTTAGCGTTGTCACCTTCTTTCATCCTGCGCTTTAATCCAGAGCGTACTGTGTGATCTCTTGGTGTTGCGCTGTTGTTGGAGTCCAAAATAGACACATTTCCAAATACGGTTTCCTAACACAGGGAGCTTTTGTACAAACTTTTGTAAATAGTCGTGCTGCCCATTGTGCCACAGTCCTGTGACTTATCAGTGGTAGCAAGTGCTATATAAAGGCCATTCCAATACCATACAATAAATATTCACACTAGTAATAACACAAGTGGGTTAAACAAACCTTTTGTCACCTGTGAAGAGAGCATTGGTTGTGTTAGCTTTTGTTTTCGCCCATAAAATAAACAGATCGCAAAAGTCTGCTGTGTGTTGGTGATGTTTGCACATGTTTTACTTTTCCATGCGCAACTTACATCACCACAAGTGTGAAAGGGCGAGATTTTGATCGATACCTTATATCTATTGATCCAAACCTCGATCTGGTCGACTGAACCTTTATTGCCTGTCTGTAAGGAAAGAAAGTACACCTATTTCCAAGTTAGTTCACCCAAGAAAGGACTCTACTCCCAAAGATCACGGACAACTTCTAATTTTCAAAAGTTTATTGTAAAGATATAATGAGCTGCAAATACAGGCATCTCAGAATGAGATTCACGAGATACACAGGTCCAATTACATACATGTGCTCTCGAAAAGCCCTCAGACGAGCAACAGAAATCACTAACACAAGTTCTAAGAATAATAAAGCTATCAGCATAGACGCATATCTCTCCTTCATTTAGGTTGGAGGAAAACAAACACAGGTTAGGCGTCCCTACCCTGTTCTAGATGGTATCCCTACTTAACCAAATCCCAACCTAACAAAGGTGTCAGCAGTGAATGACCCCCAAGGGAAGTCACTCACTCTAAGTCTCTTGGTGAAAACCTAAAGTTCTCCAGTCATGACCCCTCACTGCCTACCCATCCGCTCTCTAAAGGGTCCTCAGGTCTCTGCTCTAACTCCACCCAGGGGTGCTGTCCCTAATACAAAACAGTCAACAACATTTGAGACGCCCCTTGCGGAACGCCCCTCACGTGGTGCAACTTCTGGCTTTTTCCATGATGCTTTGTCTTGGGCCTCATGCGTTAGAGTTGACCTTGCTTCTCAGGCTCTTCTCCGGCCCGCTGATACCCCTTAAACATTCCAGAACCCTCCTCCATGTCTGGGCCGTCTACTGAACAGACCTCTATTCATTCATTTATAATTGGATCCCCCCTTTCCTGTCGCAGACCGATATCTGTAGCCAAGAACCCAACTCTCATAGACTTCTAAAAAGGCTTGCAACATTTCTCAGCCCAGACATGTACGTGTAAATCAATGCTAAAACATTTCAGGCCTACAATATTTCTCATTATGATTATAGCATTCAACTTCTTCATTTAATTAAAGCATGTTAATACTCTTATTCTATTATTAAGTAAACATTTCTATAAATCATGGTCTATTAAATGCAATGACCAAAAACCTTAATGCAATCTGTGTCGTGAAAAGAACCACCTTCCCTTTCCCTCCAGCTCTGGCCCTGAGGCCTACCACGTTCTGCTTTTAACCACATACCATCTTATGTTTTAGCAGCTTCACGACATGGATTCAAAATAAACACATCTAATAAAGTCATATAATGTCACACATTTCTGTATTAGTTCCACTTCTACTTAAATCTCTATATTAACTATACATTCAGAATATATTTGCAGATACTATTAGCACTCATGGCATTTCTCCTCATGATTTGTGCTTACTACAGGTAAGTGTGATGTACTCATACATTTAAATCAGTTTGCGCTCTCTCAGTTCCCCCCTTTGATGACCTCTCGGGGTCATCACTAACATTTAAACTGCAGTTATGGGTAGCATTCTCTGCGCTTCCAGAGCTCTCAGGCTCCTGTACTGATTATCTTGTATGGCAGCCAATCTCTGCAGCTGCTCTCTTTGGGCCCTTTCTGACCTTCTTGCTCTGTACCATTTGAATACCCTCACCAATCCCCACAATATGATCCCACAGATCAATATTATGATGATAGGCTTTAGAATATACCATACAAAGCTTTTGCCTAAGGCGGAAAACCACCCTCCAACTGTACTCATTCCGTGGCCCACCTTTTCCCAGACATTTTCTCTACTCAAGTCTTCGATCTCCTTGTGAATACTAGTTATGTTCCTAATAACTTTCTCAAGGGGCTTCGAATTGTCTGGAATGTAAGTGCAACATTCCTGGACCTTCAAAGCCTTACAGACTCCGCCCTCTTTTGCTAATAGGACATCTAATGCAAGACGGTTTTGAAGAACCATAGCCCTTATCGATTGCATCTCTCCTTCTACCAGCATTAAGGACTGAGCAGTGCTGGCAGACAACCTGTCGACAACTGTTGCCAGTCGTCTAATTTTAACATCATTAAGGATTATTCCCAAAAGAGGAAACATAGCTCCAAAGACATCTCCAACCATTTCGGCATCACCTACATCTCTCCTTCCTCTCGATGATGTCTGACCCTCAATGATCACTAAGTCTTGTGCATGATATATTTTGGGGAAGACAATTGCCAAGTAACATGATCCATACCAGTTGTCAGGTAGTCTCACGTAAGCATTTCTTCCACATACAAAATACACATTTGGAATCACTTGCATTCCCTTCAGGAAATCCTTAGTGTAGTACTCTAAATTAAAAGCATGTTCACAGTCAACTTCACCCACGTATACATTTTCATAATACGTTTTGGCTCGGTGAAGACATAACTTTCCTCTCTGCGCTTTATCTAAAGCTATTGGACCACTACTACCCTTTCTCTTATGTGACTTCTCTTCCTCGGTCCAATCTATTTTCCCTTGTCCAGATTTTTTCAAAATCTTTTGTCTCCTGTAACGATCATCCACCTGCCCTATGAACTTCTTCTCGACTTCTGACACCTTGCATGTCAGGTTATTTCTACGGGCATGTGAAGTATCTAAGGTAATCCAAGGAATGAAGAACTTGGCCAATCTGTCTTCACTCTTCCAGTAGTCCCATTTGTTCATCTGCTTATAATTTGGGACTTCCGGCAACACTGAATCATAATTAGAGAAATAGTATTCAAAACTATCTCTCTCATAAAATATACTAAGCAATAAGCTACATGTAATGCCATATGTCAGAGGGAGGTGATGGTATCTAATACCCTCGTCTACAGATGCCGGCAATTGCATGCAGACATAACAATCCTTAACCTCCATGGCATCCACGTATTCATACAAAAGTTTAGCATAAGCATTCGACCTAAAGTCTCCTTGGGACTCGTCTACATGTAACCTGCGGGCTTCTGCAGCTAATAACGCTTTCTCTTGAGTGTTTTCCCTTTTCTCACCAGCAACAATAGGTGTAAGCGTTACTACAGAACTCACATCAGTTACCTTTACCTCTTCTTCATTTCCCTTTACATAAGAAATTGTTACCACTAAAGCTATTAATATTATCACTCCTACTATTAGTGTACCTATTATACATTTAGCTCTGCGGTTCGGGGTGCCGGCCTCCATTTCGTCAGACAATCTGGTTCTCTCTTATCTTTAGCAAAAAGTTCTTTTCCTCTCGTTCCTTTACAGTCTCTTTTCAATCCTTTTGTCTTTAGAATCCACACAACTGGAGGCTGACAACCTTCTTCGCAAAAGTCCTTTAACAGTTCAAAAAGACAACCCTAGCCCTTCTCCATCAACTTAAGGGAAGTTCCCTAAAATTCTCTGCTTCCTGGGCGCTAGGTAATCTTCTTTTTCTGCTTGCTTTATTTACAAAGTCCTTTAACAGTCTACTATCAGATTTGTGGTTGCAGCTTCAATAGCATAGTTCAGTATTTCCAAACGAAGATTGTGCTCTTCATGTGCAGTTATCGTTGTACCAAAGTCGGGGAATTGCAATTCTGTAAGAAACATGTGTTTTAACTTGCTGAGGCGGGGAGGTCTGGGGAGCATGAATGTTAGTGACCCTTCTTGTTCGACACCGGGTACCAACAGTCGTATTTCCACGGTGATAATGGGCTCAGAACTGGACACCACCACCGCTCGGATCCTCCCTGTCTCCGGTTTCACAGACATTTGTCGCCAGATATGTCCACTCAGGTGTGGAGTATCTTCTGTTAGGCACACGCACTCTTCTTGACCTTCTTCGGTCCGGTGCTTCAGCGCCCTGAGCACCTTCTTCTGGGTCGGAGTCTTCTGATATCGGAGGAAGGGTTGCTTCTGGAGTTGACCTCAGGCTAGAGCTCCTTCTTTGCGGCCAATTAGCTTCTCCACGTGCCCTTCTACTCCTTCTTCTTCTTCTCTGTTCTCGCTCTCTCTCAGACCTGTCAGGGTCTGACTCGTACTCCCAGCTACTTTCTCCTTCTGTAGCGTCTTCTGTTTCGCTGTTGTACTGACCGTCCTCAGCTTGGTCAGACTCGTTCCCTGCTTCCGCTGGCACCTCTACAGCTTGGCTAGCCCCCTCTATGGCTTCTCGGTCCTCAGCTGGACGTCTATCCGAGAGAGGAGCTGTTTCCAGAGGTGCTGGAACCCTTTTCGTATGTGACGCGTGGATCCAATTGGGCAGGCCTCCCACCTTTACAGCTGTGTTTGTGATCAGGATGACCTGGAAGGGCCCACGCCAACGAATATCCAAGCAGCTTCTTCTCACATGTTTCTTCACCAGGACCCAGTCCCCAGGATACAGGTCATGGCAAGGGCCCTGGCACGCTGGAACCTCAGCAGCCTGTACCTGAAGAGACACAGAACGCATTGCGTCAGACAGCCCCTTACAATAGTCCAGGATCATATCATCTGTGATATTTAACAGTGCAGTAGCTGGAATAGATGGCAGCCTCATTGCTCTCCCCATTAACACCTCATGTGGTGACAACCCTGTTCTTCTGTCTGGGGTACTACGAAGGCTCATGAGGACTAATGGCAGGGCATCAGGCCAACTCAGGGTCGTTGAGGAACAAACTTTTGCTATCCTGCACTTGATCGTTCCATTGATCTGTTCCACAATTCCTGAGGCTTCTGGTCGGTAACTGCAATGCAGCTTTTGGTCAATATTTAGCGCTACACAGATCATCTTCACAAGCTCGCTGTTAAAATGTGTTCCCCTATCTGATTCCAAAAAGGCCGGCACCCCGAAGCGAGGAATGAGTTCTCTAAGCAGTAACTTGGCCACTGTGAGGGTGTCGCACCTACGTGTAGGGTATGCCTCAACCCATCTGGAGAACACACAAACAACCACCAAGACATAGCGGAGGCGGTTGCACCTTGGCATTTCAATGAAATCTATCTGCATTCTATTGAATGGACCTCCAGACCTTCCTATGTGACTTAGTGCAACTGGTGTTCTTTTCCCTACGTTCAGCTGCTGGCAGGTCACACAACGCTGGCACACTGCTTCTGCTGCTATTCTAAACTTAGGATTGTACCAAGTCTGTCTAAACACTCTCAGCATAGCATCTCTCCCTAAGTGTACGGGACCATGTATGAGCCTAGCCATTGGACTCACCATCTCATTGGGCAACACTGCTCTGCCGTCTGCTGAGACCCAAAAATGGGTCTCACCCATTACACATCCTGCCTTTTCCCATGTTTCTTTTTCAGAATCAGGAGCATTTTCTTGCATGGTTGACAGTTCATCCCAAGTATCAACAGTTTCCAGTATCATGGCTAATTCAGTTCTTACATTTATTCCACCCACATCCACCTCTGTGAAAGAGTACCCTTGTTCCGCGCAATACCGCGCAACTTCATCAGCATATCTATTGCCTTTCGAAACAAAGTCCTCATTTCTGGTATGTGCGATACACTTTACAACTGCGATACTTGCTGGGCATTGCAATGCCTCTAACAACAGGCGCACAAACTCTCCATTGCGAATGGGAGAGCCTGAAGAAGTCATGAACCCTCTTTGAGACCATAACTGCCCGTAATCATGAACTACCCCATAGCCATATTGGCTGTCGGTGTATATGGTGACTCGAATTTGATTGCCTGCTAAGCAAGCACGTGTCAGGGCAATAATCTCGGCTACCTGAGCGGAGTGTACTCCTTCCAGGCACCCAGCTTCCACAACTCCTTCAATTGTACAAACAGCATAAGCTGCTCTCAACTGCCCAACTTCGTCTCTTACACATGAGCCATCGACAAAGAAAACTTCGTCTGGGTCGGTCAGTGGCTCATCTACGATGTCGGGTCTGGGTTTGGTGCATAGTTCAGTCACATCGAGACAGTCATGGTCTGTATATTCATCATCATCCTCAATATCATTTGGAAGTGGCATCAATGTAGCAGGGTTCAAAACAGAGCATCTCTTGAGGGTCACGTTCTCTGCAGCAAGAATAACTTGCTCATAGCGCGTGAGCCTACTATTGGTCAGATGCTGTGTTTTGGTCCTGGTCATTAACAGTTCAACAGAATGTGGCACGCACACCTCTAACGGGTGCCCCATGACAATATTTTCACATCTTTCAATGCTGACACCCGTTGCAGCAACGGATTTGAGACATCCGGGCAACGCTGCGGCTACTGGGTCTAAAGTAGCCGAGAAATAAGCAACTGGTCTACGGGCATTCCCATGGATTTGGACCAACACAGACAACGCACAACCTTCTCTCTCACAACAGTAAAGAAAAAATTGTTTAGTGTAATCAGGCATTCCCAATGCCGGAGCACGACACAGGTCCTCTCTCAGCTGTAGGAACGCCATCAAACAGTCTTTGTCCCATGGTACCGGATCACTCACCTCCTTGTGCGTCAGTTTTTGCAAGGGCTTTGCTTTCAGTGAAAAGTTCACGATCCACTGTCGGCAATAACCCACCATCCCTAGGAACATCCTGACCTCTCTCTGTGTTTTAGGCGCATTCATTTTCATGATCGCCTCTATCCTGTCTGGTGACACTTTTCGTTTGCCTTTCTCAATTCTGTGTCCCAAGTACTGCACTTCTGTCAGGCAGTACTGCAATTTTCCCGGGGACACCTTGTGCCCATTGGCAGCTAGGTGATTTAACAAAGCAATGGAGTCTTCCCTGCAAGCTTCTTCTGTTTCTGACGCCACAAGGAGGTCGTCTATGTACTGGACCAGAACTGACTTCTGGGGCAGCACTAGACTTTCAAGATTTTTCTTCAAAAGCTGGTTAAAGATCGATGGGCTCTCTGTATACCCCTGAGGGATACGACACCATGTTAGGACGCGATTTTCCAGCTTAAATGCGAAAAGAAAATGGCTATCTTCGTCCAAAGGGATCGAAAAGAAAGCCTGACAAAGATCGATCACTGTGAACCACTCTGCTTGGAATGGAATCTGAAACAGTATCACTGATGGATTCGGTACCACTGGACAACACGAAACGACTATGTTATTAATCTTTCGAAGGTCCTGCACTATCCGAAATTTCCCATTTGGTTTCTGCAGACCCATAATCGGGGAGTTGCATGGACTACCCACGATTTCTTTCAGTATTCCCTGTTTAATCATGGACTCGATCACGGGTTTTATGCCTGCAATCGTTTCTGGAGTCAATTTATATTGGGGTGTTCTTGGGAACTCAGCATGCGGTTTCACTACAATTTTCACTGGGTCCACCCCTTTGACCAATCCAATCTCTTCCCCAGTGAAATCCCATACTTCTGATGCCACTGTCTCTCTCAAGTCCCAGGGGAGCTCATCTACTGTCAAAGTAGGGTACAGTTCCACGCATATTCTAGAGTTTGCAACTTTAAAGTCTGCATCATCATCATTGGTCAATACCTCCACTCCCTGAGGTGTACAGTATATAGTACAATTCAATTTACACAACAGGTCTCTTCCTAGCAGACACACAGGACTTGAATCGCAAACCACAAACTGGTGCTCATCACTGTACTTCCCTATTTTCACCTGCACCGGTTCTGTCAATTGGCTGGTTATTCTCCTGTTTGCGACCCCTACCACCTGTATAGTCTCTCCAGACATGGGCAGGTCTGGAACTGCAGCTGATCTGATCGTGGATCTAGTGGCTCCTGTGTCCACCAGAAATGTCGTAGGGCACCCTGCTACTTCTGCTTCCACATAGGGTCCCCTCTGATCTACCTCCAAGGCTGCCCCGAGGGTGCAGTCTTCTCTTTCCACTCTCTGTCCGGTTAATGGGTCCACATAATAGCACTCTTCCCCTTCCACAAACAGGGGCATTTGTCTATAGGTCTTACCCATACTCCCTACTCGAGGAGGTTGCGGGAACTGGGCTCGGGGAGGAGCCCCCCCCCCTTTGAGCACCTTTCCTTGGTATGGCGTTACCCCTCTTGTAGGCGCGCTCTGGACCTCTTCCTCCTCTATCTCTTGCTCTCCTATCTCTACATTGTAAGGGCACTCGCGTTTCCAATGCCCCACCTCGTTGCACTGGTGGCACCTAGTCGTTTTCTTCAAGGCAGCTATGTCTATTCTGGGTCTAAAGGTGGAACTCTCCTCATTGCCCTTGTTCTGACTGTACTGCTTCTTTCCTCCTGTACCTGTTCCTTGCTGCTGTTGCTGTTGTCCCCCCTTCCCTGCTGCCTGCATCTGTACCACCATCAACTTTTCCTTTAGTTTCTTAGCCTTGGAATCTATCTCATCACAGCAGTACCTGGCATATCTCAGTATTTCATCTAGGGGTTTAGTTTGCCAACAAATCGAGTGTTGCTGAATCATTAAACTAATATCCGGTCTCAGTCCCAAGACGAACTTGGACACAAATTGCCCTATGTCTTTTGGATCCATTACATCCAAGCCGCTATACTGTTTAAACGCCTTCAGCAATCTCTCGTAATATTCATGAACTGTCTCTTTGGGTTCCTGTCTTGTTCGGTCTATTCTGACCCAATCTATGTCTTGCATTGGCACTTTCTCTTTCAGCCAAGTCATCACTCTCTCGTATTTTGCCATCACAATCTCGGACGGCCCATTAGTCTTGGCATCTCTCTCTGGCTCCGTTGTGGGCCACTCAGCGCTAACCTTGCATGCTGTCCACAGATCGCCTGGTACTACAATGTCAAACAGCGTGTTCAGATCTATCCAAAGGACCTTTGAGATTTTTACAAATCTCTCCACTTGCTTGTACCACTCCACTGGGCTCTCTCGTAATTTGGGGAAAGAGGTGGTAAAAGCAGCTAAATCTCCCCTACTCCAAGGGACATGTACATAATTCCCATTTGCCACTTCACGCAAAGGGTAAGCTTCTATTCCCTGCTGTCCTGGTGTCATACCAATCATGCTTCTCCTGCCGGTCCCTTTCTTGGACCACCTCTCTTCCCACTTATCTAGTGCCCTCCAGGTCCTTATTCCAGTAATCAGTTCCCTTATGTGTGTTTTCAGCCCAATCGTTCTCCTCTCATCTAGGTCTCGATCTGAGTAATGTAGCCTGTGGTTACCCTGTAATGCTTTGGTTCTTGACAAGTCCACCATATATTTGCCTGCTAGTTCGACTAACTTCTCATGGACTGCTCTCGCTTTTCGAGTAATGTCCTTTGCCATATACAGTATTTCATCCTGTTCATACATTTCCATCCTTTCTAAAGGCAGGGTACCATCTACCATGTCATCCAGATCTGACCTTAAGCTGGAGACATCGAGTCTCTTGGCTTTTATCTCAGCTCGCAATATGTCTTTCGAAGGGGGCTCACTGGTTTCCCTACCATCCCAACTTCGAGCTCTTCGTTTGGGCTCGGGAGAGTTAATGGGTGGTCTCCCTTGCTCCCATCTCTCCAGGTCCCATGCTCGGCCATCTGATCTTGGAAGGTGATGGAACACGGGCCTGTTACCCCTACTCTTACTCTGCCCATTCTCATCTTCTTCTCTCCTCTCACCGCACATCTCTCTGTTATTTTCTCTCTGGTCGCTACACTCCCTTTGCCTCGTATCGCTCAGTATCCGATACGATCCTTCCTGGTTCCCCATATTCCCTGGGCTGCGCTCATTGCCGTCATCACAGGGACTATGGTGCGACCTCTCACAACTCCCATTCAGTTCTCTGGTGCCGGGCACACAGTGTGGACATTTAAAGCTGTTTCTGTACTCTTGTGCTCTCCTCTCCCCTTCACTGAGTATTGGGCGCGCCACCCCTTCACCCCCGGGGCCCCCGTTTTCCAGGTCTGTTCTACCTCCATTCCGGGCCCAATGGGTGACTCCCCTACTCCCTCTACAGTCCCACTCCGGGCTACTCTCCCCAGCCCCGCAGTGAGTCCGTGCTCTGCTGTCTTGACTTTCCCTTTCAGCTTCCGCAGCATTGATGCTCTTTTGAGCCTTCACTGCCTCATCCCACTGCTTCATGTACTCATTTAGCTCTTGAAAGGATTTTCGTCCAGATCCCCTCAGATCCATTGGCCATCTAGGGCCCCCAGGATCTCCTCCCGGGTCCCCTGCTGTGTGCATCGGTGTACTCCACTCTCTGGGTATCGGCATCTGACTTGGGGAATTAGTGGTATCGTTCCTCCTTGCCTCCTCTGCTCTTTCTCTGTCCTTCCGTTTCCGTTCTTCCCCTCTTGCTCTCTCTTGGTCATATATCGATATTATAGGACCTATGGTAACAGGTACCTGTAGTGCATCTGGTAATGGGTAGGATGTGGCGCTTTCCGTTTCCGGCGCTCTTTGTACCACAAACCTACCGACTACCTGTTGCACATGACTAGGCTGGGACAGCTCTTTCTTTGGCTCAGGATCCCACTCTGAACTGGGAAGCGGTCTATGCTCTCCTGCATTGCCCCCCTTTTCTCCTTCACTCTTCTCGACCTCTCCCCCTGCTCTATTATACGGGGGTGGCCTGTCTGTCAATAATCTGTTTATCAAGCTATCCTCTGTTTCGCTCTCATCATCTTCTTCCAGGGGGGTTTTATTTACGGGCGCCTCTAACACTGGGTACAGTTTATTTATTTCCAAATTATGCACTCTCCATCTTTTAGCATCCGCATCCCACCTGGCATCCTGTACTGCCCTTACCGATCGTTTCACCCTTTCTTGTCATCTGTTCATATTCTTTTCATGCGCTGCCCTAAGCCATGCATCAAGAGCTTCAAACTGGGTTGGTCTAGGCAAGGGTCTCATTGAGGTCATGACTGATTTTAATCGATGCAACACCTCTAACCTGAACGTCCCGTACTTCGGGAACGTCAGTTCCTCATTTCCTTCAGTAATCTTACTCCACTCTGATATCCAAAGGATCGTATGCAACCCAACATTTACTGCCATGTAACGAGCTGGCGTACCCTCCGGCGGGGCTTCTTCCCCTTCATACGATCCCCGCTTCTCTTTCTTAAACATCGCTTTCAACCATTTAAAACACTTCATAATTATGCGCACAAAATCCAGCCTCGCTACTCTGTTTACTTCCTGATGACAATCCACCAATCCTGTCGCGGCTTTGCTAGCTTGGCCTATCACAGCGCGGTCTTTCTCCTGTCGGCCAATCACGTCGCGACCCTGTCTGACGTGTTCGCTAGCTGGCCTATCACAGCGCGGTCTTTCTCCGGTCAGCCAATCACTGCGCGACACCACCTGACGTCTCTTTTCTCCGCTTCGCAGCAGCACCCCTTCTTTCTCAACTCGTCTCCCGGTTATGCATGCGTCCCATTCATACACCGAAAAATGACTACTTCCGACCAAGCGGTCACTTCTCTCGACTGTACGCCCACAGTCTATCTGTAATTGTCAACACAACTGACGAGATGTCTATCGTCTCTCTGATAGGTTGCTTACACACACAGTAACTTCCGACCAGCGTCCGTTACTCACGCACTCACTCTTACGTTCCCCCTATCTCGGTCTCTCGGGTGATCAATGGTACCTCATGACCCCCTTCACACTAGTTGACAATTACTCTGGGTGTCCGATACACCCGAACCACTTAAGCTCTCCTTGAACTTAAGATTTCCACCGGTTGCGCGCGCTCACAACCTGTTCCACAGTCACTCTACAGACATTCAACTCCGCCAGACATTACAACATAGATACAATACAAAACACCGCAATCTAACACGCATAACCCTTTATACTCACTCTCAACCGATACTGCTGCTTTTTCTGTCTCACGTCATCCGGATCTTCTCCAGCGGGCTGTTCTTCCGATCATCGATCTCTAGGGGCCTTGGGGTAAGCTAACCTGGCCTAGGTCACCGTCCTCAAGAAGGCAACCATCCTCTGCTACCAACTGAAAGGGCGAGATTTTGATCGATACCTTATATCTATTGATCCAAACCTCGATCTGGTCGACTGAACCTTTATTGCCTGTCTGTAAGGAAAGAAAGTACACCTATTTCCAAGTTAGTTCACCCAAGAAAGGACTCTACTCCCAAAGATCACGGACAACTTCTAATTTTCAAAAGTTTATTGTAAAGATATAATGAGCTGCAAATACAGGCATCTCAGAATGAGATTCACGAGATACACAGGTCCAATTACATACATGTGCTCTCGAAAAGCCCTCAGACGAGCAACAGAAATCACTAACACAAGTTCTAAGAATAATAAAGCTATCAGCATAGACGCATATCTCTCCTTCATTTAGGTTGGAGGAAAACAAACACAGGTTAGGCGTCCCTACCCTGTTCTAGATGGTATCCCTACTTAACCAAATCCCAACCTAACAAAGGTGTCAGCAGTGAATGACCCCCAAGGGAAGTCACTCACTCTAAGTCTCTTGGTGAAAACCTAAAGTTCTCCAGTCATGACCCCTCACTGCCTACCCATCCGCTCTCTAAAGGGTCCTCAGGTCTCTGCTCTAACTCCACCCAGGGGTGCTGTCCCTAATACAAAACAGTCAACAACATTTGAGACGCCCCTTGCGGAACGCCCCTCACGTGGTGCAACTTCTGGCTTTTTCCATGATGCTTTGTCTTGGGCCTCATGCGTTAGAGTTGACCTTGCTTCTCAGGCTCTTCTCCGGCCCGCTGATACCCCTTAAACATTCCAGAACCCTCCTCCATGTCTGGGCCGTCTACTGAACAGACCTCTATTCATTCATTTATAATTGGATCCCCCCTTTCCTGTCGCAGACCGATATCTGTAGCCAAGAACCCAACTCTCATAGACTTCTAAAAAGGCTTGCAACATTTCTCAGCCCAGACATGTACGTGTAAATCAATGCTAAAACATTTCAGGCCTACAATATTTCTCATTATGATTATAGCATTCAACTTCTTCATTTAATTAAAGCATGTTAATACTCTTATTCTATTATTAAGTAAACATTTCTATAAATCATGGTCTATTAAATGCAATGACCAAAAACCTTAATGCAATCTGTGTCGTGAAAAGAACCACCTTCCCTTTCCCTCCAGCTCTGGCCCTGAGGCCTACCACGTTCTGCTTTTAACCACATACCATCTTATGTTTTAGCAGCTTCACGACATGGATTCAAAATAAACACATCTAATAAAGTCATATAATGTCACACATTTCTGTATTAGTTCCACTTCTACTTAAATCTCTATATTAACTATACATTCAGAATATATTTGCAGATACTATTAGCACTCATGGCATTTCTCCTCATGATTTGTGCTTACTACAGGTAAGTGTGATGTACTCATACATTTAAATCAGTTTGCGCTCTCTCAAGTGTTTAATAAAAAACAAGGGTGCTTGAACGTTCTTAGGAAAAATTACATCAAGTTTTTCTTCCTCATTCGTAGTGTGCAAAAAACTGGTTCAACTCCCTCATAGCTGCACAAAACAATTGACATGCTTTGACTTATGGTCATATTATGGTGTCCTACTTGTATGGTATGGGCTTTTTGCACATTCTTTGGGTTCTTTAGAACAGAACTCAAGACTGTGTTAAAAAAGCAAGAGATTGTTTTCCCTTGCTTCCTCTCCCCTCAGTATACACTGGGACAATGTGATAGTTTTCCTTCAGTTGAGTATCCTAAATTATTAATCGCAGTCTTGTGCTGTTTGACATTTAGGATCAATGCTTTGGTGTGAACTTGTATGCACCGATCCCCAGGAGAACCTCATATGGTACAGTGTACACAATATGCTTCAGACAGTTCAAGGCACAGCTGATTGGTCTGCTACTCACACACCCTCTCCCGTTTTCGTTTTATTTCTGTTCTGGGGTCTTGGGACCATTTAGTGTAAAGTGTGTCCACCAGATAACAAGCATTGACAATGCCAATACATCTAGCTTTAAAGGAATGGTGTATGGTAATGTGAAGAATTACAAGAACATAGGCTGAGAATGGATATGTGCTTGTGTGGAAACAAAGAATTGTACAATAACAATGGTGTAGGTTAAAAGGTCAGGTGACGGTTGAACCATCAGGTTAGACTTACTAATCCAAGTAGGTTAATGACTACCCTCCTACTATCTGTGCTGCCGTAGAACAACATGGTAAGTTATCTCATTATATAAGACAGCAAACAATGCCATGTGTGATCCCCTGAATGTTCAAGCTCAGGCAGCTAGATAAATAAAGAAAATGATCACAGCTCTGTGGAGGGAAAGCAGATTCACGCGGAAGCACACATCTGCAATCAAAACAGGTATGTCTGACTCCAAACATGTGGGTGGAGCCAAAGACCCTCTCCTGGTGAATCTCACATAATGGGAAACAACTGTGTTGTTAAGTCAGACCATACACAGGATATGTCTTCTAAATCTCAGCTTTGTTGGGGTGCTTGACCTTTGAGCACTGCTGCTTACCAGCCCTTGGTAGTTATGCTGATGTCTACTCCAGGAGCAATCGGTCATCTGACCATATTTAATGTAACTATGTATTAGGAAGAGAACTCATCCCTAGGTGCTCGGCTTGAGCAACAAAACACTCAGTTATTCTCTTACGGACCTCCTCAGCGTGAGAAACACAAGGGCATGTAAAACTTGATACTTGCAACAAAAACCTGTCTGTCACTAGAGAACACGAACATTCAGAAGCAATTGACTGCTTCCATGAATGTTGTGCTTCACACTAGGTAATAATTTCCTACTCATTGGTGCTCAGAATAATATTAATAATAATAATAATAATAGTAATCATCATCATAATAATACTACGAGTAATGGTAATGATAATAATTATGAGTATGATAATAATGATAACAATAATATTGATAGTAATAATAATAAAGCAATATTAATACAAATAATGCTAATGATAATAATAATAATAATAACAATACTGATAATAATAACAATAACATTAATAATCATGGTGATGGTGATGATGATGGTGACGATATAATTATTTTAACCCTTTCCATGCGCCCATTGGCCAACGGCCGTCGCGAGCACTACCTCTGCAGTGATGCGCACGTCCGTTGGCTGACGCGGCCCCGCCCACTCAATGGAACGCCCGCACTGCGGCGGAATTTTCGCCGCGGTTAAGGCGTTAATACCCTTCAGCATTATATGTATTTTTGCAATTGATATAACTATTATAAGTCAAAATAGTAACAACAAAATGATGATGATGATGATGATGATGATGATTATTGCTGTTGGTATTATTGTGAATAGAGCCACGTGTAGCAGTAGGCATCTACTTAAACCCACATTGGCATGGACATTTTACAGAGAGCGGTTTAGATCAAGCGAAGATGACACGTTGGATCTACTTATTGGTGATGTTCTGCCTCCAGCAAAGAAAGCCACAAATCTGTGTGTAATATCAGATCCTGGCATGACAGAGAGAGCTGAACTGTTTGTATTATTCAAAAGCTGCCTCTTTAAATACTACCTTCTGAATAAGCTGATTCCAGAGAGCATGATTCCATTGACGTTAAAAGACAGAGAAGTGACAATTAATTAATTGATGAATGCAATGTTTCCTAATTAGTCCTAGCTGTGAACATTATTCCAAAATTCCAGAGGGTAGAAAATACATGGATGAGATTGATCTGGCACATTAGAAAGCATGATTGTATTTTGAAGGAACGACTTGCCTCACATTTTCTGCAAGTGACTGAAAAATAAAATATTAAAGATGGACTGTGGGGCCTATAACCACCAGGCAAAATCAGGATACAAGTAAGAGTATGCACTAGTTAACTAAAGCCAGTACACACGTGAGAGGAAGAAGGGCCACCGCTGGGTCCTAATTTTTTTCTGGTTCAAACAAAATGAAAAACAGAATCAAGATGGAGGCCATCGTTTATTTGTTCCAAATTTCATTGTTCTGGAATTTATCAGCCTTTGATAATCACAATTGTGAAAACTTGCCATATTTTAAGTTTCATTATTTTTTATTGGCAAAGGATCACAATAGTAAATACACAGAAGAGTAGATCCTCCCAGTACACACTCTCAGAGCAGAGGCATAAAGCTAAATAATGCCACCCTCCCACCTTTCAGAATGTGATGAAAGCCCCTGATGCTCCCACTTCTCCTAGATATTCATTGACCTTGGGCTTAACTCTTTGACGCTCATGACGAGCTCAGCTCGTCATGAGCGACGGCGCTCCGGTGCTCATGACGAGCTGAGCTCGTCATGACCGCGCCCATTCCGTGGAACGCTCGCACGCTGGGCTGATTCCCCTGCTGTGCTGAACGTTCCATTGGAACCGGCGCGGTCATGACGAGCTGAGCTCGTCATGAGCACCGGAGCGCCGTGGCTCATGACGAGCTGACCTCGTCATGAGCATGGGGGCGCTGTACGCGCCCCCCGCCCCCCAGCACAGCGGGGAAATACCACGAGCAGCAAAGGGGTTAATGGGGGCCATAAGGATTGAGTGCTCTCCTGCCCTGAAGAACTGCAGGGGCCTTCTTTACAACCCTGTCTCAGCTCACATCTAGTGCATTAAAAACCCTGTTTGAAAGTAAACCTTCAAACTGCTCAACACTGTAATCTATAATACAGGAACCTATCAAGGGCCCAAGATGGTGGGAGAAGAAGTATGCAATAGAAAACTAGCAAATAGCAGGGAAGCTTGCCACCTACAAAGCCTCTCCGCCCTTCCCCTAAAGGAGTATGAACTACTGGCCCGTTCAACCCAGGACTACATTATAAGCATCACCCCCAGAATTCACTGTACATGTTCAGTTAGAGCTTCAGATATGAGCAGTGCCAAATTGATGAAATCTTGTGATCCCAGCAGCTTCATCCGCACATGTGTTATTTAAGGCAACTGGTAGAAACCTGGTGGTTGTTAATCTATATAAGGGTAGCATGAGTCCCGTAAGAAGCCGTAAGGAACATCCAGATACATTACCTGTTTCAAGCATCCTTGTCTAGCTGATCAACAGTGGCGTCACTAGGAGGGTGCGGGGGGTGCGGACTGCACCGGGTGACACCATCACCTGGGGTGACACCAATCACGCACCAGGTGATTGGTGTCACCCCAGGTGATCGTGGTTAGTGGGGCAACGCTGCGAGCCAGTACGACGCTAAGGGGATGGGTGGGTGGCGCTGCGGCAGCAGTCTAGAGTTGACTGACAGCCTGCAGGCATGCCCAGGGGCGCATGTTCCGTTTTCTGGGCAGAGATCGAGGGTTGCTTCATGTCATGCAGCAACCCCCGGTCTCCTATGGGCAGGTAATAGTATCCCTGATCTAGCCAATCACAACGCGGCCATTGCAGCGTTGTGATTGGCGCAGGGGAGGGAGGGAGGCTGCTTGAAGCCTGCTTCCCTTCCTGTTGGAAAAAAACGCGGCAGCTCAGGACCGGTCAGGAGCGTTGAAGCGGCGCGGAGCAGGAGGTAAGGTAAGTTTTTTAAATTATAACAGGGGGTGACACCTTTACCCGCACTGGATGACACCAACCCTAGTGACGCCACTGCTGATCAATGGAGCATTTAATCATTGATGAACAATATGTCTCATCCACAGAGCACCAAGTCGCCTACTATCACCATGCCTGTTGGCACACTGTCCCCTACCACTAGTCTTTCCACCTGAACCATCCCAGGGTTTAGCGGTGAGCTCTTTTTGTTTGTTTCCTGCTCCCACCCTCCACAGTCATCAGACAACTCTCACCGCCTGGCAGGGTTCAAGGTAAATTTATGATCTCTCTCGGATTATAGAATCTGTTTTGATACTTCCCTTATGACTGATGATGTATTATCACCCTAGTGATGGTAATAAAATAACATGTTCCTCAGAAATGCCACTGACAGCCCTTCTCTTGTGCCACCACTTGCAGCAAAGCAGAAGCATGATGATGCGTCCATATATATCCGCGCCGCATTAAACTGGAGTCCCCAGCCCTTTGTAGCAATCTGTTATCCTAAGGCAGGAGTGCAATTTCTTTCCAGAAGGCAGGATTTCCCTCTAAATCGAAAGTGCTGTCATTGGGTATGATGGAGTATTATTTGGCATTTGGAGCCCAGCTCTGGGGCTTTAGGGACAGCAACCGACTCTGGGTCTGGCTGTGCCGTTGTCACTGCATCTTCGTGCCCGTGGGCCAATCACGTCCCCTCTTGATGCCTCCGCTTATTCGAAGGCCCTTTGGTAATAATATGTGTTAATAGTCTGTGATATTCACAGGCAGAAGCATCTTTCCTTTCACAAAGCCACACAGTGTTGGCTTTCAATGCATACAGATTAATATAATTATCAGGAACAGTGTGGGAAACATTATCGCACTTAAACGCGCTTGGAATTTAAATCGACAGGCATAAAAATATAACATTGGCTTGTTTCTTTACTTTATTTAGCTGTCTCTTGCTTTTCAATTTGTACAAACAAAAATGTATTTGGTTTCATTCTGTTGCTTTAACCCTAGATAGTGGCAGTGATTAAGAATGTAATCATTGAACATCTTTATTTCGCTTTCATTTGAGGGTTTATGTCTATCTATGTGGTTGAATGCATAGTGCCACAGTTCAATACAACAGAGGCCTCTGGGTAATATAAATATCAAGACAGTAAACTTTTTTTTGTGGGAGGTAATTTGATTTACGATATTAGAAATTATACATTAACATATTTTTATCAGCAGTATTTCATTTTATCAGCTGTAACCCCTTTTTTTCCCCGGCAGTTTTATTTGCAGGACAAAATGTTTATATTGATATACAAATGCAACAATGAAGAATACATTATATTCTGTAATATGGTGTTAACAGCATGCACAGGGCAAATCACTGTATATACCAGTGGTGGTCGGCACGGATCGGGGGTGGCGGGGCGAGGGGGGGGCGTGAGGTAAAAATGGGGAAAAAAACCTTACCGCGTCTCTCCTCCGCGTTGGGACGAAACAGGAAGCACCCAGGCTGCCCTAAGACAATCACAACGCTGCAATGCAGCCTTGGTGATTGGTCTGAGCACTGTGGTTCTGCGCTCAGCCAAAGAAAGCAGCCTGGGTTGAGAACATGCAAAGTGCACATGAATATAATGCACACTAACAGATTGTGCCCACCACTCCTCCCCCTGCTTTGAGAGCAGAGCAGCCTTGCCCCGCAAAACTGCTGCAGCAGGAACAAATAAAATGATGACGCTGAGATATCTTTTTTCCCCTTTATTTCAATGCTGCAAAGCAGTGGGGCGAAGTCCCTCCACCTTAGCGGACGAACCGCCACTGGTATAAGCGGGAAACATCCTTTACAACGAAATTTTCACAACGCTGTACCATTACCACGCATGTTTTACAATGCAAGTCGTTACAACGACTTGCGCTGGAGGGCGCTGTAGGATAGGGAATAGTTTAATTTACTATCCAACACCTTCCCTACTATCGACGGGGACTGGAGTTGGAATAGTAAATTAAACTATTCACTATCCAGCGCCCTCCAACCGAAGTCATTGTAACGACTTGCGTTGTAAAACCTGCGTGGTAACGGTACGCGTTGTGAAAGCACGCGTTGTACCATCATACATCCGAATAAGCCACTGGCAACATTTTGAGTCAGATTGAAAAATCTGCTGTTGCATCTTTGTTTATGCGGTAGGGACAATGCCGCCAACAAATCATAACACGACTGGCAACCGTTTGCTTGATATGCTCAAGGTGTACTAACATCTCTCCAAGGCTCTCATTAGCCGCTAATGCTGCTTAAATAAGCTGGATGCATATTGGCTGGAATGAGCATAAGGCTGCTAAGGAGTCAACTGAGGAGCAATATGATTTATATGACTCTGTTGTCTGGGTGTAGCTGAAATGTGCAATTCCTCATCAACAGTGGGGCAGAAATCAGTCGCGCGAACACATGTAAATTGTTTGCTTTGATGTACCTTCACTTTGACATGCCCGCTGAGAAATGTTTTTGGGAGTAAGGCGATAAAAAATATGAGGAGCGCGAATGACAGCTGATGATATTTCACAATAATGATGTGTGATGCGATTCAGCGTCAGGGTTTTCGAGCATCTTTTCTGTGTGCTGTTATTGCCTGTCTTTCCCAGGCGGATGGGCCATTTATCGTCATTCTGCAATGCGTGCATTCCGTCGTCTACATTTATGTTTTTTGTTTGTGGCCTGCCTTTCTGCATTGCTGATCTGGGAGCTGTTATGTGTTGCAACTTTCAAATTACCCTTTTTTTCCCTCTGGCAACTACTCTCATAAAATGATCATAAAAAAGAAAATGATGGCCGTCTCGCACTAGCTGAGTTTATGTAGTTAACTGTTAGTAGACTCAGTCAGCACTACGAATTCGAAGAAAAAAATCCAGCAACATGCGGCAAATAATCACACCGCGTGAGAGAGCGAGGAAGTGAGTGAGTGATGTTGTGTCCTGCCGATGGGGTGTGACAACCTTAAGGACCACAACTAGGGGCCTACACTGCGGGGCATCTAGGTCTAACTAGGCCTGACACGTGGCCCTAGAAATAACTGAGTCAGACTCTGGGAATAACTTGCTGGCTCTCCGTGCGCTCGTTCCAGAACTGCGTACGTGCGTGCGGAGCCTCTCTTTATTATACCAGGTCACATGACTTAAACACTGCACGCCCCTTGCGCCAGGGGCGGATCATATCCCCAGAACATAACATTCCTCCTAAAACAAGAAAAACCCAAACAACTTCAGCAACAGTCTTGATGGACAGTCTATTATAAAGTTTTCCATAGACTCCAAGTTCACTTTTTCCACAAAGATACCACTACCAACGGGTAGGTCGTGTTAATGAACATTGTACTTAATACTGATACATGAAACAGTCTTACGTGAGGTAATCGCGTAGTCGGCAGGAAGGCGTCGGGTTTCTTCTCAGCCTTTGATGCACGCCCCTCTGGCTTGGGCCGTCTGTTTCTGGGGCGGTGTTTGCCTCAGGCGCCTCCATGTCGGCCTCCTCCGGATCTGAAGCTCCCTCCTGGGCCTCAGCGCCGCCCTCCGCCTCTTTGATCACCGCCCTCGAAGTGTTACTCTGTGTGACCTCGAGACTAGGCGCCGGCTCCTGGCCTGGCAAGTCCTTGGCAGTTTCGGTTTCTGCAGGCAGAGTTGGGGGATCTGATGTTCTGCATTCCCCATGGAAGTGTTTAAAGTGTGACACGTTGCGGGTTACTGTCTCTCGTCCTCGGACCACAGTGATACGGGTGCCTTTCACACTAATTACTCGCCACGGTCCTTTTTCATAGTTCAACCTGAACTTTCCACTGGTCACCCGGTTGCGAAGGAGTACCACATCCCCTCTGCTGAATTGTGTCACTGTGGCTCTTCTCTTCTGGCTAATCTTAGCAAAAGCAGTCTTTCGTTTGTGTGCAATTAGTTCTTCATTCACAGTTTCTGGTGCCCACTGGGGATGGTGAGGAATAGAGTCAGGTATGATTCGTCCCATAAGGAGATGCGCCGGGGCTATCCCCGTGGTCGAGTGCGGGGTTTGCCGGTAGCTGCGGAGAAATGTGAAGATAGCCATCTCCACAGACTGTCCTTTGTCATGGGCAATACGAATCACTTTGTTCAAAGTTCTCATGAAGCGTTCCGCTTCCCCGTTGGCTTGTGGCCAGCGCGGAGTGATGCGTCGATGTCGAGTGCCCAGGGATGACAGATAGGTGGCCAGATCCTGTCCTTGAAATGGGGGCCCATTGTCCGTGCGGAGCTCACGCATGGCCCCATGAGTAGCAACAATCTTTTCTATTTTCGGGATAACACTCTCGGCACTGGTACTGGCTACTATCTCCACTTCCGGGTACTTAGAAAAGTCATCAATCATCACCAACGTGTACCTGCCATCCGGGAGACTGCCAAAATCCATGCTGACCCTCTCCCATGGCTGTAGTGGGCGAGGTTCCACTGCAATTGGAGCCTCACGAGGGGCCTCCCCAGTCACTTGACACGCAGCACATGTCCTCACCACATTTTCCACCATGTCATCCATCAGGGGAAACCACACCTTTGTTCGCAGTCGTGCCTTGGTTTTGACTATTCCTTGGTGACCTACATGTGCCAGCTGTATTACTTGGTCAGTTAGGGCCGATGGTATCACTATGCGATGCCCTCGCAGAAGGCATCCCGCTTCATCCTCATTGAGTTCCTCCCGGACGTGATACAGGCTTTCCATTATTTTCCGAGCCTCGGGGGTGAGCACCTTCCACCCATCCTTGGCCCGATGCCAGTTGGCCGTGTGGAGAAGTTCTTTGGCCCTCTGGAGACAGGCATCTTGTGTCATGGCGTTTACAATGTCACTGATGGAGAGGGGACGAGGGCATGATCGCGCCACCACCCATTTGACATAGGCCTCCGTCTCTTCAGCCTCCTCCATCTCTTCTGGCGTAGCTGGTCTGGGATGTCGTGAGAGATAGTCCGCCGGGTTCCTTGCTCCTGGTTGATATTCAATAGTGCAGTTGTACTCCTGTAACTGGAGCAGCCACTTTTCTATGCGAGGCGGCGGCTTGGATGAGGTTCCCGCAAACAGAGACAGTAGTGGTTTATGGTCAGTCACTACCGTGAATGGCTTGCCATAGATGTACAGGTGAAAGTGCTGGCACCCCCAATGAATGGCGATTGCTTCTTTCTCGATTTGCGAGTACCGTTGTTCCGTGTCCGTGAGGGATCTGCTCGCGAAGGCGACAGGTGTCCAGTCTATGTCATCCCTTTCCTTTTGCATGAGGACCGCTCCCAATCCGGCAGGCCCAGCGTCCACTGCAATGAGCGTGATGTTTCGTGGGTCAAAGAAGGCAAGCGTGGTATTGCTGGACAGAGAGTCTTTGATATCTCGGAATGCCTTTTCCTGCTCCGGTCCCTAGTTCCATGGAGTGGAGTCCTTGGTAAGGTCCCGTAGGGGAAGCGTGAGATTGGCCAGATCTCTGATGAACCGGCCACAGTAGTTGACCATGCCCAGGAAGCTCCGGACTTCGGTGACGGTCTTAGGGGGTGGCGCATCTTTAATGTCTTTCACTTTATCAGGGTCTGGGTTGACACCATCGGCTGAGAAAATGTATCCAAAGAACCCTATTCGGCTCCGCAGGAACTCGCACTTTTCTCTGTGGAGCGTGAGTCCTGCCTCTCTGAGTCTTCGAAACACCTGAGTCAGCCTGTGATTGTGTTCAGGAATGGTGCGGGCATGTATCATTATGTCGTCACTGACATTTATCACTCCAGGTATTCCAGCAATTAACTCTTGGATGACATTCTGAAACACCTCCGCTGCGCTGGAAATCCCGAAGCTAAGCCGAGTGTACCTTCGAAGGCCAATATGGGTGGAGAAGGTGGTAATGTTACGCGACTCCATGTCCAACACCAACTGGTGATATCCTGATCGTAAGTCCAGCTTCGAAAACCAGCAGGCCCCTGCCATCTCTCCGATGAGGTCATCGATAGTGGGAGTGATGTGACGCTCCCGTTTTATGGCGGCATTAGTAAGGCGCATGTCCACGCAGATCCTGACCGCTCCGGGCTGTTTCGGTTTCCGGGTGACCACGATGGGCGAAACCCAGGGGGTGGGACCCGAGACCTTCTCGATGATGCCCGCAGCTTCCAATTTATGGAGTTCCTCTTCCACCAGCGGCCGGAGATGGAAAGCGATGCGACGGTGTCGCAGAGCCACCGGCTGCACCGTTGGATCAATATGTAGGTGAATCTCCCGACCCTTGAACCTTCCAATGCCCTCAAAGAGGTCCGGGTATTCCATGAGGAGGTGTTGGACTGACTCCTCATGAACTCCAAAGGCAAACGTCACCACGCCCAGGTCTTCAGCCGCCCTGCAGCTCAACAGCATGCCTTGGCCCTCTTCCGACACAAAGATGTTGGTTCTGATGGTCTTGTTCCCATGGCGGATGATTGCTCTGAATTTTCCTCGAATCTTGAGAGGGGTGTCTTGTCCATACGCAAAGACGGTGATGGGGGTGGGGCGCAGCGCCGGAGGCATGGCCATGGTTCTGTAGAGTGAGACGCTCATGAGGTTTATGGATGCACCCGTGTCCACTACCGCTATTAGGTCTTGGTTCGCCACCTGTATGGCGCATTGAGGTAGCGGCCTGGTGCGGCGGGCGGCAGTGCCGATCATGTGTACCTTGTGCACCGACCGTTCTTCTTCTTCATCGTCATCCATGTCACTGGGACTCTGTTCCCCTTCCGTTATGGCCTGCACAACGGGGCGTGGTTTGCGGAACTTTTTCGATCGGCACACCTTTTCAAAATGATTTTGCCTGCCACATCCCGAACACCTCTTGCCTCGCGCTGGGCATTCTGCCATCTGGTGTCGCGGACCTCCACAATAGCCACATGACTGTCCCGACGCTCCACCCGGGGTGGGCGGTCTCTTGTGCCACTTGGTGGGCGTGTGGGCCTGGATCTTGTTAACCGGTTCCACTTTGACCGATGCTTGCAAGGCAGCTTCCATGTGCGCCGCCCTGGCCTTGGAAAGTTCCTTCGTGCGGCCGAGAGTTAAGATATCAGCCAGCGGCTTGCCAGACTCCTCCAGAATCCGTTCCCTCAGTTTGGCCGAGGCACAGCCCTGTATAATTTGCCCACGAATCTCTTCAGTGGTATCTTGAAAACCACACGTCACCGCCAACCTTTTAAGTCGTGTATGATATGTGTCTAATGATTCCTCAGGCAGCTGACGCGCTTGTCGGAACACGAAGCGTTCATAGTCTTGATTGGCCATAGGCTCAAAATGGGCATTGAGGGCATTGATCAACGTGTGATGTGTTTTGGGGGTCGCCTCTGTGAGGGTCCGAGCGATGGAGTGAATGTCCTTGCCCCCTAGATGTAACACCATGGCCCGTTTCTGTTCCTTGTGTGTTTTCGTAGCTTCGAAGAACACTAGGAGTCTGTCCACCCACTCCTTCCATTTGGGAGCGAGAGCAGAGGGCGCACCCTCCACCACAAACGGTTCAATGGGCGGAATCGTGGCCATCCTCTAGGACGTGCCGGAACAGGCACCCGTCGCGACCACCAGATGCGTGCGATGAAACAGGGCACCGCCCTGAGCGGCAGGCTGAGCGGACTGAAGCGCGCTTCACGCACGGGCTGGGAGGCACAGTTGCGCGCTGGAGGTGAAACCACCGGAAAGAGGGCGTGTCGACTGGGCAGACCCACCGAGTCGCACTGCAAACAGACGCCGGGTAGCACGGTTCACCTACCAGACTCCAAGGTGCAAGGTCGCCCCTCCAAGCGCTCCGTGTGGGGGTGGGGTACACCGTAAGGCACGAGCACCACGAGCCAAAAGACGGGCTCGCAGCCGCCTTACGGGGCAAGATGCAGGTACCCCCACCCAGCGAGGATTCAGCAACCACCCTCGTCGCCAATTGTTGTGTCCTGCCGATGAGGTGTGACAACCTTAAGGACCACAACTAGGGGCCTACACTGCGGGGCATCTAGGTCTAACTAGGCCTGACACGTGGCCCTAGAAATAACTGAGTCAGACTCTGGGAATAACTTGCTGGCTCTCCGTGTGCTCGTTCCAGAACTGCGTACGTGTGTGCGGAGCCTCTCTTTATTATACCAGGTCACATGACTTAAACACTGCACGCCCCTTGCGCCAGGGGCGGATCATATCCCCAGAACATAACAAGTGAGTGATTGAGTGATTGAGTGAGTGAACGCGTGTGTTCTCGTGTGTTCGTATGCCTGGACCTATGCTTATAAACTGCCTCAAAATATTTCCGGAACTCACTGGAATATTTGGGTAAATCGTGGATTAAGTTTAGAACAGGCTGTGACCTATATTTACTTATGCATTCTTTTGTATCAGCACAAATTGTGTTTTGTACAAGAAAAGTTTCTCATAACAGTTTATATGTAAAATGATTCACCTTATGGTTTTGGGTGGATTACATTTATGAGAAATTGTGTGCTAGAATGATAAATACTGCGAAAATAGGCAGAACATATACACGTGAAGCACTCATACATTTTATCGTACATATTTACTGTTCCAAAGAGCAAAAAATTGGATTATGGATTAGAAAGGGACGCATTAGCTCTTGTGTTGTTTACCAAATGTGGGTGTTCTTTGATGGTAGTTTCAGAGGCAGCCAACGCATATTAACCCCTTCACTGCGGCGGCTATTCCGCCGCAATGCTAAGGGGGCAGGGTGGCCGCGCGGCGCTCCCGTGACGGAGAGGTTCCGTCACGAGCCTCGGGCGCGCTGTGCTAGTGACGGAACGGTTCCGTCATGGCCCCGCCCGCCCAATAGAACGCTCAGCGCAGGCGCGGAATTCGCGCCGCGCAGGCGCGGCCAGCGGGCCGTGACGGAACCATTCCGTCACAAGCACAGCACACCCGAGGCTTGTGACGGAATGGTTCCGTCACAAGCATGCAAGGGGTTAACAGTGGTGTGGTGAGTGGAGGGTTGTGTGGAGGGGTGGAGGGCGCGAGGGGTGCGGAGTGTGGGGGGATAATAAACAAGCATTAGAAATGCAATAGGTCTAGGGTTTGTTTGTAAGAGCTATTTGCTTTGTAATTTGCAATGTCTTTTACATAGGTGTTATTGAGTGTATATGCGTATTATGTGTCACGAGGTGTAATTATTTGGAGTAGCATTTTGCGTTGTGAAGTGTTATGTAGTGGGGTTTTATTATGTGGTGTGCTGTTGAATGTTGTCGTATGAAGTTGAATTATGTGTTGTGAATTTGATATATGTAATGTGAAGTGGTATTGTGTTGTGGATTGGAATTATGAGGTCTGGTATTGAATTATGTGGTGTGGAATGGATTTGTGTGGAGTTGAATAGTGTGGCATGGAACAGTGTGAAATTATGTTGCGTGGAATTATGTGGCATGGTGTGGAGTGTATTTATCTGGACTGTTATGCGGCTTAGAGTGGATTTATGTGGGGTGGGTGTATTTATATGGTATTGAGTAGCGTGTAATTAGGTGAAGTTGAATTATGTGGTGCTGCGTAGTATTATGTTGAGTGTAATTTTGTTAAGTGTTGTGGAATTGTGTGGCATTGTGTTGAATTATGTGGAGTTGAATGCTTGTTGTCTATGTACAGCAGTGCTGAGGGAGCAGACTTTATGGGAGGTGAACCGATGTTTTTTCTGTCCTCTTACCACCCTGAACTGTCATGAGTGGCATGGACTGGAATTATGTGGTGTGGTATTGAATTTTGTGGCACGAGGTGGATGTTTGTGGTGTGGATTGGATGCATGTGGAGTGTAGTGGAATTATGTGTTGTTGAATGCTGTGGCTTTTGAATTGTGTGGCGTGAATCTGTGTGATGTTTAACGAAATTATGTTGAGTGGTATTATGTGGCCTGGTGTGGTGTGTATTTATGTTGAGTGTTGATTTGAGGCATGGAGTGGATTTATATTGAGTGTATTTATGTGGTATGGAGTAGTGTGTAATTATGTGGCCAAAAACATGGACAATTGTTCCACCAAAGCACGAAAGCATAAACTAAATCCGGAGTACGCACTGCCAATAACGCATTCTTAATACTTTTACTGCATGTTTAAAATTTAGTCAATAATTGTTTTTCACCTTAAGAGGATCTGATTGGAAACCCTAAAAACTGCAACTTTTCCCATATACTCTGGGGTACTGAAAGTAAATGAACATTAGTTTGCAAAAGTTTAAATGACAGCATCGAAGCCAAAAAGTGCAAACCAAATACAGTATAGAGTAACCCAACCACTATGCGCAAAATTATGCAGTGTGTTTTTGATGTGCAAAAAGCATAAGATAAGCTTTTTGTTTTGTACAAGAAAACTATTTAAACCAGAGCTTAAAAAGAATGTGTGGAATATTTAAATGCAACCAATGTCATTTTTTTTAAAAGATAAGGCCATTGCATCAGCACTGTTTTTACAAGAAACAGAAGTCTTTTCCAACACTTTTGTAAAATAATGCAGCTCTATGCTCAGACTTTTCGCTAACGAGTAAAACGAGTGTAAAATGGATGAGCATTTGTTTAAATCTACTTTATCTTTGGTTTGGGGGTGCCTAGTTCAGTTTTCCAAAAGATAGGAATGGAGATAATGAACAAAGGGCTTCCGGCGTGGTAGCTTTTTGTTTTCTTGCGTAAATGTTTTACACAACCCTACCCTGACAGCATCTCTGTGCATGTTGCACGTCAGCCTTCCTGAAGGAGCACCACCAATTAAATGATTGCGTTTCAAATTTTAATGATGATTGGCCCAAAGTTTAAAAGTCAGTATGCACGAAGCAAATAACGCATACCTAGAATGTAGAACGATGCAGAATTGATGCATAGGAACATGGAGATAGAGAGATGGAGAAAGGGGCATAGCGCGGAGGGCTGAGCGACAGCAGGCATAGAGAAGTATAGTTTAAGATAAGGAATAACAAAAAATGCATAAAGGTCACTGAGAAACAGGCTAAAGACAAACAGACTAGCGAACAGTATAAAGTGAACGGAGGGATGTGTAGTATAGATAAAGGATATATAGAGCGAGATGGGATAAAGAGTGCAAAAATAATTGAGTATATAATTGCTATTGGAAAGGTAAAGTGAAGAGTAGGAAACAAGGCATAAGGATAAGGAAAGAGAGAGCAGAGTAAGCAAGACAGAGATATTTGGAGAGCGAACTGAGAGGCACATAGAATAGAGAGAGAAAAAGGATGAAAACAGCGAGGCTTTGTGAGAAAGAGTTACATAATGTGCAAGAAAATGCGTACTGTCATTTCCGAGGCTGCCTGAGGGACTGGGACATCAGTGGGATACTAGGGGGCCCCCAGAGTGGGTCGCGTGTCCTGCAAACTTCCCCTTCATCCGGTGGCTGCTCTATGAATAACAGAGCTGAGAGAGTCCAAAGGGCATGCAGCTCGCGGACAAGTGCGCAACAGGGACTGACACGGAAGAGCGCCCGGTCTGGGAGACCCTTCTAAAAAGTGAGTGCCTTTCTCTTCCAGCCTGACTCCCTAAAATGGCCCCCATAAGTATGCCCTTGTCCAAAGCACTCCTACTCACCTTGCTGGGGATGGATAAAGCTTTTTTGCCCCAGAGTCTGAGATCCTTCTGAAAAAGTCCACAGTGACAATGGAAATCATACATATTGGAGGGCTGGGATTGATCCCCTTACCACTGGGAACCATCTCCTAGGGAACCGTCTCCTACCCTGCCGGACGTCGGACAGTGTTCACGCTGGGTTTTCTACCCCCTCAGCCACCTCTTCCCTCCTTCATTCTTGTGAGTATGCTTGTGATCAAAGCACTTCTCTCCCCTTGTTGGGGAGGGATCCAGCATCTATGCCCTGGAGTCTCAGCGACCCCGCTGAGAGAGTCCAGAGCGACAAGTGAATCACACAAAACGGAGGACTGGGAATGATCCCTTTACCGCGAGGAGCCGTCTCTCACCCAGCCAGACGTCGGACACAGTTACTTCCTCGTCTCCACTCTGTGTCTCCTACCCCCTCCCTACCTCTTCCATCCTTCACTCTTTGCCTACCTCCCCTATTCCTTTCCTCTCTCCCTTGAATTTCTCCCTCCTGCCTGCTTTGTATATGCTTATGCCTATGCTCGGATTAATCTCCCTCCCCATTACCCTTTTACGTTACATTACCCCTTTACCCTTCTACATGCCTTGAACCAGAGGATGTAACCAGTAAGCGATGTACCTTCTGTAACAGTGTGTAACATGTAACCTGTGTAACTCTCCTCATATTAATCACTCTGACACCTCCAGGTCTAGCCTGCGCTATATAAAACTCAAGTAAATAAATAAATGAGAAAGAGGTAAAGAAAGTGATGAGATAGAAATATACTTGGAAAGATAATGGAAAGGCAGAGTGACAAAAGACAACAAAGTCACTGAGAGAAAAGAGAGAGATATAGATGAAGACTGAGATAGAGATTGAGAGAGCGCGAAGCTAAAAGAAAGTGAAAGAACCTGTGCAGATCCCCTAACTGCTAGAAATATTCAGTGTGTTTCTTTTATAGAAAAATATGCGTTGTAACAATGGAGACTGAAACAAGCAGGTTTGAGCCAGTAAACCAGATTAGTCCTTTGTGTTTTAAAAAAAAATGGAGTGTTATCTGAACGGCATATTGAACAGAGAGAGAGAGAGAGAGAGAGAGAAGGCATTCTAGTTGCTAATCACAGAAATGTGTGTTGTTTAAATAAAGCAGTAACAAATACCAGCATTGGGGAAAACCGATGCCTGATGTGAAAGGTGGCTTGTGAAACATGAATTAAATATACTGGAGGATGGGTACAAAAAGCAACAAAACATGCTGTGCCTTTTTAAACACTCTGTCCTTAGAGGCATATGTTTGTAACGGATGTATGACATTACAACGCATGCTTTTACATCGCATGCCTTTACAACGCGGTATTTACAACGAATACCTTTACAACGCATAGTGCTTTGGGGCGCTGGATAGTGAATAATTTAATTTACTATTCCAACTCCAGTCCCCGTGGATAGTAGGGAAGGTGTTGGATAGTAAATTAAATCTATTCCCTATCCTAGAGCGCCCCCCAGCGCAATGCGTTGTAATGGTTTGCGTTGTAAAAGTTGCGTCGTAAAGGCACTGCGTGGTAAAAGTTGCGTTGTAAAGGTTGTTTACCGTTTGGAACCCGTAAACCTCACAAGATAAGTGTCCTGGTGCTGTCAATAGATAGTATTTGGCCTAACTGCTAGAGTGGTTAATCTTGGAGCTGGAGAGCCAGGTTCGAGTCTCAGCAGGGACGCTGAATACCTTGTGCTTCTGGGCAAGTGTTTTAATTTCTCAGCCCTAACAAAATGAATGTGTCAATTTGTAGCTACACTTCTGCTCATCATGTGAAGCATCTGATACCTTGAGGTCGAGTTTGCCCAATGAAAAAAATGCCCCAGAAAACTAAATACAAGCCAATAAATGTATGTTTTCTTATTTGCTAATATAAAAGTCCCCTTTCTTATGTAATGTGCCCGATCCCCAAAACGTCAACATTAGAAATATATTTTGTTTTCTAATGAACATAACCTCCAAGATAAGCCCATTCTGGTTGTAATTCACACACATAAGTGAGCCTTTTTTAAAGACCGTAACTCATAATAAGAGAAGTGGTGTTTTTTTTGTTTTTGTCGGAAAACTGTAACAAATAATAGCAGTGGTGAAACACGATTCGTTGAGTGAAAGGTTGCTTACAAAACATCAATTAGGTATACCCGAGCAGAGGCACACAAACAAACGAAACCTTCAGTGACTTTCTCTTTCTGAACACAGTGTTTTGACTGAGCTGCAGATGCCCAGATGGGAGGAGGGGCATCACACTCTATAACCGGAGGAAAGGTAAACACAGTGTAATGGGTAACAAAAAGATTCACTTAGTGAAATTGCCTTCGAGAGAACCAAGCCGCAAAGGAGGGACAATTTCCAGGAATGCCCCAATAAAATGACAGTATTTCTGAATGGCACAACACATAACGAATGACAATGATTGGCTTGTCAAAAGCCCACAGAGGAAATATGCAACAGCCTTGTCTGCGCATGCACTGTCTATGCTTGACCTAAAAATCACATTTTGAATTTCCCGAAGCTTTGCTTGCTTTCCTGTCATCAAACAAAAGAAACATTATTTTTCGTCAAGTCGCTTATTGACACTGACAGTGCAAGTCTTGTATGTATCTAGAGCAATAGTTGGCCATGCGAATGAATGTAACATGGAAACATCTTGTGGGGGATTGACAGCTGACTGCGCTTGCACTTTAGCAGGATTGGGTATCATGCCCTCATCAGAAAGGATATGGCCAAATTATTTTAACTTTGTCTTATGGTACTCACATTTCTCTGCATCCAAAGTTAAACTGTCATCAGTGAGCAACTGACAAACTTGCGTGAGAACGTTGTCATGCTCCTGTGTAGCTCCGAAAAGCAATATGTCATCACTGTAATTGAAAGCATTAATGACTGTCAGTATGATATGTTGAATGACATCTTGGAATAGCTCTGCAACTGATGACACACCAAAATGCAGTCTCTTATAACAAAATAGACCAACCAACATGTGTGGAAAAGCTTGCAACGTACCTGCAATTTTCCATGAGTTTCAACTGATAATATCCTTTATTTAGATCTAGGCGAGAGAATACCTTTGAACCATTCAATCGGGTTATCATGTCGGCAATGTGCAGCCCTGGATGTCCTTCTCTTTCAATTGTCTTGTTCACTTGACGCAAATCCAAGCAGATGCATGCAGCTCATTCACTGTCCTTTTTGGGTACTACCACTATGGGAGAAACCCATGGAGATGGACCAATGGGAAGCTCAATGATATCATGTTTAAGTAGAGATTAAGTAAAGATTCAAGTTTTTTTCAACATCTTCCTGCAAGTGAAAGGCAATTTGTCTGTGTCTTTGAGCAAGAGTTTCTCTCAGCATTCATCGTCTCAACGCATCTGACAAGCATCTGTCAATCACTCTGAGGTGAATAGCTTCCTCATCATTAAATTAATTTAACTTACAGTGTTTGATGAGTATTCCAGTTTCTTAATAAATGTGTCAATGGTCTCACCAGCTTTCTTTCATTCTTGACTGAAGATGTACCTTTTGTATTCTACATTTGGCATTAGATTGAACTTGAGATTGAAGTCTGTTGTGATTTGACTGTATGTAGTTTTGTCAACTTGTGTGGCATTTTCTTCATGACTTCTTTAACACCTTCACCAGGAGGATTCTTAAGGCACTTGATAATCTTCTTGTTATCTGCTTCTTCAGTTGATTCAATGAGATCATCAAATTTTTCTATCTAGGCAGTCCATCTGTCACCAATTTTTATCTTTTTGGCAGTATCAAAGGGAGATGGTGGTCTCCGGAAGGCAGATAGAGACCATAAGTCTCTGCGACATGGCTTGGTAATCTAGTTTATGCAAACCATCTTGGAGGCCTTGCAATGTGTGAGCCTCTGGATCATCTTTGATAATGACAGAAAAAGGGGGCCCTGTTTTTGTTTTTTGTTGGAGAAGCAAACGGTCACAATTCCGATAACCAATCTAGGCGTTCTGCACTTCAGAACCTTTGGAGTGTTCTGAGCCCCTCAGCAGCTTTGATTGGGTGCCGCTTTAAATATGGATGGTTATGCAAGCACAGCCCTGCATGCTTTCTCTGGGGCCACACCTCCAGCTCTGTGGCATAATGACTCTCTTTACTCAGTGCTGGTAAACAGATGACTGTTTCTTGCATCACCTTATCTTTAGGTGTCTCTTTGTACTGTCTAACATCTGGTTGATCTCTGCCTCACAGCACTTCTGTTCACAGTGTCGTCTTGCGCTTAAATGCTTTTTCAAAACGTGGTTGCATCTGCCTCTAGCATTGACACTCCATGTGAATGTATGCTTTGAGTTGCGTGGTAGCACAGTACTTCTTTGTTTTGGCCTTCCCAGCAGGTACTCACCCACTGATGTGTAGATGTCTCAGTGAAGCTTTCATTAACTTCAAATGCTTTGCACAGAACTGGGGCTGAGCTTTGACTCCACATACGCCAATCGGTGATTCAGCACTCCATCAGTGGAACACATAGCATGCATTAGCAGTTTGATGGACCACAGCAAACTCTTTGGGAGAGTACTATTGATATTTTGGTTACTTATCCCCTATCTCTTCACCAGTTGTAATGTCTTCCCCAGCCCGGGTATTCAACAATGACTATGCCACACACGGAGCTTAGTATAACACATCTTTATTCTTCTGCGTGTGACCATGAACTCAACATTCTAAACCTGCATCCAATTCACTAAGCTCGAATGCTAACTTTACAGTTCACTTGAGTCCATCAGCAGCCATAGAGGTCCCATCATTACAAACTCATACAACACTACAGGAGGCAACCACTCTTTTCAGTCTTGCTGGTAATAGGAATGTTGTGTGATTTGGCTGTGTGGTAGGGGACATTAGATCACATATTACAGGTATAATATAGTTGAAACTTGCTGCACTGACAATAATGATGATGAATAATTTGAACTGTGTCTCTCTGCAAATAATGACTTCCAGGTTTAAGCTAGTTAGGGGGTTAAGGAGTACATGTCTTAAGGAAAAAGTATAGTCCAAAGAAGTGTAAGAAGGGGGTGATGATAAAAGAAATTAAAATGCCTCTTCTTTGGTAGAGCTTTGCATGAGGAATTTGACATTGTCCAGTTATAATAGTAAGAAAATCTGAGGTTCTATATACTGCAATGACATGATACCGAAGACAGATCGAGAGTCGCTACTGACCCAAGCCTAGTGCACATTGTTATAAAGTACCCATTCTTGAAAATGAAACCAATAGACAAGGACATTACAAAGAAATATCCCTAGCTTAATGGAAAAGAAAGACACTCACTAAGTAGAGTCTAAATTGATCTGTCACTTGACTGTTTCCAAAGTATATGTGCATTCCTTCAAGCTTTAAAGACCGGGCAAAGTGAAAAATGCCCTTCAGAAAACATATTGTGCCATTTGGATACTGGGCTGGAAATACTTTTATCTGCTTTCAGAGAAGACTATCACTAAAGAGTAGAGCTCAATCTGTTGGTCCACAATTATAGAAATGGAGAAAAGCTTATAATGGAGCCCTACAAAGCTACAACCTGGACATCTTTTTTAAACAGTATGGTATCTATATTGAGTTAACTTACAGATATAAAATATGTTTGGCAGTCTGTCTTGCCAGATTTTGTTGATTCTTCACAGTAGTTGTGTCTTAGTTCCTCCCTCAGCAGTTGTGCTACTTCTTACAATAGAGGTAAAGGGGCTACATAAAATACACATTTGTAATATTTTGTCTCTTTGTGTGCTTGCTGCTCTCACCACATACACTGGGCACTGGGCTTGCCTACTTCAGTCTATAAATATAGGTTTTTGCAACTGTAAGGGCGGTCAACCTCAAATAAGGGGAACCGTGTTTGAGTCTCGGCAACGACGCTCGGCGTCCTGTGATTCTGGGCAAATCATTTAATCTCCCCGTGCCTAACAAAAATGAATGTGTCCTTATGTAATGCAACATGCAAAGCGCTCTGATACCTTTGGGTCAAGTTTGCGCTATATAAAACTACGGATAAAAAAAACATCTAGAATACATGGCAATTTTTGCCTTTCAAAATGTGTATCCGACCTACTTCCATGCAACCCTTTTTTATACACAGTATTGCTCCATTGAGGCCACAACTCACATGAAGAACTAAAATGTTTAAGTCTGTGTTTAATTATAATTGTATAGGTCTTTCAAGACAATATGAGATGTTGGCCATTGTTGTACTGGGCATGACCATACAAAATGTACACAATACATTTAGCATTCACGAAAAATTTCAATGGAAGATTATTTTCCCAAATGTACTATTCTGGTTCATGAAACCGCTTAACCACACAAAGGGTTAGCTAAAAATATAATAGTACTAAAGATGAATATCCACTTGTATTTACAAATATTCGTCTTCCAGGTTTCTATTTGCCTCCCTGGTCAATTACATCTTAGCTTTGAGGTCCCATTTAAAGGCAGGTGATGACTGAGTATACCTGTGTCTCCGACATTTGACAGTCAGTCACAGAGAGCCATTTGTTAATACTATTTCCTTCTCTGACACTGAGTATGACAGATTGACTTGGATGTTTTGGAGACACAGTATTTCTCAGAAGGAACTGATCAACCTCCTGTCGCTCATGTGTTATTCCCTGATTTTAGTTTGACTTTATCATCCTGCCTATCTGCCAGCAAGCACAATTTGTAGCACTTACTCTTGTGTGACTCTCTATAAAATATTGACACTTAAAATTCTTGCTATCTCACAAAATGCTGCCGCATCGATAGAGATAAAAGATGACCAAATCTTTCCCCTCGCTCAGCAGAAATCACGCTCCATATCCTTGTTTTCCCATCGATTGTGCACCCACCTTTCTGCCTCCTTTTTCGTTTTCAAGTTACCTCTTCTTATACCCCAAAAAGTTACACACCAGCACACCTTACTACCATACAGTACTGATACTAACTACCAAATATCCCGGCAGGTCCACTCAGCCTTTCATCCTTCTGAAGTCAATAAAATGAGTACCATTGAGTTGGGTAACAATAAACATCCATTATTCAGCGGCAAGATATCCTTGGGTGAAATACTCATTATGTAATGCTATGTATTATGTCATCTCTCTACCCTGCTTGCTTTTCCCATGCTTCCCCTGATCTACAACACCTACTACCTTCTTTCTTCCTTCAAATGTAGCTTCATTCAACCTACATGAATAATCCCTGAAGCGCAATCCTGGTTGGTAGCTGACGGCATCCATTGTGTGCCTTGCGATGTGGTGTGATGATAGCGCGTGACATCTTCTGTAGTCAACCATTGCTCGCCAAGAACATGGACGACAATGTATAAATAAATGATAACACTGTAGGAGTAATATACTGGAGCTCATCAATATTTAGTTGTTTACAGATTGAAAGCAAGGCATCTACATATTTCGTTGTTGGCATTTCACTGTGGGAAAGCACAAGTATGACAACTAATTAGCAAGCCTGGAAAGGTTTCCAATTTCCTTCGGAAGATTACTTGCTAAAATATTGATGTTTTCTGAACAGTAGATGCATGCCTGAAAAAAGATTTATTTTTGTTTTTAGAAAGTGGAAGATCCCTGTCTAGCTTCTTGTTTTGATGGATTTTCTCATGTTAAATCTCCTGAAGCGAAGCCTAACAGCCAGAGCTGCGAAATTAAAATCCTTTCTTTTTAGTATATTTGAAAGTCATGAATACCCAACACAGGCTAGTTAGCCATCTTGTGTATCCTATTGTAGTCTTTGTTGTTTCATTTCGAAACAGTATGAGTGGTGTTGGTGGGGGTGGGGCAGTAGGGTTGTCTAGACTAGGAGGCATCCCTCTGTCTCAATCAATAGTGACTGGTGTTTCATATCGCCCTCTCTGTCAGTTGTTGGCATGTTTTGTATCCTGCTGCTGTGTGCTATAATTAGGTTTGGGCAACATGTATATTATGCTGGCATAAATTAAGGGATTTTGCATTATGTTTTCATGCAAAATCCCCAAATGTGCACTATTATGCCACGTTCCGTAGTTACGCACCATTCATGTTACAAATTCACGACAAATGTGCCATTAGCTGTAAAATATTTACTACAAACACATGGGAACAACAGAATACGAGTGCCTGTTGATCTCGGTACTTTTGTATTGTTGCTCTTTTTTGGTGTGAAAGGTGTTCTCACTCAAAATTGATGAGGGCGTATTTCTTTTTAAAATATAGAACTAAATGATGGATTTACATTTCATGTAATTCTGCACGATTTCACGTAATTTGCTGAAATTCACGCGAAACCAAATTACATAAAGTGCACACACTTCTAATTATAATAGCTTTAATGTCTTAATTTGACAAGGAACTTGATAAAATATGTATAGTTGTGTATGTAGAGGTAGGTTTACAGTATAAGCCTAGCTAGAAAGCAAAGGAGTTTTTAACAATGGAAGGAGCCCAGGAGTATGATGCAAGATAAGATTTAGAAAGAAGAAAACAATAAGCTCTTTAGTGTAAGGTGTAGTGTTTCTTGAAGAGATATGCCTAAAAACATATATCCTCTTTTCACAGGCACCTTGCCATATCAGACCCGACATGGTTGTAGATCTGTGCTGTCTGCCGAGGGCCTTTAATTCTATGTGGATTTTTCATTTTAAGATGTCTGTGTTTCTCCTTTGATATGTGTGAAATGCAATGAGAGTTGAGAAAGGGTAATTGGTCTTTTGGGAGTGTGTATATGGACAGTGACACTTTGTGGTAAAATGGTTGTGCAGAAAAAGTATGAACAAATGACTATCTTGGGGTTAGTTGAGGCTCTTCTGTGTTCTGGACTCAATTTTCGGTCTGGAAACTCACCTTTCCTCTAAGGTAACACAATTGAGGCCATGCAGGAGGTGTCAGTGGGCAGACACTTGCTGTCATGCTCAGACTTTGGGAGGTGACTCTCTGTCCAGGAGTCAACTCTATGGTGAAAATTCTCGGTGGTACCCAGCAGACGTGGGTGTCATCCTGCCAGATCGCCCCGAACCTTAAGTATAGAACCTACACCAAACCCTTCTCCCTGGAGACACTATGGTTTTATGGTGTGGGAACTCCTGAGGGTTTGATATTGACTGAAGGCAGGGAAGGCACTCTTGGTCCTGGGCTCGTACCTGGAGACAGAGAGATGGTGTTTGAGATTTCACAGTCCTAGGTCTTTGCTGACTTGGATCCGACATATGCTCTGCTTGTGTTGGGGCTGTAAGTATCGCTTGGCCTGTACGCCGATGTATGCTTATTTGATTTTGTATTTCCTCATGGGTTTCATTTACTACTCCTGGATGTCAAAATATAAATATATCCTTTGAGAGACCTGTTGTCTGTGTTTATTCTCCCTTGGCTGATTTATTCTCCTCACCCAGTTAAAGAGAAGCTAAGTTAAAGGTCGGACGTCCAGTGACTTTCAGATAGTGTTGTGTACTGCAGACATTCTTTGCTTGGGTGTTCTGCATCACACACTTGATGGCATGATGACCTCTAATTAGATAACATGAATATGCATCTTCCAATATTTGCACTTGTTTTATGCATGAAACTAAAATATCGCCATAGAGAGTATATACATTTTGATTTGTTTTCGTTATAGTAAGTGCTTTATAATGTGTGCAGCTGTTGACTTCTGGCCACTTCCCAATAGGAGGTCCAATAGACTGTTGGAAATTGACACCTATCTCTAACTAGGTTACAGGATGATGATTATGTCCCATCATGAACGAGTTCTACTATTGGAAGGGTATGCCCAGTCTTTCCTTGCAATTGAGAGAATATCCCAGTACCCGTTGAATTTTCCAAATGGTTACTTGAATAGATACAACTATCTTCTTAAAGGAGGAGAGGCTGTCCAATGGTGTACAGTGGAGGTCTAATCTATTCCAAATGAATGCTCCCTTATCTGCCAAGCTTTTTCTGTCTTATTCATCTTAAATTCAGGAAACAAGATTTGATCATTTTGAAATTCCTTCAACTGAGGTTTCATTAGGTTAATTTTAGGGTGTAGAATGAGGCCATTGTGTGGAGTGACTTTACACCATTGAGTTTTAAATCTTACCCATTATTCCGCTTAAACCATCAACATGGTTTAAGCCCAGTTTGCAATGGCTATACATTAATCCATATTCGTGAACCAGGTGCAAAGTACTGTGTATTTTCCCCGGTCACACTGGATGCATTGAAACCTATATCCACAAATACAATCTTATTGAATAAAGGATCGACTATTCAATTTTTGCAGCCACATCAAACACAATGAACTCATCTCACCTTCTACGTGCACTCCTAAACGCTACATCATACATTGGATACATCTTATCCAGTTGTACATCTACGAATAATAGCACGCATATGACCCAGCCTCAAGTGCAGGCAGTTTCTTTTTGTCATGCTTAGGATCCAGTTTCACTTTTGTGCATGGTCCCTATCCGGAAGGTATTTGAATTGCATTGATTTTCTCTGTGATGTAAACTAATTTCCTTTTTACGCCCCTCACCATTAGGCCAGAGAAAACTTTGGTGTGGGACACACTGAGGGGCAGGTTAATGAATGCTCTTTTGCATATTTCTGATCAACAGTTTGCTCATCACAAATTGATGGTGGCATTGAAGGCAGTTTATTTCCTTTACGGCTTAGCACAGCCTAGCCCTCCTTGCATGAAAGTTTAGGATAAATACATTTTAAACTTTTATTATACATTGTGTTCCATGGGCTTTGAGGCCATGAGCAACATAGGTATAGGGCATCCATATGGTTCTGATGGTTCATATGATTCTCTGGGTGAGTCTTAAAGGAGCATCAACAGAGGAGATTAACCAAAAAGCAACTCACTTAGGGTTCAAAAAGGTGATAAAAGGTTTGATTCAATCTTTGAACCCAAACTTTCTAGTGGACTTTCACAATGGTGTTTATTTTGCACCTGCAGATGACTGGATGTGTATTTTGATATCCATAAATAAATGCAATAAATAGATTGCATTTCTATTCTTGATGTGCGCACCTTCCCGTGTTAGCCTGTAGGATCAGACTTGAGATGGAAGGACTCCTGCTGAATAAGATGCCTCTCTGACTGTCACTGTCACACTTCCAAGATCACCCCTGAGTGCAATTGCCCACGGGGATACCTCTCTACCTGATCTACCAACCTTGGTTCGAATTACAAACATTTCTTAATAGAGTGAATGTGCGATATTTTGAAATACTGAGCTGCTCATAATGTGTCATTTCTGTTTTCAGCCACAAATGAATTACTAGACAGTAAACAAATAATCATTGTGGAATAACACAAGTGAAGTGAAGTGATTAGCTGCGTGGGTGCAATCAATTTAATTAGTAGCACATTAGCAAGTAAATGACACTACTGATGCAGCAAGCAGTTCCTTTTTTTGCTGAAAGATTTCACCATCAAGATTGTAGATATTACAGAAGATTGACAATTTCTGTTCACAGAATTACATGCGATGTGCAGATTTATCTCAATACTGAAAACATTTGAAACAAAAATTATCATTTCGGATTCAATGTGGTGAAATGTCTTTCAAATTGTAACTGGTGAAGGGGTTGACTTTAAGCAATGCTTACCTGTCTTCTGAAATACACCAACGCCCACAATATGGATTTGCAACTAAAGAAAGGTGTTTGGCAAATGAGAAAATCGAGATTCGGGATCTCCCTCTCTTAGGGGCATATTACCAACAACTAGCGATAATTTTTGTCTCTAACTTGTTTAGAGACAAAAATTATCGCCGCACATCGGCTATTTTTATCGCAGATAAACCTTGCTATTAGCAAGGTTTATCGCAAATGCGATAAAAAACGGCCGCAATGCATGAATATCGCTGAAAAGTCAGCGATATTCATGCATTATCGAGCAAATGCTCTTAGCCATGTTATCCACCTCCCATTGGATAACATGGTGAAGAACTGCTCAGGGCAGGTGTTAGCTTTTGGAGATATTCGCGCTTAGCGCGAATATCTCCAAAAGTTGGTAATAGGAGATAGCGATGTTAGCGACTGTTTCCAGTCGCTAACATCTTGGCACGCCCACTTTGCATGTCATTAGTGATAAATATCACTGACATGCAAAGCGGGGCCCAAGATGGTCGCTATCTCCTATTAGCTGTCACTAACTGGTGTTAGCGACAGCTTGGTAATAGGGAGATAATTTTATCTCCGCTTTCTTGGCTTTTAAAGCCAAAAAAGCGGAGATAAACCCCCTTGATAATATGCCCCTTAATTCACTAAAACTATGTAAACTGCTCCTGTCTTTATATGTTTAAATTCAACTTTCTTAGTACAGGACTTTAATACCTCCGATCGTCTAGTACTCGATACAGAAAAGCACAAAATAAATATATTCTTTTAAAAAACAATCTGCAATATGGCATTTAAAAATCCTTTTTTCATAGAATTCTTATCATAGCCATTGTGCATAGTTGGATTTATAGATATTATTCAATAGAATTTGGGAACTTTTCGGGTCAGAGTTGATGAAAAATACATATTATGTAAGTTTCACATATATTTAATAATAACACAATTTGAAACTATGCATGTTTGCTTTTTGTTTACAATGCGAATCCTCTGAGATCCAATGAAGAATTGGGCTGCATGCTTATACAGTAAGTTTTTAAGTGATTCTCAGCCAAAAACTGCAAGGAATGGATCGATAGGCAAGTCTAAGTTCTAATATTTCAATAGCATAGCTGCACCATATGCCACTTTCTTTCCATTCCTCTCGCTTGGTTCCACTTCTCAAAGTAGACAAATCTTTTGTGTGCCTAAATAAAAAACTATTTTTCAACCTATCAAAAGTGAAACACTAACTTATTTCTTCATATTATTCACCATTTATTTCACATTCTAAGTTGACTCCTTTTCCTGGTAGTCTAGGCAATCTTCTAATTTATTTACATTACTATATGAAAGATACCAGTAAATGTGTATTCTGATCTATTTATTTCAATTTAAAACATTTATAGAGCGCGACAGCTGCCCCAGCCAAGGGGGGTCACGACGCTAACAGCAGAAGGTAGCAACACCACAGACGGTAGCTTACATAGTGGGGAAAAGAAAGGTTTTAATAGCTTTCCTAAAATCAGTAAGATTGTAGAGGCCACGAATTTGGGGGGGCAGAGAGTTCCAAAGAGTCGCTGCTCTGTACCGGAAGAACGACCTCCAGCCCGGGTTTTCCTAACTCGAGGGATCGACAGCAAATGTTGGGCAATGGAGCGGAGTTGACGAGAAGGAACATACAAAGAGAGCAAATTCGTCAAAACAATCGGGGATGCGAGCTTCAGAATTTTGAAGGTTATACAGAGAGTCTTAAACTCGATCCGCTGCACCACTGGCAACCAGTGGAGGCGGCGGATGGTACTGGTCACCGAGCAGACTCCGCGCAAACCCACAAGAGCTCTGGCTGCGGCATTTTGTACTCTCTGAAGCCTCTGTAATTAATCCAAACATAGACACCACAGGAGATGGTGATCTGTTACAGATGTCCTGCAGCAGTAGAAAATCAAAACACGTGACTATTAATCAGGATGAAATGAAAACAGGGACACAATTTGATTACCTGAAAGATGGCTGTTAGGTTTACAGCCTTTTTTAAACAGCCGGGATTGGTCCCTTTGTAGCTTATTAGAACAGTTGGCTCTCCTCACACCGTGAAGGACTGTCATTGAGGTGGAGGAGAATAGGGGGAAAAATCTGGGTAATGTGAAAAGCACTTGTATTCAGTGTTTCCGCTAAAATGCGAAAACGTGGATTATTCTAATTTGAATTTCAGCAAATTTTTATGCCAATTCATAACTGAAAGTTCGAGAGGGTAGAGAGGGAGAGAGAGAAAGAGAGAGAGAGCTGTGCAGAAGAAAAGAAGCAACAGTAAAATAGCAAAAGGCACATGCTGAGAAGGCAATAATTCATGTACAGGATTTTATGTTTCCCTCGATGGATGAAACTTCGAACACAGCATAAAAATATCGTAAAACCTCTTTCATTTTTACACTGAGGCCCTTATGAACGCAGCTGCAGATCTATCAAACAACTGAACTGGCTTTTTTTTGTGTACCATCAAAAGATGTAGGTAGGACTCTTTTCCTTTCAATGTCCTCAGAAATTCAACTTTCTGACCGAGAGAAATAACTCTCTGGTGGGGAAATCTGTTGAAGCACAAGGTAAAGAGGCTTCAAGGCTTCCACTGTGCCTTCCCTGTCAAGTACTAATTGCTTCACATAAAAGGCTTTCCTTGTTGCACATGTAGGCAAACACAACCTTGCTGGCACTGTAAAAGGTCAAACATGATGTTAATCTACCATCTTAATAAGACATATGTTATGACAGATACCAAGAACATACCACCCATGCCCTGGAGTTATATCTTGTACACCTACTTTTAGAAGTGGTGCATAACATTTCCGAAAAAATAGCAGAAATGCTTGGGACCTGACAAAGAATGTGCATTTATAGCTCTTGTTTTGCATGTGACTATTTCCCAGCTTAAATGTGCATCCATGCTTTATTCAGATGACTGTGGCCCTTATTTTGAGTTTGGCAGACGGGGTACTTCAACAAAAAGTGACAGATATCCTGTCCACCAAATCACAAGTGTCATCAGCATGCAGTACTGCGGTACTGCTGCGGGATAAAAAATGAATAAATATGTTTTTTTTAAAACACTGTAATAAACTATTTTACAATTATATTGAAATTCGGTGTATTTTTATGAGCACAAAAAGTCGACAGAGTAGCACAGTAATACCTACAAATTACTGTGCTACTTAGATTTAAAAAGAAAAAAATGCGTAGTTTTTCCTTAACTGTTGTAAAATATATAGAAGGCTATAATGCACTTGTAATATGGCAGATGGGCCATCCACCATGTTTATGACAAAGTACTCTGTCTGCCAATCTCTAAATAAGGCCCCATGTTTGTGTGCTCACATTGGTGAAATCAAGAGTGTTTTGCTGGTTAATTGAGAGGGACTACGCTCTTCTGGCTGTTTGGAACTCCAATGGGTTCCTGGCAGATGGTAGTGTGCATGTCCATTAGATGTTAGACTGTGTCATTCATGCACCACCACACATTTGTGGGTTTCTGGAGCAGGTTTTTTGTTGATGCTACATAGCAGTTACAGTAGGAATCAGATATGGCATGGTTGATTTTGACCAGCAATATGCACACTTAAGTGACAAAATAAACAGCATATGGTCACAGTAAAGGGACTTGTGCTTATGCCCAAATGGATTTTGTGACATGTATGTGCTTTGAACAGTTATCACGGTTTAGGGGAAAACAGAGGACAGGATCAGATTTCTTCTGTTGCTAAATCCTCAAGAATGATGAATTAGCTCTTAGAACTGGTGATATGTATAAGATAATGCAGCCCATTCCCAGGAAAAGTAAAGGGGCTTGATGAACCTGAAAACAAAAGTGCATATGTTCTTTATAACTTTCTTCTTCATGAGAATTTTTTTTTCCATTTGAGAAACCTCTTCCCCTATCCGGACTCATCTTGGAATACCCACAAATCCTCTTCTACATGTCTACTAAGAAATTCCAACATAATGTAAAATTTCAGTGTCAGCAGACCTCCATTCCTGATTTGAGGAATTAAAAATTGGATTAAGTCCTCATAAATGCTACTGCTTGTGAACCCATGTTTGATTGTTCTTCACAAAGAGCTCTGTGAATAGGTCCCTATATGTTTCACCATTAATGTAATGAAAGTATTATTCTTTTTTTATGAAAGTAGTTTTGTGATGCTTTTCAAAATCTATAACTCACAGATATATTTAAAAATATAGATGAGTATTATATTGTTTTATCATTAAATGTAGTGAGGAACCTAAATGCTTTTGTTAGCACTTCCAGTAGTCCCTTAGGGTCTCATTCACAAAGCTATCTTACACTTTTGAGTAAGTTTACTACTTTTGCCTATTCACAAAATCTGAGTGTAAAGTTACTCGGAAGTGTAAGAGTAAATTACCAATGTAATTTACTCACAAGTTTAAGAAACCTTTGTGATCCACCACTGACGTTTGCCTATGTCTCTGGATCTTCAGTATGGTGGAGACATGTAATTTTAATCAGGTTTTGTGTATATAATAAACTTTCTCAAAAGAGTAAATTACTCAAAAGTGTAACTTACCTTTTTGAGTTAAGTCCCTTGGGCCTCATTTATGAGGCCATGCGTCACTTTTACGCCGCCGGTGCGTCACCTTTTGTGACGCACCAGTGGTGTAAAACATGCGCCTTGTTGAGTCATATTTACAAAGTGACGCATCTAGGTAGATGCGTCACTTTGTAAACCCCTGCGCCACATTATACCTGCACCAGGTATAATGTATGCAGGGGGGGCGTATTGATGCAAGGAAGGGTCGTAGAAGTGACGCAGTGAAATCTATGAGATTTCACTGCGTCACTTTTAGGACGCCGTTGCGTCAAAATCTTGCGCCTGCCTCACAGCAGGCGTAAGACTGACGCAGGTACTTTCACATGGGGCTTGCCCCATGTGAAAGGACGCATTGCTGGAGTTGCGTCACTTTTGAGACACACTCCAGCAATGCGTCACTTTTGCGCTTACAGATACGTCAGAAATACTGACGTATCTGTAACTCCTTGCGACATGATGCGTCATACATTAAATATGACGCATCTGGAATGTCGCAAGGAGTGCGCACTGAGAAGTGACGCATCGCTGCTTTCACGCAGCGATGCGTCATTTCTCATAAATGAGGCCCCAGGGTTTTTTTGCCAATAATATAAGCTTAATTTCATTGAACATATAATTTACCTATAGTAAGAAAAAGAAAATGAATCTCTGGTCGGCATTTCAATCTTCAAGAAAAACTCACACAATCCCGGAGGTTACCTACATATTGCTGTTTGGATAAAAGTGGAAGTCGAAAATATTGGACTGGATTTGGGGCTTTAAACAACAAGCTTTTAAGGCACTTCATGCATTACATGTATTTTAGCTGAATACAAGCAATGCCATTTGTCCCATCTACAGTATATTGAGACCTTTTCATAGAATTCACAAGACAACTGGCACATCACCACTAACTCAAAAGCGTACGCAAATGTAGCATTTATAATGAGACTAACTCTTACATATTTTAATATTTTTTATTTTTGCTGCAACTTTTTCCAACATTTCTTCAACGGAACTATTCATGACATGAACTATAGGAACGATATATCTGTCATTCATAGATGAGAGCAGATTTTGACAGTTTACAGTCGATGCAAAATATTTAATTTAGCCTTCCTTGTGTATATTGCGTTTAATGGATAGATGAGCACATTTGCTACCTCTCACAGACACATTGTTTTGTATTCTCCAATGATTTTATTCTCAATAATATTATATAATGTCCATTCATAATGTGAGGAAAGGATAACGATCAGAAATGCAATGGCAGTCCACAAGGTAAGCTCCTCCTTCCAAGCTATAAACATGTATGATATCTTCTCATTGGTTAACAATTGAGTACTCATGCTCTAAAAAAGTATTTATATTCAAGGATTTAGGTGGAGTTGTAATCTACAAACCTTAGGGATGCAACTTCTTCATCCATTATGTACCTGTCAATCCAGCCCACATTGAAACCCCACACGACCGGTGTTAGCTTTAATGCATGAGGTAAACTTTGCTTTGTAAACAAACAAGGCAGTGCTCTCCTCCGCCTCCGCCTCTTCCAATCCCAAACGCTGACACTTCTTTCTTTCAGATCGGAGGTTATCTGACAGGAATAGGAATGAAGTATTTTGTTCAAGTCCACTACTGGACTCCTTCAAGACAGCGATCGGCTGCTTTAATTGCATGTCAGTGGAGGATACCGTTGAGTGACAATTCCATTGAGCAGAGACAGGATGTGACCGCCTCATGCATTCAGAGGAAATCCTTTCAAAGGCAAACAATGGTGATAAGCAATAACAGAGGATTAAGGTACTGGGAGACTACCCCATTGATTGTCGGTCCCATGAGGCGAGGTTGCATTTTGAATGCCATCGTACACTAGCAGACAACGAAGGCAGGTGCCACTGTAGGTGCAGGAAGTATTGCTGCATGTGTCAGGCTAAGGGTATTTCATAACTTTTTCCTCACAGGAACGAAGGACATTGACAACGTAAGAGAAGAAACTGCCTCAAAAGTCCTAACATTTCCTATCACAATATAGACCTTCCGAGATGTGTAGCGGCTGCAATATTCTGAGGGAAATCAATAACATCATGTCCACTTTATTAGTTCCTTAACTGTCCTCCATAATTACGAGGGCACCAGAGCTGCTGACATATAAAAATCTCAAAAAGGAAACTGACATGGAAATGGCCATCTCCTCAGAGTCCAATTTTAGCAAATGGTTGGCAATTACTACTGCAGGATGTAGAACTGCAAAGTGGAAACAGTAGCAATAGATCCTCTCCATAAATCAACTGATATGGTCCACTTCACGAGCCCAGGGGTTTGGGGGATGTGGCAGAGCAGTGAATTGTGGATTTATGTGCTGAAATGTGCAGTAAATGCTAATATCATTTCAAGTCACTCTCAGTGGGGTGCTTGCGCTGTGTCGGTCCTTTAACCATTATAGTTTATATCCACTGGTCTTGAAAATGGCACCTGCAGGTGCAGGATGAGTCAACCTTCTCATACTCTGATGTACGGCTCTCACAATAGGACACTAATCCTACCCTCACTTCTTCAGGCGCATGGCTGCAGTGATCTCTGTGTGCCATTCTTCTCAAGTCTAAGAGAAGACCAAGGATTTTAGTGAGCGCAACTACATTTTCCTCCAAAGACATTAATCTCGGTGTCACAGCCATTTTAACTCAGTCTCCCACCAATGGAAGACTACAATGTCAGGCCCTTGTTAAGAGGCATGTGGGATTACTTGGAGATGTCCTCGCCCCAGAAAAATAATTTCCCTACACTTTGAGGTTTTCCCTCCAAGGCAATTTTACCTCCCACTGTTCAAAACAAGGGATACCATTATTTTTATGGCATGTTAAAAAAATATATTTTCCTCGTCTCAAGTTGCAAAACTCAGAGCCAGAATCTTTGCCTGCACCGTTTGTCCCAAGCAAATTTCTCCATATAAGAATTGCTTGATAAAACTGGATGTCAGTGAGAAATTTGAGTGTAACATAAGATAAGGAAGCAAAAGCAGACCCCTGATTTTATAAACCTTTAATGACTCTCTGACAGAGGTGTCACGTGTCCACCAGTGGCATAGGAAACTTGAGGGGGGACCTCCCTCGGGACTCATTCAGGAGCTCTCAGGCAAGGATACTGTGATGAGGGTGGGGGCCGGAGCTCAGGGCCCCCCCACACTGTGGGGGCCTTTGTTATGCTATGGTGTCCACTCAAATAGTAGCAAATTGTACGTTTTTAACGATTGGTAGTGCAAGTCTGCTGTTTGGTGCTGTTATAAATTGCAATTATTAACATTCCTTTCCCATTGCCTCTCAGGTAGTATCCCTGGGAGCTTGGGCGCTCTCAGTAAGACACTCAGCCTTAGCTCCTTCATATGTCTTTTGTACATTTGTGTCTCTAGAGAGGGGCCAGATGAGGCCTAAAATGTGCATATAAAATGAATTTCGTTGCGTGCACTGCATCACCAAATGCGATGCAGTGCGTGCAACGAAATTAGTTTTATTTATTTATATGTTTACTTACCTGTTTACTTACCTGTTAAACACAGTAATCCATACATTACTTTACTACCCCCACCCCCCCACCCTGCCCCTCCCCTTCCCCACGTCCAGCCACGGCTCGTGCAGGGCGTTACACCGGGCGTTGACGTCAGGCAGAGGAGGGGCAGGGTGGGGGGTTGTAAAATGCGGGATATGGAGGATGTCAGGTAAGTACCGAAAAAAACAAAAAACGATTTCGTTACCCGCGCTGCATCGCCAAATGTGTTGCAGCGCCCGCGCAACGAAACTTGTTTTATTTCTTTTTTTCGGTACTTACCTGACATCGTCTATATCCCGCATTTTACAACCCCCCACCCTGCCCCTCCTCTGCCTGATGTCACCGCCCGGTGTAACGCCCTGCACGAGCTGTGGCTGCCCACATTACCGCCCGGCTGGTACTCCCACTACCGGCCGCGGCTGTGTATATATATATATATATATATATATATATATATATATATATATATATATATTCATTGCAATTCAAAGGACCACAAGTCCCTACATGCACCAAAATCAACGTGATGAACGTGGTCCACTGAGGGCAGTACAGGTGCAAGCAATTAAGAATATTCCACAAGCCGGTTTTCAGCAGGAGCCCAGGAAGCAGGAGCCCAGGAAGAAGAGGCTGCCGCCTCGAAACGCGTAGGCTTATGAAATAAAAGTTTCTTGACATGCCGAGGTCTGTTTCCGTGTTCAATGCCAGAAGGTGACATTTGCTGGGAGTGCGAGTTTAAAGCTCTTGGGCACTTTGGATGACAAAATTACTTACACGGCGCCCTGCCGTGAAACTCGCACCATCCTGTGAACAAAGGAAGCTGCGCAACACTGAACTGTGCACCATTGCGATTAGCACAGCAAATGTGGATTTAATTCAACAGACCTGACATCGTGGAGCCCACTAATGGTGTTGTAATTCATTTTAAATGCTGCACGAACTTGAAAACTGACATGGAGCCCACTATGGGTGTTTCATTGCAATTCAAAGGACCACAAGTCCCTACATGCACCAAAATCAACGTGATGAACGTGGCCCACTGAGGGCAGTACAGGTGCAAGCAATTAAGAATATTCCACAAGCCGGTTTTCAGCAGGAGCCCAGGAAGAAGAGGCTGCCGCCTCGAAACGCGTAGGCTAATGAAATAAAAGTTTCCTGACATGCCGAGGTCTGTTTCCGTGTTCAATGCCAGAAGGTGACATTTGCTGGGAGTGCGGGTTTAAAGCTCTTGGGCACTTTGGATGACAAGATATATATATATATATATATATAGATATATATATATATATATATATATATATATATATATATATATATATATATATATATATATATATATATATATACATATAAATATACACATATATATATATACACACAACAACCCCTACTCTACACAGGAAGGAGAGAGAGACAGAGAGAGAGACAGAGAGAGAGAGGAGAGGGAGAGAGAGAAAGTTAGTGAAAAAGAGAGAGAGAGAGGGCTTTTTTAGGTGGCCCACCAGTTTATCTTATCTGTGGCCCAATGTTTGCCACCCAAAATACACTTCTAGAGATGCCAGTGCTTTTGTAATGGGCCAGCTTGCAGTGTACCCGAGCTCATTTATTTGATACACCAGTGAAGGAAAGTACACAATTTAAAGAACGCTTGGCAATGACTTTCTTTGCTAGCATTTCAATCTGTTACTAATATGAAGCTCATGCTCAAGTTGCCATTCCTGCTATTCGTTCTTATTGTCCCTGGTAACAGTTGTTTAACCTCTTTCTACCTAAACTTATACCATGTCGAGCCTACCTATGGATATTTCAGAGGCATGCCCGCTATGGGACACACTGTCAATATTGAAATGTAAAGATGTGCAATTTTTTTCTACTCTCCCATCTTCATATGAGCCATGTCTGCTGAGGCAAATGTTGACAAACGCTTTTAAAAAAGTGTGTGCTCTGAAAGACAAATAGGCTTTTAATTAGTTTTGATTAAAACCTCGCAATGAGGTCAACAAAACATTGACATTCCGTCATACCCAAAGTATACAATGCATTAAATCTCCATAATTAGAATAGAGAACAACCTAAAAGTAAATTAAGAATTAATCAAATAACATACAATATCCAAATTTTGAAATCTATTTTTATATTAATTTGAAGTGATTCCAAAATAAAGGGGCTTGGATAAAAATATATAAACCCAGTCACAATCTGTTTTTGTGAGAGGGGTATAGATAAACCTTGGAGAATTATGTTCACAGGAGGACCATTCTACAGAAACATGTTTCCTAGGACAAATGTTGACATAACATAATTAAAATGTTCGTGCTCTAGCAATTTCTACACCTGTGGAATCCCACATGTCAAGGAATTGGAGGATCAAACATGTTTAAACCACTGCCATCATGACATGTCCAATCGTGTTGAAAATGGGTAGAAAACGCGGAGGTTTTCTGCAGTGGCGTAGCTAGGCCTTCTGCCGCCTTTGGCGGTTCATGGCTTTGCCAACCTGCGGTTCCATAAGAGGAGGGGGGTGCTAGGAAACAAATCCAGCGTTTGCCACCCCACACGGCCACAGGTAAGAGGGGGGCTGCCACCTCCAAATCTTGTGCCGCCGGAGCGTACCGCCTCCCCCCCACACTCCCCTTGCTACGCCACTGGTTTTCTGTTTTGTTCAAAACCACCAAGAGACACATTATGTTGTTGTTTGGGTCTTTCCTCCCTTCTTAAATTGCTTTTACCTACTATGACACACTCTATCTTGTTTCCAGGCAGGATGGTAAACAAATTGCGCATTTGGCATGATATTGAAACGTGTTTTACGGACCAGGCAGCTTTTATTGAAGAGATAAGCAATTCCTGACTGCTCCTGCCGAGGAACCTGATCCCACTATAAACCAGAGTACCTTCCATAAGCACTCAACCACTGATTACCCACCTGAGTAAATCAGTAAGGTCTTTGGCAATTACACCCCCTCTCAAGAAAATGAACGGCCTGTTTATTCCCATAGTCCTCAAACCGATAAAGTGCCTCCTTTCACAGCATTGGTTGTCAACTCCAAGGTCTAGTACCACACTATCGTGCGAGTAAATCTCGTTTGCAAACATATCGTTCCATTGGTCCTAAATCAACACACAATGTCGCAATATGTTTGTAAAATGATTTAAACAGTATATTTCAGTTAAACAATATTTTGGCGTGTTAAATTCTGATACACAACCCAGTTACAAGGAGTGGGGTTTCTACTTTAGATTATAATCCTGCTATAAAGTGTCGGCAGGGAGCATGTACACCAGAACACAACCTAAAAAAATACATTTTTTCCTTGACATAAGCTGCTCAAATCTACATGTTAATATGAATCTTAAAATAATTGGTTTCCAACTGAGGTCACTCTACTGTGCAAATGATATCTAAAGCTAATGTTGTGGAACATCGGGAGGATTGTCTCTCCAGCCCCATCATGGTCCACATCACTGCAGCTGTGTTTTGTGGTGCATTTTTGTGTTTTTTGCACAAAAAAACTCCCCAAAAAATACCGGCATAAAAGGATAGAATTAAAAAGATAAAATCATGCATGCTGTGGAAAAGATACAAAAGCAAAATAGACCTCCAGACAACGATTCTGACATGGGTTTAATATTTCCCAGTCTAATTGCATTTGTTTTAGTGATTTAGTGACTCATTCATTTGTGGGAGTATTCATTAACTGCATATTTCACAACCAAAACTCCTTTGTGTAGATAATTCCAATTCGATTTGACATCAGACTTGGGACATCAGTGTTTGAGGGAATTAGAGATAAAGCATGGTTTTAACTTTCCAGGATATTCTTTGTGTTAGGGGCCAATTCCAAGTTTGACTGTACAGAGGTGTGGCCGCCCCCACCGCCACACCGCCAAACCCACGTGAGTACTACCCACCGTATTGTGACTTTTTTAGTCACTGTTGGGCTGTTCTTTTGGCGTTCCACGGCGGTGCCTATAAATAGGCACCGCAATAGGAACATCAAAGGAAGTTCCAGCGCGGCATGGACTGTGATTTCCATGGCTTGCTGGAACTGGGGGTGTGTGCACACAGGGGGACACATGTTGGGCCGCTAGGTGTGCATCCACATGGAGTGAGGTTACGAATTTCCTCACTGCCATGGTTTTCATGGAGAAACGACCTCCATGAAATCAGTGGCGGTGAGGAAATTCGTAACCACGGTGGTACTGCTAAGCATAATACTGCCTCAAGACCACAGCTCCACTGCCAGGGAATGGCAGTTACCCAGTGGCAGCAGTAGTCCCAGGGCGGCACGACCGCCAAGGTCGTAATGTGGCAGTCAGAAGACAGCCACCACCGCCCCACCACGAGTCTGCCAGTCCGAGGACCACCAGACTCGTAATGAGACCCTAACTATATATAAAAAGTGACAAAGTTGGAAACACATATAGTAAATTAGTAAAGAGATTTAAGAACGATATCCACTTTTATGAGGTTAGTAACTGTTATAAACAATCAAAACAAAATGTTAACTTGTAATAAAAGTTAGTAAAAACTTGAAAACCTAGGAAAGAAAACAATAGTTACAATTCTTCATTCCAAGCTGTCAAGAAAATCATTGTTGCCATAACAACGTGAAGTATCTTTTGCCATGAAGTGGTGTTGCTAGTGCTATTTTTTTAAATGTTAAGTTTCCATAACAACAGAAAGCGAATTTAATTTTAGAAACGTACATATTTGTTTTTTAATTTAAAATGGAAAATGATACTTTTATCAACTAAATGTTCAATTTAATTCTAGAAGGTGATGAACTATATTTTCCTGTAAACTTTATACACTTTTCAGTAGTGCATCTGTATATGTTTTTTACATCACATTTAGTCCATTTTCACTAAAGCAAGTGCTGTGCCAAGATCTGTCTTTCTTTCTTTCTTTCCTTCTTTTTTTCTTTCTTTCTTTTTTCTTTCTTTCTCTACTTCAGCCATGCACAATAAATGTAAATGTGTAAATGTATGTGTCTTGTAAAGCGCACTGCTGCCCTGAGGCGTCGTGGCTCTGTAGACCGCTGGGGAACCGTCCTGGCTATCCCTGTGAGATGGTCCCTACTGGGTATCTCCAAGGTGAAACCAGGCATCCCCGGCGAAAGTGGGGGGCCATTGTAGAGATGAGGCAAGCTAATGCCCAGAGTTGCCGAGTGTGATCGAGGCGAGAATTATCGAGTCCGCTGACCCTGGTCCACGACCCTGCAGCATCGGGAATTGAACCCTGGTCTCGGGCCGTTCTCTACTTCCGGGTCTGCCGCCTCTAACCAGTGAGCTACACCACTCCACTCCAATGAGGGAGAGGACCCCATCCTGAAGGTGGGTATGTCCCAAACAAGAATGTTCTCACTTACTTTAAATAATTTTATCAGAGTGCTATGCCTTATATCATGCATATGTGTATAAATGGGTAGAATAGTTTGTTACATAATGCTGAAGGCTGAATAGTATTGAATGGCTGTGAATTCCAAAATGGTATTGCTGGACCCTAGTATATATTTTCCTTGAAAATGTAAGGGGGTTAAGGTTGATTGAGAAAGTGGCTGCAGCACAAAATATCAAAGGCCATGAAACACACACATGAAGTTTCTAGCTAATCCTTAGGTCACACCCACTGTACCCACTTATTGCGAATTCCCACCCTGTCCCGTTTTTACATACTTTAAACATGTTATCCCGCATTAGATTTAGTTATATTTATACCAGATGATATACTATTCGCTATAAAAAATTGCACTAATTTATATTGTTAAATATTTTTCCTGACTTGTTTGTGGCTGTCTATGAGTCTTTTATTAACAGCAGTAATTTGTGACTGGAAAATCTCTTTTTCCCCCTGAAGCTGGATTAGTGGGAAAGTGGTGAAGATCTAAAATCCTATTTTGGTCATTGTGAACGTGGCCTTTATCCACATGCGGCCTGGGCATAGGGTATATGGCCGCAACCTCTATTACTCTCTGCATTGACATGTTCCGTGGGCTGTGCCCATACATGATCTTTGAGCAGGGTCTAGCTTGATGGCCGGGCCTTCCTTCTACTCATTCTGCCCATGGCTTATAGCATGTGTGGTCGGTTACATTGACAAAAGGGCAAAGAGAGTGCTCTGGCAATAGATAAGGTGATAAGTAATGTCCCCGGATTCAACTTTGTTTGAACTATCTGGATGAACCAGCAGAACAATCAGGCTGCATGCTGATTTTCAATTAGAACATTGGGAATGCCATTCAAAATGCAGCGGTGAGAGTGGTGCTCATGCTTAATCCCAGGACTCCGATGTCCCCTCACCTCAAGGCTCTACACTGACTTTCATTGAGAAAGAGGATTACATTTAAGGCATTGGTGCTGATTTTCAAAGCCTTTCAAGGCATGGGTGCTGGCTATCTCAGGAAGAGAGTATCTCATTACATGTCATCCAGAACGCTGAGTTCTTCCTCGAATGGCTTGGCCTTGGTACCCAGGATCAGTCGAGCCAGATCTGGATGAAGAAACTTTAGGTTCCTGGGAGCCCAAACCTAGAACTTGCTCCCCGCAACCCTCAGATATATAACTGACCTGGCTGTCTTTAGGAAACAGCTTAAAACTTGGTTATTTTGCGACTAGGGGAATTTGGGAAGGTAGATGGGGACGATTAGTGCCAAGACACTCGTGCTGAGTAGCCGTGCACTATATAAATGCGGTCATTCATTCATTAGAATGTGTTCAGTGATGCCACTGATTATGTCATTTGTGAAGTTGTCTGCAAAATGACAATTAATGACAGGACCACTGTATTAGTGACCTATCCCTTCTGTATAAACCTCTTCTGTAGGTATAATATATGTACAGTGTATTTGTAAAGAGCACGGTCACCCAGAATGGTAGCAAGGCACTGAATAAAACACATTTCTTGCTATCCAACTCAATGGGACTCATTTTATCTATGATGGGAGGATGAAATGCTGAGTGAGCCTCCTGGGATATGAACCTGTCACCATGAGGTCAAACATAAATGCCTGCAGTTGAAGTATTAGTCCACTAAGTGACAAGACCCAGATAAGCAAAATAATTCTAGCAACAAGCATACCTGAAAGCTTTTTAAAGTTAATCAAGGGACATTGGATCTAAGTCATCATTTGCATTTTAAAGAGTATTAGTAATCGAAATGAATCTCCACTTATGGTACTGTATACCAAAATCACCTGCCACCAAGTGCTGTGAGGGATTAATACCCATCATTTAGCCATTAATTAATAACAGCAATTTTCAGAAGCAATTACTATAGTTTCTAAAAATAGCTTTATTAGCATGCACTGCTTTGCTAACGCGCAGTCACACAAGCTGTGGGGAACTTGGTTAAGCCCCCATCCTTTAAAAGGAACTGGAGATCAGATAGTGAAGGCCTGCCATTTTTTCCTGAAACCAGGTTTCTCTGCTGAGAAGATTTGACTGCAACTGATTCTTTTAAGTTGATTTCATTTAAGTATGGAGAGTGACTTCTCCGGCAGATCATTGGCCTGTCTGCTTTTCATATCCAATTCGTGTTCCCTGTGCTCCTTCTGCCATGTGTTAGATTGAAGATGCCAAATTAGAGCAAACAGTGTGATTGTTGTAGCATGTACAATGAAGGAGGGCTCTGCTCTCCTTTTAACTGCCTGTCATTCCTCATCACTGTGAAGTTGGAAATCGAGGGGGGGGTTTGGAATAGATTTTCTTTCAGATTTGAGGTATAGTTATGAACATTGTGAAAGCGCTATGATTGAAATGCATGTGTTTTTGACAGTGTATTTTTGCAATATGCAAAGCAACTAAAGAGGTCCATCAATTAGAGAAGGCTGAAAGGAAATGTAATTTACTGTTAATATGAATATGTATGTGACCCTAGGTGTTGCATTCTACTGCATCCATAGCACTGGTAAGGCTTTGTGATTTTATTCCCAGTTTAATTCTTCAGCATGGCAAGTGTACGTAACCCCTTGAGTGCTCATGACAGCTCCACGCCGCCATGAGTCATGGGCGGCATGTGCTCATGCCACTTCCGCTGCGCCAAGTGGCACTAATTCCCCGCCTGTGCGGGCAAATTAATGAGCGGGCGGGGTCATGGCGGCACCACACCGTCGCGAGCACACGTCGTCCATGACTCATAGAAGCAGAATCTGTACTTTGAATTGAAACTCAAGCAAAAACAGTTACTAATTTAAAACAAAAAGTTTTGCAAAAAAAGGTACTTAAATCAGTTTAATGTAAGTCAGGTAAAAATTGCTGTGACTCAGCTTGTGTAAAGCATGCAGCGATTTTCTTACCTGAAATTACCTATTATGTGGAATAACAATAATTATCTTGCTAAAAATAATTTCTTTCTTCTTATATTATTTTCTTTACACAAAATATATTGGAAAGTAAACCCAGTTTCGTTGTTTCTTGTTTAAACTATGCTCCGTTACCTGCCTTTCACCCTGACTGTTGACTCTGGCAGCGGACATTGTCAAAAGTCAACTTGTTCCTGTTAAGAAGCTATGTAATTAATTTATTACAGCTGATTAGACACATCACAGCTGTACATTAATAGGGAAACTAGACAGTAATTGCAGACTCCCATTGTAAAATTGTAAGAAAAATGGAAAGGTGGTAGAAGCTAAACAAAGGCTGTTAGAACCAGAACCATCGTGTCCCAAGTTGTCACAGGGTGGGGTGTGGTCAAAAAGCATAAAATACCCCACCCAACCCTGTAACAGTCGGGAATGTGAGGGGATTTTTAACAACTTAAGCATATTACTATTTTTTTTGCGTTGTACACTGTGCTGTGATTATGGTAGTTACTGCAGTAATCACAGCACAGTGTATTCGCTAAAATATAAAAAGGTTTAAAATCTAACATTGAAGAGTCACGGTATTGAACTCTGTGACCAGCGGCGGCTCTTCAACAATGGCGGAGGTATGTCGCCCACTGGCTCAGAGGCCAGCAGATGAAAAATAAAACAATATTTTATTTTCGTTTTTATTTTTCACCTGCTGGCTGAGCCTGCGTGTGTGGAGAGGGGCCGGGCCATGGGAGGGAGGGGAAGAGTGCACTTCTAATTGCACATGTCTGTTTGGCCGTCTGTCTTAGGCTGGCAAAACAGACAGGCTCAGTTAGGATTCTCCAACTCAGCTGTATTAACCAGCACAACTCCCTGTGCCCTAAGCTGGGACCAGAAAGAAGGTTGACATGAGGCACGAGGAGCAAGGTGGCCAGCAGCTTCAGGTAAATGTTTTTAATTATTAACCCCCCACGGTCCCCCTCCCGTGCTCCCCGTGCCCACTCCACCTGCCCTACCTCCTCTTAATTGTGTTGGCTGCCACTGTCTGTGACATCAGGTCACATGCTGCTAGATTCTGTAAAGCAAAATACACTGTGCATTCTTCTGCTCAGTGTTTCTGTTTATAGTATTTGAGCCTCAAGGAGAGCTCAACTTTCCCTTTCAGTTCTGCAGTGGCGGCTGGCACGGATTGGGGCTGGGGAATGTGAGGAGGTTTAAAACAAATGGAAAAAATCATACCAGAGTGTCACGTCCCTCCTCTGACGTCTCTTCAGGCGAGAACAGAGAAGCAGGAAGCACCCAGCTCCCAGGCTCCCCATAACGAATCATAACGCTGCAATAAAGCATTGTGATTGGTCTGAGCACCGTGCTGCAGCGCTCAGCCAAGGAGCAGGGGCCTGGGCATGTTCTCCACCCAGGCTGTAATGCAGCTTGCGAGGAGAACATTCAAAGTGCGCATAAATGTTTGGCCTGTCCAATAGGGCTGCCCAAGCCTTCATGCGCACTTGGAGTGGGCAAACCACTCGTCTCCTGCTCTGCTCTGAGAGTAGAGAAGCCCTGCCCCACCCACAGAGCTGCTGCAGCAGTGACACATAAAATGATAACAATAACAAGTTATTATCATATTAAGTTTCCTTAATTTACACTGCTAAAAAGCAGTGGGGCGAAGCTCCTCTTCCTTAGTGGAGGTGCCACCACTGCAATATTGTGAAATCAAATCAGACTGAGACTGGTGTGCACCTCCGTCTGTGACACAAATCCTCCTGCACCTCAACAACCACAGTACTGGGACAGTGCCTTGGAGGACAAACTACTATATTGGGTAAGTTAACCAAGGGTGACAGGTGGTCACCTTTCAATATGATCTGCAAAATTAACTACAAACTCAATGCAGAGCAGCGTTGCTGAAATACACTGGTTGCATCCCTGACATATTTTTTGGGTTGCTTATTCATGGATTAAATGTACTCAGTGGTAATCACTAATGCTAATCTTGGAAAATGTTCCTACAAAATAGAATATATTAAATGGGGTAACACATAGAAATTCCAAGTCATTACTGTGAGCTAAATTCAATTTAGTGAACTCATTTCTACTTTTTTTGCACTTTCACGTTATATCTCCTTGTTCAGCCATTCAGGGAAGCCTTCCTCATAACCCATATTTCATCTGAGAAAAACAGTGAATTCACCTTTCTGAAGTAGGAACTGTGATTTGATTTTTATATTTCAACGCCTTCAGCAGTGGAAAATGTTGTTGTGAAGCCAATGCATAGGCTCCAGAGCCCCAAATAAGATGGTGGCATTTATGTATTTATTTATTTATAAAGGGCAGAAGACAGTCCATCGTTGCCATTTTCTTTACCTTTCCCCGAATTGGAATCTACAGGTGTGATGCAACTGTAGAACACAAGTGGCGCAGTTGCAACTTTTAGATAATTGTAATGTATGCTGCTATTTATTTAGGTTTTTATTGAGGGCGTTTTATGGCATTATATAAATTTGTAGCTTCTGGCTAGTTCATGTGTTTGCTGAAGATTTTTAACTGTTTTAACTGTTTGTACTTGGAGAATTGGAGGGGTGACCCAGGGAGAGGTGGAGCAGGGTAGCCAAATACTGAAGGATGGGGAGGGGAATAATGCCAGATATGCTTGATTGTTTTTAGGGGCTAATAAAGGTGGTGGTTGAGACAGGGGTGTCAGCACAACAAATATTCCCTTTTATAGAGGGAATATATATATAGGGTGTTTGGTTTGGGTGGAAAGACATAGGTACCTATTGTTATATGGTGTGGGGCTGAAAAAGATGGAGAAGGGTAAGGAGTTGCATAGTGTGCATGAATACGCCATGACACCTCTTCCACTGTGCAGCTTGTGTGGGGTGGGTGCCATTAAATGTTAATCGTTTGGTCCATTTATCAAAGAAATAGTGCTGAAAAATTGTACAAATGTGCTCTTATTTTAAAAAGTTTTATCGGGGGGAACGCCCTGACCCCTCCGCCCCTCCTCCCCACATCCTCCTCTACCAAACCCCTCACCGAACCGTTAGTCTCGCTCGAAATAATCTATTTATTTTAAGCCGCCCCTTTAAAATTTCCACCAGCCACCCCTTGTGTTTGCTATATTTCTCTCAGGTGGCTCTCAAATCCCAACAGTCTGAAAGCATCTGTACCTCATGATTTTCAAATGAAATAGGTTGCCTTTTCATCATAGAGCGAACATTTATGGTTGAACGACATTCGTCACACTGGAAGACTATTAGGATACACTTAATCGAAACCATACAGTAAAGTCATGAAAAGATACTACATGTTGAACAACATTAAGTAGATTTACTACAGTGCTGCTAATTTGCCATGTAGTCCATTGTTGAAAGGGTGTTGTCTCATATGGATGTTCCCATATATCGTGGATACAGATGATGTTACCATAATATGCTTTCAGGCCCTATTATAATTAATCCCCTACCGACCGTAAACATCCATTTTTAGCCAAAACAGAATGAGAGTTTTCTAGGTTTTAATGGACTGGGATTGCTGGTAGTGATGAAACCCAGGCATAGCCCCACCAGGTGGATTTCATGCGCAAAAACTGCAGTAATTTCACATCCTGCATGTTATTCCTCATTAAGAGGCCAGAAGTCATAATTGAATGGTAATGGTTGGCAGATGCTATAGAAAAAGGGTAATTTTGGATGGGTAGTTACCACTACGCTCATATGCACCTCCTAGTCAGCCCCTAAGTAGTGTTTAAAAACTGCACTTAGCTTTCTTGATTCACTTAAAAAAAATTCTGAGCGATTTAATAAATATGTGCAACCTGACAAAGGAAGAAGGGAGTGATTGAAAAGTATCCATCACTTGCATTGTAGGCTTCACTGAAGTGTAGTTTTTATTTTTAAGTGGTACAGCTGTTCACCAAAGCAGAGGAATGAGTCAGATCGCCTTTAGATCACAGGTTAATCACTGACTCCTTAGACTTGTCAGTGGCATAAAAGTAGGACTAACAACTTGTGTTAAATAATTGCTTAGCCAACCATTGTGAGCTGTATGACATTTGGTCAGTTCTCAGCTTTTTCAAATGGCGATGTCAAAAGAATCATTGCCAACTTGAAATGGTCTAAAGGAAGCCAGTGGTAAGAATGTCTGCCTTTCAAAGTCGATTTTTCTTAGTTGAGAATAATTATTCCTCTTTATTGATCTTCTGTCAGTTTTATAGAGTTTGCATACTGCCCAGTGGCGGCTCGCACAGGTAATGCTGTGAGGCGGGGCGAGGCCGGGTGGGGGTTAGTAGAGTTCGACATACGATGGGAAAGTGGAATGGAATTAAATAAATAAATAAAACCCCTTACCGTGTGCAAGGTAGGTGTTTTTTTGTTTTTTTTATGTACAATCCACTTTCCCGTTGTATGTCAAACTCCACTACCCCCCACCTGGCCCCACCCCGCCTCACCGCCCCACATCGTTACGTATGTGAGCCGCCACTGATTCTGCCTGTGATGTTATTACTAGCAAGAGATGCATGGCTGCAATGAGGTACCAGCTGTGAGAGACTGCAAGCAGTTAGAGGAATGTGAGCAGATAAAGTAAGAGTTATACTGAGAAACAAGAGACTAAAAGTTATCAACATTACAGCTCTGGGAAGCAGCATAAGGCACAATATGTGCCTGAAATACAACACATAAGGCAGAATGTATGCATGAAAGCATTCCCAACAAAATTATTTTACATAACTTTTTATCAGAGAGAGAAAAAAGAGAGAGAGAGAGCGAGAGGATGTTTGAGAAAGAAAAATGAGAGTGAGGGGGAAAGAAAAGAGAGCAGTAATAGTTAAAAGGAGGTATATTCTGCAGGAAAAAGAGAATGTGACAGAAAAAGAAATATTAAGTGACAATAAAAACAATATGGCAAGAATGCCAAAGGAGCAGGTAGAGGTAAATAAATAATGGGTGGCGTACAACACAGATAGAGAGAAATGAAAAAAGATGATGTGGTTTTGGGTAAGTTTGTCTTTGAGAGAAAATGATAGAGCAAGTGAGAGAGAGAGATAAAATGTGAACGAGTATGTGATAGAGTGAGCTACATAGAGATCAAGGGAAATAGTAAGACATGGGGAGATTTGATGTGAGAAAGACTGTAGGACATATGTACAAGGAAATGCTGCGGAGGGCGAAGATCAACGGCGGACTCCAATGGCTGCACCTCTTGGTTATGTTCCCGTTTTAGGTAATTCGTGATGAAATCACAATTGGTGTGCACAATCTGCTCTTGCACCTGCTGTTGGGAGATGCAAACTGCCAGGCAGATATACAAAAATTAAGAACAAGTGGAGCGGTGCACTACCCTGTTAGTCTGTTTCAGTAACAACGAATGGTCATTTTCTTTTTTGAAAAACGTTCTTTATTAGGTATTCCACCAGATTTGTGCAACAAGCCTCAGCCAACGCGTTTCGTTCAAAGAGATTGAAATTCGGCAGGGCGTATGTTTGTTCTGAACGATTCATATGGGTTCCGAAGTAAAGTGGTCTCCTCGTGGGACTGGACCGTTTCCATGTATGGGATAGGTCCCATGTAAGATGGCGAATCCATGGACAGAAAAAGCCTCCTTGATAAGGGCCAAAGTGATGCGTCTGGAGCTGTAAATGACCTGTGTTCCTTCTTCATATCGCCTTTGGATAATGTGGAATCTGTTTGAACGAAACGCGTTGGCTGAGGCTTATTGCACATATCTGTTGGAATACCTAATAAAGAATGTTTTTCAAAAAAGAAAATGACTGTTGTTACTGAAACAGACTACTGGGGTAGTTCACCGCTCCACTTGTACAAGGAAATGCTGCAGCTCTGTACTGTGGCAAATTTTGCAGCACCTTGCCATTTCCAAAAGCAGGTATGCACCATATATACAAGAAAGCGGCGCACCCCTGTTTTTCCCTAGTGGTTGCACTAAAAGAGCCAACACATACACTGTTGTGCCATAGTGCAAGGGTGCCTGCGTTGCAGGGATGAATGTTTATGAGCAGAAAGTTGTCCCTTCCTGCACATAAACAATCAATAAAAGTGATGTGCTCCTTCTATATGTGCTGCATTCCTTAGAGATCTGGGACAGTGTCAAAAAGCAATGTGTGTTGCAGTGTGACGCCCACAGCAGCAGCCATTACATGCCCCTTTCATGCGGTTACCTGCTTAACGCCACTTTGTAAATATGGAGCAGGGTATAGCGCCACAAGAACATTGGTAAAAGTGACGTTCCTGTGGCACAATTGTCTTGTACATATGCTCTTGTGTGAGAAATATATGTGTGTGTGTGCAAAAGAGTGTTAAAATACACAAAAACTGTAAGATAGCAAAAGGAGGTGCAAACAAAAATAGAAAGTTAATACTTTGAAAGAAAAAAGTACGAAGTGGAATCAAGTGTTCCTGGTAAATAACAAGGAAAGCCATATGGGGGCTTTACATAGGAGGAAGGAGAGGGACATATGTGGGGTGAGCCATACACCATAAATGTAGTGCAGGAAAAAGGCGAGAGGGATTTGATGAGAGAGAGCATGAAAGAGAGTGATGGAGAGAGGGAGTAAAATTGAACTGGAGTGATGTCTGAAATCAGATGAACAACCGCTTCCCCGCTACTGAAGGCCACACAACAGTGAATCAGTATCCAATGAGGAGGCAGTCATGCTGTGTTCTGGCTTTAATTGCCATTTATCGCCCGTTGTCAGATTGCAACAATGCCAAACCCAGCGCCATGCACAACACACTTTTAAAGGCCTTAGGTCGATTGCCTGTCACATTTTGTGCAAAATGGGCCCTGTGCTCCCAGTCGCTAGAGAAACACACAAAATGATTCATATAATTGCTGTTCCAACAAAATCAGTCTAATACACAATCAATAGGGAAACACTTATTCAGCTGCATTCGAGGACTCAATTGATTTTGCAATATGTCCACCACTTAGAAGTGTAAACTACAATGCTTACAGCTGTATTGCAACCTACACTAAGGAGACTTTTGCCTATTGACTCAACAAAATGTGATATGGAATCGATGGGGTTCCTACTATATAACAGCCTAAGCACGATTATACCGAAGTCGTTAACATTAAACTAACACTCAATACTGTGTTGTTATGCTGTCCTAGTTGGTTAAAACAATTACCCCTTTATTTTTATCATGCAATCTGGGCCCGTATGGGGCCTTCTTTTTTTGTTTGTTATTCTTTACCTGCACCTATTTGTAATTACACTATTGGGCCATCCTTTGAATGCTATTAGGGACAGGTAGTTGCACTAAATTTAATAACCGAGATTACTGCAAGCCAGTTCACACTCCCCTCGCAGCCCAACCCTTGAGTGGGCCCCAACAGAGCCACAGATCAATGAATTTGTGTGAGATATAGAGGATGCAGCAGCCCCTCCTGCAGTGGGATGACGCAAAACGTCAGGGCCCCCCATATAGAATGAGAAGAGAGGACCCAGAGTCTCTCATATCTTAGCAGAAGCGGCCGGTGTCAGATGAGAGAAGAGAGGTGGGGCGGGGGGATGAGGAACAATGAAAAAAGGAGAATAAAAGAACTTATCTGCCGTCTGCAGCCCGCCGCATCATTGTCCTCTTCTCCTCTTGTGGCTCCACTGCAGGCAGGGACTCCCAGACTCACCTGCGGCCAATCCTGAAGCTGCTCTCACGTATAAGAGCAGCTTCAGGATTGGCCTGAGCGCCGATGATTTGTGAGACTGGGAGCCTGTGTTTTGCTAACTTCAACCCAGCAACGCAGCAGGGTTGGAGAGATCTTCAGTGCGCATGATGGTTTGTCCGGCCTGAGATGGTCTGATAGCCTTGTGGCTCTCACCCATTAACTGATTTGGTCCTTGACATATACTCTAGAACACCTTCTGCACTTCTTCTGGGCAGCCTAACTCAGCCTACCCTCCCCCCCCCACAATGCAGGGAAAAGGGGCTGAGCATGTCACAATGGTCAAAGGTTCAAGACTGCTCACAGTCTAATGCTGTTATTCGCCCCTTTGGAAGGCAGAGTCATGACACTGTAGCCAGGTAACCATAAAGAGCACATATTATAGATAAGGAACACAGCAACTCCCATTCGGAGGCACAGAACCACTCCCGTAACTGATGGGTTAAACCCTGAGCTAGGCCAAACGTCCTCTGAAGCCCTCACCTGTCGCATTTATTGCTTGAAGCAGATTAGTGTTAGGGATCAGTTCAAAATGAGCCTCTACCTCAACAGAAGATCACAGGAGCGAAACAGTCCAGTCCCTCTACGCGTGCTAAAAGGCAACTTGTCCACCCAAGATGGGTTTCCTCGAGGTCTTGTCCAAGTGGCCGTGTAGACTCCTCCCAGCCGGAATGTTGACCCTGAGGTAACTGAGCTCCTCTTCGAGCTGTCCAAGATCTTACATTTAGAAGTGCAGTCCTTGTGGTCTGAGGTGCAGCAAGAGCTGGTCCCACCCTGGTGGCCAGGACAAGACAGTGAAATGACAAAGTGATGCATGCACCAGTCCGACAAGTGAGAGAAAGACACATCATATCCTCCTGCCTCTCATCTGTTTGTCCGACTTACTCCACTCTGGTCATTTCTTCCCAGTCTGAAGCGCCAGGATACCCGTAGGGTGACAGCATGCGCTATATAAGTATTAAAATCAATCAATCAATCAATCAACAACTGTATTATTACTAACAGAAACACAACAGATGTCTTATTCCAATAAATACTATTCATAACCACATCAATTGAAAATCTGAATTGTTTGTGCAGATGCAGTGAACCTCTCAGTGCTTCCGTTAAGCCCTTGGCTAATTGTTTCGTAATCTTTGAGTATTGCCTAATTGCTATATACTTTCATTCACTGGTGTTTAGAAAACTGTTTCCATATTGATTTTTTGTTGTGCTAATTGGTGAGTCTTGGGAACTCAGCAATAGTGTGTGTTTACAGAAAGCAAACAAACACAGTTACAGGATAGACATGCATTCAATTAAAATGAACATTGTATTTTCCTGAAATGCTAATCCATCCGGAAAGTACACTTGTCCTAGTGTTTATGATCTGTCGGTGACTCACTCCCAAGAAGAAAGAACATCACTAATGCAGATAGCGCCATGTGATCTGTTTTGAATCTCACAGCAATCATTTTTGATTGATAAAAGCCAGCATGCTTTATTCACCAAATAATTTGTAAACGTATGGGCGAAGCTCAGTGACACTGCCAGAGTACAAGTTTGCACTTTCTTTTGTTATTCACAAAGCAGATACCCTGATAAACCTGTCATGTGACTTTTTTAAGGCTGCTATTCCTCACAGTGGGGTGGACGGCCAAATGTGCAAACACATATTTTGTTTTTTTTATTTGGTTTCTCTGTAGGGCACTAAGCACATTGACTATACTCTCAGCAAATTGGTAGGATATTAATCCCCATTCTCATTCTATAAGGAGAGTTAGTAATTGTCCAAGGTTGTATGATAGAGGCACGCATGGTTCAACCACGCATGACTCTACCACGCAGCCCAAACCACGAATGCATCTTAACCAAGCATTCCTTTACCACACACACCTTTCCAACGCAATGTTGTGGTATAAGCATAAATGGTAAAGGGGTATGTGTGGCTAAGAACGCCCCTACCCCGAAAACCCACCAGAACCCTGCTGGACCCTCTTCCCCCGTGAAGTCTCTAAAATCCTGCCCCTTTACAAACACTACTCCCACCCCGTGCTCTAAGGCCTAAAACCCTTCCCCTTTACTTACGCTACTCTGACCCCCCTTCCCCCCGTGCTGTCCTTAAAACCCTGCCCCTTTACAAACACTACCCTGACACCCCCGGCGCTGTCCCTACATCTAGCCCTTCTACCCATTCCCCTCCCCCTGCCCTAAGGCCTAAAACCCTTCCCCTTTACTTACACTACCCTGAGCTTGCGTAGTCGGAACACGCGTGGTTAAGAGTAAGACCGCAGTGTTTCGACTGTTTAATATTTTCCAACCATTTCCAGGATAAGAACATGTGGAATTGGAGCTGAATGCCCACAAGCTTACCTGCTTCCTTGTCTTCAAAAACTTGTATGTCAAACCATTATTGGTAAAGCACCTTCCCACCACTTGTGTGGGACTGACTTCTACAGTAATAAATGCATTTACGGGGGCTAGAAATCCTTTTAAGCCGTGCTGGCAGGAATAGTGCCCAATTTCATCAACCAACATTTTATTTAACTTGATGGTATCTGTTGAGAGACTGTTGAGAAGGGCAAAGTAGTAGTTCCCAGTCCTAGGTTTTCTTTAAATATGAAGATATTGTCTGTCCCTGGTGCACGCATAGCTAAATCCACCAACACTCAAAAGCACACACCCAATCTTATGAAAAGGATCGAAACATCCTTGAAATTTAGAAGCCAAGAAGAAATGTGATCATAAAACTAAACTAAGTAAAAAAAGACTAAAAATCATAACTAAATCATCCTAATAGAGAATTATAGACTTTCATTTCAGTTAATTGATATAGCACCTGCATAAAGTAGGTTCACAATGTTAAAAAATGCCGTAAAATGGTATGGAAAATAGGAAAAATCATATTTCTCATTTTAAACTGTGTGTTTTGTAGCTGGTCAGAAAAGTAAGCTGAAAAGAAAAAGTATGAGATTCAGAAATTAAGATAAGCTCATAAGAAATTAAAGGGCAAGCTTGTGGTGAAAGAAGAACAGTTCTCCCTACAGGGTCCTACATCACTAACAATCATACACAGCATTCTCGAATGTTCCTTTGTTTGAGAACGTCAGCTTGGATTTGGGCATATTGTGACATCATTCTTTAGATGGTAAGGCACACCATTCAGGCCACAGTCGTCAATGCATCAGATCATAGTTATGCTTATCACTAAACCGCTCTTCTTAAGCCAGTCCTTTCCAAAACCAACTCTCTGGAAGCCCACCGGAAATATGTGGAAGGGAAATGCAAACTTTGCTCAAAGTTGACTAAACTAGGCAGCACAAAAAACATATTATGCAGCATATTTTGTTATTGTAATACTTCATTATGGTGTCAATTACACATGGTGACACTGTCTGTGCAAATGCTTATTTGGTTATGCCACAGAAAGTAGTAGCTTTTGAGTATTCACAAATATTTGGCAATACAGTACCTAATCCTTTATGAGTCCATCAATTGCACTAGTTAAAAAGTCCCAAACATATAGGCAAGTGCACCAATTAGTTCTGTTTCATCTGATTGTGTTTGGGGAGAGGTGCCATCCATTTAAAATCTATTTTATCACAGGGAAAATGAGCACATTTGAAACAAAAATGAAAGTTCTATAATGCTCTGAATCTCTTATCCGCAGTGTAAATTACACACAGGTACTGCTAGGGAAATTGATATAAATCATGCATCGTAAAACATTTATAAAATGTGTAATTTATTGGTATTTTTCTACACCTTTGGGAAGCAGCCACTGAATCCATGAGTACTTGTTTGTTTTGTCCTCTCTAACTTGTTGTACCATCGGTAGTGTGGGAGTTGGTGGCCTCTGTTTAAAAAAATTATCATACCTTGAAATGTGCATGCTCTTATGCACAGCAGCCACACACTATGGTACATCACGTGACCACAGATAGATTTGATGTCACCCTTTTTTATCAAGTAGTGATCAGTTTCACAAAGTAATGCTTTCTATCGTGGAACCAGGTAGTGACACAAATAAAAGCACACATTTGGCAATTTGTTTGAGGAGAGTGGATGCTACACTGTTTGGAAAGGATTCTATGGGTGATTCTAGCGACCGCTGACTGACCTTGGCACTCTTGTGATAGTTTGCTCCGATAATGCTTTGTATTTTTTAAAACATTGAATTAATATAATGTTTTCCCCTGCAAGAACAATTATGAGAATTGACATGGATGTATGACGGTACAACGCGTGCTTTCACAACGCGTACCGTTCCCAGGCAGGTTTTATAACGCAAGTCGTTACAACGACTTGCGTTGGGGGGTGCTGGATAGTGAATAGTTTAATTTACTATTCCAACTCCAGTCCACGTGGATAGTAGGGAAGGTGCTGTATAGTAAATTAAACTGTTCCCTATCCTACAGCGCCCTCCAGCGCAAGTCGTAGTAACCACTTGCGTTGTAAAACCTGCGTGGTAAAGGCACCGCGTTGTTAAAGTTTCGTTGTAAAGGATGTTTCCCATTGACATGATTGACTGTCATGATTAGCCAGACCCTCCCATTCCTAAAGAAATCTACTCCAGAAGCTGGTGACATCACCAACTGCCAGCCCATCACTCACCTACCATTCATCAGCAAGATAATTGAAAAAGCAGTCTATGCTCAACACCAAGACCACATCAATGCTAATCATCTCCTTCACAACTACCAATCTGGCTTCATATCATGCTTCAGCCCGGAGCCTGCCACCGTAACATTGTAGACGATGCCCACTTGACCACAGATGAAGTTGACCTCTACCCCTTTATACTGGTGGACCTCTCAGCTGCCTTCAAAACAATCCAGCCATCTATCCCTCATAAGCACCCTTGAGTGGAAATTGGAATTTACTGTCAAGTTGGTGATTTTAATATATATTTCGCATTTTTGGATTGCTCCATGGCTAATCCGACTGTTGAAGCTCTAGCAAATCTTTGTACAACTGGCTATGGGCCTTTCTCATGTGACAGGACATACACTCGATGTGTTCTTCTTTAACTATGAGTTGTTGAACATTGGGGTTCCTAGCCGTTGATTTGATTGGATCACTTTTGATCCCTTTTTCTTTAACATTTTCTGTGACTGAACAAATTGATCTGAATCCGCCTAATATGCCCTATCCTTGGCTCAAGGGAAATGAGTTCAACCTCTCTGCCAATCTCTCCACCTCTATCCTTGTGTTAAGTGATGATGCGCAAAGTAGTGTGTCCTATGATCAATAACTGGCTTCTCGCTTCAGTTAATTCAGTCGCAAAAGCCAGAACGAAAGCCTCTTTGGGAGCTGCACCTTTGACGCCAGGGTTTTTGACAGCGCTGTAGATTGAAAAAAACAATTATATGAGGTTAGAGAGATCTTGTAGAAAGAATTACGACCAAGCAGCTAAGGAATGTTACAGGGTGCCATTAGGGAAATACCATCAAGCCGTGCATCAAACACAGGCTGACTACTTTTCAAACTCTAGTATTTCTTCGGTCAATGCCACTGGAGAAATCTTTGAAATTGTGAAGTCCTTTCTTTCCCTGAATGCATGCAACAAACAGGTGCCTAATCTTCAGAGCTCTGTGAGAATCTACCTGCTTTTTTACAAGGCACAATCGACAAAATCTATGCCGAATTTGAAGTTAAGGATAAAGAAGGTGTTGGTTCCCACTCTTCTCCCATAAATGGGTGCATGCCAGACACAGCTCTCTCTCAGTTTTAATCAAGTTCAATGGAGGAATCAACACAGACAATAATAGCTTGTAAGTCAGGTTCTCTGCTTGACCCGTGCTCCCCTCAAATTATGGTAAAGGCTGTGCAGTACTGTCAATTAGCTTTTTAATGGGTCACTGAATCAGGCAGTTGTCCTGAAGCTGTGCAAGCATGTGCAGGTCACCCCACTCTGGAAAAGTCAACTGCGGATCTTAGGGTCATGGCTAAATTTAGACCAATCTCCTTGCTTCCAGCCAGGAAAAATATATTAGAAAAATAATAAATAAACAGCTAAATACGCATTTGGAAGATAATAATCTTTTGCACTCCATGCAATCAGGTTTCAGAATACATCAAATAAAACCTAGATCAGGGACACTCAGCAGCAATAGAGCTGCTTTTTCTCTCAGCAGCTTTTGGCACTATGTCACATTCCATTATTTAAGACAGGCTGACAGAGTGTGACATCTGTGGTCCTGCCAGGCAATGGATGCAATCTTTCTTGCCAGACAGATTTCAGACTGTTCACCTCACACCTTATTGCGCAGCACCTAAGTCTTTGCGACAGGGCTTGGCACCGAGTCCTACACTGTTTAATATCTATCTTACTCCACTGGCAGACATTATTCAACCTCTGGCCTGAATATAATATCTTATGCAGATGGTACTCAGCTTATGTGCTTCATCAAAGAGGTGAAGCATGAGCTACAAAAGGCGTTCTGATTTTGACTTATCCAGGTTGCTGGCTGAATGGAGAACAAAAATTTAAAACTTCAAAAATACTGTTTTTCAAAGCTTCTCGCTGTGCGTGGTCCAGCACCTGGTGGCCTCCACGGCTAGAGGCCGCACTCACTCCAGTGGATGTAGTGAAAAATCTAGGCATAAAATTGACAAAAAAGATCCCACCTTCCTTCCTCAAGTTAGGCAGTATCGGGGTCTTGTGTTTTGCTGTTGAAGAGTCCAAAGGAAATTGTTACTATTGTAACTGGAAAATACTTGAAAGACTATTTCTCATTTTGATTAATTGATGCCTCAACTATGCTAACATACTTTATCTAGGCTTGCCTGACTATCGATACAACATTTACAGATTGTACTGAATGCTGCCTCAAGACTCCTGCTGAATCTGCCTAGGCAGCAATTGGTTACGATGTACCTGAATGCCCTGCATTGGCTTCCATGGGCAAACACATTGTCTTCAATTGCCTGCTGATAACTTTTCAAGCTTATCACGAGAGAGGTCCTAAATACATCAGGGAAAGGATTATTCCTTATCAGAGCTCTCAGATTCCACAACCAGCTTCTTCTGTATATGCCCAGAGTGAGATGTACCCAAACTGGTTGTCACTCCTGATCCAGCAGACTTGATCTTACCTTACTGGCCCAACTGGTACTGAGTATATACCTCCTTTACTGGAAAATTTACTACCACTTACTTGCTTGCCAACATGGTCCTCTGATGGACCTTTTTCGTTGCACTGAGAAGAAAGAGAGTTAGCATGTCTTGTCTGATAAATTTAATTAACAGTGCAACCAATTTGGCAACACAATGTGGACCAGGAATTGGTAGTCAAGTTCAAGGGTGTTAGTGATCAGTTTCAGGGGTGTCACTTTTAAGATCAGACTATCCCCCAGATGCATCAAGCATCCATTTTGCGATTCCTTATTAGCGAAAAATAAGGATTCGCTAATAAGGAATAGCAAAATGCTATGCATGAAGAAATCGCTAAAAAAAATGTGATTTCTTAATATTCCTTAATTGCGACTCTCAAATTGCGAGTCGCAATTAAGGAATACCTCCCCATTCATTCCTATGGGCCTAGAGGCCCATAGGAATGAATGGGAAGACATTCTCAATTTGCGCTTAGCAATTAGCGAATCGCAAATTGAGAATGCAATTTTAAGGGTGCAGGGGTGTCCAAAAGACACCCTGTTAACCCCTGAAATTAATCTGTGCACATATGTTGCGCACACAAATGCCCTAGAGGCATGTGTGTGTGCAACATGAAACTTTGAAAAATGCACAAAAGTGCATTTTTCAAAGTTGTTGCAAATTACCATGAAGTTCAACTTCATGGTAATTTGCTCCCCCTATTAGCGAAATCGCTAATTGTTTTACTTTGTTGCATTACATTTAAGGAATCTCAATTTGGGATTCCTTAAATGCAATCGCAATTTAAGGAATCTCAATTTAGAGATTCCTTAAATTGCGATTTTTGCATTTGGGATGATGCATCCCAAATGCAAAAATACCGGTCGCAAATTGGCAGATTCTGATAATCTGCCCCTTTGCGACCAGATTTTCCTTTCATGCATCTGGGCCTATATCGGTATAGTATGGCAACAGGGTGGCAAAGCCTCCTAAAGAAGTTTAGGAAAAAACTAATCAGACATACATGCAGCTCTGTAGCCGCAACACAAAATAACGACATAAGTATTTGATACTTTGACAGGACATAAGTGTAATATTAATGAATACATTGATGACATTTTATTGTTTGACTTGTACTAATATCCTACACATATAATCATCATTTAAAGCTAAGAATGACATTTCTAGCAGTTACACAGATGAATTAGAACACATTTATGAATCATGTGTAAGGCTTCAGCAATTAAATAAAGAGAATAGTTTTTATGGTACACTACATATTGCAAATGCTTCACTTTTCAATATAGCACATATTACAAATGTAAATCCTTTCAGTTGTGGCAAATCATATATGTTTTTATTAATACATCTCAGTCACTTTTATAATTCAAAATAAGGTAACTGTTTTCTAAATCATTCCTTTTAGAACATCTCTTATTTAATGAAGACGAGTTCTGAGTTAAAAAAATGCATTTCTTTCGATATTAGTCAAACATTCTATGTGAGCACTAAAAATTCTAGAGTAATGACTCTCTGCATCCGCAGTGTCAGGTGTAACAGGTGCAAGCATCATTATGAAACGTACAACTCCTGTGCGAACTGCACGTTCATTTTGTGTGTCAGTTATCAGCCATATTTGTGGTCTATAAAGTGTGGGCAACTTTATGCTGCACCAGTCCTTCTCCGCCCTGGGCCCTAAATGTTGGAACAGACATCCACTGGCTATGAGAAGCTGTGAAACAGAACAGAATTTGAAATCTCAGCTAAAAACCTGGGCCCATATTTATTCCTATTTTGCGTCGCCCTTGTACCATGCAAGGCGACGCAGGGGGACACAAAACCTACAATGAAATTTACCAAGCCATGCAAGGCCACTTAGCGTGGCCCCGCGTAGCTTAGTAAATCTGGAGTATCAGAAGGCAGTGCAAGTTACTGCCTTGGCGTTCCATGGGTGGAGATTGAGTGTTGCCATGGCTCCACCTCTGGGTTTTGGCGCATTCCCAGATTTATCAAGACTGGTAACCTTGGGAATGTGCCAAATGCTGTGCCTTCCCAGAGGAGGAGCAATGAGGAGAAATATCTCTATTTTTCTTTGTTGTTCCCTCTTTCAAAGTGTGCCTCATAATGCGGCACACTTAGAAAGAGACAAATGACTCTGAGAATTGTATATGTGCAGGGAGGCTCCCCTTCCTGCACAAAAAAAAATTCACTTCAAGGGTGCAATTGCTGACACAAAGCAGCACGTTGTGTTGCAGCGCAAGGAGAGGACAAAAATGCACCATATAATGTTAAAAATGGCACATTCCTACTCTCTCTGCTTCATGCAGCAAGGTTTGTCTGCTGCGTTGCTTTGCAAGAAACCTTGATAAATCAGACCCCTGGCATCTTCACACCAACTACCTTGTCGATTTAGTCTTATTTACTTGTAACTGCTGAGAAGCCCTCAGGGCAGCTGAGCAGTCAACACATGCTTCATTTATTAATTAGTTCAATCATTTATGTCCTTCACTGGTTCTTCTCATACTGTTGCACCAACATCAGTTTATTCACATGGGTAACTCCAGGTCGCTGAAAATCCCTTTCATTTGTATAATCCCCAGAGTTCTAATCTGTCTCCTGTCATCTTCAACCTTCACATGGAGACGCCTGGTGCTCTACTCACAGATAACAGTACCAAGATTCACCAATATACCAATGATAAACAGATCTGCTTGAAAGTGTCCTCTACTTCAGACACCTAATGCCTCAAACACATCTTATTCATCATCCAGACCAGGATTCCAGGGGCTCCCTCAAGGTCAACAAAACCAAGACTGGATTCCTTTTATTTGCCAAGAACAACAAACAAGATAAATTATAAGTCTGGCTCAATCACATGAACTTTGATATCTTTGAACCTCAATTCTTATCGAATGCCAGGTCACTTGGATTCCCACTGGACACCATCTCACCCACAAGGAACACATTGCAACAACAACATAAAACAAAGACTGCTTGGTGCCAGCTCTCTCTTCTAAATACAGTCAAACGGTTCCTTCCAGAAAGTGACTTGAAAACTGCTGTTCAGCCCTTGACTCTCGCATCTGAAGGGTGGCAATGCCCAACTCCATGACCTCCCAGACTCCAAACTTGTACCCCTTAAGTGCATCCTACATACTGCAGCACATGTCCTCCACGGCCTGAACAAATATGATCGCATCACCTTCATATTGATGGAACTCAGTTGGCTCCCCTTGAAGGCCTGCACCATCTTCTAAACCAACTGCATCATGTACCAAGCCATTACAACCAGCACCCCCACTTACCTTGCAGCCAAGCTTGCCATCTCTGGTGACTCTTGTCCAGGGCACCGTCAGACTGCAGATTTAGAACTGGGAAAAAGAAATAAAACAAGATAACAGGCATTTTTCATGTATGCAGATCGGAAACAACATACCGGTTCACCACAAAGCAGCTCCAATTTAGGATGGAGTTGAAGACTCACCTCTTTAAAGAATGCTATGTATTAACTGTCCACCACTCACCTATTACTTTCTTCTGACCGTATACAGTGCGCTGCTGGCTTTTGACTAGGTTTGTACTACAGAAATACCATATATACACATACATACACAAACTACTACTAAAGAAACAACACACATGAAATGGGTGCTACAGCCCTCCTGCAGTACATGATTGTTAGTATGTGGGGATATAAGAAAGCAGACATTAGTTAATCATTATCACCATCTCCGTTTGACCGTATCGGTTTCTCGGCTCTCTCCAACATTTACCAGTTTAGAGTCTGCAGTGCATACACTTGCTTGGTAATTAAGTTAATGCATTGGGGTTGAAACAGAGCAGCTTGGACATGTGGTATATGCAGATGATCATTGTTTACTTGTGCTCCTCTGCACATTCTCAGAATGGGATCATGATTCTACGTTAGGTGAAGTTGACACATGCATTCATTTGTGCCTTTAAAAATGCTCTGAAAAGAGAGTGTTCGCTGTTTGCAAGAATTGATGTGAGAATCAATTGAATGCAGAAAGAATAAAGAGAGACACTTCGAGTTTTGATTTGCACAGTTATAAATTTTGCACTGATAAGTTTTGAATTTGGTGAGTGGGCTTAAAAGAATTCTGTCTCCATGATTTAAAACAGTTAGCTGTATAATGCTTAAACATTACCCCTCTTTAGTCCCTCTGCCTTCAACTCTTCCCATTGTCTCTTCTTCTTCTTTTCTCATTCCCATATGTTCTACAGCCCCTAAAGTTCCTAGCAAACTGGCCTTGCGTGGTAATCCCAGCACTCAGGCCTGGCAAGTACCTCCTTGGCGCTTTGTTGGAGTACAATTTGTGTTTTAGGCCAGGTCAACGGATCACAGCTAGCACACAGGTCAGTGGAGTGCTCACAAGGAAGAGATCATTACAATTAGAAGTGTTATCCATGTAACTAACTACCTGAGAATCCCATTGAATAGTGGGGGGAACCACCTCATCTTTAATGGCTGCTATGTGACTGTGATGATATGGTGACCATAGTAGATGAGGGTTTCCCCTCACAACCTGATGCTACACCTACAGTCCTGGGGCAGCTGTCAGTTCAGCAGGAAGCACTTGACAGCCATAAGCATCAGTTAATGGCTGTTTAGTTTGCTGGAATGTGTGGCTGGCTAAGTAACAGGGGTGTATACTCAGGATTTCTACAGAGGCATTTTAGTGTTGGTTGGTAAAGATTTGACAGTGGGTTCCCCAGTGGCAGCTCCTACGCTAAGGCGGAGAAGCGCCACCCTACTGCTTCAACTGCTTCAACTTCAAGCTGAATACAAAAAATATAAATTATCATTATTATACCATTATTATCATTTTATATTTTGTATTCAGCTTGCAGTTAAAACCATTCGGGTCTGGGCTCCCAGCATCATAGGAGGAGGAGTGGTGGCAGCACCTTAAGTGTCCCATAACCACGGCACTCAGACCAATCACAACGCTGCTGTAAGCCAGCATTGTAATTGGTCAGAGGATTCTGGGAGGTTGTGTACTTCCTGTTGAGTGCAGAGAAGAGGACGGAGAATGAAGAGGCAGCTATCGGGGGTTCTATTTTTTTTATTATTATAAACCCCCCTCCTGTGTGTCCCCCCACGCCCACCACACCTGTTCAGTAGTAGCCGCTACAAGGTTTCCCTGATGGGATTTCAGAGTAGGGACATGTGTTGTGGGATGACCTCTGGACAGTGTGAATGGAACTTGTACTTTATTGTCATTATATCCCCTGCAGGGCATGTATGTGGGTGGCATTCAATGATATTCCAAATGGTGGAGTCCAGAGGCTTGTCAGTAGATTACATGCAAAGGTTTTTTTTTGTAAGAGCCCTCAGGGGTGCATTGATACGTGTTGAAACCTAAGAGAATGTCCCTGTGGGTCGACTACTGGGGGTGCTGGTGAGTGGCAGTGAAAGACGGACTCTCAGAAACAGTGGGTGTTTTTCCCTAGCTACTTTCCTTCCCATATTGCAGAGATTGTTGCTATGTTTGTTAAAGGCAACTATTATACTTCTCGACAATTATAATGGCCCCAAATAAGCACCAACACAGACAAAATGACTGGCTTTCGAGGGCTAATATATGCATAAACATCTTTGTATAAATGCTTCTTGCCTGTGTTAGCACATTAAAGCCAGACCTATTGCGTTTGTCAGTGCTTGTTTTACGAGGCATATGGTCCCATGAAGGACGACCACTCCTTAGCCGGGCATCTTTAGGGCTACTGTGTAACATCTGCGGTTTCCTTTATTGCTTCTGCTCGTGTCAGTTAAGCAAATGCATTTGCTTTTTTCATGCGGAAACTGGAAAACACTTTCAGAAATGGGCGCCGCCTTACTGAAGTACCACTTCCCCAAGTCCAAATCTAATTAAACAAGTCCGTGGGCGAGGAGATGCAGGTCTCTGGGGATTCAGTAGTCCAATAAACCCGAACTGTAGGAGGAAGGCGGCAATAAAACTGCCCATGATTGCAATAAATCCGCACCCACTTGTTTACTGCTGCCTGAAGAACAGCGTGGTGAAAACTAATTCAGACTCAGTCCAATTTCTAAAGCCTCAGGCGGAGCTGGGGTTTAATGTAAATATAAAATCGGCAAAGAGATATAAATATTTTTATAAAAGTTTCAAAGAGGAAGAGATTTGCAATTGTTGGAGAGGTAACTGCATTGCTACAGTTAAGTCACCGTTAGGAGTGGGTAAGTGTTTGGTGCAATAATTATCACACTGAGTACCAGCATTGGGATGTATGACATTACAACGCATGCTTTTACCACGCATGCCTTTACAACGCGGTATTTACAACGCATGCCTTTACAACGCATAGTGCTTTGGGGTGCGGGATAGTGAATTGTTTAATTTACTATTCCAACTCCAGTCCCCGTGGATAGTAGGGAAGGTGTTGGATAGTAAATTAAACCTATTCCCTATCCTAGAGCGCCCCCAGCGCAATGCGTTGTAATGGTTTGCGTTGTAAAAGTTGCGTCGTAAAGGCACTGCATCGTAAAAGTTGCGTTGTAAAGGATGTTTTCCCCAGCATTGACAAAGCCCATAGGTGGGCAAGATATTCGCTTAGGTAATCAGGTGGTGGTGGGTATCAGGGGGATGGATGGTTGTTGGATAACGAGGCAGATAAAAAAAATGCTGTGAAGTGGACAGCACTGGCTACTTCATACTGCTTTTCTTTACCTTCTGTCAGTTGTGAGGGAGAGAATAAACAGAGACAGGAACAGGTGGGAGGTGGAGAAGAATCATGCACAGGAGAGCAGGTGGGGGGAGAAGAAACAGATGGGTGGGGGGGAGAAGAAACCAGGACAGTGTCTTTTGTTTGACTTTTTTGAGAAAAGTACCTGAATCATAGCAACAGATGGCCAGTGGAGGGACACTAATCGAATGTAATTAATCTGTGCTTGGTCCATGCCCCACCGAAGGAAAAGGAAGTGACGCTCGGTAAGCGCTGTCCACTTAGAAGGCATCACAGAAGAGTGACAATGATGCCAACGAATGGGTAGCAATAGTCTGGCTCCAAGCCCGTTATTGAACATAAGAGTCTCGCAAGTGAGAGTGAATGTGTTAGCGCATGCTCACGCAGGCTCAACCTAAAAACCAGCAAAAAAGTCTTCGAAATGTATCGGACACAATAATTCTTGTCTATTGGACAATTCCCCCTAAAAGGGGGAATAACATGCAGATTTTGATACATGCTACACCCAAAAATTAGCAACCCCTTGTTTTACCGCCCATTTTTCCCCAACGATGAACATTGGCAGTCTTGATTTGGCGAAATTTATCTGGGGAATATGGTTTTCATAACAAAACCTTTAATTCTGATATGGCTGAAAAAAATTAGTTACTGAACATATCTGAGAGACCCATGTATCTTAATTTTCGACAATCAATTTTATCTTTTGATATATACTTCTTTTAAACTGTGAATTTTAAAAATTGTGAGTTTTAATTAACTGTACAATAAAGTTACTTACTTACATATCTGAGAGACTGGCATTGTAGTAGAGACTACATTGCTTACTGTTGATGCCAATCGAGCACATTCAGCTTTTTGACACTGAAAAGCACGGGGTAACCTTTTCTTCCATGCATGCCTTATTTTTTCAGTTTATTGATGTTGTGTGCTGTAGCATGCGACACATCCCTTCGTCCTGAATCTTGCATTTATTTGCTTTCTCCGAGTCATGAAGCTGCATGGCCAAAATGTCTCCTAAACACTTGTGGTTAGCATTGCAGTGGCAACACGGGAATTTGATGCAGAGTAGTAATAAAAACAACCCTGCGAGCTTATCCACAGAGAGCTTAGCAATGAGTCAGACATAAAGATAACCAAATAAGTGATAGAAAAGCTGACACATTTGTAAGAGGAGTTTCTTGAAATAGACCCGGCTTGGATGGTATGCGTGATATAGGGCGCGAGTTGAGAATTCCCACCTTACATTTAATGTAATGAGATGTAAGGTGTGTGTGGCTGATTTTTATTCCTATAGGTGTTTGTAAATGGTCATCGTAGCCAATTCTTCCCAACTTTCTCTAGGCACAGAAAGGTTCCTTAACATTTTGTGATATGGATAGGGGCGTAGCCAGAGGCTAACTAGAGCCAAATTTCGGATGGAGCTAAGAAAAAATTTCGGGGGGGGGGGGCTGCTAATTCTTCCAGTCATAGGCAGAGTGGAGATGCAGGGGCTCTAAGAAGGGGTGAAAAACAACAAAGCCTCATTAACAAGGAAATGGTCTTTTAAAGACCTGTGAAGTACCTAGGTGCGGCTGTGTGTGTGCCCGGGAAGCTGTCTCAGGTCGAGCTGCCACAAATGAGGTGTGGGCTGAAGCCCTTTGAGCCCAATGGGCGTTGCATGCCTGAGTGTAGCTTGATCCGTAAGTCTGAGAGGGGGTTTGAGCTTCAGATTTTCTGACACACCGACATATCATATTAACTATTATTTGAGAAGAAGCGCATGAGGGGAGCTTAGGGTCAGTGGAAAGAGAAAGAAGTGTGGATTGTAAGGGGTACTTAACCGCATGCTCGCTAGCGGTTTTCCAGCTGCGCGCTGCGATTTTAAAAAACCCGCGTTACATGACGAGCTCAGCTCGTCATCCGCGTAGCGCAGGTTACGCTCATGACGAGCTGAGCTCGTCATGAGCGCAGAAGGGGTTAAAAAAGCTGTATTTTGAAAAAATGTTGTATGTTTTAAGACCTTCAAAACACAAGAGTTTGCCGTGTTTCTGTATGAGTATTTAAAAATATCAGGTGAAATCAAAAAACACCTTACCATCTCTGACTGACAGCTCCTGTACACAACTATTTACTAAATAATACATTTATTAGGGAAGTGTAACACCAACCACCCCTCCTGAACGTACACCCCTTGATATGGACAAGATACGAACCGACATTCCATCTCTTACCCGTAATATGAGAAGAACAATACTGAAGCAAAAATAGTGACTAAATTAAGAACGTAAATGATTTAAATCTCACACGTATGCCTTGGCACTCAAAGCATTCACAGGAAGCAGGGAAGGCAAATTGCTTCGTGGCTCAGTGAGCTAAGAATACAATGCTGAGACGTTGCAGTATCTGCAAGTCAAGTAATCAAATCCTGGAAAAGCCAACACAACCTTTTTTTTCCTTTTAGAGTTGGACATTTTGAGTGCCTATTAATTAGGTATAAGCCACAAAGGTGGTTCATTGTACTAATGTGACTTGGAGTAGAACTGCTAGTTACGGTCCATTTTTTTTTTCCTCTGCACTTCTATATTGCAAAAGGAACAAAAGACACTTATGTGGCCTCTCTTATAGTATGCATTGAACTTACAATAATAATAATAATAATACTTATACTTGTAAAGCGCGAACAGCTACCTCACGAGGAGGTGTCCCGGCGCTAAGAGAGTACTTCAGTAAGGCAAGATGCATGGTGAGTTGCTTAGGTTTTCTGCATAAAGAGCCAGGTCTTTAGGAGCTTCTTAAAGCTAGCTTCTGTCGTAGCAGATTGGATGGCAAGGGGCAAGGCGTTCCAGAGTTTCGCCGTGCCAGCAGAGAAAGACCTGCCCCCAAGTCTGGCTTTTCTAACTCGTGGGACAGTTAACTGAAGCAGGGAATTGGATCGTAGGTGTCTCTCCTGATGGTAACGGGGAAGTCTGAATTTTAAATAGGTGGGGCAGGTCCCTTTTAATGCTCTAAACGCCAAGGTAAGAACTTTGAATTTAATTCTGCTCACCACTGGGAGCCAATGCAGTTCGAGCAGATGCGGAGAGACATGATGTCTGAAAGGAATAGGTTTTATCAGTCTCGCAGCCGCATTCTGCACGATCTGCAGGCGTTGCACCAGATATTTGGGCAGACCAAGGTAGAGGCCGTTCGAGTAGTCCAGTCTGGATGTAACTGTCGCATGGACTACCGTTTTGCGACACTCAACTGGTAGAAAAGAAAGAAATTTACGGAGGTTTCTAAGTTTGTGGAGACATCCAGTGGTGACCTGCTGTATGTGCGAAGAGAAAGAAAGATTCTCGTCCCATCTTACTCCCAAATTCTTCGCACTGGTTCCGGGAACTGGTGCTGAGCCCATTTCGGGGGGCCACCACAGGTCGGGAGGAGGATGTGTATTTTTTCCAAAGAATAGTACCTCCGTTTTGCTTGCATTCAATTTTAGTTTGTTTGCATTCATCCAGCTGGCCACATCTCGAGTCAAGTGTATTCCAGAGCATTGCTAAGTAGGCATTCCCTAATTTGCTCTGTGTGGATAAGTGCATATCTATACCCACACATATGTACCATAAGCAGCAAGGCCATTGATGGATGCTCTAACTTTCGCCACCTAAGAGATAGTGCAGGGCAAGTGAGTCCCTAAGTCTGACATTTGGTGGAATAATTCCTTCTATCTCCAATAGAAGGCCTGAGGAGCATGGTGCAGAAGGAGAATTGTAAATACAAGCTACATATTTTAATACATTGAAGTGCAAAATGTTGAAGTTGTAGAGTTTTTTTTAACACAAACCCTGTTTCTTGTGGGTGTTCCTTCGTTTGGGCCTCTGGAATCAAAATATAAAATAAAGTTAAAATCACATAAATACAAATTTCTCCTTTGTGTTGATGACTTCTTAGCACTTTTTCCCTCCTAAAATCCTGTGTTGCAGTCAGGATAAGTGTGATTGATTATGTTGAAAGGTTTTCTAGCTACATAATAAACCCATAGGCGCATAGTCTCATTTTATTTCCTAATGAACTGGAAAGTCATTCCTCAAATGGACTAACAACCAATTAGTAGATTAAGCATCTGGTTTGGAGGAAACATAGAAAACCCATATTACATCAGCAAGGTATTAATCAGACTAAAAGTGAAATCCTTCATTTGAATAAAGAAGATGCAAGATGTGAATTCTACCAGAAATTGTATATGGGCTATTGCTTCTTACAATAAGCTACTCCAACTGGGTTCATATCAACTGGGTACATATCATCTTTGGCAATTTATTCACATAACTTTTAGATTGAGCCTCGTAAAAGTGACGCAGTGAAATCTACAAGATTTCACTGAGTCACTTTTATGACATCACTGCGTCAAATCCTTGCGCCTGCTTGAAGCAGGCGTAAGGACTGATGCAGCATGATAGGAATAGGCATTAATGACCATTGCTGGAGTTGCGTCCTGCTTGCGACAAGACTCCTACAATGCGCTGCTCTTGCGCCAAAAGATGTATCACGCATCTGTCTATCCTTGCGCCACGGTGCGCTGCATTGTAATGCGACGCATCCATGGTAACGCAAGTTTTTTTTTTACATGTCGCAAATTAACTGCTGCATCCCTGCTAATATGCAATGATGCGCACGTTCTTGTAAATCTGCCCCACTGTCTTCTGAGAATTTAATGGAGAATCTCCAAGTTGACTCCATGTAGAACATTGTACTGACTGAATGAGCTTTCTGTCCTTTGTGTACATGCACATTTGAGTGCCCCTATCTATAAAAAACAAACCTTGATTGGTGATCTGGCATATATCCATGCATCAGCAAATGTTTACGTACATGACATGGCTGGCATTTAGCATAATCCAATTTCTACTATAAAACACAAGGTCAATCCTTTCATAGTGATGATTGGCCTGGTTTGCAGATTCCTTAGGACAGAATGAAAAAGGTGCATTTTGACTTACTGAGCTACAAAGTTCAATAAACCAAGAAGTGAACTGTAGAATGACCTGCTTTTGAAAAATGTACTCACCAATTTTAGACCACTTCCGCTGACAAAATGATATAATTTCTTATATTTCTTTTGCAACCTTTTTATATAACTTTGGAAGCCTACAAAAGCATCCAAAGCCTTTCTAAATTGTTTGTAAACTGAGAACATGACCTAGTATGTGTTGGCCTCACTCACAAAGCTTAGTCCAGATCTTTTTTAGCAATCCACCAAAATAGATTTAGAAATGTATATGGGATGTTCTTAACACTTTAGGAAAGGCTTTTCAAAGAAGATTCTTCATGCAGAACATGTGGACAGTAAAGTCCAGTATACATGCCTATGTTTATCTACAGTAAATCAGGCTTTGAACAACAGGAAAGAGCCAAAGCCAAAATTAGTATGAATGTGCAGCTCCCTCTACCACTGTCTGCGATGGTTGCTGGCTGACATGTTCCAGCTGAAGCTCTGGGTTGACACTGTTCTTATTGGATCTCAAACAGCCTAGTTATGGCCAAATATTTCTTAGAATACTGGAAAACTTTCTGTGAATTAAACATGGTGGACTGAACCAATGGCTTATCTGTCCAAATGACACTTACAAAAATGGCATAGCACTTAATGCATTACGAGTCTACATTTAGGAATATGTGGAGCAATCACTTAAACTGCTACAATTTGTTCTCTCAAAGCTGTAAAACTTTCATCACATCATGTATTAATACTTAGCGGCGGCTGGCAAAGGTGAACGCGGTGAGGCGGCAGTGTTGAGGCAGTGGGGTAGGGTGGGAATGACGAAAGTCGACAGATGACGGAATAGGTATAATTAAATAAATAAATAATACCTATTCTGTTGTCTGTCGGCTACCCCCCCCCACCCATCACGCCCTGCCCTGCCACACTGCACTTACCGGCCGCCGCTGTTTAATACTTGAACCAGTCATTCTTTCTCTGCTTTCTACTTAGTATGCTCATTTAATCTGTATATCTAAACTGTTGATTATTGTACAAGCTTAAATATTTTATTCATGTAATATTATGAAATGTAATTGTAAACAATGAAAATAAAAATACAAAATGCGCATGGGCTGAAATTAAATTGTTTCCTCGTGGTGAATTGCTAGCCCTTTCTGTACTGTAGTAACACACCACATACAGTAAGTTTGTTAGAAGTCCTAGAAAAAGCAATCACTTTCTAAGAAAAGAAATGGGCAAGGAAATGTGTAGGAAAGCATGAAACATTTCAGGGGAGGAAGAGAATGTTCAGTGGGGTGAATACAATTAAAGAAACCCTTGTTAATAGCGAGTGAATGAAAGTGTAATCTTTCTGCTCATGTGAACGTATGGGATGAATATGCGTGTACTAAATAGACAACTAGCTTCCATAAATAGTGGAATTAGTGTCTTTAGTGATGTTATGTCTACAGCACTGATACGTTGCGGCCACACTTCCAAAGAGTCTGCATAGAGAACAGTATGCAGCACTGCACTGTGGAAGCAATGGGCTTCACAATCGTGTCACACCTTTGTCTATTGTAAGGTATTTTATGGAGATGTTAGGCTGAAGCACTTGTTTACTGATAGCAATGAAACATTCATAACGAGTAAGAAAACAGAGAGATACGCCTGTTCTGTGTGACTTCACACTTTCTATAATTCAGTCTTTCTATATACTGTGGCAACATCAGTTTTATTGATATGAAATATCCCCTGTATTTTTTTCTTTTGCTGGCCTTCATTCTCTCTGCACAGAGAAGAAAATCAATTGAAATGCTTTGCTCTTGCAAAAGAAAACCAATGTTTTTAGTTACCGAGTGCAATACATTTCCATGATTTCTGTGGGAAATCGTTTGAATGGCAATGCCACTGTACATTAGCATAAACAGATTTGAAAACTGAGTATGAAACATATTTAGTAATACTTAATTATTTGAAGTCATTTCTAGAAGCCTATTGCTGATAATAGCATCCGGCATCGCCTTATCACCATGGCAATTCCTGGTCACAGTGCTCAAGGAGCAGCAAATATATTATTTTTAATAAGCTGGTTCCATTTTTTCAAGGAGATAAGCAGCAATTCCAGTGCTTCTTATAATCTCTGTGCGTGGTGGTAGCTATTGATACCGGCTATTCCTCATGGAGGGAAAAAAACGAACCCTTTCTTGAATTTCCGTTTGGGTTCTAAAGATTTTGACTGCCTCTTAAAGTGCATGTGTTTACCTCATCTCTCACTCCAATCAACAATGGGACTTTCCACAATATTCAGTTACACAAAGACTCAAGCTTGTCTTTTATTATAGCCTTAGAGCCTGATATAGAGGGCTCTTCCAGCCATTAAAGGCCCTCTCCAGTGTTCGGCGAGGGACTTTAACAAAGGAGCGGACTTTTAATGGCCTGTAGAGCCCACTAAAGAGGGCTCTATTGCTATTAGAACATTCTGCCTCTACAGGGAAGAATGTTCTAATTTGTAAAACAAAGGCCTCACGGAGTCTAGGGCGTTTGAAATCCTCTCGGGCTCCGTGAAGCCTTTGTTCAAAGCAATGGCTTTGAACAAACATTGGAATGTTGATGCTCCAGGCTTTTACCAGCCATTAGAAGACTGGAGCACTCTATTGTCTTCAATGGAGCGCTCAACATTCCAATATCTAGTAAGCTAAAGATACTGCAGCCCGGCAATCTAGTGCTGATGCTAAATGGGAGGGATGTGATGCGGCTACCATATTTTTCAATACATGGTAACTTGGCAAGTGAAAGTCATCTATCATCTTGCTACAAATCTGAAATTCCCTCCTTTCTTCCTTCTAGTCCTCCTACAGTTTAGCATGCCACACATAGATGACATGGGTTTCTTATATTCCATGACTAGTTAAAGAAATTACTTAATTCCTAAGGAGGTTAAGGGTGGAACGGAGGGTGAGAAATGTGAGTCAAAGAGATTGTTGATTTGACACCTAACTCAGCATTACGTTTTAGGTTTATTGAATATATTTGTTACAAGTTATCACACTCATCCTCCACAAAATATACATAGTAACTTTTAATAGTGGATCTAAAAGTATTATACAGTCAACAATAAACAATAACTTTTTAAGTATTACTTTACACATCACCTAAATTACATTCGTTACATTATGTTTTAAACACAGCAGTCCCAGGAAAGGTGATCTAAGTTCATAATTTTAAATCAAACACAAAATTCCGTTAAACAATCTTAAACACTCTTCCATTAAATTCGTTTCTTTAAGCAGATATTTTTTTGTGGATGTGGTCACCTAACTCAGATAATAATGTTTATATGCATGCAGTTTCTCTGCATCCACAGCATATTTTTTCAATATGTCACATTTCTTTTTTTCCCTATCTGGGTCATGTTGTCCCTATGTCATAGCTACACTATGAGGAGCACAGGATTCCCTGTCCTTCATTCTATCCATAGATGTTATCATTTTTCTACCTACATTTTGAGTAGTGTTAAGCCACTTGCTTGGTGTCATTAGATTTCTAGACTGTGCATGTTCTATTTAAACTGTCAACCTTACTTTTGAAGTGAAACAAATTATACATGGGAAATCCGACAAGCAGTTCAGGTCAGCAGCACTTGCCCATAACTTGCAACGCAGTTGGAAACTGGTACAGTGTAATTTTGACCCCATCTTTACACGTTACAATTACTTCAACACCTTTAAGCAGATGACCCATCTGCCAAGCAGCGGCGGCGGGCACAGCTAAGCATGGTGTGGCGGGTGAGGGCGCAGCGGGGGGAAGCCGTTAGATGACATTATAGGTATTGTTTATTTAATTATACCTATTCTATCGTCTGTCGGCTTACACCCAACCCCACCCCACCCGCCCCACCCCACTGTGTTTACCTGTGCCGGCAGCGGCTGCTGCAAGGAGTTTTCAAGTCTCAGTGATGGTTGTCCGACTCTTTTAAAGGTGGGGCTACAGCACTGATTTTTACTGCTTGAAAATATGATGGTTCTATGTAAGAAAACAGAACAAAGTCCCTGATGTGCAGTGAGAATACTCCGAACACATCAAAGACATAGGGGCCGATTAGGATGGCGGGCCGTTGTAGATAGCGACCGTCCACCACAGGGGCGGAGGTCCCGTGCGTCGAATTAGGATGCACCGGCCACAGTGGCAGGTGCATTTTGCATATTTAACATTGCGGCGGGCAGTGCTGAAAGCACCGCCCGCCGCAATGCTAAAAATGCATGTTGTGCGTTTCAAAGCACAACATGACAGGCACCGCGCGGTGCCTGCCATGTTGTACTTTGAAACGCAGGGTGGTACCATAGGTACCCCCCATGTGCTCCCCCCTTCACCCTGGAGGCCCGCAACGGGCCCCCAAAGCAAAGACCGTATGCCTTTTCACAGCGGCAATGCCGCCGTGGAAAGGCATAGGACCGCCGGCATCGTAATATGGTTGGCGGTGTCTCGCAGACACTGCCACCATATGTAAGCACTTTTTTCCGCAGGTCGCGAAGGAGACCGGCGGAAAAGCGGCGGACGGTCTTGCTGGCCGCCACGGACTCCCCCGCCATCCTAATGTGGCGGGGGGTCATTTCTGTGAACGGATTGTCCCCGCCGGCCCGGCGGTGGCTACCGCCAGCCCGGCGGGGGCAATCCGTCCGGCATCCTAATCGGCCCCATAGTTTTTTTGTTCTGTCCAAAGAAGCCCCAGATTTTGGACATTCATTGTGTAGAATTAAAAGAGATACCCGCTTAACTTTCTCAGCTAGCATAGATCAGCATGTTACTCCACTCAGAGAGAGCTTCTGTGCCCACTTCACTAAGGGGGAGATGAGACCTCTGGGACACCACAACATGCAAGATGGACAAAGGTACCTCTGTTGATGCGGTCATTGGATAGTATTCGTTCAGTAATGCTGATTCAACATTTGAAGCCTTAAGGCTTGATTTATATTTTGGCGAATGGAATAAAGATATCTCATCTGCCGAACTATAAACCCATAAGATTTAATGGAATATATATTTCGGAGGATGGGGTATCCATCACTGTTGTAACAGAGTAACCTATCTGCCGAAATATAAATCAGTCTTCAATCTGAGTAAGATCTCTTATACAGGTCTAAAAAGATGATTTCATTTATCATTTATTTATAAACGTCATATAACACTTCCCCTCTAGGGTATTGAGACACTTTACACATAACACCACTTGAACATTGAGATGACATCGTGATTTAATGCTTTAAGAACAGGTCATTTTAAAGTCTATTATCTATTTTAGTGGAGACATTAGGTAGAGACCCACAAACTTGTTTTTTTATTAGGATTGTAAACTTTCTGAAATGGAAAATCAAGGTCAGTGCTACACTACATGAAACTTTATTTCTTGATGTTCGCCAAATTAATCTCACATCCATTGAACAAGAGTGAATGTGCTCGGCTTCTTCTGCTTTGCCTTTTGGTTCTGTGTCTTTAAACTCTTCAAAGGGCATGAGCCACAACATAAATAAATGTTCCTGGGGTCTTCTAAAGAAACATCACAATGTGATTTTGTGATACCATTGGAGAGGTTTATTTTCAATGTTCTCGGGTACCACAATGCAGTAACAGTCCACTTCTGCTAACCCAGCAGCACTCCAGTCACTTGCTGAAGTATCAGGGTGATTGCTAATTTGTCAATTAAGCTTGAGGGGTCTATTTGCATTTCTTACTAAAGAACATTTCTTGAGACACATCATATATTGGCTTTCATATGTTCTCAAATAGTTCAGTGACTACGCAGCTGGGGTGGGAAATGGGATGACTTCACCTCTCTCTGTTCTCTTCCTTGTTTGTAAGGGAGACAACATATGGAGGAAGCTTAAACTTTTAGGGAAAGAAAACGAGAATCAGCCTGAGAGCACACTGAGCCTGAATCAGTCACTACTGTATGGCCCACTCCCAGTATATCTGTGATGGGACATCCCACAGTGGAAGTCTGGTCTAGTGCTTGGTCAGCGGATCTGGGGCACACACCTCAAGGTTCTCCGTTAGACATGGTGGCACCGCTAGTCAATAGCAATTGAAAACAAGCATTGGCAAAGCTGGCAGGTCAGAATTGTGTTTCTATTCCTTAATAAAACGTATGCACAATATTTCACTGTCATTTTTAAAATGGACCGCCTTTGGAAAGTATGTAGCACAAACTGGAGACTGTTCTCAGGTTGTAATCAAGAACAGTTTTGGTGATGTCATATATGAAGCCAATCATATTCTTAGAATAATTTCATTTTAGACCTGCCTCACTCACAAAGTCCTGAAATAAACAATCACATTTCCTATGCTTTTTACCACACTTTTTACCACACTGTTGCAAAATGTCTTTTCAACCATTAGTGCAAGTTATTTTTAGAAACGTCCTACTCTCTTTAACTACCTGTTGCTTGCTAATTCTGTTTTTTAATGTTCTAGTAGGAATGCCAAACTTCCAAATGATTACTTCACTTATGCTTACAGGTCGGATCCCATTAAGACCCTTCTTATTTTGATTAAATTGTAAATCACATAATTTGTACAGTCATATGTTTGTAATTATTATTAGCGTTTGCACTAGCTGAGCAATGGTTAAAGATTCGACATTTGTCCACTAAGGAATGCAATTTGTCAGACATATTTATAAAGAGGAATATGTAATATGTTGCACTGAATTTGAGAGAGTTCTGTTGCCTACCATGTGATATGTTACTAATTATCTCTCAAGACTATCTCCAAGTTTGGTTCCTAAGGGACCCTTCCAGTGCTGGCGAGGCCCCTGCCTAAGCGGAGTGCTGGAATTTTCTGCACCAGTATAACAAGGGGCCTACCAAATTTCAGAGCTCCAGCCTTCCAAAAATCAAGCATATTTGTTCAGCATAGGAATTACTCAAACCCATTCACCTCTCTTTACAGCCAGTCAGTCAAAATACTTTAGTTTGATCACCCAGATAAAAAGTAAGAATAATATAAACAGCAATGATATCTAATACAAGCACAGAGGTGAAAGAAGAGGAACCGAATTGCAAAAGTTTTAAGCATATGTTCTAAAACGAGCAAGACTATTAATATACCCTGGGTCACTGACAGAATATTGGAACTAAAAATATCGTGCAGTCAGAATATTGTGTCAAAAATATGGAGGACCAAAATATTGAGAAAGTAAATGCAAATAGGTAAGCATAGATTTACTATTCTTAGCTCCGCATCTACGCACCTTGAAGATATATACATCGTCAAGGTACATATATGTGGGGTTATGAACAGTAAAACTTTACTTACCTCTAGTAATTTACCTTCACAATATTTTTGTCCTCGATATTCTTGGCACAATATTTTTCCACAATATTTTTGGTTCCGATATTCTGTGTAAACACCACACAACTGATAACAGCTTGCCTTGTAAAACTAAATCACGTTTCTAATCAAGGCATGTTGAAGTATACCTGAAAGTAATAATTAATGCCTATTGGTTGGAACTCTGTACGCCAATATTTGTTAAAGTGGTATCATGCATGGTGAGGTATGCATCAAATGGTTACCGTACTTGGAAATATGTATTCTGGTAGTCATAGCTTTTGTTATGTATGGCTGTCATAGCGAGCCTCTATCATTTATTTCAATTACTGAATCTCATAATCCTATGCTATGACATTGCAATAGATTTTTATCGTTATTTATTTTTATTTAAGGAGTTTTGTATAGTGCGCACGTGACCCTTGGTTATCAGAGCGCTTCACATTACCTTAGGTAGGTTAGCGATACATCTTGTATAGTCGACTTTTCACAATGATATGAGATAGGTAATTATACAGCCATAAGTATTAACATAAATATTAACAGACATATTAGATAAAGCTTGATAGCAAGGAGTACTGGAACTTCCAATACCAAATAGTTCTGTCATGTATTTTCCCTATGCCGTCTCTCTTCCTGAATCAGGCGAGGTACACACTGTTGTGATGTCAGAAAGGCCTTCCGAGGCTGGCTGTCAGAGCAACCTAGGAGCTCGTCAGTGCAGCTCTACTTGTCTGCTTTGAATGACAGCAAAAAGCACAGCTGCAGGAGGGGTATGAAAGGCAGGGAAGGTTTTGGGGTTTGGTCATGGATTGCAGGTAAGGTTATTTTTTAAACCTTCGGGACAGTGATACATACCAGAGGCCATGCTATGTCAAATGTCAAAGGTTCTTATATAGAGCCTTATCACCGCAAGGTCTCAAGGCGCTTGCTTTGGGAACCCGTCCTGGCTTTTCCCCTGTGAGATAACCCATACTGGGCATCCCCAAGGTGAAAGCCAGGCATCCCGCCGCGGGGGGGCCGTAGTGGAGATTAAGCAAGCTATTGCCCAGAGTTGCAGAGTGTGAACATGTGATTTGAGTAGGCACCGAAGCGGGAATTATCGAGTCCGTGGACATTTGGGCTCAAGACCCTGCCGCGCGGGAATTGAACCCTGGTCCCGGGTCTGACCTCTGCTTCAGGGTCTGCATCCTCTAACCAGTGAGCCACACTTCTCCACATGTATGGCTCCACATGACTCCTCTACCACTACGTAGAGTTTGAAAGCAGGGGTGGATGATTTTGTAGGCCATTCATAACATAAAACCATAGATGGGTACCAAGGGAATTACCAGGATGTTTTTCAGCTAGAGTAAGCCTCATAGACCACTGGAGCTTCACTCTCTTCTATTTAACCTCACTCAGAACCCCTCAGTGCAAAATATTCCCGTAGTTCCCCATTGCCCATCTATTATTCTGTATGTATCTAGGCAGAGGGACCTAATGAAAGAAAATCATCATGGGGTGCAAATGGGCATATTCGCAGGAAAAAGAGATCACTGGAAAACAAATCGGATATTTCATTTAGTCCCAAGCAGCCAAACCCCATTCAAATTTAATGTCTTTATTTCCATATTATGATTTATAGTACATTATAATTATGTGAGCAGAAGGTAGAGATATCATGCAGGCCTTTGTCTGCTGCAATCCAAGAATCAATGGTATATTGTTGCTGAGCACAAAGGGCCATATGCAAGCCTGAAGCATTATTTAGCTGCCATCAAAGTTATACAGTTGAAACATGAATGCATCTGCAAAGGTGCTCTCAATCTAAAAACTGTCACTTTCTCAAAGCCCATTGCGCTTTCCCATGTTTTGTGATTGAAAATGATTTTAATGATGTACTTTAGTACATCTTTTGTGGCAAATGTAATGGCCGAAAGTGAATGCAAATCAAAAAAACTCGTGGTGGAAGAAAAATTGGAGCAAAACCTCATTATTTAATGAAACCTGAGGTTGGTCACAGCAAGGGCTAATGGAAGCCATGAGAAAGTGAACTGCATTAAGCACAAAACTCTTTTATGAAACAAACAAATGGCCTTATTAATTCCATACAAGAGGACTGGCAGTGGTGTGGTTATAGAAGCCTGCTACTTAAAAGAAGAAAAAACTAGGAACAATTTAAGTCGGTTTTCCATTTTCTGTGGCATTTTTTCAAAAGCAACAGGTCACTGGAGAGATATGTGGATTCAAATAACATATTTATGAAACACTGTATTTCACCCAAATATCCTTTTAAAATAATCTGTTCCTTCGGGTTAATTTCAAATCATTCTCCAAAGGTTTTGCAGAGAAGCCATTTTTGTGTGATTGTCAACACAAGGGTCGCAAGCACCTCTTAGTCAGTGAAGAAGCTTGTCTTCAGACATTGTTGAAAGTTTGTGCATAAACACATGCAAAGTGATAGAACTGAACTGTCTATGATATCAGCTTACGAAAATTACAATTACCAGTTTATTTTCTATATTTTGGCTTTTGAAATATTGAAATATAGTAGACTGACTATAATTGCCTGATTAGACCAGTGGCATACAAAAGATGGGTCTAGTCCAAGCAAGGTAAATTAGTCCTTTTTCCACACAGTTGGAAAGTAAAAGATATCCATATTTTAGGTGCAGTCTGTCCTCTCACTCGTTGCTTTATTTGTAAAAACAAAATAAGCGCCAGGTCCCAAGTTAATTTCCTGTACGCCAACATGGCTGCCACCACAACGTCAGTGTCAGCACTAATCAATAATGATTCCACTCATACAAATGGACCATTTTTTTGTTGAAGTGCTAATTTACCCTGTAAAAAAAATAGACAGATATCACCACCATGGGATAAACTGATGTAAATAAGTGGCAGTCTTTGGAAAAAAGTGTCAGCGCCATCAAACACAGCCACAAATTAAACACTGCTCTCATTAATGATAACTAAATACCTTCAGTAGGCAGCATTTTCTGGAACACAACATGTATGGTCTAACCCAAAAGGCAAATATTATGTTGTCAGCTGAATAATGGAAACCAATTAATTGGATATCCAAGGTTTTAGCTGTGAACATGATCTCCCTATGCACCAGCTTCTGCTTTTGTATTGAAAATACAGAATTGATTTTGGAAATGTATCTGCATACAGGATTCTGACACACGCTAGTAATTTAACAGTGAAAGTGCATGGTGAGTTGTTGGGAAATTCAAAGCTTAAATGCCAGCTCAAGAGTAATCGTTGAAAACATGTTTGTTAATTTGTATTCACAGCTTTATATATAAGGCTGCTGCACTGAAAGTCTTAACATGATGTACTGCAAAAAAACTCAATGGCTTAACCAAAGCACAGTAGTCCACATAAAAGGGGCACATTCCTAGAACTTTTGCATGGTAAAAGGGTAGGACACAATTGAGCTAGAAGAAACTATAATATATCAGTAATGGATCAAGAAAGAAGAATATGTGTAACTGAAATAGGAGGAAAGTTGAAATAGATAAGTTGGATCTGACTATACTCAATTTTAGCTGTGGATATAGTTGGTCAGATTTCGAGGTTAGTTTTGGTAGACTGCTTTGAAAGATAAGCAGCCAATTTTGAATTACATTCTTCGCACCTCTGCCTTATTTAGGAGCCACACATTTGATTGATGTTATGTGCTGAAAAAGGATCGTTCCAGATTTAAGGCCATATGAATCTTAGTGCTGTCAGCTGTAGAGTATCAAACGCGTGCTAAAAAAGAGGCCTGACGTTCCTTTCGAAAGTAATCATTTTTCTGACCAGGTTTTGATGATTTATCTCATTCTGACTAATGCTCCATGTGGTGGAGGTTTTTTGTCAGAACTCTGTCAGTAAAAATATCGCCTGACATAAATATTGAATCCTAAATATTCTGTACAAAGCTATTGTCCTAATAGGTGAAGATTTTCTCGTATTAATTCCAAACGGGGAGATATTTTTTTAAACTATATTTAGGACAGGATATTTTTTTCAGACACCATTGTGGGGATGAAATGCTGGTGTCATACGTTGAGGGAATATGACAGAGCAGAAGCACTGCTTGAGAGGAGTGCATAATGCAGACAACAACCCGGGAGCACATATTGTGCTATATTTGTTTTTTAAACTTAAAACAAAGGTTACTTGGTATAGAGTGTCATAAGATAAGTTAAAACCTCCCTCCGACTTGTGCACATTCACCTTCTTCGGAGAATATATTGCAATTATGTCTGCCCAATTTTGCATGGTTTAAAATTAATAAAGCTACTGAAAAATATATCTGAAATATTCAGTTAAAAAAGAACAAGTTTTCACGAGTCATGTAAAGTGATTGGGTTCCACATGTTAATGTGCTCATTTATGAAGGTTATAAAAAATTCAAATAAAAAGGAAATTATCAAGTAAGGAAATATGATACAGGTCAATAAAAACCAGAAATACAAGTCCAGGTAGCAGTCACATTGTTTTCAATTACTCTGAGGTTATTTCGGGGCTTTCAAATGCTTTCTGATTTCTATAAGTATCAGAAAGCAGGGGGTAAGAGCGTCGCCCCACTGCTTTCAAGCAGTGTGGGATGTAAAAACATAAAATGATAATAACTTTAAGTTATAATCATTTTATGTTCGTGCTGCTTTGCGGGTGGGCGGGTGGTCAGGGCTGCTCTGCTCTTGGAGCAGGGCAGGGTAGGAGTTGTTTTCCCACTCCTAAGTGTGCAAGACTGTTTGATCAGCCCTATCGGGCCGCCCAAACCATTCATGCGCACTTTCCCCATTCTCCATGCAGGCTGCATTACAGCCTGCATGGAGAACAAGCCCACCCCTCCAGCCCCTGGCTGAATGCCATGTCACGGCGCTCAGACCAATCACAATGCTACATTGCAGCATTGTGATTGGCTTAGGGGAGGGAGCCTGGCTGCCCGCTTCCTGTTCCTGAAGTTGAAGGGTGCAGAGCAGGAGCAGAGATATGGGACCCAACGGCAAGGTAATTCTTTTTTTTTTATAAATATACTCCGATCTGCAATCTCGACCCCACTCACGACCCCCCGTGCCTGCCTCTCCCACCAGCGAGCCATGCCGGCCCCGCTGTCTGAAAGGTCATTGGTCGACATACATAGAGGATGATACTCCCCTTGCATCTAAACCTTGGACCTTAGTGACATATAGTAAGGGTGGGTGGAGTATGCATAGTGGAGCTCCACGTAGCTCCATGTACTTAGAAAAAGACCTCAGTGGAACTACACAGGGCTCTGCTCCGGGACCATTCAGCATATAATAAAAAAACAACTTACCTTGTATTCTGCCTTCCCTGCTCCTCGCTGCGGTGTCTCCTTCTTCCTGCGTCCTTCTCCTCGCGTCCCTGTAGGTATTACGTCTTCCGTGAAATGCGCATGTGCAGTTCACTCATGACGCAATACCTACAGGGCGGCGAGAAGGAGGACACCGGAAGAAGGGAGACACCGCAGCGAGGAGGAGGGAAGGCTGAAGTCAAGGTAAGTGGTGTTTTTAAATTTTTATATGGGGGGCTAGCCTCGTAGTCCGCTCCGCCACGGAGAAGGAGATTTTCCCAACTTCGCGTTCCCAGCGGAGCGCGGGGTTTTTAAATCTCCGCAAACTCCGCTGGCGGAGCGGAGTACGACACCCAGGGTTACCATATAGCATCCTTGTCAGATTATTTCATGAAGTTAAGAATGTGACTAGTTCCCTTTGACGGGATTACACACCACAAGAGCCAATCGTAAACCAAGTAATTCCTGCTACAGTTATTAAACAATGGAAATTCTGTTGTTAAAGGAATGATGAGCTAGTTGTTTCAGGCAAATGTGTCATAACAAAGAACATTCCAATCACAATAATATTGTGTCCCAGTAGAAAAATATTTTTGATGCCATTAAAGACATTTTATATCGTTTAGATGCAGTTATGTATTTAAAAGATCTGTTATATTGTGCTAACATACAGAACATTTAGAAAGAACATCTCTCCATTCTGCTCTAACTTCATAACTTAGGTCCTAGCAATGAAGTGCAGATTGATTCAGTGCTGAAGTGGCATGAAGGGTAGCGTGCAGGGCATGGTCACTGTGTTGAGAGGTCATGAGAGGTGCCACACCCGCCAATGAGGTTGAAATCTACTATGTATGTACAAGCACAATGTAGCGCAGGGTGAAAGGGCTAAGACCCACTAGTTCCTTTAAGATATTTATGCTTTAACTCTGCGTTCTTTTTGTTTTCCTGGTCTATGGTGCAACATTCTTGATATCCCTGTGCCCTCCATTTTGTGCCAATAGTTATTGAGCTTTTCTAAGGCAGGCGTTGCCATTATGATTAGGATTTATTCAGCGTGCAAGCCACAAACCACCGAAATTAACTCGCTAGTTGGTTGCCAGCAGTTAGCAACTACTGTATGCTTCATAGAACACATCCTCTGCATCCTTTAACACACAGTGCAGCAAATAATGTAGCATTCTTTTAGATACTGAGGATTGAGGAAGCCTGAAAAGAGGATTCAGTACCATTTAGGAATTTGCTTATTGCACCAATACAGCCATTAAAAGAAGTGCAAAAGTCGGGTTGAATTTATGGGAAATAAGGTTAATGATGTACAGGGTGCGCGTCACACTTAGCGGGAGAATAAGGACTGCTTCCGGCCCGATGTATAATCAAAGGTAATTTCCTAATTCCAAGGTCCTGAGAGCAAGGGGCAGAAATCCACTCTGCGGAAGTTTTTCATTTGCAGCTAGTAGAACATTACATCAGAAGTCTTGTCTTGACGCAAGCAACAATTCAAGCACCTCTGATCAAACACTACCTTTTTTTATATAAATCTCTAGTTTTACACCAAAAATATATCCCATAGGAGGGTGTATTGGGGAAAGTTATTTTGCCAGTGGTGAGCCTAACATGAGCAAAATGATCACATGAAATCATGCCCAGTCTATTTTAGTCAGAAGTTGGGAGAAAACCAGGAGATTGAAAGATGGCTGTTGGGATGCCAATAGGGATTTTTTCACGTTGAAATTGCCCGAGATAAAAAGAGGGCGACAAATAGTCTTCTTAATGAAATTTGATAGCAACCAGTGCCCTATAAATGTCTACACGGGAAGCATGGAATGTTCTATGAAACACAAATTGGGCCTGGTTAGTCGTAGAGTAGGTACCTGATAGGTGCAGAAGTGAAATTTGAAGTTGGTTAAATTGAGAAGGCACATAACCGCACGGACAACGTGTGTAGGTGGCTTTTTATGAAGAGTGTGTGAAAGAATCTTCGACTGCAGAAAATTCCTAAATTTTCAAACGTGTTATGGGCCTTACAAAATCTGATGAAATGCTAGGAGTGAGGTAAAATAAATATAATGGAGTAATATTATGTGTTTGAGCATAACCAATGTTCGAAGGATTAAGTCTGCCTGCCCATGTATAGATTAAAAAGCATCATTTCACAGTAGTAAAATATTGTTCCAACGCACCATTGATGTTATGGTCACAAGATAGGATCATATTAAATTCATAGACTTACCCAAGAAAAAAAAACGTTTTTAGGGGTTCATGATTGCAATGGACTGCTGGTCTAGTACTTTCGACAGACCTAGGGCTCGCGTAATGGAGACAAGGTTCCATACAAAATATTTCACCCTTTGCAGGATAGCAAAGTTTACAAACGTTGGCATGTCAAAATGAAAATCTCTGCCGCAAAACAAAAATAGTTTAATGTGCAAAAGCATATTCAGACCATGTATAGAGAGTTTTCTGCCATCTGGAAAACATGCCCGAGTAAATGTAACACATTGAAGTCCTCTGTATGACTTCCTGCAATACTCTTCAGATTTTTTATGAAATCCCTAAAAGTTGAGAAATGTGCTCCAAACTTGTTCAATCTCATGACAGTAGGAATCTGGCTTTTCAATCAAGCTACCTTTGAATCAGTCCTACAATGTTGGCATTAAAGCACCACCCCTCCTACGAAATGACAGCTGCAAACATTGCTTGCATCCTGCCACCTTTACAACACGTGCATTTTTATTGTTTACTTTTTAAAATGATATGATAAAAATCCATTTCTATTTCAGGGCTTGATTTAACAAAAGAGTGTGTTTTGCATTCTCTCTATGCAGGTTATGATTTTAACATTTACGTAATGTGTTGTGATAAAGTTTAAGAAATGTGTCCAAAATATATCGGCACATAGTAATTTAGATTAGATATTGAAATACAACATTGTCAAGCCTTAAGGTCCCACCCACCAGTAAGCTTAAATTGGTTTTAACAGTCCTTGGTGAAAAAACAGTCCGGCTGCTCAGGGAGTGACTACACATACCTCATAACAAAATCTATCACACTTGCCATCTCAAACTCCCAGCAGCCCAGAAAGGATTTTGTCACTTTGAAGAGTCATTGACCAACTCAAAAGACTTTGTAAGATTTTCACTTCTTCAAAGAATAAGTTTGTTAACATTTGGATTACTATATTTCTAAACTGTTAAAAATGCTGTGTTGTAGAAGATTTTCTTCTTCCCACTACTGTATCTGAGAGCAGTCGAAAGCCTTAAGCCTTCTTTTACCAAAATCATAATACTAACAGATTTCTTTGTAGATTTCACCTGCCACTTTAGGGATTTAGATATAAGCTTTGAAAATAAGACACTGTTGCAGCAGTCAACCAACTTGTGAAAGGCATTATTTCAAGGGCTTTCAGACCGATCTCAAGCTCTGTGGTGATTGGATTAAATTCAAACATTTCACACTTCAAGACCTACCTTGCACTATGTTATTTACTAAGACAATGGATGTTTACATTTATTAAACAGCTACTAGATGCTGATAACACAGGTCGTCACAGTGAATACCAAGACAATCCTATTCTCGGCTAGGAAAATCTTGCGATTCCGATTAAAAAGGTTACTTTCTGTGAGTTGTGTGTTACTGCAAACTTAGGTGTGATTTACTCCCACATTTCTGGATTTACAATAAACAAATTGATGGAATTGGTGCTAATGACAATTGTAGAACAAAACAGTGAACTGCAGTGCTTCCTACTTAAGTGACACTGGCCAATATTATTGTCAAGTAAAATCAACCCGATACAAAGCCATGTCTGAACTGGGGTGGCCGAGTGAGCTAAAGAATGGTGATGGATTAAACCCAGATCAGTTGACTGGGGGTGAGTGTTTGATTTGCTCAAACGCTCCGTCCATCATCCCCTTTTGTATCGCTAAGTAAAATCAACCAACACAACACTAGTCGTGTCATGAGAAGAGATCATTAGCACTGACCAATCATTTAAAACCATTTCCATATCTCCGTTTGGAAAACACAAACAACATAGATTGTCACAAATGCTCTATACTATCACCTTATACATCTAACATTTTTCTGGATAAGTAGACTTGTTCCCTTTTGTGGTTCCAGTAGAAATATCAAATTGTAGGGACTTGTTGCAAACCACGTCCAGGTCAAGATGCAAGCTACCTTTCTGGCTAAGATATGCCTTTCCATGTGAGTCTTTGAAAGGAAATCCTGCTCCAAAAGTAATCCAATGATTTAAAAGTTCATTTGAAAGCACAAGGCAAATTAATCAACTTTGATCAGCTGAAAACGTGCCGGTTTTTAGAGCATTGGAGTAGTTATATAAGGGGGAAAGTAATCTCTTAAAGATTGCCATGGCACTCATGAGCATTGTTCAGCTGCAAGAAGCAATAAACTGACGGTGGTTTAAACGATCTCATTCATGCACCTAAGAAACTGGAATAAAATTAGCTTCATTGGAACTGAAGAAGTATTAATATGGTTTCTGATAATAAGATATTACTATTCATCTAATGGAATCAGCGAATGGAACCAAAAAGGCATGTCAAACCGTGCTAAATGTACAGAGGGCAAGGTTTTTGGGATGCACTTGAGAAATGCCGAATGTGGAGCTGCATCGTGGAAGGAGCATGTGTTCCCAGTACTTCATAAATACATAGATTTGGGGGATACAAAAGGGTAATGCTTGAGGGGCCAGGTCTGCACAATAAAATAATTTATTAGATAACATTCAAGCACACGGTCAGACTGAGTTATAATTTTTCAGTACGATACATTTTTGTAAGAACACAAATTTCATCAAATATTAAATTGATGTAGGCAAGATGAGAGAAGGTTAGGTGCAAGACAGAAGAAGAGATTGTGGTGTTATCAGTGCTGCCCAGAACTGCCTTAAATGATTCCTGACATACCCGCTCTCATTCTGTAGATTACCTTGGAAACATTTGAGCACAAGCTCCTCTGTTTTCTGCTCATTTTTAGATTTGGCCTTGTGAAGTAAGTGGTGTTCACATGCTAAAGTGCAAGAAGGTAACATTGCCTGTGATGCTATAAGTAGATTTTTTGGCTTCATGATTGAACTGCCAGCACCACAGAGAGTTGTGCTTCTTCGCTGGACTATTTGTACTCCATTTACTGTTTTCATTCTTTTGGAACTGGCGGAAACGAAATCCAGTATTCTGAGAAACCTAGGCACAGCACTGCGGATAGCAACAATGGTCGTCTAGTCTGTTTCTGCTGTGCGCATCGAATGAGAATTGTCAAGTGGCAAATGCCATGCTTTCCACTTTTAAGCAGGGTCTGACTTTATAGCAAAAAGAACTTTACATTCTAGCACTTCTGTTATGCTTTTACTATTTCAAGTATCACCTTCAAAAATTCCAGCATTAAAAATGGTGAAAAAACAAAACTTGCTAAAGGCTTCACACAGGATATAGATCGCAACAACATGTACCCCCTGTTGCACACCACCATACGCCCTATTGTATATTGCACTTTACCTCCTGTCGCAGATCACCCTGTTCCCCAAAATAATGCAGTCCAGTGTCCCTCAACTGTACATCACCCAGTGCTCCCATGAGGCACAACTCAAAGCTCCCTTGTGGCACGTGACCTGATGGTTCCATCTGACACCTTACCTAATAAACCTGCTCAGGTACTTCACCCAGAGCTCTCATGTATATATACCATAAGTAATCCTCTGGTTCACAGTACCCTGTCCTCCACTGTGGCACTCGGTTTGTCCCCCTGGTTGCACATCATACTCTGTCTAATGATGCACATCATCCTGTGGCCTGCTGAGACATGGCTGGGTGGAGTTAGTGATAGAACAATCAATAAAAAAAATGCACACATTTTTGGGCTGTGTGCTTGGGTGCCTGTGTGTTTGTTGCAAATGGGTGTCTAAAGGTGTGTGGTATGTGTGCATTCTCTGTGTGTACAGGAGTGACCTTGTGTTGTGTTCATCCATGCACAAATTAGAAACATGCTGATATGATTGATCAAGTATCTTCACTGATCGCGGATCCGTTGTTAGAAAAGACATTAATAAACTGTTTTGAAGTCAGTGTTCATTGGACAACACTTTGTTGCAATTCAAAGATACTTGGTCAATCCACAAAGCTAAAATCACACATGGTCCAAAAAAATGACACACTACTCTAAACAGAATCTACATTTCATGGGGTTGCTTGCATTCTGGCCTGGACTCCTCAAATAAGATATTGTATTAAGATGGGAATGCTCAGCTGCTACATAGCTCCCACTTCATCGAAGTGGTCCAAAGTGAATGCGCGTTTTGGGCATCCTTAATGATTCATATTTTGTTTTCATCACAAGATAATAGAACCGAAGATTGACTTCCTTCCAGCATCTTCAGTTATCCTGTTCAAAGCCCTACTGTGTCTGCTACGTCGGCTTCAGGGCTCGTCATTATCGCTTGGATTTGCTCTCGGCGAATATAAGATGACACAGTTGAATAAATGAATGGATGTTCATCAGTTCACTTGAAGCATATGTCACCTGGCGGGAAAAGAATTTCCATCAATCAGGGAGCCTGCGCTGTTCCATCTTTGAAGACAATCTGCTTTCTTTCTTTTGACTCAGACTCCTGACGAGAGACGCAAGCACTTTTGAGTGCAGCTACATAAAAGGCCATGGGTGGTATGATATGTATAACTGCATAGTTAGGTCCCATCTTGTTCTCTTAGTGCGTTCTAATTACGCGACAAAAAATATGCAGCATATGCTGCACACCAAGACCCTCATTACCAGTGGCCTGGAAAATGGTCCAGATTTTCCCCACCTTGTGAGGTATCAGTAAGTCCACGGCTGGGGAAGATCTAGGCTATTAACAGTAGGACATTGAGGGAATCATTACGGGTATAATTTATCACACTCGATAAATAATGATACCACTATGTATGTTATTTATCGGATGTGATAAATAGCGCCCAAGATGTTTTTCTGGGAAATAACATGCAGATTTTGATGTTTAATGCAGGAAAATCCACATGATTCGATAAACACCATATGCTTTTCCACCGTTAAATTTCAATAGATTTGACCTGCTGAAATTTAATGAAGGTTGAGGTATTTAACGCAACTCTTCAACTTGTAATTACAACCTCGCTCAAACAGGGGTTTACGCAGGGTTCAGAAAATAATGAGCCACTTGTAATCAGGCCATGAGAGTTCTCAATAACTTTGGGCCTGATTCCCTTGGTAATTCCTCATTTCTCCCTGATCTCTACATATGCAGACACCCCATGGATCTCATCATTCCGATGTGTCTGGCAACTGCTGCTACTGTCCCTCTCGGAACTAGGAGCCACTCGTAATGAGGTCCTTATACTCATTAGCCGATCTATAACAGCGTTGACATTGTACAGTGCACACCACATTTGAAAATTGTTTTCTTTGAATGTGCTTAAAATTTCAGCAGCTTATAAATTTACCAGTTGACATCTTTGACAGTCCTAGGTTCATCTAACTGATGCTGTGACAGCTAATTGGTCCAGCAAGTTATGGGCTCCCCACCGAGTGCCTGAATTAATGAAAGACTTCAACACTGTTGAAGTAATTCTCTGGCATGCCTAAGTGCAGCTGTAAAAAAATGATTCCCCGAAGCAATTTATTTGAAAATACGAAAAAGCATCTTGGTTTGATTGCGGGCACTCTACTATGTTAATCAAGAGCAAGCTCAAGGGAACTAGGGAAATGGCTCTTTTCTGCATAAGTCAACAGGCACAGTCTTTTCTCACATTCCTGTAGATCACAGTGAATGATATGAAGACATGTCTTCATTGGCTGTCAGAGGAGGTACCGCCTTGAGGGGTATGTGTCAGGATTGCTAGGTCAACATGCAACAAATTCAGATTCTCTGATGTCCAAGTTTTTCAACTGCAAGCTTTCCTGGAAAAATGCAGATTTATATTCAATGGAGGCATGCAGCCTAATGATGATAAATGTGTATTAAATATGAACAGAATGATGAAGGGCCCACCATTAAGGTAATTTCCATGTAATGTTAATTTCTTTGAGATTTTGGCTCACAGTTATTAACTTCTTCCTCTTGCAGTCTGGGGAGCACTGCACTTGTAGATGAGAGGAGTGAACATCTTGAAAGCACTAAATGGCAAGCCATGTTTTGCTTTCTCTTGAAATAGACTCGTAACCTGTTTATTACAAGCAGACTGGACTTCTTTTTAACATTACTTGAGACGATCATATATTAATTACCAGATTTTGCCCATCAAAGCTGATCTGCCCAAGAATATTACAAAAATGTTCACCTAGTAAAGAGAATGACAAGAAAACAGGCTGCGTCAATAATGCATAAACATCGGTGCTTGCAAAGGTATGATATGATATATTCTTTGCAATGGTATGATTTGATATATTCTTATAAAGCGCACAAATTCCCTGGGGCGTCTTGGCGCTAGCAACTGTTGGAATAGGTGATAGCCCCAAATTTTGGATTGGAAAACAACAACGTTTTTAGTGCCTTCCTAAAATGTAACGTTAATCAGAGATTATATATGTCTAGGAATGCTGTCAGTAGCGGCCCGTGGTGGGAGTGCTGCCGGGCGATGAGGTGGGACGGGGGAAGGGCAGGGTGGGGGGTAGTAAACTACGGATTACGGGCGATTAGAGGTAAGTAAACACATAAATAAATAATACGAATTTCGTTGCGTGCGCTGCATCGGTTTATTTATTTATATGTTTACTTACCTCTAATCGGCCGTAATCCGTAGTTTACTACCCCCCACCCTGCCCCTCCCCCGGCCCACGTCATCGCCCGGCAGCACTCCCACCACGGGCCACTACTGAATGCTGTTCAAAGGTTTAGCAGTGTAGCAGATGCGTGCATAAATGTAGGAACCTCTACACATTTCAAGTCTCGCGAGACTTATAAAATAGTTAAAGACCTCCTCAAAATACCCAATCCCCCCTCAAATCAACAACCCACAGTTGCCAGATGCAATCTAGTAGCTTGTTTTTTTCAAAACAAAATTACCAATATCCTACAGTCACTTCCTCCTTTAATTGATCACACCCCCCAAGCCGTTCCACCAGTTCTCATCACTAGCCCAATTCTAGACAGCTTCACCCAACTGTCTAATGACGACTTTTTGAAAGCTCTTTCCAACCTGAAAAGTGGCTCCCCCAACGACCCAGCTCCCATTCGCATTCTTAAACAAGTCGGACCTACAATCTCGCATCTGGCTACCAACCTTATCAATGCCTCCCTTAACCAAGGAGTAGTCCCCCCAAAATGGAAACATGCCATTGTAAAGGCTTTACAAAAAAAACCAGGTATGGACCCTGCAGACCTCACTAACCTCCGTCCAATTTCCCTCCTACCAGGCTTAAGTAAGATTGCGGAGAAGGTAGTCAACCAACAACTGTCTGCCTTTCTTGAAACCAACAACCTTCTCCGACCCACACAGACAGGCTTCCGTCCTGGTCAAGGAACCGAGACAGCCCTTCTTAAAGTGGTTGAGGAGGCCAGATGCATCTTGGATTCAGGGGGATCGGTGTTACTGATCCTCCTGGATCTAAGCGCTGCATTTGACACGGTTGATCACAAAACTCTGATCAAGCGCCTCTCCAGTCTAGGAGTGAGGGGCACAGCCCTTAACTGGCTTTCATCGTTCTTACAAGACAGAACATTCCAGGTCTGCGAAGGGAATGTGCGATCCGACACTCTCCCTCTCCAGTGTGGGGTACCCCAGGGCTCTTCACTGAGCCCTACACTTTTCAACACATACATGGCCCCCCTGGAAGATGTGGTCTCCCCTTTTGGGATAAAAGCCGTCACATATGCTGACGACACCCAAATGATCGTATCATTCTCACTTGAAGAGGATAAGCTCAAAAATCTACATGACTGTCTAGAAGGAATTCACGCTTGGATGACCACCTCAAGGCTCAAACTCAACGGCTCGAAAACTGAGCTCATGCTGCTGGGAAACAAAATTTCATCCCTTCCCTCTGCCATGTGGCCAGCCTGTTTGGGCCCTATCCCACAACCCAAGACTGAATTAAAAAGTCTGGGTTTCTGGCTTGAATATGACCTATCCCTGAAAACGCAAGCAAAAAAAACAGCTGGCACATGTGTGGGGTTACTGCGTTCCACCAGAAAGATCCTCCCATTACTTCCAGGTCCCTCACAGAAATTGCTAATACAAGGTCTAGTCCTATCAAGACTGGACTATTGCAATGCCCTCTTTTTGGCGGCCCCAGAATCTACGATTAACATCCTTCAAAGAACACAGAATGCTGCGGCCAGGATCCTCACGGGGACCTCCCGTAGAGCTTCAGCCAAACCTGCCCTCAAGGCACTACATTGGCTGCCGATCCGCGAAAGGGTCAAGTTTAAGGCCCTGTGTACCACTCACAAAGCTATGCAAAACCAAGGGCCTTCAATGCTGAAAGCAATGATCTTCCCATATACACCCAACAGGCCCCTACGCTCAGCCCAACACCATTTGGCCACGGTCCACAGAATCAAAAAAGCCAGAACGGGAGGACGCCGCTTCTCGGTCACAGCGGCTACCATCTGGAATGCTCTGCCATCTTATCTTCGTTCTGAAACTAATCTCATGAAATTCAGGAAGCTTCTTAAAACGCATCTGTTTCCTTCATAACTTTCTTCCCTACCACCGGCCTTCCCCCCCAGAGGTTCTGCAATCTTCAGCGCTGGGACGCTCACGGGCAGCCATGCGCTATAGAAAACCCAAATTTCATTTCATTTCATTTCACATTTAGTAAAGGCAGAATGCGTCCTGACAGGAGTGTGCCACTTGAAGCTATCGTTAGGTATACTGGGCTAACCTCGTGAACAGAGCGCCTTAAAAGCAATCCGTTTTCTGATCCATAACCAGGGGAGCTTTGGCAATGCCTGGGAGACTGATTCGAACCTGAGATACCTACCACGAGATACCTATCACAGGATACCTTGAGGTGTATGAGCTCTGTGCACAAGTAGACAAAAATGTTATTGACACACCAGCATGGGTTGAATAAATGATGATTGACATAACTCTATATTTTGACCTAAAAAATTCCATAATTCTGATGAGAGTGAAGATTTTATATCTCAATATTTGTTCGGTGAGACACGTTTCATATATGTCATTGTTCTTTGCCTCAAAACTACGCAATTTAAATATGTCAAAAAGCATTAAAATGATCTCTGCCCATTTCATTAATATTTGAGGTGACTGGTGTAGTTGGTATTAAGTTAAGTAGAATGTAGGGCCTGATTCATAAAGATTTTTAGACCTGTGGGGTCACCAATGCCCGCACTAAAATAAACTTACTATTTGCGACACAGAAACCGACTCCCCAGAATCAACATTTCAGACTGGTAATTAATTCACTTGTGTGGATTAGCCTGGTCCAGGGTTGGACTGGCATATAGGGCAATCTGGTGGTGTGCCGAAGACTAACAAGACCGATCAGTGTGCTGTGCTTAATTTGAGCCTGTGGTTTCCGGTGCTCGACACTGGTAATTAATTGTTGGCATCAGCCCTTATGACAGTCTGCCACATTGTGGCGGTATCTGTCTAAATTTTGAATGAGTACAGGAACAGTTGTTTAATAATTCTATATTCATAAACAATGTGAAATACCTGCCTCCCAGCCCAGTGTATAACTTTTATGTGGACTGGAATAATCTGAATTGTCACACTTTTAGGAGTGTCATGGTTATTGGCAGCGTGGCTAGGGCAATCAGTGGTGCAAGCTGCACTGGCCTCCTTACAAGGTCCCTAACACTTCTTTTATTTTTACAAATTAAGCACTGTTGTGTGGGACACTTTTTTGGCTGTTTGTAGATCTGCTTTATCGTCTGGTGGGCCACTTTTTACTGTTAATTTCCCTGATATTACTACAAATATTGCCTACAGTGAACACAAATGCATGCGGTCTCCTATACCTTGCATGCATAATACCTATACAGTGTGTCTTTGCAAGTTCAAAACTGTCTCAATTTGCAGTCTTTGGGGCCATTTTTTAGCCATCTGATTCACTAATGGGGGCCACTTTTATTTTGGTGTCCGGGTCTATATTCTGTCCCAGTCTGACCTTGGCCTGGTCTCTGTGTAGAATTTTATGCAGCAGTAAATGAAAATGCATACCAGTACAAACGAGGTTAAGGTGTGAAAGAACTTCAACACCGACAAATTCAGAAATGTGTGGTTTGCATTAATATCTTCCATGAATTTCCCCTCACGGAAAACTAATGAAATGTTCTTATACTTAACCTAGGAGTAAGTGTGGGCCGTATTATCAAGGAAGCTGCGGTAGTTTATCGCCGCTTTACCGGCAGGAAACTGCCGATAGAGCGGCGATAATGGGCTTGATAATATGCGATTCGAATTTCAATCGAAGCCGAGGTTAGATGTTCACACATCTAACCTGGGCTTCGATTGAAATTCGAATTGCATATTATCAAGCCCATTATCGGCGCTTTATCGCCAGTTTCCTGCCGGTAAAGCGGCGATAAACTACCGCAGCTTCCTTGATAATATGGCCCTGTGTTTTTCGAATGGCATGCATCAAGAATACACCCATTTTATGGTGGATAGAAGTTCGGAGTTTCTCTCTAGGGAAACAAATTTCTCTGTGTAGTAAAAAAGAAGTTTAAAAAACTGCAAAACGAAGTGCGTCTCGAAATCTAAACTGAGGGAAGCTCACATGCAGATAATGCGTCCCTCAACGAACTACTGCATAACATAACATCCTATGACACATAGCTAGAAATGTTATTAAAAGCATTCACTTGCACAAGCCCTCTAAGTCTACTTCCATGGGTAAAATTCAAGGGTGGAGGTCACTGTGAACCAAAGCATGTTAGCAACGGCAGCTGGGGCACTGCGAAAGTGCTGAGATGGGAATACCACCTCAGATTTTCCTGAATGAATGAAGTGAATTTAGGCCCAATATTCCTCCAAGAATTTGTTGGCCAAATTGTGCCTTTTAAACAACAAGTTTATCAATAAGTACGCTTGAAATTCAACACCCTTGTGTAGAATAGTGTCAAGAATGGTCACACTGGGGTATGTGCTGGAAAAAAGAGACATTCTGAAACACTGAGGAGCACAAACGACACCTTCAGTGGTATACTGGAAGAAAGCAAAGGATAACTGCATGGAGGCGAAGAGAGCTATATATGAATGTAGAGGCCGACCCAGAAATTTGACAAAATATGGGTTACTTAGAGGGATCATATAGGTTCAGTGAGTACGGGGTAGAATGCTGGAGGAAGAAGATGGCATGCAGTGGGAGGAAGCTGTAAAGACTTGCAAGACGGAAGGCAGGAAAAGTCTTTGTTGACATAAGAAAAACTGAAAAAGAAGGGGCATATTAGCAAGAAGCCCGTTACAATTACCGCCGTTTTAGTGGCAGGAAACTGTCGCTAAAACGGCGATAATGGACTTGCTAATATGCGTTATAGAATTCCAATAGAAGCCCAGGTTAGATGTCCTGCACATCTTGACGGTGTTGGGGATGGGACCGCCCTGCCGCTGCACTGCCAAACCCTCATGAGAACCTCCCACCGAATTACGTCTTGTTTAGTCCTTGGCGGGAGATTCTTTGGCATTCCCACAGCGGTGCACACTTCAATGGGAACATCAAACGAAGTTCCAGCACGGCCTGAACTGTGAAGTACATGCCATGCTAGAACTGGGTGTGCATGCACACAGGGGGGCACATGTTGTGTCCTCTTGTGTGCATCCACATGGAGTGAGGCTTAAGCTTTCCTCACTGCCACTGTTTTCATGGAGGAAAGACCTCCATGAAATCTGTTGCGTTGAAGAAAGTGGTAATCTGCTTGGTCGGACTGCTGAGGTCCTGCCAATGATATTGATGCCTCTTGACCGGCACGCCACCACCAGGTAATAACAGTTTGTGCCAGGTAGAGGAGAGATGTGGCACAAACACACACAAGGAGTGCACCTCAGCTCACTCAGGGAGGCTGTATATAGCATAATGCAGAAACAATTATGTTGCCTTGGCTTTGCGAAATTATACTAAACATCACAAGAGCCCCGCTATTCACCTTGTAAAGGAAGTAATATTGTTGCATCATTCATTAGGTGCAAAGAAGCCCATCACATACATGGGGCTAAGTAAACCCCAACACCATATATTTATTTCACCTGCATTCCTCTGCTACAGCCTGTAACTGTCTTGCTGTTATTTTCTCTGTTAGACCATTTTTCCTATATCATTAGATTTTCACTTGTGTTAGTTTGATGATTTTTTAAATCATCTTGATCAGTTTTCTGGAAAGAAATGTAATGTTTAGTATCCATGACAAAGTCAAGTAGTGAATTTGCAATAAACATTAGTGGTGCTTCCATTGTTACACATTATGCCATTATCATGATCCTATGCAGTTTTGTAGAAAATTATATGCAGCAACATTCATAAAAGCAAGTATTAATAAACAAACATATATAAAAGTGCAGGTTACAACATTCTGTTTAGGCGTCAAGCGTTTGAAATTGTGTTATCAACCCCATCTCAACTATAAGTTGACTCTGTCCTCTAAAGAGGATCTAGGCACCTGGTAGCCACATTTGGGGAAGGAGGCCTGTGCCAGAACTCAGAGTGTCATGGCGCTAAACAGTTACATGTATGGTTAAGTGGATGTAAACTTGTTACGGCCTTTAGGTGGGCCACTCAAACCCATGGTGTATCTAAATGTATACAATTGGAGCTATAAGGGATTCGGAATCACCCCTTTATGTATGAACCATATCATCCCACTGAGTGCAACTGGGTATTTTCTCAGTCCTCTTAATTTCTCCACAGGGAGTGTATTTCACCCAGCCTCAAACACATTGTTACTGTGGTGGGACCAATCGCTTTTCATCTCATTTTAATGGATATTGTTGCGAGCAACAAGACCAAATGAGGGAACTTAGCATTTGCTCTGCCTTTTTGAATACCTAAACAAACCAAGAATACAGTTCTTCAAGAGGCATATGTTTGTTAGGCAAGTTATAGCTGTTAACCTATTGGTCAACCTCACTCATTATTGATTAGAGTGGAACAGTCCCACATCATGTGCTTGTATCCTGCTTGTAGTGCATGGAAGCGGAGATGGCTGACTCCAGTCAATAGCCTATTTTTTTTAAATTAGATAGAAACCAGGTAGCAGATTGAATTTGATGTATTTTATCTTGGTGTTTTGAGAAACTATATATGGGTATGCTAGAAACCTATTCCTATTCTTCATCATGCATGGCACAGCCTATCTTAGTTTCCCGGGTCTCCCGGAGTTGCAGTAGTAACACAGTCATGTGAAATTAGATTGCTCAATGATGTAAGCTGGTTATTCCTCTACCATTATTCATGGTGTCTATAGAATGGACTAGATCATGTAATGTAAATGTAAATGTAGTGTATTTTGTAAAGAGCACAGCTGCGCCAACGGGGCGTCCCAGCGCTGTATAACGCTGTGGAACCCATCCTGGCTCTCCCTGTGAGATGCCTCTCCTGGGCACCCCCAAGGTGAAGCCAGGCATCCCAGTGTTGTAGGGGCCGTTGTGGAGATTAAGCAAGCTATTGCCCAGAGTTGCAGCGTGGGACCCATGATTAGAGTAGGCGCCGATGCGAGAATTATCGAGTCCGCGGACATTGAGCCCAAGACCCTGCCGCGTCGGAACTTGAACCCTGGTCCTGGGCCTGATCTCTGCTTCAGAGTCTGCCGCTCTAACCAGTGAGCCACACTTCTCCACTTGTGGTGGTGTTCCTCATATAGAATATTCCGGGGTACAGTACCTTGAACAGAGCCCTGTGAGTTAATAATTGCCTTCTAGTGCAGTCAGACGTCTTGATTTGATTTGATTTGATTTGATTATTGGATTTGTAGAGCGCACGATTGCCCGAGGGCATCTTGGCGTTAAAAATGATCATGCCTGCAGAATGTCAATGTCAATGTCTACGATGTGATCAGGCCTCCCTCTAGGAAAAGTACTCCCAATGTGGATAGGCCTGTTTCCTCTAACTGGCTCAAAATCCCTATAGCCCTGCCCTCGGTATTTAGGAATTCCCAGTAGAGGTATTGGAGGAGCATAACTATTGATATAATGGATGATCATGCATCGACTGTAGCGTCCCAGGGCTTGGCAAGGTAAATCATGATGAACCCCAAGGTGGAGGAAAAAGAGTTTTTTTAGTTGACCATCCAGCAGATGGACTTAGAAGATTTCGGGTAAGTTGGGCAGCCAAATAGCAATGCTCAATATCCTAAGTGATTAGTTGTCCTGCTCAGTTGGGAGGATAAATATGTCTAGGGTCACGTATAGCCTGCCACTTTTCCAGCTTATATGCTTCTAACATCATGTTTAGGTCCTGAAAAATAACTTAAGCGGGAGTAGTAGTAAAAGATTAGTAAAGCAGTTGACAAGGAAGGGGGAACATAACCCTTTTTCCGAATGCAGTCCTCCCTGTCACTGGAAATGCAGGTTCTTACAGAATGATATGGGTCCTTAACTTGGTCACGGCTTTGGTCAGACCACCATTAATGAGGTCTTGTTCTGAATGGTAGACTCTTACCCCCAGGTAGCTGAAGGTGGTGCTTTGCCATTCGCCCCCCCCCCCCCCCCCTCCAACCCACGATCTCTCTCTCAGGCGGCCTAATGGATTGGTATAGTGGAATAATAGAAAACAAGCAAAATTTAGCCTGGTGCTGCTATAATGGTTTATGGTGCTTGCACTCTCAAACAGTAATTCTGACAATGGATACCTAGGTGTTCAGTGACGTGCTATAAAACTAGCAAGTACTTTTAGAAATAAAAGGATGCTTTACCAATACTAACATAAATTACATTGCCATCTGCTCACTCTTTAGCTCTGTTCTCAGTAGACAGGTGCTGTCTTCATTGCAGCTGCCATCACATTTACCTCTAAATGCTCTACTTCAAGGGGGAAAATATTTTGAAATATAAACGTCTATCAATGAATATGTATAAACTCCCATCCACGCCCTGACGTTTTCAATACACAATAGGGTTGAAGTACACATGGATTGTCACACGTTGGGGCAAGTGTATTCCTGTATTATCACATTATTGAATCATTTATTTATTGCATTCTTGTATTGTTGCATAATCCACGTGTTACCAGTGGGAAGTTTGTTGCATTTTGACCGTAGGCATATTATCTCCCCCTTACATTGACCTGTCCACATCCTCCTCCTGTTGTCCTCCATAACCCCCTGCAATTTTGGGCGTGGGAGAGTTCATTGGTTAGACAGGTTGCCTTGCTGTTCTGCCCTGTGTCACAGGGAAAGGGCAGGAATTAACTATATTTAGTCTATACTGTTCATTCCTGTCCTTACCCCCTGCACTGGTGTCATGTCAGTAGCCTAGCGCCAATGCAGGCACCCATGCACCATGGTGCAAGTGTGCCTGTTTTGTAGGCAGGATTTTTTTTGTGCAGGGGGGGGCACTTTCCTGCACAAAAACATTCCATGGAGGTGTTTTCCTCTCTCTATGTGTGCTACACAATGTAGCACACATAGAAAGATTAAAACATCAGGAGAAATAAAGATATTTCTCCTTGTTAAGCCTCACCTGAGGAGGCATATCTTTTTGGCACATTCCCAGGTTTACCAGGATTGGTAAATCTGGCAATGCGTCAAAAAACATGGGATTTGCGGTGGAACACCCACTGCAATGCCCATGGAACACCTCCCTTGCTCAGAGTAATGCAATGCATCGATTTGTGCTATGTTGGATTACTCCATATTTATGAAGCTATTCAAAGCCGTGCAAATTAACTTTATGAGGCTTCATAAATATGACTGGGAGCTTTGAGTTGTGCATGTACCACGTTGCGTGGTGCAAGCATGTCGCAATAAATATCCCCCATGGAGCGGAGCAGGTTTACAGCACTCCTCCAATATCCAAAGTGTGTGTTCATGCATTAGTAACCATGCAATCTTAAGAAGTCTTTGCTATGAAGTTTGTTATAAAATAAATGAAAAAGGAAGGAAAACACATTTCACATAATGTCCTCGCGGTAAATCTTAGAATAGGAAGTCATTTTGTGCCAATAATACATAATCGTTCTCGAAAAGTGAAAATAATTTCAGCGCAGTTAGGAACAAATTGCACTCGATTTGTTTTGTTATCAAGCAATGACAGAAGCCATTTTATTTTAACATAAGGAATTCTAAAGGGATCTACTGTTAATCTGTGCCTGGAATAATTTCAAGTGGCCAATGACATCTCTGAAACCAAGGAAGTAATTTAGGCTTGATCTGACATTACTTCTTTTGTAGTATTAACACTGAGTTCCCTTTAGTTGGAATGTTGTTATAGCTAGAATTAAGCACAGCTAATGCTACCTGTAACTCAGAAAGGAGGGTACAAATAAGCACCTTTCTTTAGCAGTGATTTCCAAAGCAAAATCTCATTAAAATTTGGAAATGCAGTCCTTCACTAAGATAAGGAGCATCACCTTCACACTTTCCCACTGTTCTCAAACTTCTGTTGTGTACCTGTGGAAGAGGTGTGGTGCAGCAGCCAGGGTGCTTGACTCCAGATAACAGGGTTCACGGTTTGATCCTCGGCTCCGGCGGCAGGTTAGCCCAGCACCATGTAACTCTGGTCAATAGCTTGCTTAATCTTCCCGAAAGCACCCAGCGCTGTGATACCTCTCCAGAGGTAGCTGTACGCTTTATAAATGCTGGCATTTACATGTTACCTTCCGCAATATAAAGAATATTTTTATTTTCAGACCATTATATTTTTCAATGCTTCAGATTGCAAATGAAGTAGTGTATCAATGAGGATGGTAAGAAATACATTTATCAGTTGAGAGGTCTGGAAGCCCTTTGCAAATAATAAACATGATTCTTGCAAGGGTGAATAACAAATGTTACTAAATAAATGTGTGCATAACCTTCTGGTAGCTTGGCACAAAAGTAGTCAGGCTTAACTTGGAGGCAATGTATAAGTATGCAGCCCTCAAACAGTAATAAAGTGAAAACAGAACACAAGAAAAATCTGAAACTAATTTCGAAAAAGAAAGAATATTTTACTGATCAAAATGACACCCAAATGACAAAAACTAAATCCTGAACAACCAGAGTTAGGAATTTTTTAAGTTTTAATTGAAAATAGTGCTAAAAAGAACACATCGCACTCGCGGGTATCTGGTCGTGCTGAACTGGGGAAAAGTCACAAGTAGAAGCCAGCTGGGAAGGAGCATGGGTTGGATATTGGGACCAGGTACCTCCTGCTCAAGAGTTACCTACTCAAGTCGAGGAGCTGCTGCTCGAATTGGTGAGGGCTGTGAGGAGGTCATTGTCAGCATGAGCAGCAGGTCGGGCATCGTGCTTTAGAGCTGGGCATTGCTGAAGCTTCATGTTGGCAGTCACCATGGACTGTGTCTGTAAGCACGAAGTGCAGGTCTCGTTGGAGCCTCACACTGGTCGTCTACAGGGATGGTCATTGTTGATAAATAGAGCAGGTTTCCTCAAGCTTCTATTTGGCTGTTGTTTCAGATGCTCTATTCTCAACAGGAAGAGGTCACTTTGCGGTCCTTAGAAGCCTAAAACATTTGTATCTTCACCTTTTCTTCAGGATGAGTAGACTATAATGCCAGGCAAGGCTCCAGGATCTGGGGGGCATCTCTTGATGATTAGGACTCACTCCAGCAGAAGCCACAAGCAGTGCTCAGGCAGGTCCAGGCTGATCCATACTGCTAGGCAGTTGCAGGGCAGGTTTCTGGAAGCTTGTAGTTTCCCTGTAGCTTAATCACAAGACCAGCCAATTGACCCTTAGAGTCACTATGGGAAACCTGGGTTCAAGTCAAGCAGATCCAATGATTCTTCTTCAGACAGAAGGGTGGTCCTTCTTTCTGAATCTTCCACAGGTCCAGAAGTGTTCTGATGAGACGAGCTTAAGGTGCCACTTTTATACCTGGTGCCAGTCTTTGTGTGGGAAATTCCCTAGCCTAACAACACATGTCCTGATCAGTTTGTCGCCTTCCTCTGGGTTTGGCTCCAAACACTCTAGAGTGACAAAGGCAAAGAGAAGGCCTGGTGTTAGGTTCCTTTGTGGGTGCTGTAGAAAGGATCCATTGAATTTTATTCAGGGCATGCTAGAACTTCTGCCCAGTCATCCTGCCAGGAAGACCCTCTCTCTCCACACTAGGTCTATTTTGCCTCTATCTCTGGAAGCAAAACACATGAAATGATAGGTGAGCTATTCACAGTCATGTGACCCAGGACACAGGCAGAAAGGCACATTTGATATAAGGCACAAAAATGCCAACTTTCTAAAACTGCAAATGCAAAAAGAAAAATTGATCAACAAAATGCAGAACAATGTCATACATTCACCCCAGTACAGAGATCTGGGCCTAAATCCATCGTTTTTTGCTCCACAGGCCATGCCAGTTTGAACCCAGCCATATGCAAATCAGTCTTGACCCTGTGCCCAATGGGAGCAGTTCAGCCCGAACTGTCATGCCAGGTCCTCCCTGGACTTGAGACAAGCATTCTAGGACCGTTTCGGGGCTTCACCTCTCATCAGCCTGGATAGCTTGACTCCAGTGGCATGGAGAGCATGGGACTCACGTCTGAACACGCCCGTCCCACTCGGGGTGACAAATGCAAAAAGAACAATCAATGTACAGAATGCAAAACAATGTCATCCATTTATCCCAGTACAGAGATCTGGGCATAAAACAATCGTTTTTTTGCTCCCCATGCCATTCCATTTTGAACCCAGCCATATGCAAACTGGCATTTTCAGAATGGTAACTTAAAATGCGACTTTCCATCAAAGTGGATTATAAATTACATTTTATTTGAATATAAATGGCTTTTCCCTATCTGAGCCCAAACTGAAGATATCAGTTATTAAGTGTAATAAGGTAACCCAGTGTTATTCTATGGAAGAAATAGCCTTACGACAGTGAAAAGGTACTTTAGGAGTTTTTCCCTGCCAGGACTTGTAAAACTCAAACCCACATGCCCTACTTTTTAAATACCATGCACCTTGCCTATGAGCCTTTAGGGCCTACAGTTAGGGGTGGCTTATACATATTAGAAAGGAAGGTTTAGGCCTGCAAAAAGATGTGTTATGCCAGGTTGAATTGGCAGTTTAAAACTGCAATACAGGCTGCAGTGTCAGACCTGAGACATGTTTTACAGGGGTACTTTAGTGAAGTGGCACAATGAGTGCTACAGACTACTCGTAAAATGTAATATACAGACCCTGGGTACATTTAGTACCAAATACTAGGGACATGTAAGTAAATTAGATGTACCAATCAGTTGTAGGCCAATTTTAGGATATTTTACAGAGAGAGCACAAGCACTTTACCACTGATTAGCGGGTAAAAAGTGCACAGAGTCCCTAAAGCCAACTAAAATGGGTTAAGCAAAGAAAGGCAAAAATATGGAGTGACCCTGCAGAAAGGACAAAAGGCCAGGACCAAAAAAGACATTTTCTCTTCTCACATGTAGTAACAGAAAAGCTGGCTTCGAAGTTTTTGAGAATTTTGCTTAAATGTAGGTGTCATAGAAAGACATGAGGAACAGGGTTTTCATTCTTGAGTCAAATAATGAAATATATTGACGCTTTGCTAGCTATTGTCTACACATCTTATAGACTGAATTGTGTTGTATCATATTGTGCAAAACACACACATTCTTTTCAGCTTTTGAATGTGTTGGCCTGTGTTTTTGTGGTGTCAAGTCATTTGTACATCCTGACCATAGGAGTAGTGTTATTTTACACACCCTAGGTATATGTATTAAAATTGGGATACTATACACTTCTGATAGGTCTGTTACATGGATTACCCAGATTTGGTGGGGCTCTTTTTGTTTAATACAGGCATTGGGCAAGACAGTGACCAGCAGCAGAGGAGCCAGGCACAAAAAGAAAAAGAGAAGCACGCAGCATCAGCGTACAGTGGAAGCACGCCCTTCCCAGCGCAGAGATCGCGAGAGCTCTGGTAGTCCGGATGGACGGAAACACACACGTGGGTTCACCGGCCAGATTCCCTGCACTCAAGCCCCGACATGACAGGGCACCGAGCTGGAGCCTCAAAGCTCATCCAGAGACAGGGAATGGAACCCTGCATGCACGCAGGCAGGCAGGACAGAAGAGACAGGCCCCGGGGAGTCCACCAGGAGCAGCGACACAGCAAGGCCCAGTCCAGCGCGAGAGTGGGAGAATGTGCGCGCAAACATCATCCCTCGCTAACCTGGTTCCATTCTTACCCAAACAGGGAGAGCCAGCAATGTCATGGGAGGACTGGAGGCGCTACTTTCTGAATTATCTATCAGCGTTAGAGGACGAGGGAAAAGGCAAATTCTCCAGTGCAAGGAGGAAGACAATACTTTTACATAAACTGGGCCCAGAAGGCATTAGAGTATACGACAACTTGGTGAAGAAAACCAGAGCCCAGGATGACACGGATGAGTTCCAACACGTGCTGGAGGATTTGGATACCCACTACCATTCTGTAGTGTCCGTAGCGATAGACAGGTGCACTTTTTCCAAAGAAAACAAAACAGCGGAGTATCAATAGACGAGTACGTAGCAGCCCTCCAAAAGTTAGCTGTGACGTACAAGTTTGGCACACTGCACGACGATCTCATCAGAGATCAGATCATAATGCTCACAGCAAATACAGCGATCCAAGAAAAACTGTGGGTAAATGGGGATGCACCCCTAAAAGAAGTCGTGGCACTCTTGAAGAAGGCGGAACTGTCGAAGCGGTGTGCGGAAGCATCAAGAAGAAATGTCAACAAAACACCAGTGTGCAAGGTAACAGACAGAAGCAAACAAGAAGTAACACAACAGCCTATGTAGCCGAAGAATGGGTTTCAGAAGAAATACCCTCAGAGACCCGTGAGAACCCAAAGACCACAGGGAGAAGGTAGAAACAGCTGCTACAGGTGCGGTAGCCAAACACACGCCAGCAACGACAAGGGATGCCCGGCGTTCCGAGCAAAATGTTCCTTCTGTGGAATAATGGGGCACTATGAAAAAGTGTGCAGGAGAAAGCTCGGGAGATCGGAAGTAAAGTATGTAGCCCAATAGACAGACAGAGAGGAAGATGCACCAGAAGGAGAAGATGAAGAAGATGAAGTCTTATGCATTGACGACCAAGTCTTAGGAGTAAACTGCGCGAGGTCGAGAAAACCAGTGTTACAGATGGAAATCAGAGGAGTACCGATCAATATCGTGGCAGATTCAGGCTCCCCGTATACCATCATCCAGCGAACGGTATGGGAAAGCAAATTTAACTCAAGGAGGAGCAGGGAACTGCTCCCATCTGACATACATCCGGTCACGTTTACTGGCGAATCCATACCAATGGTGGGGTATTGCACCCTCAAGTTCGAGTTCAGAGGAAGGACAGCCGAAGGGAAGCTGTACGTCGCCGAGAAAGGACCCTCTGTCCTAGGGTGGATAGACCAAGGAGCTCTGGGGATCCAACTCAACCCGGGAGGTACCACCCAAGTGATGATGACGGACACTGTACAGGCGTATGAAAAAGAGGCATGGAAAAGGAAGTACCCAGAAGTCTTCAAAGGAACAATTAGCAGGATGATGAAATTCACACACAAAATATGCCTAAAGGCAGGAGCGCAACCAGTGAGCCACAAGGTTTGCAACATTTCCTTCAGGATCAGATAGGATTGGAGAAAAGCTGAGTCATAGAAGCCATTGAAAGTGCCGAGTGGCTTGCACCGTTAGTGGTAGCACAGAAACCCAACGGGAAAGTGCGCCTATGCGTCGATTTGAGGGAGCTCAACAAGAACATTGTAGTCGACAAATTCCCCCTGCCCCAGATAAACGAGATGATGGCAAAAACCAAAGGGGTAAAGTGGTTCTCCACAGTGGACCTCACATCCGCGTACCACCAAATCGCCCTGCACCCATCATGCAATCACCTGACATCCTTCATTACACCCTTCAGATGCTATAAATTCCTCAGGATGCCATTTGGCTTGGCATCCACAGCTGCGGTGTTCCAAAAACTGATGCACCATTTGTTTCAGAAGGTGGAAGGAGTACAGTACTTTCCGGATGATATCCTGATCATGGGCAAATCTAAAAGCGACTACGACACCAAACTACATGCGGTCTTGGCAATACTCGCACAAAACGGTCTCACCGCCGAATGGGAAAAATGCAAATTTGGAGTGGGATCAGTGACATACTTAGGCCATGAAATCAGTGAAAGGGGGATTGAACTGAAGAGGGCTAACGTGGCAGCAATAAGAGAAGCGCCGACCCCAAAAACGAAAGAAGTCATCCGCTCATTCCTAGGCATGGCGGAATTTTATAGAAAATTTGTTCCCCACTTTGCCTCAAAGCTCCTCATCTGAGACAACTCCTGAAGGAGAAGAACATCTTCAAATAGACAAGCGAGGAGCAGACGGAGTTTGATCAACTAAAGAAGGACATCTGCAAGGCCATCCCGCTCAAAGTATTTGCCCAAACAGCTCTATCCATACTGACAACGGATGCCAATGACAAAGGATTAGGGGCCGTGTTAATGCAGACATCCCAGAAGGGAGAAGTAACCACTGTCAGCTTTGCCTCCTGGTCTTTAGCCCCAATGAAGAAAAGTTTATTGTTATAGAAAAGGAGATGTTGGCAGCAGTGTGGGCTATCTAACGATTCAGGCAATTTCTGTGGGGTTCGAAGTTCATGCTCCGCACAGACCACAAGCCACTGGTGAGAGTCCTGACCTCAAGTGGACATGCACACGCGACACCACGAATAGCCAAGATGACCTTGAGACTACTAGATTATGTTTATGAAGTGGAATACATCTCAGGGACAAAAAACAAAGTAGCAGATTTTTGGAGTCGAGCCGCTGCAATGGAGGCTGCAACGGCAGAGGAGCCCTCGGAATGGGAGGAGTACATAGTGGCACTCGCACAAGATTTTGAGGGAGTGATCAGCAGCCAGGAATAGGAGGAAGCCTACGCCAAGGATGAAACGCTGGAAACACTGAAGAGTTATGCGACGCAAGGATGGCCGGACAAAAAGCACCTGGACACCCAGTTTTGGAAATTCTGGGAGGTCAGGGAGGAACTATCCATTGGAGACAACCCAGTGTTTCTGCTCAGGGCGGACAAGGTGGTGCCCCTACAACCGTTGATAGATCACCTCCTAGCCATCTTACACAAAGGACATTTCGGGATAATGAAGACAGAGGCCAGGGCAAAGCTGGCGTATTGGTGGCCAGCAATGGACTATCATATAGAGAAACATGTCAGGCTGTGCGAAAGCTGCTGCCGGGCTGACAAGGCACAAGTCTTACTGCGACCACCCTTGGGGAAGTTCACGAGTCCCTCAAGTCTGTGGGAAATGTTGTCAGTGGACATCTTGGGCCCCATACTGGACAGCAACGGCGTACCTAAATATGTAATTGTCCTGGTAGACAGGTACACCAAGTGGCCGGAAGTGGACATCTGCGAGAAGGTGGACATTGACGCAGTACTTTCATTCCTCAACACCACGTTTTGAGGGAAGGGATCCCAAAAGTAATCACATGTGACCATGGATCGCAATTTGTTTCCATGAAGTGGAATGCGTTCATGGACCGGAATGGCATTGAAGTCAAGCACACCCCTGTGTACCATCCCGAGGGGTACGGTCTAGCAGAGAAGTTCAACAGGGTAATAAGGGGCTCTGTGCAAGCTACAATAAGTGAGGGAAAGGATTGGGCGAAGGAACTACAAAGGATGCTATGGGCATATCGCATCACCCCAGCCAACACAGGATATAGCCCATGCAAAGTACTCAGGGAGCGAGACCCCTTCACGAAGGATAAGCTAGCATGGAAACAATTGGTGGTGTAAAGCAAATGGTCCCCGGCGGTGGTGCGTCGCCACATGGACAGAGCACAAGCCATATACACTGAAAACTACAACAAGCGGCACAACGTCAAAGAGGTGACCTTAGAGAAGCGTGAGTGTGTGAGAGTAAAGCAGGCTGTGCTGAGGAAGAAAGGTGACAGTAAATTCAGTCCCCCGCTACAAGTTGTGGAGCCGTATGCCCGGTCGGCTTTGCTGAGCGATGGCAAAGTATGGTCACAAGACAGAATGGACCGATGTGACCGAGTGGTGAAGTGGGAAGTTCCGGAAGCAGAGAGACCGACTTCTCCTGAGGAACCCCTAGAATCTGGAAGTGCTGATCCTTTGGAAGTGACTTTGCAAGAAACCATCTGTGCAGAATGTGCTGATGAAGGAAGGCGGGTTCCGGAGGAAGGTGTTGAGGAGGGAGACACCTATCAAATCACTCCGTGCAACATTGGAATGGGGAGGAAAGAAAGAGAGCCGAGAGGAAAAGCGAAAGTGGGTGCCTACCTACGGGTCAGCGACCAGCAAATAGGAGGTAGCCCGTTAAAGACACATACCAGGCTGGGCAGACTGATAAAGGCGCCCAAGAGGTTCGAGGAATATGACATGGAGACCAAGTAAGACTGTTCTATAGTATATACATGGATGACCCATGCGGTCCAGGGACTACGCCAGCACATTACTTGATGTGTTATAGTTGTTGTGATGTGAAAAAGGAGGGAGATATGTGGAGACGCGCTCTAGTGTTTCGAGCGTGCTCCAGGGGGTTTATGGGAACGCGTGAGCAGCCATGTTAAATGCCGCGATAGTGAGCTGCGGCAAGCTGCATTCCCGGCGCTCTGGAAAATAAATCTTGAAACCACCAACGTTGTCCGTGTTCTTATAAAATCGGACCTCTATACCACCTAGATGTAATAGGCGCTGCCTTCAACATGTGAGTAAATTAAATTTGAATTTGGTAAGGCAAACAGTCTTTTATCATTCGGAGGACGATAGGTAACATAAAAAATCATTAAAACTTACACCTCTTATTTACAGCGTCCAGAAGCAACAAAACAGTAACATGGAGCAAAATACTTTTTTGAGCAGTCATGATATAGGATGCCTCTAAGAGACCCACAAATGTCACTTTAAAGTCTTTATAGAAGATGGAAACCACCCTTGACCCCCACCACCCACCTGTTGCCAATGGCTAATTCTTTAAACTTGCATAGCCATGGTCCGAACACCAAAAAAGATGACCACGTGGGGAGCGGATTCAAGGCTTATGGGACCAAAAACAGCGGCCATTTTAAACGGTTTCATAAACCGCTGACAGCTCGAAAGCGGCATACCTCGGAATGTGCACTCTATTTTCCTTTTGCCTGGATCTCGCTTTATTTTAGTGCTTTAATTGCGATACTTCGTTACTCCTCACCGGAGACGGCTTTTTGAAATTACACCACCACGCTCTCATAGACCCAAAATTGATTCCGTTTCCTATTATTGGATGTCAAGCACAATTAAACATTATCTCGAGATCTCAGTCCTGCAGCAGAGCCATTTTCAAATCTCGGCAAAACACTAAATCATTTCGTGTTTGGCTGTTGTGCTTAATCCGCCTGCCAGCGCGCGGTGACATCTTCGATGAGCCCTGACAGGCCTCCCCGGACGCGGAGGCTGACACGTGCCCAGTATTTTCTACTCCGCTGCACCAACTGCCTCCCTGTTGCATTCATGGGGGGTGGGGGAGGGGCGTGCTGGCTGGGCGACCACACTCCTATATGCGCAGTCTTTATTAAGGAGTAGCCAGCATTGCCACCTCAAATGTCAATATGTCATACGTATTTCCCTCCAGGCATTTCATATCCGGTTTCAGAAGTGCACGCAGTCCTTTATACCCAACACGCTATAAAAGATGGCTGCCACAGCAATTCTATTTTCATGTTGCATACATGCACCGTTTTTATCACTGTCTTAAAAAGCGTGCCTACCCGCCATGACGGTCGTGAATGTGTTGTCTGAATGCATAGCCAGCTGATACATAAATCGAGGGGTCTGAGGTGTTGCTTATCAGGCCCTGCCTCTCAATAATTCACAGTGTCTGACTCACATTAGGCCACACGACTTGAGACAGCCAACACGCCTCAAGGTGGGCGGCCATCTTTTTTTTTTCATTCACGTCGTAAACTAGTAACTGAAAAAAAATGTGCCTGGAATGAAAGCAGTACGGCGTCTTGGGCCATTCATGTATTAAAGAGTATGGAAAATAATTACTTGGCTCGCTTTTCTTATGAGCCTGTATAACGCTCCTTACAAAGACTGGGAAGCTTACTATATCCTTCGAGAACGCTCTTGAGAGCGCATCCCTCGTGCCACCGGGACGCAGTGCCCTTGGAACCCACATGCCAGCTGTTTGTGCGTGCACCTGTGCTTTGCTTAGACGTGAGTAAAATATGCAGTTGTTTCGAATTCAACACCTGTGAATAATATAAAAAGCCACAACTCCACAACACAGAAATTCATGAATATGCAGAGAGGGAATTCGGATTGCATAGGCGGGATTTGTTCCAGTGTTGATAGTGCACGTGGCGTTAAAATGGAATAAAACAAAGCCATGCTTGGCAGTGCAGTCTATCATTCTCTGACTTCTATGTTCCAAAGCCTGCTGCAAGCCAATGTTGGCCTGTGCACAGGAGGGCACATCGCGCATTTCCAGGCACACCATTGTTGAAAGAGTGCCCTGTGTCGATGGAAGTTGGCCTTCCCTCGCTGCGGAAAACTGGAGACGATATCAAAGGGATCAGTCCAACAGATGCTACTAGGAAATCCAGACGGCGGCAAGAGCCAGAGAATGTCAGTGGTTCTACACTATAAAATAACATTCAACATCTTAATGCGTGTGCCAGAGTGAGATGTGTGCCATTTAAAGCAAGGGTTCTCCATAGCGGTTCATTTAATGTTTGGAATTCGGTATTAGGTATCATGGATGTATGTGGAAAGACACGCCCACTGTGTAAGAAACAATGTAAGATTCCTTAAGTTATGAATTAACGTTGCTCAAATGTGGTCAGAATGAAATGCAAGACCTGGATGAAATGCCCATATATGTGCCTACGTGTGGAAACTTTGTACTTGCACATTATTGGAGGATAAGGCGTCTATATTACCTTTGGTTTTTAATTCACTATGTGGCACAAAGTATTTCTGAGTAAAAAGAAAGGCTGTTGATGAGGACTTTGATGCTGGCACCCGTTGATGTGGTGTTATCCCAGCTAGCTAAGACATGTACCATTCATGTGATGTAATTTACCACGTGACGAGTTCAGATTGTTTATGTCTGCTTGCGTTGGAATGGCCTATCAGGCACCCTGGCACTGCAGATGGTCCAGCTTGAAATGGCCACATTGTGGGCTGTGTGTGTTTTTTAATCCAGGGGGTCGAGACAGGACCACAAAGAAAGCCCCATAGACTGCCTTTTTAAGCCTGACCATGCAGGGCAGTGACAGAGTGCCTGTATTGACCAGTCCAACTATGTTTACTGACGCTTTCTAGATTTGCCAAAGTACCCACATACTCTCTCAACTATGCTTTTAGTGATGAATTGGATTTGCCTCTAGTGAATGTCATGTTACTTCCAATCTGACCTGCAGATGCAGTAAAAACGCTTGTGCTTATTTTCCCAATCTGAGCGAAAGAGTGCTTTAGTTGCAAGTTTCCTGTCTCCTCACTAAACTAGCCTGCATGGTTTATTAGCTGTGTTTACATCTGCTTATACACCCATTGCTCAAGGCCAGAATAAAGCTCGTTGAACAAATAAGCTAAATCATTGTGTCAAATACACATTTTTGTGTTATTTTCATTTAATTGCAGCATTACTACCTATATAATAGATATTGGGCTGTGATCTTGGAAAGCTTAGCACCTTAATCATGATATACTGTGGAATTAGCTTGTGCTGGCTCGCTAGCATTCGATACACATCACTGCCACCACAATAGATGCCAACGTCCTAAACCATTTTTCTCCTGAAAGAAATTGGCTGCTTCAAAGCCTTGCTCTTTGGACTCTTTCATTTAAAAAAAATCAATAGCTTTGGTGTCAGGCCAAACACGGGCTTGCAAGGAAAAGCAACAATGGGGTTGAAGAGAAAGCAGGCAGGGCCAGTGGCAAGAGCAGTGCAGGCACGGCAGTCACTTACAGCAAGATAAATAGAATAACACGTGCATGATTATGAAGTAACTGTGAACAATCATAAATTCTATTTGCCTTTAAAGGTTTTCAGCCTCACCGGATGGATCCTTAAAATCCGGACTGTACTGGCTAATTTAACCCCTTCCATGCTACCGCAATTCTGCGCCTGTGCGGCAAAATTGCAAGTGGGCAGGTTTATGACGGCTCCCAGCCGTCATCAGCACACGAGCGCCATAGTGCATGACGGCTGAGGGTCGTCATCAGCATGCAAGGAGTTTAGAGCAAGTGAGACTTTTATTCCCTCCAGCTTTAGTTACATTTGGAGAATATTTTGTTTGTGGAAGTCACAGGGTACCCCTAGAAGTGTAACAAGGCCCCTCCAGCACCTCCGGTGAAGGGGGGCCCACAACCCTGCAAGGAGGGGGTGGAGCCCAACCCTTCAAGGGTGCCACCTTTAGCCCAAAGTAAATTAATAATTGAGGGATGTGGAAGACTTAGGTGCCCCTTGTCACATTCTGCAGGCGCCCCCCCATCATTTTGAGTTACACCGCCGGGTATCCCAGGAGGGCACCTGTGACAGTCTCGTTTCCCAAGAGTAGCTTAGGAATTTTTTGGGTGAGTTCCAACTTTCTCACATGCCAAATATTTGCAAATGGCTAAATGTTCCGGATGTAAATTTACACACATGTTTCTGCTATGGAAAGTTCAAATGCATTTTAAACCTTTATTTTCACCAAAGGGAAAATATTTTTCTCAGGTGAAAAGGCCCTTCCGCAGACCAAACATCTAATTTCTCATCTGGTTACACACATCACGGATGGTGAACCTCTGTTTCCCTCACTACAAACTGAATTACTTTTCTGTTTAATTAACAAGCACTAAAATTCCCATCTCACCAGAGATAATTTCACTGAGCTTGGATAAAGTGAAGGATGACTCAACTCACTCAACACACTAGGGTTCAGAGTGAAACATTCATATTACAAGCATATGAATGTAGCACGTGCCCCTTCCCAGCCGTCTGTATCATCAGACGTATCTTGCTAAATTAAAGCAAATCACCCAGGTCAAAAATTAGCATCCTGCTTCAAAAGACTGTTCCTGACAACAGCAGCAATGCACATTTCCTTCAGCCCTACATGCCACGCTGTAGGGAAAATATGTTTCACGCTTCAGCAAGCATGAGAAATCAAAATAAACCAGCATAATGTAAGACTTGCTAACCCCAGCGCTTAGTAGCATAATTAGGCCAACCTCAAAACGTACACCTGGACTGCTGCTTAGAATTCACAAGCAATACGTTTCCATAAGAGATCTTTCCATTGTAGTTATGGTCAGAAGAGCCCCACTGAAATGAATTAATGCGGCCTAAGATTTGAACCTCTTCCATGAAGTGCACGAAACTCGTGCCAACATCAGCGGCTGGCAACTATGTAGCGTGGTGGGGCGGGCAAATGGGTGGTGGGCACTGCACACCCACATCCAGCTCGAACCTCATAACTGTACTCCATGTGGGATGCACAAAGTCTCCCAAAGTGGCTTCTCGCCCGCAGGCTGCGGTATACCTCATGTTTACAAGCGGGGTTGGCGGTTCGAGGGTATAAACTCTTGGACAAGGTCTAAGGCTCTCCACAGCCCTATGCTGTCGTAATCCTTAATTATCTATTTCAACAGCAATACGTCACATAGCGCTACAAGACCATCATGCAGGCAGTTAAGTGCTGTACAATCAGCAGTGTAATAGAATACAATTTGTGTGCGAACGGATTAGGTGGATGGTGTCATATTCAGACATTGGCACGCTGATGTTGAAGTAAGTCTTCTGCTTAGTTTCCACCTGGTGTATTTAGATGAACACATCAAAGCAAAGAGTTTCCAAAGAATAGCATGAGTTGAGCCTGCTAATGGTGACTATAACCTAATTGTGTGAACTAGTTCAAGGGTATTTCAACAATAACGTGCCTTTATATTGTAATGGGTGCATGCATGTAAGGTGACTATATACAAAAATAAATAAAAAAGAAATTATCACTTACCTTCTTTGCTGCGCAACACTTCCTGCTCACTCTAGTCTGGTGTTCTTCTCTGTCTCCTCCACTCTCCAGTGTGGGCTTCAGTCAACTCCCCTAACCAATCCTGGTGTGGCTCTCATGCTGTTATCCAACATGAGAGAAGCATCAGGAATGGAGGGAGCGGCCTCTCCAGTGCTTTCAAGGACACTGGAGGCCTGCGCTTTCTCTAACCCAGCTGATTAAGATAGCTGTTTAGAGAGGTGCAAAATGCGCATATCTGGCTGGCCATTGCGAGACAACCCGCCAAAGCGACGTTCTCACTTTAAACTTAAGTGCACAGCCCACCACTCCTCCCTGCCGCTGCCACTCCACAGCAATGGCCCAACCGATCCTGACATTCGGTTCAGGATGAGTTGGTGAAAAATAATATGGTAATAAATGAACTTTATTGCTATTTTATTTTTCATCTCCGGAGCTTTTCTGGGTACATTTTTGTCAGTGGGGCGATGCTCCTCCGCTGCAATGGAGGAGCCCCTCCCACAGGCCAAGCAGTTTGAAAGTTTGTCCTGGTTGGAATACTCTGGACTGATAATCTGTCAAAATTCTCAAAGGAACAGAATTCAACTTCTGTTATGAAAAGGTTTGCAAGATGAGCCAAGTCCACGTTCAGAATACCTAAGGAAAAAGGAGACAGAAAGAAAAAAATTAAATCGTATTGCACAATTTACAAAAACTTGTATTATAGCTACACAAAACTGTCCAAACGTTGTACATAGATGTAAGAAGCACCCCAGGTATTTCTGTGCAAAGGTAAACATGAGATTCATTTTTGGCCACAGTCAAAACTTGCACTATAAGTCTGTATGTAAGAGGGGTAGGGGATATGTTGTACATTTGATGATACTGAACTGGCTCTTCTCCAGGATTGTGCCTGAGAGAGGACCTCTGTATGGTTTCCAAATTCAAAAGACAAGCTTAAAATCTCATCAGTCCTGAATTTTCTTACAGCAAATTGGCAAGCTTTCCATGATCCCAGCCAAGCTTGAATTTGGCAGACAGCTACACCTGTGTCATGCAGGGGTATAGTTCTCATAAATAACTTCATGTTGTCTTGGGTATTTCATTGCTGAACTGGTTTGCTCAACTGTGCACAGCTCTCTCAATAAACAACTCTTGTCGAGAATGGCTTTCTCTAGAGATAGCCAGGTATGTGTGTGTGTCTGGTTTTGCCGTACCCAGTGCATCCCCTGCCTGGCCATGCAGGCTGTCTGGAATGTTCTCAGGTCTGTCACATTGAGGCCTCCCTGTTCTTTTCTCAATCTTAATTTTTGGAGGGCTATTCTTGGCTTTTTGTCCCTCCAGATGAATTTGTTCAGTGCCTGGTCTATTTTCTTATGGAAGTCGTCAGTTAGTGCTAGGGGAGCATGCTGGCCAGGTAGTTAACTATTGGTGTAACCATCATTTTGACTGTTTCTATTCTTCCCCACCAGGTGATAAATTTGGGCGTCCAGTTCTCTAGTAGGCCTTTTATCTTTTTCAGTGTATTTTTTTCGTTTTGTTCGAGGGTAGTTCCTAGGTTCCTCCCGAAGTTTATTCCTAGGTATTTGACCGATGCCATTTGCCATGTTAGCCCGAGTCTCCTAGTACTTCTCTGGTTGTGTGTACGTTCAGTGGCATGCACTCTGACTTATCTCTATTTAGTTTGTACCCGGAGTGGGAAGCGTATGTGTCAATGGTGCTCATGAGCGCTGGTATGGATTCGGCTGGATCTTCTGTAATGATCAGCAGGTCGTCCGCGTAGGCCGCAAGCTTGGCCGCGGTGTTGTTGATGGTTATGCCTGCTATGTTCTTGTTTGTGAGGATGTCTTTGATCAGTGGTTCTAGTGTTAGTAGGAACAACAGTGGGGATAGTGGGCAGCCTTGTCTTGTCCCTCTTTGGAGGTTAAATGGGGCTGATGTTGTCAGATTGATCTGACCTTGTTTAACCTCAAACTCCATCAAAGCCCTTTCAGGAAGCCTGATGAGTATGTTTGGCATCTTGCTGCAGCTAACACTTTGCAGATTTTGAAAAACACTTACTGGTGAGTAACTGGGCGTGCTAGTGCAAGTTCAACAGGCGCTTGAGGCATCTGTCTATAGTGGTGCCACACCACTGTTAGCCTTTGTTTCATATTGAACCTGACCTCTACACGGAGGACCACTATTTAACTAGACTAAATTCCTTTACGCTGTTCTAATTTTGTTTAATTTTAGTAATTTCATGTAATGCAAAACTCCTGAAATTACACTGTTATGCCACATTGCATAGTTACTTGCTGTATAAGGCAAATATTTAGCATGAGCCTACGGGAACAACACACATCTTTTAGTAACCAATATGCCTAGGATTCATTTCACACAAAACTATTTTGCATTCCATGTATTTATGCATAATATTATATACTTTTTCAGAATTTTCACTTAAATTCGCCAAACACAAATTACATACATTTCACACGCTCCCAAACCATACCTTCTAGGGTGAGTCAGAATATGTTGAGGCCCTTCTTGTGTGTTGATCAATTCCTCTTTGTAGAGAAAGGCTACCCAGAGATAAGCCTTCCTCTAGTCCTTGTTTTGTAATACCACGTGTGGCAATGTCTAATATTGTATATTTACGAGATCATTACTCCTTTGGAAATTTTCTTTAGAATATGCTGTTGATGGTGCACTGCCACCTCCATCAATATCATAGTAGGCCCTCTTCTTTAATACCAAAATCTATCAACAGAAAACTGTTCTGAATGTTGGGTAATATCCACAGGGTTGGGAGGCATAACAGACACAATTTTAGGAAAAACCAATGGAGACGTCCTGTTTGAAAGTGGTACTAACTTGGTTGACTCTTGAGTACTGCCAACGTGGGCTTGGGTTCCCATTATGACATCTACTCATTTACGATCTGGCTAGTAAAAGATGTTCAAGGAGAACTGTCAGGATCTTGTTTGGGTCTACATCTGGGCTTGTGCTAAAATACTTTTGGGGCAGATTTACAAGAAAGTGACGCATCTGCATATATGCGTCACTTTCCCTGCGACACCATTAGAAACCCTTGCACCACTATGGATGCGCCGTATTTACAATACGGTGCACAATGGCGCAAGGATTGACCGATGCATCAGAAATTGTGACGCATCTGTTGACGCAAAAGTCATGCATTGCTGAAGTTGTGTCGCAAGCACGACGCAACTCCAGCAATGCAGGGGGAGGCCTATCCTCATTGTGTGCGTCACTCCTTTCGCCTCCTTTAAGCAGGTGTAAGAATATGACACAGTGGCGTCCTAGAAGTGGCGCAATGAAATCTTGCAGATTTCACTGCGTCACTTCTACGAGGCTTTTATGAGTTGGAATGCCCACCCTGCATACATTATACCTGACGCAGATATAATGTGATGCAGGGCTTTACAATGTGACACATCTCCCTAGATGCGTCACGTTATAAATGGGCCGTATTTTTATGATGCTGCTTCACAAAAAGTGACAAATTAGCGGCGCAAAAATGACGCAAGGGTCTTGTAAATCTGCCCCTTTTATGCATTAGGGAGCATACAGATGGTAAGTACAGACTGCAAATGTTATTCCAAATATTGCCGATGCGTATTCTGGGTCCTTTGTTCACCCAAAGAAAGTTGTCTTAAATGTACCTGAAGTTCATATTAATCCTCTGTCATGTTTAAGTATTTGTCAAAGTATTGAAAACTGTTTTATTATTTCCCCTAAAATGTGTTAAAAAATGGTCACTCTTTAAAAGAAAGTTGCGTCCTAATTTAAAAATAAAAATAAAGAAAACAGTTTTTAAATGGTTTGGGTATGTTTATACCTATTTGATAACAGTATTTTGCAAGTAATGTTGTAACACTGTAATCCATAGATGTGCATAAAAAACGGACAGATTTTTGAAATACATGAAATGACAACTTGCCTTCATCACTCAAACTGTATTTAAAACAGTTAAACATAAAAATGGAACATAAGTTAAAAAATAACTTTTCCCAAACAAAATGTCCCATCGAGTTTTATCTACAATAGTATTATATCTGTAGACTTCTCTGATAGGGTCATTTAGCAGGGTTCCAGTGACATTTATTTCCACAAACTTACAGTTGAGGCCTTCCTCAATTTTTCTGCCCCCTGCATTATCAAACTATTGTATTTTAGTGTTGGAAAACAATATATTGATTACATTAAATTACTTTATTGTCATAGAACTTTTCTTATAGACTACTAATGCTATGATTTTTGTAAAATAGACCCAATTGTTGGTGCTGGGATTGCTCCCTTACAAATGGCTCAAAACTGGGTACCAGAACCTTGTGGCTGTCAGCTCCATAAAAAGATTTTTCTGTGGGTTTGCATTGGAAACAAGCATGGAGCACATATAAACATTTAGATACCGTCAAGTGTCGTATTATTATCAATAGAATAATATTGGAAATTCATTATGGTATTCACTGCTAGTGTTTTCAATTAATATAACACATTATTGTTAGATAGAAAAATATATCAAACAGTGTTATCCAAACCCACAGTTTACATTAAATATATACAGGACTACAGAACTACCTAGGTCTTCACAATACTAATATTCAGCACACGTTGAAAAAACATGGCATGAAATGGGAGGGGGAGGACCAAGTTCAAATAGAGTCATTTTTTAGTGCTTTTAACATCAGTGTAGTTGAGTTAACTACTGTTTGTTGTCCTCTAAATTCTACAATTCTGTCGAAGATGTGTGATTTCTCGGTTTGCCCATCACCCTTTGGATCAGGGTTAGCTTTGCCGTTTACAAGCACCACGTTTCAATAGTAGGTTTACATCCTGACTTCCAGCCTCTTAGTGTGGTCCAGGAGGATACTGACTGTTAGTAATAATTTTACATGCGTTGTTAGACATCAGCATGATGAAGGCATATGTTTTAGGGTATGTGCTTTAGGATGTGGATCACTATTAATCAATCATGTCAACTTGATCCATGTGGCCATTCCTTAGATTTCAATGAGGCCCACATTATTAAGAAAAATGTTCGGCTACGTTTCTATATGGAAAGAACATCTCTTAGTAATATATTAAAGACAAGCCCTCATGAAAGTAAAAACGTGTTACAGAACACCTTGCAATTTATCCTATATTTGAGCACCATTAAATCGACCAGACTACTTTCCATCTTTCTAATCCAATTTACTTACAATTTCTTCATGCTCTAATCAATCAGAGCTCATCTAGCTGTTTGCATTTTGTTTTTGTTTCTTGAGTTTTACATAGGGCAAACTCAACCCGAAGGTATCGGGAGCGTTTTACACGAGCACCAGTTGGGTTACAGGTGAACACATTCATTTTTGTCAGGCAAGTGATTTTCCCAGAATCCCAGGATGTTTAGCGTCCCTGCGCAGACTCAAACCCGGTTCCCCAGTTTCGAGGTCGCCCGCTCTGGCCACTAGGCCACATCCTCTTATAAGCGATCCAGTGCACAGCAGGAATTCTACATGTCAGCAGTGACTTAAAACTTGAAACCAGCAGGCTTTGAGTATGAAATAGCCAGAAACAGCTAGGTGAATCCCTGACATAATGTTTACATTACATGGGAAGTTGCCAGAAAAATAAGTGAGCACCCTCAAATAGGCCTTTGTGAAATTTCTGTTATGTAACTGTGATCTTATGCAATTTTTGGTCATTTTGCATTATGCTTGCTTCACATATTTCTCCATGTCACGGAATTTACATGCCGCAAGCGACAGAAATTTAGCGCGAGCGCACAACATCAACACAAACGACCGGAACACGGGTGCCTATTGTTTGCGACACTTGTGTTTTTCATTCTGTTTTATTGGTGTGAAATGTATCCTTTTGTATAAAATGAGCCCAGGGTGTATTTTGCACTAAAATATAATGCCAAATACTGATTTTGCATTTCACCTAATTATGCTTATTTATATGTAATGTTTCCGAAATATCAATGTAATTATGCAAAAGTAAAATATGTGCATTAAACACACACGTCTATATCTTACCATTTACTGATATGTTTGAACTCCTCTGTTCACAATTTTACTTTCTTTCTTGAGAATGTAGTGCACAGCGGTTTCTTCAAACACCTGCAAGGCCTATTTTTATAAGGCACAGGACCAAAGGCGACAGCTGCAAGGCTGGCACGTATCTGACCAGCGAAGTTGATAAATGACAACGTACGTCTGTGTCTAAATATCAATAACGACCTGTTTAGGTGGTAACCATCGCTATGGCAACAAGCAATCAGGCACAGCTGGGTACTCAAGTAAAGCAAGATTAAGGAGCCCTCCAGCAATCTAGTCCTCCAGCAATCTAGTCACAGCAGGTCGGCATGAACCCTGAAATGCTGGTGCATTTAATTGAATGGCCTTTGGTGGTTGTCTGGCAGGTTCACTTGTAGCCTAGGTTATTTTGAAGTAACATTCTTTGAAAAAGTGAAGAGAGCTGCCACTTTCTTTACCTATGTAAAAGCAATATTTGATTTTTCGTGACATGTTGGCCGGTAAAGGATGCCTTTGTGTGTCTGACTACTGGACAATACTGCCCAAATGCCAAATTAAATCTGTACATAAGAGTTGGGAAATCAAAGTTAAAACTTGTTCTGCTAAATATATTTACTCCTACTGACTCCTAACAATTATTATCAATATTTAACATAGCCCACATCCTCAACAAAGTTGCCTCCTGGCACTTACTTGTGTCATATAACAGTGTCACACAGCTCAGTAGTTCTGAATTTATTGTACCTGGAAGAAACAAGCATTTGCAATCCAATAGGTCTTGCATTTACAAAACTCTTGTAAATGCTAGACCTATAGCATTGCAAATGCTTGTTTGTAAAAACGTTCATGTGGTGCTTTCACTTTAATGTTGGCCGCGTTCCTTTCCTTATACAAGCTGTGTCTAAAGAAAGGGGCGCAGCCGACATTAAAAGGAAAGCATGGTATGTGGTGCTTTTACAAAAAAAAAGCATTTGTTTGTCGACTTGACGAGCAAATTCTTTTTTTTATAGAAGCACCCCATGCCGTGGTTTCACTTTAATGGCGCCCGTGCCCTTTTCCTTAAATGCAACTCATCTATGGAATGGGGTGCGGCCGCCATTAAAGTGAAAGTGAGCATGGTGCAGTTATAAAAGTAAAAGTTAATTAACAGTAAAAAAAAAAACGTGCAACCCCGTTCGGTGCCGCAAATAAACCAAAGACACTACTGCCACTGTATGAGTGTGGTGTACCGTGCTATGAAAAAAAGCGATAGGGTAGAACGTGTCCTGCCTGCAACAGCAGGCAGGAGAGAACCATTTAAGCAAATGGTGCACGGAGGCTGTAATTACAGCCTACTGAGTAACAACACATGTAACAGGGGGTGTCGTCATGGGAGGTTACAAAATAAGTCAATGTAGTACTAAGGAGGGACTACTAAGCCTATTGACCAATGAAAAGCCACAGTTTCCAAAGGACAATAACTCAAGCCAATGAGTAGGCGTAGCTTCAAGTCCATACCTAAATACAGCATGTCTTGCAGAACAGCGCACTAGCTGCCCAGGCTCGACCTAAAAAGGCAAAAGCATCTTAGCCTTGCAGGCAGACTTTGTAAGGAATGCTGAGCCAACTGAGCAGCCTAGCTCACTGCACCTCACCAGTGTATTGATTTAATGAACACATTGCCCTTTTACTGCTAAGATGATGTATAGTGTTGACGTTTATAAAGATCCTTTACATACGTCCATACGTGTAAGATCGAATTCTTTCAGATGCAATAGATAAGCTACGACATAAAAAAGAACGCATATTGTATTTCTTCTTGTGACTTCAGAGGTAGGAACAATGCCAGCAATGTGTACCTGGAGAATAAAGAGGTGGTGAATGCTGACTTCTTGCAGGGTCGGAAAGAATTGATGAGTCACTGGATGTTATAGAGGGCATTGACCATTCTATAGCGGTGCTAAAATTCTGCTGAGATAAGTAGACTAGAGTCTCGGAAGTGGAAGAAGCTTCATAGGATGAAGGTGCAGGTGACAGAGGGTCATATGACATCTGTTGCCCATGAACCTTGTGTTGGGTTGTTTTTTAGACATCATGCTATGAATTATTTGCTTTTTCGTAAAGAGAGTGAATGTTTGTGAAAGTCTCGGCAAGCGCAAGTGAGCAGAACTAAAACATGGGTGGCTCTGCATAGTTTTGATTGTGAAGTAACAATTTGCTTTTCTGATCAGGGCCAGACTGGAAACCAAAATAAGTCTTTGCAAAATGTTCAAACCAGCCCCATCTGTAGGCTATGAGTAGAATGAGGCGAATAGCGTATAGTTAAGTCATACCATACGATAAAATACCATAGTGCTCTGAAAGCGTGGTCCTAACCTGCATCCTACCCAGAATATGCCAGAGTGGTGGAATTGCCGGTGCGGCCAGGGCCCAGCCACAATGGGGGGGCTGCGGGGGCCTATGTTACGCCAATGAGTCTGGTCCAGTCAATAAAGTCATCAAAACAAAAGCTCAAATGATTAGCATATTATTTCAAACACATTTGTATGAACATAAGTTTCACTTAAGTGACAGCAAAAGTGACAGATAGTGATTCATCGAATCCAAATATTGGATTGCATGTTGAGTCTCAACTTCGGTTTACTACCTCTTCAGCTGCAGTGTGCTACCTCCTGCAATGTGCTGTAGCATGCATGCATAATCACAGACCATCAGAGAAGCTGCTTTATTTTTGATTGGGTACTGTGCAAACACTTGTAAGTGGTAGTCACCTCTGCCAATATCTTGCATCAGGATATAAAATGCAAAGAATTTACTTTGTGCACAACATCCAAAATAGAAAGTGGTGCAAATGGAGGGAGCTGTGTTTATCAACGAAAGGGTAAATTTAACCCCTTCCCTGTTGCCGTCGGCCTTTGGCCGTCGCGAATACTACCTTCGTACTGCTGCACACGTCCAACGGCCGACGCGGCCCCGCCCGCGCAAGAGAACGCCCGCACCACGGCAGAATTACCGCCGCGGTTAATGGGTTAAGGTTGAACTGGCTTGTTGAATTGAATTACCTAAACACTGGTTCTTAACCTGTGGACCACGGATACTCAGGGCATCTAATAACTACATAAAGGCAATTTTCCTATGAGGATAATAGTTTCATGAACAATAATACTTACTATAAGTCTACCCCAGTGGCTCCCCCCCCCCCAATGTATTTGATGTCATGTCAGGCACTAACAAACCCCAAGCACCTACAACATTTTATAGGAATGAGGACATGCCTACACTTTTGAGCAGAGCTGAAATCTTTTTATGATCCATGGACCACATCCTAGTTAGAAGCTGGTACTCTGGTATGAGCACCTGGTCTTCTAGCTTTTAGGTGATTGCTGTCTATTTCACCTTTTGGCACAAAGAACCTACATATTCTTCACCTTTGTCCACACCAAACTCAATGGGTGACATTTGTCTGTCTGAGGCCAGTGTCAATCAAATTACTTCTTCTGTCCCACTGCTTCTGAAGAGAGCTCTTATTTTCAAACATTCAGTTGCATAGGAAAGTAGATGTGTTGAGTTCATAGGGTGTGTTCTTGTTTGTGTATTTTGTGTGTATTATTGTTGAGATTCAAATTTTAGAATGGACTTGGTGGTCCCTGGCTTCCAATTGTGATCAGTGGGGACACAACATACGGACTACTGACCTAAACAAAGATTGTATGATTTTTTACAAGCAAATTGGAGCACGGTCTTCTGACTCCCCTCCGGGTGGTCTATAAATTGCAGTCTTCACACAAGTATAGAGCAGTAGGTCAACAGTATTTTCCACTAGCGACAGCTACCAACTTTCAAAAGTGGTGAGCACATAAAACTGTTTTATGAACGATGGTATGCTTACATTTGTATTGCAGAGGTGATCAGGGCACATTCTATTTAAAAGTACAAACTGTTGAAATAGAATGTGTTGCAATCACCTCTGCAATACAAATTTAATATTGCAGCATATTGAATGCACTACTGTAAAGTAAATACAAATAATAATAAACGTATCCTTACCTTCAGTATAAGAGATCCTCCCGCCTCGTGCAGCCTGGCAAAGGTGTGCATGCTGAGAAATGGCATGCCAGCCAATTCAAGTACTGCTGTATGCTGCTTTTAATACCAGTAATATAAACAGTTTTAGTGTCTAGGTGCTCTAGTCAAATTATAATATTTCGCTATAAAAACCACATTTTCAATTATAGCGGCCTTGGTGATTTATTTCACACTCATTTTTTATTTTGAAAACTATTCTAAACATTCATATCATGTCTTTCTTAGAAGGGCAACTTTTTCTCTTTTTTGCATATATGCATTTCACAGTGATCATTAAACATACCAAAAAATTAACATTTAAATGAAAAGACAAAACAATTGTGAAATAGACCAGTCCTTCAATCAATGAACAAAGCACATGGCGGAATTCACGTTTGAAGTTCAATCATATTGTACATCCTGCTAGTGTAAGCTAGTTGGGATTCTGAGGTGCAAGAACAGGCAATTTGCCTTGTTTCCTGACTGCTGCTAGTCTGTTCGGGTAACCAGCCTGGTCAACGCGTTTCGAACCCTTTCATAATTTATAAGAGGCCCAGTTTGGGTGCTAGTAACAGGTCCACCCCCCCCCACTTTTACAAGCTTTTAATACCAAGCTGCATAAAGCAGTGCCAGGATTGGCTGGTAAGGAGGCACAATGCTGCATCGGAGACCAATGGGGCTGTGTCTGCTCTTCCAGCTTCCACGTAGTGTTCTTTAAGGAAGCCTGAACTGTGCATGCCAGATTGGTCATATGACACACGCAGTTCACTTTACACAGCCTCCCATTTGATCATCTCCAAGAGAGAGAGAGAGCTCCTCTACCCCGCCCCACCCTAAATGAATGAAAAAATGGGTGTGAAGCGTCTGTTTGGGGTGTAGTGGCTCGCAGTAGGGGTTCAACGCGCCCACACTCTAATGGAGGGGAAAAATCCTTTACAACGCAACTGTTACAATGAAGTACCTTTACGACGCAACCATTACAACGCAACTTTTACAACAACTTACGCTGGGGGGCGCTCCAGGATGGGGAATAGTTTCCAACACCTTCCCTACTATCCACAGGGACTGGAGTTGGAATAGTAAATTAAACTATTCACTATCCAGCGCCGCCCAATGCAAGTCGTTGTAACGACTTGCGTTGTAATACTTGCGTCGTAAAGGCATGCGTTGTAATAGCATACGTTGTAACGTCATACATCCCTAATGGAGGACCATCCTTGTTTCCCATAGTCTTCAGCACCCATTACCAAAGAGGAATTACATTATCCCCCTGTCCCCACCTCCCTCATTGTCTGTTTGGCTTCTGTCACCCAGAGAGGCCAGCTCAGAGAAGTTAAAACTGCAGTGCTCTGAGCATTTGCTGCTGGTATAAGTGTCCATCCAAAACACACAAGGACAATAATCAGGCCAGATTGTAACGACTGAAATCTATATAATTTGTAACAATTTTGCATTCTTCCAATATTTAATAATAACACACAGCTACCAGGTTCCAGTACTCTAAACAGCAAATGCCCAGCCTGCTCCTATCATACTGGGCACTTAGTAGAACTTGCAAACCAGCTAGCATGACAAGAAGCAAAGCAACATAATGAGGATGATGGAAACATCCAAGGATAACAATTACACACACAAATTATAGTTATCAATTGCAGATGTTTAGAGACTCAGCAGGGAACCACCAAGTAAAACATTAGATCTAAATGCACACATTGAAGTTTTGCAACCATCAGCCATGCATCTGGTTGGCAATATACAATTTATGCAGAGAGCATCCTTTGTGCTCCCACCACAGCCGCTTACATTGTTTTTAAGAGCACTGCATTATGGAGACAGTTCTTTTAGGACACACGTTCATATCCGCAAAGGCAGCTCATTAAAAACCCCTCGTTTGCAAGGGTGTTGATTTGTTTTGTAGGATTGTTACAGGCCCTGGCTAAGATATTCATTTATTCAGTAGGCGGCAAGCACAGCAACCTATGTGCGCCTTTCAGAGGGGTTGTTTTATTCTGCTAATGCTGCTGTCTGGTCAGGGCATTTTTGTGAAGTTGTAAATTATCTGGACCAATTTAATATTCCGCTGCTGTCCTGTCTCTCCCTTACGCTGGAAGGACAAAGATAGAAGTCTAAAGTTTTTCCCTGTAAGATACAAACCTGTAATTACTGCTTGACACTTCCATAAACTCCTGACCTGCTGTACTTGAAATAAAATATGCAAAAGGCATATTTTTTAATCCTACTTTTTCCATAGTCTAAATCAATTGGGGCCACATTTTTGGCGATAAACACTAGAGAAACACAAAACGGTATTAATTCATCAAAATATAAGGGTACTTATATTACTGAGTAGGTGCATCCAGTTAATTGGGTACAACACACATTTTAATTGGTAAAAATGTAGAGCATGCTTGCACACACACAAATTAAATCAGTTAACAAAGGCTACTTACTACTCCCTCCAAACACTTGTATTATCGGATTTTTAGCACCGATGCTGCAAAGCAAATTTTGAATTTGGTATCCTGAAAAAGTTACAATTGTTACAAAAGAGAAAGACACAACTATTTCTTCTAGCATGGAAACACAAGCGTCCATTTAAAATGCACTATGTGGGCACAAGCTACCCAGACAGTGCAAAGTGGACATTTTCTCTGTGTGTGCCAGCTGGCTATATACCAATGACGTAAACACATTTGCCAATGAGCTTCTGCCATATTACAGACATAAGCATCTAGGAAAGGACTCTATCAAATAATATATGAACTGTGCACCATCCTGTATATGGTGGTGGTAATGCCCTACCCAGAACACCATTTGGATACAGAGGGGCCCAGTGACACACCAGAGGGTGGGCACTCTCCATAATACTGCTCAAAAAGTTCACGCAAGAGGTGGTGTCTGTTTTGTAGCTGCAGAAAGTGCACAAATATAATTATCTTCAGAATGTATGATTCATGACTGGTCAGGGAAATGTGAGAAATCTGCTCCACCTGCATTGGCTGATGGGTGTGAGGGTTTTGTTGACATGGACTAGCCACATGAGATGTATTGCTCCATCTATGCTGAACACATGATTTCAGATACTTGTGTATCAACAGACTCTAAGATTGCCTATACATAAGCTCAAATCAACACTAGCTGGTGGGCAGCTATGTTGTTGATGCCTTGCTGCCCATATGGAAACAGATCATGGGAAATGTAAGGACTGTTTTCTACTAAGTATTGAGAAAACAATTTTTAGCTGAAATGAAATCCTTCTCAGTACTTTTTATTCATTGGTTCCACACCATAGATGCCATATTTGACCACGTGCATGCTGGTGGTTTGAAAAATATTTTGAGAGCACCCTACTTAAGAGCCGCAGGTGCGCTTACTCGCAGTTTGTAAGTCGGAGCACGGCACTTTCATTAATCTGCACACTGCCCAGATGCACAACAGCTCAGACTTATTTTAAAACCGCTTTTAAAACTTTAATGAAATTATCTTGATTGGGAGTTTGTTTCATGTTTCTTGGCACAGTCAGGATCAGTAGACTCTCTGGTCCGCTTCGTTTCAATTAGTGAGCACTCTAGTTAGCGGGCACTTTTTTTAACTCCCTGGTTCCATAGCAGAGGCATCATATCTGACAGTGCGCACTTTAGTGGTTGGAAGAAGAAGTTTAGAGCACCCTACTTTTGGATGCCATGTGCGTGGTTCACCACTCGTGCGCCAAAGGTCCAGGGCCAGTCATGCTGTACTTTTTGTTTCAGGTCTGCTTCCCAGGTTGTCTTATTCTGCTTGAAGAACTAAGGGAGCTCCAGACTGCCGTGTCACACTGAGTTTCTGACAATAAGCATGAATCACAGAGTTCTCTAGTGGGGATATTGAGTAAGTAATACCCCAAAGGGTATTCGATTTCACACCAAGATAGGTAAGAGTAGAAAAGTGGAGGTTTGGCTATGATCTACCCCTCTACCTTCTAATGTACCATTTTCAAATTAAAAAATCCCGATGCTGCAGAAAGAATAGGCAAAGGTCCTGAGCAAATGAAGGGATATAAACTGTTGTAATATAGAACACAATAGTTACTATATAGTTCTCCTGTCCAGCCGGACCAGGAATTTATTGATATTGGAATAACACAATAAAATTGAATCAAAGGACAACAAATACTGATAGTAGGGCACAGTCCTGTACCGTACTAATTGAAACTACACAGTGGTAGAAAAAGAAGTACAGAAAAAGAGTTTCACAGGCAAAAGAAAGTGAGCAACCTGGACACTTTTTAAATCAGTGTAGGTAGTGTTCTCCAGAGTAGAACATACACAAAAATACACAATGGTTACATGTATGTCCACTTAAAAAAGTCGACGTTTCGATCCATAGCTCTAATTGGGAAGGATCATCATCAGGACTAGAAACAAGATTATTTTGCCTGGTATGAACAATACGCCTCGGGTTGGAGGGTACGTAATGCTGGGGGAAGCACGCTGAGCGGAAAGTGGCTATCCGGGCGGCAAGAGCACCTCGGCGGACCAGCGCTCTCATTTGTCCATAGATAATAGCAAAACTCTAGCACAGACTTTATTCGACGATGTCTGCCTTGAAAGTGGTACAACTAGCTACTTTACCCACTCACATAGCAGTACATACTATACACAGATATAGATGTATCAAGGTAAAATCCACTCGCAAAGGGGCAGATTCTCAGAATCTGCCCCTTTGCGACCGGTATTTTTGCATTTGGGATGCGTCATCCCAAATGCAAAAATCGTAAATTAAGAAATCGCAAAATTGCGATTACTTGCATTTAAGGAATCTCAAATTGAGATTCCTTAAACGCAATGCATTACAGTTTAAAAAAATTGCGATTTCGCTAATAGGGATCGCAAATTACCATGAAGTTGAACTTCATAGTAATTTGCAAAAACTTTTGAAAAATGCACTAAAGAATTGATCGGTCCTTTGAAGGTCCTATCCTTACGTGCTGGGAGCGGCCATCACAGTCGCGCTCTACTGATGCCAGTACACTATCCCAGTTAAATCACATCACACTGGAGTAACTAGCACATGCTACTCTTAATGGCAAATCTGGTTTCCTAGTGGTCCCTTCCCACCTCATCTTTTAGAGCTGGCTAAGCCGAACATAAATCCTGCCTTTAATGCGTCATGTAAACAATCTAGGGTCACTGCCACCATCCTCAATCTATGGAAGCATACTCAGATGGTGTCATTATTGAAAGAAATCTTATGCAGACCACACATTTCTGTGGACGTTTGGGCCTAGATCTCTGTTTCCGGCTGCATATAAGATGTCGGGCAAGCTGAACGATAAACAAATATGAATTATTTAGAACATCATGACCTGCTCCATTCTTCTCAGTTTGGGTTTAGGCCTAGACCGAGTACAAAACCACTTTGCTGGGAGCTCCTGAATTAATGAAATTAGCTTAGATCAAGGACAAAGTGCCGCCTTGATATTACTTGAGCTAACAACGCTGTTTGATACAGGGTCCCATACAATACTTCTGCAGAGTTTAGCAGATGTTGAGGTCTTCGGCACTGTCTTTTTGGGGATTCAGTCTTTCCTCAGCAACAGAGGTCAATGGGTCTCTTTCTGCCTTCACCTCTGAAAATAATTACTTAAACATGGGATTCTGGAGGAATCCTCTCTAAGCCCTTCACTATTTAACCACTTCATCGCGGGGCTAATTCCCCTGCTGTGCGCGCGCAGTGCCGCGGTGCTCGTGACGAGTTCAGCTCGTCACACAGCACGGTGACCCTGTGCTCATGACGAGCTGAGCTCGTCATGACCACGCTTGTTTTAATAGAACGCTCAGCACAGCGGGGGAATTATCCCCGCGTGTGAGCGCTCGTCATGAGCACAGCGGCACCGTGACTCATGACGAGCTGAGCTCGTCATGAGCACGGAAGAGGTTAATGTATATATGGCTCCACTAGCCTCTATCATTCACTCCTTTGGCATTAGTATTGTCTCGTATGTGGACAACACTCTGTTTATCTTTTCAATTGGAAAGAACCCAGTCACTACTCAAGGGGCCTTTAAAGCGTATCTAATCAAACTGATTGATTGAATTAAAATGCACAGTCTGAGATGTGATTCAGACAAAACTGAAATCTTGTACTGTGGAAAAACAAACAATTTCTGGTATAATAACTTGCGCCCAACTGAACTGGGAACTCCTCCAGTGCCAACTATGGCAGCAAAAAATCAGGGAGTCAAATTTGACTCTGATATATTATTTTGTTCTTAGATTTTGTCATTCTCAGGCACATGCTTCTCTCTTCTGTGATTATTGAAGAGGATATTGGCTATCCCTGTGGTACAGACCTGTTGAATTATAGTCCACAACCTAATAACAACCAGGCAGGACTATGCTTATCTGATAGATCTGGGTCTACCCAATTATCTGGTCTAACTCCAGATCGTAGAAAGTACAGCAGGCAGATAAAGTATGAACATTCTTTGTTGTCAGGCAATTTCTAAATATCCCAAAGAATTTCAGAGGCTGCCAATAAAGAAAATAATCCTCCTTAACCTCTTCTAAACTTTGGTCATTGTGTATATAGCAGTTTACAAAGCAGGTCCTACTTACCTCACTTAAAGACCATTTAATTATTTCACATGTATGGTTATGAGATCTTCTGAATGGCATCTTTTAGAAATCCCCAAGTTTAGGCCGGCTCAGAGATGGGGTGTTTATTTAATTTTCCATCTGATGAAGTTTTGGACATGCTTTCATCTTCATTACACTTTACTGCTGAAGAGACTTGTTTTAGAAAGCAGTTACAACTTGGTTATTCAATGGGGATTAATCATTATTGAGAATTTTCACCTTTGACTTCCATTAGCAATGGGGCTCACTTTCAGGGCAGCTGTTGTGCTCTATAAGATAATTAGTTAATTAATTAATTAATTAATTCATAAACATAACACCAAAACTCTGCCCAAACAGACTGCTGCCAATGCAGTTGTTGCAGGGATTCTGTTTAGGAACAGAACTATTCGTGGGACAATAGAACATAAGTATGTAAGGGACTGAGTCACCATACGACATCAGTATCCATGAGACCGAGTCCAACTAGATATAGTGCCTCAATTTCCCTCCTAACCTTTCCAGAGAGACAAGTGATTTGGCACACCAGAACATGACACTCCCGACCCTCTCAGGGATCGTGGTAATAGGACATACCCTTTTGTTCTCTCACTCATAGTTATTCACAAACAAAATAGAAAAGAGACACAAAGGAAGTTTACAATGTTCCTTTGAACTATAGTGCTCTAAAATGCAATAATTGTGCCAAAATTAGAAAACAAATACATGTCAATAATGTCCTCAGCGTGGTTAATGAACCATATACAATAAAGAGCCCAGTCATGTTATGTGACAGATATGTCTAAACCACCAGTACTACTGAAGCTAAATAGTTATAAATTGTAGATCGCTGGGTTTAGCGTCGGACCCTGTACCTTAGCATACATAGGTGGATGTTCTACATATCAGCTGACGCATCACTCTTGTCTTAGGACCTTCGCTCTGTGTGTGTTTTCAGAACCCCTGTCCTCAGTTATATGACAAGATATATGTATTCAAAACACCAGCTGGATTCTTTAATTATGTCTAGGTGCTTGTGTCTGACCAGAGAGAATAATAAGGGGCAATATTGTTTGACCTTGCCTAGGCTGTTCAGGCTAAATCCCAGGAAAATAATAAAATATGAAAAGGCACTGGTTTTGTGTGACAATACAATGTGGCACAAAAGCAAGCATGATATTTAGTAACATGCGCAAAACAAAGCGGCCTACAACATGCACAATTAGGCTAACAAAGGAAAGATGACAATTGGCAATACAAGAAAAACACAACGCCACAGTTTGTACATTTTGACTTCTACCACTGCATCTGCTCTCTCAGTAACAGGTAGGCAAAATTGCCTATAGCAGTGCTGTAAACCCAAAGTGATTTGATGACATTACATCTTTGCCTAACAACTGTGCAGAAGACTTTCATCCATAAATAATCCAAATAATCCAAATTGGCTGTATGCTCTAATACATGTATGTTCGTGTAGAATGTTTGAGTGCTACACATAGCAGATGTGAAAACAGGATGCCGGCCTTGCTTTGTGGCATATTGAAGTGCAGTATCCTTTACAATTTACACAGACTCACTTCCATTTTTGCCAGAAAACACTGCTGTGTGCGTATATCAGAAATATGTTTTTAGTGTTACCTACTTAGGTGTCACACCTGTTTAAGACTTTTACACATAGAAAAATTATTGAAATATGTTAGGGTGATTGAAATATTTTGGGAATAAAACATGACAGTGAGGGAAGTTGCCTTTATTAAGGTACGGAAAGGTCAGCCAAGACATATTTGGCCACATATAGCCATTTGAAATTGCTCTTGCAGCCTGTAGACCAGAGTGCATGCCAATAGTACCCTATTTAACTATTGCCATATATTAAATACAGCTTTCATTTTATGACATTTGAAGACTCATTTTGAAATATTTATCTTTGCAGAATGCAAAATTGTAAAGTAATGTAAATGGTTTAAACATTGACACAGCTGCCTAAATTCCACTGTTCTACAAATCCTTTGACACAAGTTTTAGCTCAATAAAACAAAACCCTTTTTAGGTAGTGGAAAGGCATACAGTTTTAATCCAGCTACTTCTCACTCCTTCCTCACCGCACAGCAATCTAGCAATTTCAGCGCCAAGAAAAGCTTCATGGACCTGCACTGCATATAAGCATTTTAAATTGGTGTTGGGCCAGATTGGATCAAAATCAAATAGGAATTGGTCATACTCTAGAAGGTGGATAAAACTCTGCAGGGAGGGCTGGTACTACAAAAATAATACAATAAATAATATGCTTCCTGTTACCCTGATGTAGCTGCCTTGGCTCCCTTTTGCTGGCCTCCACCATCTTTAAAACCAGCTGTATTATCCCACAAAGCCATCATTGGAGGCACCGTCACCTACGTGGTGGACAGCCGACCACCTTTAAATGTTTGGGAAATAATGCAAGCAAGTTCATTCAAAACATTAGGGCCAATTGCCAAACTGTATCTTGTAGTATGTAAAGTAATACTAACGCCGTACTACTCATGTACTACAAAATGCTGTTCACAAACTTACGGGTGAAAACCTCTGCCTCCCTTTCCTATATTTTGAGGGAGGGACAAGGGCAAGTGGCAGGAACATGGGAAACACTTATTCCTGAATGCGAAGGGTTTAAGGAGGAGTTGAGGAAAGTACATGTTAAAACAAACAGTCACCCTCAAAAGAGTAAGACCATTGTTATTCACAAACTACACTTCTAATGTTCCTACAACCCTGAAAACAATTGCAAATATACTCCAGCCCAGCCTTGGAATAGTCAAGTATCACACATTGCTACTCACAGGTACTGCAACACAAGTCAATAAAAAACAGAGGCAATAAAATAATAAATTACCTCATAGGAGCTAATGTTAAAATAGTTACATTATTCCACCATTAAAGGTACATGTTATCCAAACATATATATATATTATGACCAAGCCTCTTCGTGAGGCGAAACGAGTCATGACAGATTGCTGGTGAAAATTTAGCACGAAATAAAGCACCAAGAAAATGAGCACTTAGCTGTGGCTTCGCTCTGGCGTTATTTTGTTTCCATTGTTCATGGGAATATGTTGGATGGCGTCTTTTTAGACATATATATATATATATATATGTATATATATATATATATATATAAATATATATATATATAATTATATATAAATAATACATAATTCTTTTATTATTTTAAATGTCAATAATAAACATTTTCCTAAATGTAGTAAACATATACACTTTTCAGGAAAAATTTAAATCTGATTTAAATGTATTAAACACTAAATCTATGACATATAAAATTAAAAATATTAGTGAGCATCATTTTTTTATTGTTTACAAATTATAGTTTATACATTAAAGTAATATATTTAAATGCATTCATTTTTTAATACACATTTATTCTGATGAGTTGTTCTATTGTATCATTTTATTAGCTTGCTGTAACAAATAAATATTCAAAATCATTAACATTTACATTTTACATGAAACTACTTTTCAGGCTTTAAAACATAATAAACATTACTAGTTCATTTTACCTTCAGTTTCCCATGAGGAGATCACTACAAGAGTGGCAGAGATCTCCACCTAGTATTCAGAGTTACTAGTAGTGCCTTTATACTCAAAAATCCTTTTGTAGAATAGTCCAGCCTCTGATTTTATTGGGGAGATATGTAAAGCTATGTTCAGGTGCAAATCTATACTTGGAAATGGTGAAAAGCAAATAAGTGCAAAGTTCCCCCTATGCATAGTACTAAATACATAGGAGTGAATATACAAAACAATATTTACCTATGTGAATGTCCCCCATTTTACTCAATTATACAATGGGGAATAACACAAGCAAATTGTAATGTTGTTGCATTTGACCTTATCTCAGTGTAAACATGTCATGTTGCTCTGTGTTTACAATGAGCTTAACACCTCTTAAGCTATTGTCCTAGAAGGGTGAGGTCCAGATATTTTCAGAGGGCGTCCATTCGGGCATTTGACTAATCGCGAGTCTGAAGGACGGCAACACACTTCAGATAGGTAAGAGTTAATAGTTATACAACTCTGTCTAAAGTAACACCAGAGCATGCTAAGTGTGAGTCCATCAGATTTCAGGTTGTTGTTTATAAATAATTTATTGATCACAAAAGGTTATTCCCAGAAGTAATGCAAGAGTTCCACGAACAGGCCCTCGGCAGAAAATGTGTTCCTCAAAGTACCCCAATTATGTCTACTTCCCATGTCTTGCTATTTAAAAGCAGATTATACCCTTGTGTGTAATTGCCAAATGATAAACTAACTTCCAGTCTTAGGTTCTGATTGACAAATTAACCTTCATTTAACTAAACAGGAGATTTGCATCTTTAGCATCGTGAGTGTAATTTCTGTTTGTGCCGAGGAGACACTGCCTCGCTCAGTGAGTTAAATGTGAAACAAAACGCCAGGTGCTAACGAAGTCGTTTGATGTGAAATCTAATTTCATTAATTCTTCCGAACCCATTGCTGGAGAGCGCCTTGACAGGATGTGCCTGTTTAATTGCCTTTCAAATGGAAAAATAATGGAGAGGTTCCTTTAGCAAGACAGAAACGATCTGATTCCCAGCAGGGCGCCATACATCCTTGCTTAGAAAAAAACGTCAATTGCATAATATTAGTAAATAGAATTGAAAAAGCCCGTCAAATACAGTGGCGTGTTAACTGTGAGCTGTCTACATATTATGCAAATTGGTAAAGTTTATTTTAACCATACTTTGCTGGTGTTTAGCAGTATCAAGGAACTTAAAACTAAAATCTTTTCACTGATATCATGGTGTTACTACAGTAGCTTATGTAAGAGATGGTTTAGTATCTAAATGTAATTATTGGCCACCTCATATGCATTTATATAGCACTTACTACCCCTGATGAGGTGTCAAAGCGCTTTTTCAGCGAGTAGCACGCTACTGAGGAACCCAAAAAGGATTATCGGTGAATTAGTATAAGAAAATAGTAAATTAATTTTAGCGGTAGACATGTTATTCTGTTATTTGTATTGAAAAGGATAGTGGAGGGTTAGAAGAGGGAAGGGTTGGCATTCATATAGCGCTTGCTACCACAGATGAGGTGTTGATGTGCTTTTCGGTGGGTAGCACACTACTCCAGAACTTAAACAGGGTTAGTGGGAAATTAGTATAGGGAAATATGAATATAATTTGAGCCTGAACATGTTAGCCTGTTATTTAGATTGAAAAGGAAATACAGAGGGATAGAAGAGGGAAGTGTCTAGGGGGGTGTTCATAGCAGTAGGAGGAGGTTTGGCATGAGCAAAGGGGAGGTGTAGGGGGAAGAGTCAGAGGGAAGGGTTTAGAAAGTCTTGTTTACGCGATCTGAATAGTAAAAGAGCTAAGAGATGATGCAAGGAGGGGTAGAGGAGGGAAACGTCTATAAATGGCTATTTTGGGGATCATGGTAGTAGAATGGGGATTGGGATGAGTTAGAGAGTGGGCGTTGAGTGTATATTGAGAGAGGTATAGGGTGAGAAATAGGGTTGTGCATTGGAGAGAGTAGTAGAATGAGGTTTGAGATGAGTCAGAGTGTTTCCTCATATAAGATATGTCTATCCTCTCTCCTTTTCTCCCGGACGCCTGGAGCCAGGGAACGAGCTGCTCACACAGCCTTCCTCACGGCAGCCATCTTGCCTGCTATGATAGCGCTTTTGTGACACACTCGGTTTGAACTGCTTTTGCACGCCGCATATGGCCACCTACCCGCTTATATCGGCGTCTCTTCCACTGCTGGACACCGCAAGACGGGGCCGCCAGAGGCGTTGACCGTTTCCGGCTGATTACCCGTGTATGCGCTGCACGATCAAGTTCCTTCTGCTGCGCGGAGAAAAGTACTGCGGAGAAAGCGTTCTTGGAGTCTGTCAGCGTACTGGTGTGTTGAACTTGATACAAAGTATCCCCTTGAAGGATTATACGAATGTTGCTGAACTTTTCTGAGCTCAGTCGGCGGTCTCCGCTGTGGCGCGCTACACTCTGTCTGTTCTGGGCGCAGAGCAGCGTCTTTCCCGGTAGAGGCGGAGGCGGAGGCGGCACACGAAAGGGGAAAAAAAAGACACCGCTACCCCCGTCTGTCAGTACCCGTAGTAACAGGAGAGACGGCGAAGGTCGAACGCAGAGAAGAGCGGAACAGGGCGGCGAGGGGTTCGTGATGGCTGAGGCTTCAGAGGCTGCACCCCCAACCCCTGCTAACATTACAACAAAACAGGGTAAGAACACTAGCAGGCCCCCTGTCAAACATAATGAGGCCGTAAGTGTTAAGGACGCTACGTTACAAACTTTGCCTGCCCTATTTGAGAAGCAAGTGGCTAGAAAAAAAACAATAACTGATGTTAACGTGCAAAGCATAGATGTGATGGGGTCACAGCCTGAACAATCCACTATTACAGTTGAAATTGACAATAATCCGTTAAATAATCCTCCAAACTTGTTGTTGACTAATCCTTTAAAGAAGGGTATTATGGGAGATGTAGTCTCTGGTGGTGCCAGTATTAGTCGCTCTTGTTCTCTTCCCACGCTATCAGTATTAGTATCAGTAGAAAATGACCAACAGAAGATAATGGGAGACTCCTCACAGTATACTAATCTGGAAACCTCGGAAAAGTTCTTTTCTTTGTCGGAACTTTCTTCGGACGAGGCGACAGGAGTTCACAAAGACTGGGCTGAGATCAGTTGCGAGAGTTTATCCTCAGATGGCGAATTCAGTTTGAGCCCTGATGCTAATACAGCTACTACCAAAAAAAAAAACTCTGGAAAAAGAGGTCATTACGTGTGGGGAGTAAAGATGCTGTCTCTAATTCACCTAGAGGGGTAATAGTTTACCATCTAATTCGGTATCTGCTCCCACCTCTGACGTCATTGATACGGTGGGAACTAACCCTAATTCCGCTTCTTGCTCGGCTATGGTACAGGACAGTAGTGAAGGTTGTGAGGAGATTACTCTGAAAATGATCTTTGACACCATGATGAGCCACAGGGCTGAAAGTAAGGCCGAAAATTTACGTACGCAGGTGACCTGTGCTAAAGTTAAAAACTCAGTTCGCCGTGCGATCAAGATGTGCTCTGAGACCACCGATAGAGTTGTCGAAGCAGAGACCAGAATTGCAGTTTTGGAAGAAGAAAGTATGGCACAGAGACAGGAAGTTGGCGATTTTACAGCCTTGAAAGAAGATCTGTCCGATAAGATCGCTAATTTGGAGAATCAGGCCCGTAGAAGTAATCTACGTTTTTTGGGAATTCCCGAAAATAAAGAAGGATCTGATCCTCGAAGGTTCATCATCAATCTACTGAAGGATGCCTTTCCTGATATGGTAGACTGGGATTGGACACGAGAAGTACAACGTGCGCACAGGTTCCCCTTCACTGTGCGGAGCCCACGACAAGGTCAAGCAAATTATCCTAGGGCTATTTTGGTCTCATTTAATAACTTTCTTGCCCGTGAAGCCATTTATGTGTCTGCGAGACCAGATAAGAAAGCAGATGGTCTTGGCTGTCAGTTCTTTGTACGACCGGACTATTGTCAAGCTACAGTGGCCCAACGGTGGAGGTTGAGACAACTGATCCCTGATTTCCAAAAGAAAGAGGTAGCCGTTTTTCTTCAAGGCCCAGCTAAGCTAAAGACTGTATTCAAGGGAACAGTCAAATATTTCATTTCAGAGGTTAAAGCCAAAGAATACTTGGACTCTATTTGAATAACAATCAGATGCTAAGGACTTTTAGAATACAAGGCTATTATTTTGTAGGACTATAAGGGCTATAAGGGCTGTTAGTTTAAGTATTCCTGTCGAAGCTTCAATCTTCTTTTTTTTCCCTCTCCTTTTTCTTATCTTTTTCTTTTAAGTAGGATTGATAAGCTTCTCTCTTTCTCTTTTCTTTTTCCTCTAAATTTTTTTTTTTTTTTTGGTGTCTAAGAGTTTTTCTCTCATCCTTTTCTTCCTGTATGGACGCTATGGCCCAGGGACACGGCACCCATACGTTCTAGGAACTGGTAGTTCCTATGCCTCCTATGCCTCCTATAATGGGGAGGGTGGGGGGAGGGGTTCTGGGGCAATGGGTGGGGGTGGGAAGGGGTAAGGGTCGGTGGTGGGGGTGTAAGGCAGAGGTATCCGTTGCAAGGATGTTCAATTGGTATTTAAGTTGGTATTTAAGTTGTAGTAATGAGGGTTATACACTGTTGATTTTTGCTAATTTTTTCTTAATCACCAATTTAATATGGAGAAAAAGGTGAAAAAGGTGAAAATATGTACAATTAATATCAATGGTCTTAATGACTTCAAAAAGATTGGAATGTTCCGTTCTATGATTCAGACATTGTCTATTGACCTATTATGTATACAGGAAACTCATATTGCATGGGATAAGCGCTCACTTTTGGATAAGCTGGGATTGGACGTGCTACTTGTTTCTAAGCAGATGGGTATAAAAAGAGGTATTGCTATCTGTATGCGAAAGGGAGTTGGGAAATGTTTGAAAACTCTAGCTGATAAATGGGGTAGATGGGGACTTGCTGAGTTAATTATTGGTGGGTCCAAATTCACTTTATGTTGTATGTATGGGCCGAACTTAGATGATGCGGAAGTTTTTAATACGATTAATGCAGAACTAGCTATGTGGACGCAACCCATTATAATATGTGGGGATCTAAATATTCATATGCCGGCTGATTGGAATATTAAATTAGGAAGGAGATATACGGGTTATAAACCTAGAACTTATAGTGCCCTTAGGGAGTTGGTTTTGAATAATGGACTAACGGATGTGTGGTATAAAAAGTTCTCTAAAGATCCTGGATATACTTTCTACTCTAGTCCGCATCGAAAGTTTGCCCGATTAGATTATTTTTTTACGTCTTCGCAGTTTTTGGAGACAATTAGTGTTGAAATTCTACCCCAAGTCATTTCAGACCATAATCCCATAATAGCTGAGATCGAGGTCTCTACAGAATGTCAGAATTCAAGTAGATCTTGGTCATTTCAGAGGAATTTGTTATTTGATGAAGACTATTTGCAATTTATGGCGACTATTATTAATGATTATTTTTTAACAAATAACGATACGGCCTCCCCACCAGTGGTGTGGGACGCTTTTAAATCAATCGTACGTGGAGAGACAATTAGTTTCGCAAACTTTAAGAGGAAAAAAATACAAACAGAATTTAAGGAGAGGTTAAATAAGATCAGGCTAGCCGAGATGGATCTTGCGATGGCATGCAAAAATAACGTAGGTATAGAAGATGCGCAATTACGTTTAGTAATTGAACGTTCTGGTCTACGGACCCATATTGCTGATAAAGTAGCATTAGATTTTAAGCAATACAAAACTGAACGCTATGAGTATAGTGAGCGCACCGGTAAAATCTTAGCACAACGTCTCCGTCAGAAATCTTCTATTAATGAAATTCAGGGTGTCAATGACATGAATGGTGACTATCACGAATGTAGGGAAGGAATTCTAGAGTCATTCTTGGAGTTTTATAAAACATTGTATAATGACTTTAACAATGAAGTAGATAAGACTCTGAATCCTGTAAATTATTTTCACAGTACCAACCAATCATTATTGGGGCGTGGAGAGACTGATCTATTTGGACGCCCAATAAGCTGGGATGAGATTGAGCAAGCCATTTTGAGTCTTGCGGTAGGCAAAGCCATGGGATTTGATCAGATACCCCTTGAATTTTATCGGACATTCAGACACATGCTGAAATCAGAATTTGTAAAGATCTTTAATTCAGCATTTCAAGGGAAACCACCTGATTCCTGGTCCACCGCTATTATAGTGGTGTTTTTAAAGAAGAACAAGGATTCAAAAGAATTAGGGTCATATCGACCTATATCTCTTATTACGGCAGACAGCAAGATTTATTCTAAAATTCTTGCAAATAGACTTAATCAGGTAATGTCCAGTTTAGTGTCTAATATTCAACACGGCTTTATCAGAAGTAGAGATACTACCGATCACGTTAAACGTGTTATTACACTTTTAGATTGGGCACAGGCAAAGGAATCCCCAGTCGGGGTGATCTTACTCGATGCTGAAAAAGCGTTTGATAGAGTAGACTGGGGATTCCTTTGGACTGTGTTAGAAGGGAAGGGGTTTCCCCTACAATTTATTCAGGCGGTGCGCTCTCTTTACTCTGGTCCTAAGGGTATAATAAGATTAGGTACTGACTATTCGAGACCTTTTCCAATTACGAGAGGGACTAGACAAGGGTGCCCTTGTTCCCCGCTTTTATTTGCGTTATATTTAGAACCTTATTTGAGTAGACTTATTTTGGAACCTAATATTCCACCAGTTCGTCTTTTTGAAGTTGACCATAAAGTTTTAGCGTACGCGGACGACGTTGCAATTGTCACCTCTGATGTCTCCTCTGCACTACCCACAATAATCGATCTGGCCAATGAGTTCGGGAAGGTCTCCGGTTATAAGTTAAACATTACAAAAACTCAGATCATACATTCGGAAACGGGTAAACCCACTGACATTCCATTAAATACTACTGGTTTATATCTTGGTGTTACTTTATCTTCCAAGATTGAGGATATTGTTGCATTAAACTTAGACCCCTTACTCATATCTACTAATAGAATGTTAGAAAGATTTAATAATTTACATTTGTCATTATATGGTCGAACTAATGTCATTAAGATGATGATTTTTCCAAAATTTTTGTATTTTTTTCGTACGATTCCCCTATTTTTCTCAATGTCCCTCTTCAATAGAATAGATAGAATGGTGTCTAGGTTTTTGTGGGGGTACCACCGTGCTAGAAGATCTTTAAAATGGTGTACTCCCCCATTAGATTGTGCTGGTTTGGGGCTTCCGAATTTTAAAATATATTACTGGGCTATCGCTTTGAAAACTTTTCGGGTTTTGCTTTTTCATGATTATGTATCAGACCCAGCCATTTCACCTTCTATCTTTGAAATGCTCTTGGGTACCCATGCGCGACAATGTCTGTTGAAAGTCATTGAACCCAGTTATTATAAAAAAACAAAGTTCAAGGTGGTCCTTGCTGCATGTTTAATTTGGAGGCAAATGAACAAAGTTTTACGTATAATTCCAAAATTGAACTATTACACACCTCTGTCTGATAATAAGTTATTACCCGTAATATTTCATGATATGGTAATTTATCGATGGCACATGAGACAGATTTATCTTCTTGGCCAACTGTACCAAAATGGGTCCCTCATGTCCTTTTCTAAACTACAAGAGACATTTGGTTTATCTAGGAACGATTTTTTTAAATACCTACAGATTCGTAGCTTCCTGGAAAAAAAAAATGTTTTACTAACCGATACCATGGAAACTATCGACATTCTAGAAAGTTCTAGGAAGAACAGTCGTATTGGTATTATTTACCAGTTAATGAACAATAGGATGCAGAATGATCTTGACCATCACACCCTGAAATGGGAGAGAAAGCTCTGTATAGCAGGGATTGATTTGGTAAAAGTGTTCGAAATGAGCAATAAGACACTAATTAATAGCTCTCTTAAGAGTCAACATTTTATGTCTACCCTAGATCTTTATTACACACCTGCAAAACTGGTAAAATGGAAAGCTCTAAAAGGTATTAACTGTAGTCGCTGTGGAACTTTGGCAGCCGACTCAATTCACATGTTTTATAGTTGCTCTAAACTTGTTGTATATATTGAGAAGATTGAAAAGTTTCTATCTAATGTGTTACATGTACGGATCACGCTCCATCCTACTATTATTATCTTTGGTGTTTATTTTCCCTCTCGGAATTTAATTATAGATCAAGAACATTTTTTGTTTATGGGAATGTCTATTTATCGAGCCTGTATTACTTCTAGATGGTTGGACGTAGATCCACCAACTTTTGAGTTATGGCTGGGAAAGCTGCTAAATGTTTATAGAATGGATAAAGCAGTTTATAAATTGAAAGGATTCAAAAAGAAGACTTTTGGTCGGAAGTTATGGCTACCAATTGATAATTGGATTTAAAATGCACAATGGTTGTTTTTTGTTTTTTGTAAAGAATTCTGTTTGATTTCTTATTTTTGTTATATCCTTGTATGTATTACCTCTGCCAGAAAATAATAAAAAAAAAAAAAAATAAATAAAAGAGATGAGTCAGAGTGGAGGTAGAGGATATATTGAGAGAGGTGTAGGGTGAAACATAGTGTAGTGCATTGGAGATGGTGAATTAGAAGCAATGTAATAAATATTAAGATACATAAGTACAAGTAAAGTATATACGTATAAGGAAGGTATCATATGTAGATTTAACTTGTATTTAATAAACTCACTTTCAAGTGTCGCTGTACATTAAGTTGAATGTTTTTGTTTTTGCAATTCAATAGTGAAACAATTGAAGATAAATAAATAAGGTAAAAGATGTACTTATTTATGCAGTCACTTATGTACATGGTAAACATACAATAATATACCTTTAAGTAATATGTACATTTGTTAAGCAGAACTTACGAATACCTATATATTTAAAAACATAATTATTGTACATGTTTTAACAAAGCAATACACATATGTATGTAAATATCTATAGTCCAAATACATTCTTATTTAAAGAGGGATATGCTATATATTTATGTTGGAGTATGGTGTTTATGTGGGGGCAGTCTTCTGAAGATAAGGTATTTATCCTTGGATCTTATATTTGGGAGTAAAGAGTTCCATAGTTTGGCTGCTTGAATGGAATGGATGCATGATACACGCGTGTTTTTGTTTTATTTATGCTTTTTGGTCTTTTATTTACCATATCATTTTCATAGAGAATTGAAGACTATGTTTCGTCAAAGTCAGGAGTAAGGCAGAACTACTCGTATTGGATCTTAATATTTTCTGCAAGTAGTTTGTCTTGTTTTAAACATAAGAGTGACGTATTCAAGAATTTCAAGCAGGAGGGGGAGCTACAATACCTCATCAGGGGTGGGAAAGTGCTATATAAATTCAATTTCAATATGCTTACTCCCTAAAAAAGGTATTTTTAATAGGCATTTCTTACCTCTAGAAATTCTAAAACTGGTGAGGCACTATCTCTTGTCTCTTTCTTCCATTTCCCTCCCTCTTTATCTCACTTTTGCAAGTTCTTTTCATTGATGCTTTCTCCCTTTGTCATTCTATCGTCCTTCTGTCACCCTCTTCTTTCTTTATCATTCTTGCTCTGGGCCATATCCTATTGATCAAAAATGAGTTCAGCCACACAAAATGAAGGCATATCCCCACCTACTGAAACCACTGCCACAAACTAATCACTGAAAACAACTAAGAAAAAAAACCTGTAAATCAGGCCTTATAGTAATTGTGAATAGCATATTTTTTTAAACCTAGAGCCATATATATGACCGTTATAAAGGTGAAGCAAGGGCCTAAAGAGGGTTTGCAACTGTAAAATTCTGCTTTCATCCATACTGCCATATCTACAACAGCGAAAACTATATGTTGAACCGCACTATTTACCACCATAGAATATGGTAAACCACTGCTTATCTCAGTAACTTCCAAAGTATGTGCTGCTTTTGGAGGGAAATATAGCAGTTGTTGACATATCTACGTGGCAGATCATAACACAATAATATGCACAAAGCAACTTAACACAATTAAAGCATAAAAGGACAAAGCACATCAAAACAGTGAAAACAGAATGACACGTAACATCCACAGTGCAACACAAGGACATCAAATTGCAATAATGAACCACAAAACACAGCAGCACAAATACCAACAGAACACATCACCTTCACAGCAAAATACACACAACAAATAAGTATACATTTTCTAGTCACATATTACCATCTCCAGAAACCTGCTATCATGATACAGTGGTAAAAGATGTTTGCATTAAACGCTACCTTAACATACTACCAAGGGTATGAAATAGCATCAGCCAAAATGCTTTGTTTGTCTCTTGTCGGGACCTAGAAAATGCTTCCATTAAACTGTTAGTTACAGTTCTCGCTCATGTGAGAGTCAACTTAAATGAATGTGCAAAAAGTGCCATTCATTATGCAGCATATATCACATATCCGTTAAATGTTCTAAGGCAGCCAAGTGTCTAGCAGGAGCAAATTCCCTCCAGTCACTGAAGTCCTCCACTAGCTTTCCATTCGTTCTCTAGTAGAACATATTGATTCCTCTGCCATCATCCATTTTACAATTTCCTTACTTCAGCACTCCCACTTGACTTGTGTGGCTGAAGTCAATGCAGAGCTTCATTTGAGCCAACTGGTTTCCGGTACTCAGGACTAGCACTTAATTGTGAACCCCAGCGCTCATGACAGTCTGCCACATGGTGGTGCTGTCTATATATTTTACACATGAGCACAACAACAGTTGTATATGAATTCAGTATACATTAAGAAAGCCTATTACCTGCCACCCAAGCCACTCTTACAGCTTTGGAGGCCTGGTATACTCTGAATTGTCACACGAGTAGAAGTGTGATGCTTTGTAGTTGTGTTGTCACTGTTATTGGCAGCCCTGGAAGGGCAGTTGGTAGTGCAAGTTCCAGTGAGCTCCTGATAAGGGCCCTTGCACCTATTATTTTACAAATTAAGAACTGACAATGTATTATTATCTGCCTCGTGGCTCCCAAATGACCTAGTGCAAAGAACTTGCACCAGCTTTAACAATGTGACTACTACTTCCTTCCACAATTTACCTTCCACTGGACAGCACCAGACCAAATGAAAGAAATCAACATCCTCTGCCTTACACTTCAGGCATGCAGATCAGAGTATATTTTATGCAGGATTGCAGGTGTTAAGTACATCCTCTGCAACATATTAAATTGTGCTTTATTAAATCATCCCTCCTGAGGTCCTTTCTAATGTGAGGGCGTGCCATAGCATACGCTGCCTCTTTTATTCTTGTGGTGTAACCAAATCTTCCACTTACGAAGCTCCAACTCACATGTGTCTCATGGTGACCTTTAACCCAGAGCTGTGGCGGCTTCTCTGCTATGGCGGAGGAGCGTCGCCCCACTGAACAGAAGGAACACTAAAATGATAATATCTACTGTTATTATCATTTTATTTTCTCTTTGCGATCAGTGGCTCTAGGGGTGTGGCGGGGCTGGGCACAGTAGGGGAGAGGAGTGATTTGCACTCCTTAAGCAGGCATGACTGCTTGACTGGCCCTCTGGGGCCTGCCAAAGAGTCTTACACACTGAATCTTCCCCACTAGGCTGCATTATGCAGCCTGATGAGGAACATGCAAAGTCCCCCCATTACCCATCTGAGCACTGATCCAAGGCACTCAGACCAATAACAAAGCTCCATTGCAGTGTTGTGATTGGCTCAGGGTAACCTGGGAGCCGGGTGCTTCCTGCCGCTGGCCGGGACAGGAAGAAGGAAGAGGACGGAGAATGGAGGAGAGGCGGCTACTGGACGATTCAGCTAAGGGGCTTATTTTTTTATTTTGTCTTCGTCCTGGTCCCCTGTCCCGCCTTGTCCTGCCTCCACCCGCCTCACCACCCGAATCCGGTAGCAACCGCCACTGATCTAGACTTTACTCTGTGGTATTTCTGCTTTGTTTTGATAATTTGTTCGTTACAAGGCTTGACTTTATACACAGTTTGCGAAGTGAATAGCTCCTCTTCACTAGTTTTTGACTGTGTGCGCAGTGTGCGCGGCACAGAAAATTCTGTCTTCTAATAAAGCTAAGTATAGAGAGATATATAATATGCATGGATTAAAGGTCATGCTGCTGACCTTTTGAAAAAGGCATTTTCGACAACTTTCCACAAACGATAAAATTGCACTTTCTTCCATAGTCAGCAAGACCAATTCTGCATCAGCCTCGTGACGTTGCGCTGACGAGCAATTACATTTATTGCAGATTTATACCGCATCCCACCGACGATCGATTGGGAGGTGCGTTTTATATTTGGAAAACCTCTTACTGCGTGTGACCCCCTGGTTTCGAAAGTGCTTTTCAATGATTGCCACAAGGTCTCTTTAATATTATAAATTATGATATATTCCATTTTCAATAGAATTAGAAGAGGAATGTACTTAATTTTGTGGTCAGTGTTTCTCTCTTGACTTTCCGGAATAAAGCAATTGACTAATTGGACACGTGTGTACCCACTGGGAGATAAGAGTGACTTTGGGTCCCTCCCCTTCTTGAAACCCATAAGGAACATACATCCAGGTATTTTGTGGAACAGTAGGGAGTGATTTAAGGGCAGGGCCACTGGAATTATGTGACTGTGTGGCTGCAGCAATGTTCGCATAATTATACATTTACCGCATTTGCCACATACTACATCATCTGACTCATACTCTGCAGATTTTAATTAAAAACATTTTGTGTTTCCAGCTCAAACGGTTCAAAAGTTTTTTTTTAAATGCAGCGATATGTGTTGTCACATGGTGAAAGGCCCTCTGCAAAGCTGGAATGGTCAACTTTCTGTTGCTTTTTGATGAATTCGGATGTTAAATTGTACTAATGGGGTGCAACCAATGCCCAGATAGTGTTACCTAGTTTAAAAATGACAGGGAGGGTGAGTGAGTGAATGAATGGATGAGTGAAATAATAGATGGATAGATGCATAAATGAATGAGTGAAAAGATGGATTAGTGAAAGGGAGAAAGGATGGATGGATGAGTGACTGGCTGAAAGGATGGATGATGAGTAAAAGATTAAATGGATGAATGAGTGGATTGATGGAGTGAAAGGCTGGACGGATTGACGGGTTGAAAAGATGGATGGATGAGTGAAAGGACTGATGGATAGATGAGTGAAAGGATGGATTTAAGGGTGGGTGATTGAAAGAATAGATAAGTGAAAGGGAGGGTGGATGGATGGCTGGATGAAAGGGTGGACAGATGGATTGGTGAATAGATGGATGGATGATTAAAAGATTGAATGTATGGCTGAGAGTGACATGGTGGATGGATGGTGAGTGAAAAAGAATGGATGGATGGATGTGTGAGTGAAATGGTGAATGGGTGGATGGATGGATGGATGGATGGGTGAGTGAAATGATGGATGGATAGATGCATGGATGAATGATGAAAATGGTGGATGTAAGAATAGATAAATAAAATGGAAGAAGTATGAATGGATGGATGACATGGTGAATGGATGGATGATTAAAAGGGTGGATGATGGAAGATGAGAGAAAGGATAGATAGGTGAGGGAGTGAAAGATTAAATGGATGGAATGAAGTATGTGTGAGTGAAATGGTGAATGGACGAGTGATTGAAAGGATGGATGAATAGAGGCTTGGATGAATGAGTGAAAGGATGGATATAAGGAAGGATGAGCGAAAGGGAATAAAGGATGGATTAAAAGGTGAATGTATGGATGAGTGAAAGGGTGAATGGATGTAGGTTGAGAGAAAGGATGGATGGATGAATGAGTGAGCGTAAGGATAAATGGATGGATCAATGAGTGGATGGATGGATGAAGTGAAAAGCTGGTTAGACGTGGTGAAAGGGTGGTCGGATGGGTGAAAGGATGGGTGGATGAATATATGGATGAGTGAAAGGATGGATGTAAAGATGGATGAGTGAAAGAATGGATGGATGAGTGAAAGGGAGGTTAGATGGGTGGATGGATGAAAGGGCGGACAGATAGGTGAGTGGAAGGGTGAATGGATGGATAGATGCATGTGTGAGTGAAAGAGTGGATGGATAGATGCATGGATGAATACGTGAAATAATAAATGTAAAAATGGATGACTGAAAGGGTGAATTTATGGATGAGTAAAATGGTAGATGGGTGGAGTATGAGAGAAAGGATATATGGATGAGTAAGCGAAAGTGTGGATGGGTTAAAGGATGGATGGATTTGTGAATGAGAGGGTAGATGGATGGCTGGATGAAAGGTGTATGGTGGATTAGTGAAAGGGTGAATGGATGGACAGATGTGAGAAAGGGTGAATGGATGGATAAGTGCGTGAAAGGATGGATGAGTGAGATGGTAAAAGGATGGATGAGCGGATGAATGGGTTGAAGGGTGGCTGATAAGAAAAAGGATGCATGGCTGAGTGAAAGATTGCATGGGGAAGTGAAAGGGTAAATAGATGGATGAGGAAAATGGTGGATGGATAAAGTATGAGAGCAAGGATATATGGAAGAGTAAGTGAAAAGATGGATGGATGGATGAAAGGGAAATGGTTGGATCAATGAGTGGATGTATAGATGGATGGAGTAAAAGGCTGAATGGATAGATGGAGTAAACAGTGATTGGGTGGATGAGCAAAAGGATAGATGGATGAATGAAAGGGAGGGTAGATGGATGGCGGATGAAAGGGTGAATGGATGGACGGATGAGTGAAGGTGTGGATGGGTAAATTAATGGATGGATGAGTGAAATGGTTAAAGGATGGATGAGTGGATGGATGGGTTGAAGGGTGTGTGATGAGAAAAAGAATGGGTGGCTGAGTGAAAGGGTGCATGGATGAGTGAAAGGGTGGATGGATGAGTGAAAGGGTAGATGGGTGATTAAATTAGTGGATGGGTAAGTGAAAGGATGGATGATTGAATGGATGAATGAAAGGGGGATGGATAAGTGAAAGGATGGAAATGTTTCACAGGTAGGTTTGAAGATGGATGGATAGGTTTGGATATAAATGAAAGGGGGATGGACTAGTGAAAGGATGGAAATGTTTCACAGGTAGGTTTGAAGATGGATGGATAGGTTTGGATATGGATGGATGGGCGGATGGACAGAAAGATGTAACATAATGGTAACAGACTGAATGCTGGATGAAAGACTGAGTAGATGTCAGAATGTAAAGGTGAAATGATGGATATCAGTGAGTGGATGAAAGAAGGAATTGATAGATGTTTGGATGGGATGCAAGAGACAAGCAAACACTGATGGGGAAGGTCAAAATAACTTGCTTCGCTTGCTTTGTGCCATGAGTGCTGTGGCTCAAAGTGCAAGTATTTTAATTTTCTGACTACCATCTTGCCCAGTTTGATTGGCTGCAATCATAGTTATGGGTCAGCAGACCACCATGTCTGTGATTGATTTTAAATTAAGCAATTTTTTTTAATGCAGCCCATTTTCCTGAATTTAAATGGGATGTGTCTAAAAAAAGGAAAATAAAAATTTTAACAATTATTTTTTAAGATTAGGCAGCTTTCCATGGGACCATTGGCTAATCCTAAAAACTTCACAATTCACAAAGGGAAGGTCACTCGGGGACCCCTTCCCATTTATGAATGGGTTACCACCTCCTTTAGCTTCGTGGTAAAATATTCATGTTTTGTGACTGGAGTTTGGTTGCAAAACATTAATACGTAACTTAAGGAAGTGGTATTTGAAAGGAACAGCCATAAAGCACTCCTTCTAAACTGCAATTCATTAATGTTTCTCATAACCATTCAATGCTTTGGAAAACTTTTTCTGAATTAGTAAATGGGTTTAGTACATTTTAAAAAGTGTTTTAGCGGTCACAGACCCTCAGATTTACCGAACCTTAAAGTTCACGACAGATAAAACACTTTGTAGGCTAGGACTTTAGTATTCATCTAAATTTCTTTTACGTCCCTCAAAAATGTTGCTCATAAGACTGTACAAACTCACTGAATAAGTTCCCTCCAGGTTTAAGAATGCCTCAGTGACTTCATACAAAGTTGGTATATTCTTTAGTTTAATTTACAAACAATGTGCAAAGTTGGACTTAAATTCCTAAAAATTAATCACCCGTGTCTTTGGTTCCAACAGATTTCTAACTCTGAATGCCAGTGTTATTTTTTATTCTGTACCAAGCAACTTTTAAGTCAAGAGAGATAATGTGTATGGCTTGAAGGTCATGCTTTTGAAAAAGGCATTTTTGAAAACTTTCCACAAACGATAAAATTGCAGTTTCTTCCATCGTCAGCAAGACTAATTCTGCATCCGCGTCGTGACTGTGCGCTGATGAGCAATTACATTTATTGTAGATTTATACCGCATCCCACCGACGATCGATTGGGAGTTGCGTTTTTCTTTTGGAAGACGTCTTACTGCGTGTGACCCCCTGGTTTCGAAAGTGCTTTTCAATGATTGCCGCAAGGTTTCTTTAGTATTAGAAATGATGGTGTATTCCATTTTCTATATAACTAGAACAGAAATGTACCTCATTTTGCCGTCAACGTTTCTCTGACGCGCTTGACTTTCAGGAAAGCAATTGCCTTATTGGTATTAGTGGCAGTTTGCACTAATCTTTCTGCGTTGCCCAATCAATCAAATTCATCTCGCTTTGGAATGGCCCATAACTTATCAAGATATTAAGCAAGCCATGTTAATTACCTGCTTTTTTTCCTGGGGATTCCATAAGGGAATCCAAGCCCCATAACTCTCTCTGTGACTGGGCGGAGCAACAACAGCGTCTGCAGTGGGAGGAGGAGCCTGACCCCCAGCGCTACATACTGCCTTTTCTACTCCCAATGCATGGGACGTCACAGGGGGCTTCAGAGCCCTATAACTCTATCTGTGTCTGGGTGGTACCAACAACTGCATCTGCAGGGGGAGGAGGAGCCTGCCATCCCCGCGGTATATAGCACCTTTTTTACTCGCTGCGCTGGGCACCACGAGGGGACTCCAAGCCCCATAAATCTCTCTGTGTCATGGTGGCACCAGCAACTGCATCTGCAGGGAGAGGAGGAGCCTGACACCCAGTGTTATACAGCGCCTTTTCTACTCCCGCTGTGCTGGATACCATATGGGAACTCCAAAGGGCATATTCTCAAGCCCCTATCGCAACAGGAACATCACTTTTTTGACGTTCAAGTGGCGATAGGGCCAGCACCCTTTTCTCAAGGCAGCGTTAACCCACTTATTTTTTATTTTATTTATGAAACGTATAAAGTGCGCCAATGCCCAGGGGCGTCTCGGCAAATGCCCAGGGGCGTCAGTGGCTTAAAGCCACATTAAGTGGCTTAACTCTGCCTTGAGAATAGGGCCCCTTTCACGCTAAACTTAGCGTGAACAGGGGCGTGCAGTGGTCGTTCCAACGCAACACCCATAGTGATCGACGCTGCCACCTATTATCGCCTATTATCAAGGGCGGCGATAATAGATGGCAGCACCGACCTTAAGACCAGACAAATCCTAGTCTTAAGGTGGTGAAATGAGTAGAAATGCTTAATTTCTCCTCGTTTTTGCTATTTCCATTTGTGTTGTTTTGTGCAGCACACATGGAAATAGCAAAATGCCATGGTTTGTTTATCTACAGGAAGGTGTCCCTTCTTGTACATAAACAAATCTTTTAAAAAAATGCTGCTTTGTAACTTACATGTGTGCTGCTTGTAAGTTACTAAACATCATTTTAGGTTTTTTTGTGTGCAGAAAGGGACACCTTCCTGTACATAAACAAACCTCCCTACTTGCAGACACCCTTGCACTCTGGTGCAAGGGTGCCTGCGTTGGTGTTAAGTCGTGAGACTTAGCGCCGTCGCAGTGGAAACACCAGGCTGCACCCTATTCTTGAGAATAGGGTGCAGCCTTGCGTTTCCAACATGGCAGTGAGAGGTGCCTCTCACCACCACTTCCTCGTGAATATGGCCCGAATTTCAATAACTCCCTCTGTGCCTGGGCAGCACCGACAACAGTGTCTGCAATGGGAGATGGGGCCAGACCCCCAGTGCTACACAGTGCCTTTTCTACTCCCGCTGCACGGGATTCAACTTCAAGACCCATAACTCTCTCTGTGCCTGGGCAGCACTAACTACAACGTCTGCAGGGGAGGATGAGCCTGACCCCCAGCGCTATATAGTGCCTCTTCTACTCTTACTGCACGGGGCGTGAAAGGGCAAACCCTGGACCAAGGTCAGGCCTATCCTGCACCCATCAGTGCCATGAAGAAGCTGGGCTGGGCCACCCACCTTGGTTTTCCTTCTTTTTGTGGCTCCTTTCATCCTTTTATGCAGTTGCTATTTATGTTACTTTGGTCTCTCTTCTAACCTTTCATCAGGAACACTTTTTTACCGAAGTCTAAAGACAGTTTCCTGCTTAACTCATTGTTGGACACATTTTGTTATTTCAATTATTTATTTTATTGATTTGCTGACTTTCATATTAATGATCAGTTTTATAACCTTGTTACGTTGTACTTCCAATAGATTATATCTTGTAGCCTAAAGACTAGAAAACAGAAAGGCAGAAGATGCCCCCTCTGGTACAAGGAAGATTAGGAAAGCATTGAGAAATACAGAAGAAAAATATGGAAGAGGTTGAACTACTCATTAACAAGGAAAAGCCGACAAGGGCACTACGGTTGCTTACAAGATTTCACGTTGTTTCACGCAAGCTGATAAATGCACTCCATTTGCCGCAGTCACATCTTTAACTCAAATTTCCGGTTCGAATCTCACAGCTGGAACCCAACCAACCATTGTTCCCAAAGGCCTCACTGCCCACACGGATTGTGCATTAGGCAATTATCTCATCCCCTATATCAATAGGTTTGCTGGCTTAGAAAATCATGAGGATACATGGCCAGTGAAAAGAACTTAGGGGCATATTATCAAGAACGGCGCTAAAATTATCGCCGCTTTAGCTGCAGGAAACTGCCGCTAAAACGGCGATAATGGGCTTGATAATATGCCCTTGTGAATTCCCATAGCAGCCCAGGTTAACACCAGAACCTGGGCTGCTATGGGAATTCACAAGGACATATTATCAAGCCCATTATCGCCGTTTTAGAGGCAGTTTCCTGCCACTAAAGCGGCGATAATTTTATCGCCGTTCTTGATAATATGCCCCTGGATTCTAAAGGTATGTCTTTTATAAAAAAAAATACTATATGCTGTGAGTATATTAAAAGTCGAGATAGGGCATTTAAATCTGAAGTTACTCATATTCCACAGAAGGCTGAGACCCTTTACCTAGGGGTTCCCCGACATGGGGGTGCAACTGCACCTCGAGAACTTTAGTAGATCTATTCACCATGTCGATGGCCCATTTGTGCCGATCACCAGTAAATCTCTTTACCCTGCTGCCTTACCAAGCGAATGTTCTGTCACCTCGGAACCAATTTTACTCCCAAAGGCAGCAGCCCAAATGCCTCAATGACAACATTATTAAAGCGAATAGGCGCCCTTTAACTCTCCTCTCAGAAGTAAGACAGACTATATCTAGGAAGCCCTTTCAGGACGACTTTCCTTGTAGTCGTTAGAATGCTCAGTTATGCATACCATCTCGATCAACGTCCCTCTCTAACAGAAGGAATGGTTACTTTCTTTATATGATCAAAGTCCCTAAACTTAGGAACAGGGCCTATGAGAACACAAATTCTCTGATCAGCGAGGTAAAATACTGGTTCAGGTCCCGGAGTGGTAGTCTATAACTTATTCAGGCTGACATTCTTTCTGCCCAGCACATAGTGCACAATTTCAACTCTGATTACATTCAATTAGAACTTTCTCATCAGAACCTAATGGAGGGCCTACTAAATTTGGATGTTAGATTTGTTCCACCACCAGACTCTACTATCCAATTTAAATATAATATGTATTCAAGCACAGTGCCTGAGTCATGTTCTCCTTCCAGCATGCCCTCCATCTTGGAACACTTTGACATACTAAACATGTCCCTTTTGCTTCCTTTACAATCTATCTGTTCATTCGATCTTTCCAAATTTCCAAAGACGTCCTGTTGAAGGCTCTGTTGCTGCATTCAAGAATTCATAGAAACTCCAGCCTCCATCTAGCAGTCCATTAAAGGATATTGATTGGCTGAGCTCTTCTAGGTTAGCTAGCATTATACCTAATGACACATCATCTAATTTTTTTAAAAATCCTTTTGGGTCTCTATTGAATCCATTTTCCAAACGGCCATTGCTACTAATGACGGGTATGTATGTGCTTCTAAGATCTGCATCGTTGCATGGAACATTGCCGGCATTCACCGCAAAGTCACCGCCATAGCTTGGAATAATTTTATGGACACATAACATTTTGCTCTTATCCTAAAAACATGGTCTACATCCCCAATTCATAGGGTAGGGTATGCTTTGTACTGTAATAATGCAATTCCTTCCACAAACAGCAGGCCTTCTGACAGTTTGATTATCTGGGTAAAGATATCTTTTCTCTGCCAAGTCAAAAAATTAGACATCCCCTCCCCAGATTTCCTGTGGATCTATATCAGGATCTCCAAAGGGCTAATGGTCACTGTCTTTAGTATTTATAGCCATTAGGTACCAACAAATTAAGTCATCAACTTTAGCTATTCTTGATAATTATCTTTCTTCCTGCAAGACTGCTCTACTTTGAACTTAGTTGGTGATTTCAGTAGTACGTCAAACCCCTTGACTGCATTACAACTAGAACCCAAAGGAAAGATTAGATCTCTGGTATACCTTCCCTGGAGACAGAGCTAATTAAAATTGGGCATCAGCAGCATTGCATTATAATCTCTTACTCTGATTTACTGGCTTAGAGCATGTAATGGGAGGTTGAAGTCTGATGGTGAAGGGCCTCTCTAACGTAAGGGTCCTGGCATCAAAATAACTCCGCTTTCCTAAATCACTACTCAACTTCCCGCTTAGCTTGCCCTTCTTACCAATAATTGTTGACTCCGCCCTCAAAGGCATCGACCATCTTGCTGCCCTAACGCCTCTTTGATATTGGGTGAGCCTTTGGTCCCACCAAGAACTAGACCCATACAAATCAGAACAACTCAATGTTAAAAGTTTAGATAAAATAATAAGATCAAGTGCTTTTTACACATAAAGGTTTGGTTTACTAACCCAGGTCTTCAGATATTATACACCACTCCTTCTATCAATTCAAATGCCATGGACATTTTGTTCAAATCTTTTTGGGATTATGTTGCGACTCAAGGGCACTGCTCTCCCTGTCCAGGGCCACTTTTTGACTTATTTTTATCGCATAAGCCATTCCCAAGATTTGAAGTCTTTTGATATGAGATTCGCCTCCCTTGTAAATTCTCTTTTTTATCAAATTTAGATTTGGGTGTTACTTTTAAACACTTTTACTTTCAAATGGACCACCGGGACTTGAGATTTCCAGTTCTGTAAAAAAATGCTGCAATAACCTCGAGGACACAGAACATTTCTTCCTTGTATGCCCTAATTACGTGGTACCCAGACGCAAATGGATTCGGCCATTATGCCTTAATCTGGGTTTAAAAAACTATCAAACTGCCTGCAGGATCCTTAAAGCATGTACCTCCAGGTGTGTTGTGTTGTCCTTAGCAAGTATCTACCCTCGGCATTTCTAATCTATATATAAAAAAACGAATGTATGTCTGTCTGTTTGTCCTTTATGCATTACTACACCATTCATCCGATTGCCATGAAACTTTGGGAAGTTGTTGAGTACACTCCCGCGAAGGTTTCTGGCATAACATTGTTTTAAATATCGTCCCCCCAGGACCCTCATAATCTTTCGAATACTGATGTACGCACAAGATGGAAAAACAACAATTCGTGTATCCACAAGCACTCAAATAAATAAATAGAATTAAAACAGCATTTATCCGATCGCCAGGAAACTTTAGGAAGTTGTTGAGTACACTCCCGCGGAGGTTTCTGGCATAACATTTTTTTAAATATCGGCCCCCCAGGGCCCTCATAATCTTTCGAATACTGATGTACGCACAAGACGGAAAAACAACAATTTGTGTATCCACAAGCACTCAAATAAATAAATAGAATTAAAACAGCATTCATCCGATCGCCAGGAAACTTTGGGAAGTTGTTGAGTACACTCCCGCAAAGGTTTCTGGCATAACATTTTTTTAAATATCGGCCCCCCAGGGCCCTCATAATTTTTTAAAACTGATGTACGCACCAGATGGAAAAACTAAAAATTGTGTATCCACAAGCACTCGAATAAATAAATAGAATTAAAGCAGCATTCATGCGATCGCCAGGAAACTTTGGGACATTGTTGAGTACACTCCCGCGAAGGTTTCTGGCACACATTTTTTACAAATATCGGCCCCCCAGGGCCCTCATAATCTTTCGAATACTGATGTACGCACCAGACGGAAAAACAAAAAATCGTGTATCCACAAGCACTCGAATAAATAAATAGAATTAAAACGACACTTTGAAATGTTTTCCATATTAAAATGAATAAGTTTCAATAAAAATGACACAATGTAAATTGAATGTATTCATAACGAGTTTCCTTGAATTTCCTTTCTTAGGAGATCGTAGCAACGCGCGATGGGTAAGCTAGTTAGAAATAAATCTTCTTAATCCTTAATGAAGATGTAATATTATGTACTTTATACCCATCATACTGGGCTTCTAGTAGTTTAAAAAAACTTTTTTTCAATTATATTATTTTAATCTATTGTATATGCAATTAGCTGTTTTGCACTAGCACAACTTGACATTTTTCCAGTTTATATGTATAGCGTGTATTCGTTGTTGATGAATGCATTTGTTGATGTTGAGACACCTTGTTTATAGGAGTTGTGGATTAGATCTTAGAAGTTGGTCACTAATGTATTTCGAATTTGATTCAAGTCATTCTAGGTGGCGTTTTAGATGACACTAGTTAGATCATCTGAATTCACTATCGTTTGACTTCTGATCTCGACTATTTGCTGACTACCTGCTTCACTTTTGCACTACAACTTTGTAATGTGTAATGTTTTTTTGTTACACATTTATATTGTAAAAGTATTTTACCTATATTTATTTTATGTTTTCCTGTATTGTGAAATGATTATCTTTGTATTTGTCTTTTTATGGTCTACTGTCCGACATAAAGTGATAATAATATATCACCTGGGTTAATAAATGCCCTCAACAGACATTTACAAATGAACTGGGAGCAGAAGCCGATACTCGATGCTCAGAGTCAGACCTGTGTTTTTGTCTCTTTTTCTGCGAGGGAAACAGCAGCCTGATCGGTGTCGCTTGGAGAAGGCATCTGTCACTGGCATAGACGTCACCTCTAATCCTAACTAAGCAGCTCCCTGGCCTGAGCTGAATGGGAAATAAAGTTGTGCTGGATTTTCAGGGTGATAGAGTGTCTTTTAATGTCAGCCATTTCGACAACAGCAGCGGAATGCTCACTTAGCTCCTGCTTAAGCCGAGCTTCGTGTTTACATTAAAACCCAATGGGCCTGATTGAGTGCAGGATTTATTTTTCCATTTCAGGCCATATGTTCAGCTGATGTTTCCCATTAGTTCAGTGTAAACGAAGGCAACTTAAGTTCAGCTCGCACTTCACAGGAACAGAGGCTCTGGCACTTTATTGCTGTTCGGGTTGGTCATCTCCCAGGGGCACTGCATAGAACCGCAGCTTCTGTGTGTGCAGCAGGTGCAGTGGCACCGGGGGCCAGAGGCCCGAAGGCCTCTACCAAGACATGCAAAATTTGATTCCTTGATGCATCCAGTGCCCATCTAACAAGCACCTTCTACAATGATCAGAAACACCTTTCAGCATGGAAGGAGGATTATTTTAAAAAAGAAAATACAACGAGATCAATGACCTCAACTTTAGAAGCAGTTTTAAACCCATCTGTTGTGAATTGTCCATTTATCTGCAATTTTGAACCAGGAAATTACCTGGAGAGAGACATCTTGCATAGCCATTGTGTAACTATATTTAATTGATTCATTTCTTTATTCTTACAGTCATATTCAGGTAGAACAGGGTTATGCTTGTGGAAGGGCGAGATTTTGATCGATACCTTATCACTATTGATCTAAACCCCGATCTGGTCGACTGAACCTTTGTTGCCTGTCATTGAGGGAAGAAAGTGCATCTCTTACCAAGTTAGTTCACCCAATAAAGGACTCCGCTCCAAAAGATCACAAACAACTTCTAGCTTTCAAAAGTTTATTGTAAGGTTAGGATAAGCTGCAAATACAGGCATCTCAGAATGAGATTCACGAGATACACAGGTCCAACTACATACATGTGCTCTCTGAAAGCCCTCAGACGAGCAACGGAAATTACCAGCACAAGTTCTAAGAATAATAAAGCTATCAGCATTGACGCATATTGAGATCTCTCCTTCATTTAAGTTGGAGGAAAAACACACAGGTTAGGCTGTCCCTACCCTGCTCTAGATGGTATCCCTACTTAACCAAGTCTCAACCTAACAAAGGTGTCAGCAGTGAATGACCCCCAAGGGAAGTCACTCACTCTTAGTCTCTTGGTGAAAACCTATAGTTCTCCAGTCATGACCCCTCTCTGCCTACCCATCCGCTCTCTAAAGGGTCCTCAGGCATCTGCTCTAACTCCACCCAGGGGTGCTGTCCCTAATACAAAACAGTCAACAACATTTGAGACGCCCCTCGTGAGACGCCCCTCACGTGGTGTAGCTTCTGGCTTTTTCCATGCTGCTTTGTATTGGGCCTCATACGTTGGAGTTGACCTTGCTTCTCAGACTCTTCTCCGGCCCGCTGATACCCTTTAAAACATTCCGGAACCCTCCTCCATGTCTGGGCCGTCTTCTGAACAGACCTCTATTCATATTATTTATAATTGGATCCCCCCTTTTCTCTTGCAGACAGACATCTGCAGCCAAGATCCCAACTCTCATAGACTTCCAAAAAGGTTCGCAACATTTCTCAGCCCAGACCAGTACGTGTAAATCAATGTTAAAACATTTCAGGCCTACAGCATTTCTCATAATGATTATAGCATTCAACTTCTTCATTAATTAAAGCATGTTAATACCTTTATTCTATTATTCAGTAAACACATCTATAAATCATGGCCCATTAATGCAATGACCAAAACATTAGTGCAATCCATATCGTGAAAAGAAACACCTTCCCCTTCCCTTCTAGCTCTGGCCCTGAGGCCTACCACATTCTGCGTTTAACCACATGCCATCTTACATTTTAGCAGCTACACGACATGGATTCAGGAATAATCACATCTAATAAAATCATATAGTGTCACACATTTCTGTATTAGTTCCACTTCTTCTTAAATCTCTACATTAGCTATACATTCAGAATATAATTGCAGATACTACTAGCACTCATGGCATTTCTCCTCATGATTTGTGCTTACTACGGGTAAGTGTGATGCACTCATACATTTAGGTCAGTTTGCGCTCTCTCAGTTCCCCCCTTTGATGACCTCTCGGGGTCATCACTAACATTTAAACTGCAGTTATTGCTAGCATAACTTGTCTCTGCGTTTCCAGAGCCCTCAGACTCCTGTACTGATTATCTTGTATGGCAGCCAATCTCTGCAGCTGCTCTCTTTGGGCCCTTTCTGACCTTTTTGCTCTGTACCATTTGAATACCCTCACCAATCCCCACAATATGATCCCACAGATCAATATTATGATGATAGGTTTTAGTATATACCACACAAAGCTTTTGCCTAGGGTGGAGATCCACCCTCCAACTTCACTCATTCCGTGGCCCACCTTTTCCCAGACATTTTCTCTACTCAAGTCTTCGATCTCCTTGTGAATATCAGTTATGTTCCTAATAACTTTCTCAAGGGGCTTTGAATTGTCTGGAATGTAAGTACAACATTCCTGGACCTTCAAAGCCTTACAGACTCCGCCCTCTTTTGCTAGTAGGACGTCTAACGCAAGACGGTTCTGAAGAACCATAGCCCTTATCGATTGCATCTCTCCTTCTACCAGCATTAAGGACTGAGCAGTGCTGGCAGACAACCTGCCGACGACTGTTGCCAGTCGTCTAATTTTAACATCATTAAGGATTAGTCCCAAAAGAGGGAACACAGCTCCAAAGACATCTCCAACCATTTCTGCATCTCCTATATCTCTCCTTCCCCTCGATGATGTCTTGCCCTCGATGATCTCTAAGTCTTGTGCATGATATATTTTGGGGAAGACAATTGCTAGGTAACATGATCCATACCAGTTGTCAGGTAGTCTCACGTAGGCATTTCTTCCACATACAAAATACACATTTGGAATCACTTGCATTCCCTTCAGGAAATCTTTAGTATAGTACTCTATATTGAAAGCATGTTCACAGCTGACTTCTCCCACGTATACATTTTCGTAATACGTTTTGGCTCGGTGAAGACATAGCTTTCCTCTCTGCGTCTTATCTAAAGCTATTGGACCACTACTACCCTTTCTCTTGTGTGCCTTCTCTTCCTCGGTCCAATCTGTTTTCCATTGTCCTGATTTTTTCAAAATCTTTTGTCTCCTGTAACGATCATCCACCTGCCCTATGAACTTCTTCTCGACTTCTGACACTTTGCATGTCAGGTTATTTCTACGGGCATGTGAAGTATCTAAGGTAATCCAAGGAATGAAGAACTTGGCCAATCTGTCTTCACTCTTCCAGTAGTCCCATTTGTTCATCTGCTTATAATTTGGGACTTCTGGCAACACTGAATCATAGTTGGAGAAATAGTATTCAAAACTATCTCTCCCATAAAATATACTAAGCAATAAGCTACATGTAATGCCATATGTCAGCGGGAGGTGATGATATCTAATGCCTTCATCTACAGACGCCGGCAACTGCATGCAGACGTAACAGTCCTTAACCTCCATGGCATCCACGTATTCATATAAGAGTTTAGCATAAGCATTTGACCTAAAGTCTCCTTGGGACTCATCTACGTGTAACCTGCGGGCTTCTGCAGCTAATAACGCTTTCTCTTGAGTGTTTTCCCTTTTCTCACCAGCAACAGTGGGTGTAAGCGTTTCTACAGATTTCACATCAGTTACCTTCGCCTCTTCCTCATGTCCCTTTACATAAGAAATTGTTACCACTAAAGCTATTAATATTATCACTCCTACTATTAGTGTACCTATTATACATTTAGCTCTGCGATTCTGGGTGCCGGCTTCCATTTCGTCAGACAATATAGCTCTCTCTTATCTTGGCACAAAGTTCTTTTCTTCTCGTTCCTTTACAGTCTCTTTTTACTCCTTTTGTCTTTAGAATCCACACAACTGGAAGCTGACAACCTTCTTCGCAAAGGTCCTGTAACAGTTCAATAAAGACAACCCTAGCCCTTCTCCATCAACTCAAGGGAAGGTCCCTAATATTCTCTGCTTCCTGGGCGCTAGGTAATCTTCTTGTTCTGCTCGCTTTATTTACAAAGTCCTTTAAGCATCTACTATCAGGTTTGTGCCTGCAGCTTCGATAGCAAAGTTCAGTATTTCCAAACGAAGATTGTGCTCTTCATGGGCTGTTATCGTTGTACCAAAGTCGGGGAATTGCAATTCTGAGAGAAACATGTGTTTTAACTTGCTGAGGCGGGGAGGTCTGGGGAGCATGAATGTTAGTGACCCTTCTTGTTCGACTCCGGGTACCAACAGTCGTATTTCCACGGTGACGATGGGCTCAGAACTGGACACCACCACCGCTCGAATCCTCCCTGTCTCCTGTTTCAAAGACATTTGTCGCCAGATATGTCCACTCAGGGGTGGAGTATCTTCTGCTAGGCACACGCACTCTTCTTGACCTTCTTCGGTCCGGTGCTTCAGCGCCCTGAGCACCTTCTTCCGGGTCTGAGTCTTCTGATATCGGAGGAAGGGTTATCTCTGGAGTTGACCTCAGGCTAGAGCTCCTTCTTTGCGGCCAATTAGCTTCTCCACGTGCCCTTCTACTCCTTCTTCTTCTTGTCTGTTCTCGCTCTCTGTCAGACCTGTCAGTGTCTGACTCGTACTCCCAGCTACTTTCTCCTTCTGTAGCGTCGTCTGTTTCGCTGTTGTACTGACCGTCCTCAGCTTGGTCAGACTCGTTCCCTGCTTCCGCTGGCACCTCTACAGCTTGGCTAGCCCCCTCTATGGCTTCTCGGTCCTCTGCTGGACGTCTATCCGAGAGAGGAGCTGTTTCTTCCAGAGGTGCTGGAACCCTTCGCGTATGTGACGCGTGGATCCAATTGGGCAGGCCTCCCACCTTCACAGCCGTGTTCGCGATCAGGATGATCTGGAAGGGCCCACGCCAACGAACATCCAGGCAGCTTCTTCTCACATGTTTTTTCACCAGGACCCAGTCCCCAGGATACAGGTCATGGCACGGGCCCTGGCACGATGGAACCTCGGCAGCCTGCACCTGAAGGGACACAGAATGAATGGCGTCAGACAGCCCCTTACAATAGTCCAGGATCATATCATCTGTGATATTTAACAGTGCAGTAGTTGGGACAGATGGCAGCCTCATTGCTCTTCCCATTAACACCTCATGTGGTGACAACCCCGTTCTTCTGTCTGGGGTACTACGAAGGCTCATGAGGACCAATGGCAGGGCGTCAGGCCAACTCAGGGTCGTTGAGGAACACACTTTTGCAATTCTGGCTTTGATCGTGCCATTGATCTGCTCCACAATTCCTGAGGCTTCTGGTCGGTAACTGCAATGCAATTTCTGATCTATGTTCAGAGCCGCACAAATCATCTTCACAAGCTCGCTGTTGAAATGCGTTCCCCTATCTGATTCCAAAGAGGCCGGCACCCCGAAGCGCGGAATGAGCTCCCTAAGCAGTAACTTGGCCACTGTGAGGGTGTCGCACCTACGTGTAGGGTATGCCTCAACCCATCTGGAGAATACACAAACAACCACCAGGACATAGCGGAGGCGGTTGCACCTCGGCATTTCAATGAAATCTATCTGCATTCGATTGAATGGACCTCCAGACCTTCCTATGTGGCTCAGTGCAACTGGTGTTCTTTTCCCTACGTTCAGCTGCTGACAGGTCACACAACGCTGGCACACTGCTTCTGCTGCTATTCTAAACTTAGGATTGTACCAGGTCTGTCTAAACACTCTCAGCATAGCGTCTCTCCCTAGGTGTACGGGACCATGTATGTGTCTGGCCATTGGGCTCACCATCTCATTGGGCAACACTGCTCTGCCATCTGCTGAGACCCAAAAATGGGACTCACCCACTACACATCCTGCCTTTTCCCATGTTTCTTTTTCAAAATCAGGAGCATTTTCTTGCATGTTTGTCAGTTCGTCCCAAGTATCAACAGTTTCCAATATCATGGCTAATTCAGTCCTTACATTTATTCCACCCACTTCCACCTCTGTGAAAGAGTACCCTTGTTCCGCGCAATACCGCGCGACTTTGTCGGCATATCTATTGCCTTGCGAGACGAAGTCCACATTTCTGGTATGTGCGGTGCACTTTACAACTGCGATACCTGCTGGACATTGCAACGCCTCTAACAACAGGCGCACAAACTCTCCATTGCGAATGGGAGAGCCTGAAGAGGTCATGAACCCTCTTTGAGACCATAACTGCCCGTAATCATGAACCACCCCATAACCATATTGGCTGTCGGTGTATATGGTGACTCGAATTTGATTGCTTGCCAAGCAAGCACGTGTCAAGGCAATAATCTCGGCTACCTGAGCGGAGTGTACTCCTTCCAGGCACCCAGCTTCTACAACTCCAGTAATTGTACAAACAGCGTAAGCTGCTCTCAACTGCCCAACTTCGTCTCTTACACATGAGCCATCGACAAAGAAAATTTCGTCTGGGTCGGTCAGTGGCTCATCTACGATGTCGGGTCTGGGTTTGGTGCATAGTTCAGTCACATCGAGGCAGTCATGGTCTGTACATTCATCATCATCCTCGATATCATTTGGGAGTGGCATCAAGGTGGCAGGGTTCAAAACAGAGCATCTCCTGAGGGTCACATTCTCTGCAGCAAGAATAACTTGCTCATAGCGCGTGAGCCTGCTGTTGGTCAGATGCTGTGTTTTTGTCCTGGTCATCAACAGTTCAACAGAATGGGGCACGTACACCTCTAACGGGTGCCCCATGACGATATTTTCACATCTCTCAATGCTGACACCCGTTGCAGCAACGGATTTGAGACATCCGGGCAACGCTGCGGCTACTGGGTCTAAAGTAGCCGAGAAATAAGCAACTGGTCTACGGGCATTCCCATGGATTTGGACTAACACAGACAACGCGCAACCTTCTCTCTCACAACAGTAAAGCAAAAATGGTTTATTGTAATCAGGCATTCCCAATGCCGGAGCACGACACAGGTCCTCTCGCAGCTGTAGGAATGCCATCAAACAGTCTTTGTCCCATGGTACCGGATCGCTCACCTCCTTATGCGTCAGTTTTTGCAAGGGCTTTGCTTTCAGTGAAAAGTTCGCGATCCACTGTCGGCAATAACCCACCATCCCTAGGAACATCCTGACCTCTCTCTGTGTCTTAGGCGCATTCATTTTCATGATCGCCTCTATCCTGTCTGGTGACACCTTTCGTTTGCCTTTCTCTATTCGGTGTCCCAAGTACTGCACTTCTGTCAGGCAGTACTGCAACTTTCCCGGGGACACCTTGTGCCCATTGGCAGCTAGGTGATTTAACAAAGCAATGGAGTCCTCCCTGCAAGCTTCTTCTGTTTCTGACGCCACGAGGAGGTCGTCTATGTACTGGACCAGAACTGACTTCTGGGGCAGCACTAGACTTTCAAGATTTTTCTTCAAAAGCTGGTTGAAGATCGATGGGCTCTCTGTATACCCCTGAGGAATACGACACCATGTTAGGACGCGACCTTCCAGCTTAAATGCGAAAAGAAAATGGCTTTCTTCGTCCAGAGGGATCGAAAAGAAAGCCTGACAAAGATCAATCACAGTGAACCACTCAGCTTGGAATGGAATCTGAAACAGTATCACTGATGGATTCGGTACCACTGGACAACACGAAACGACTATGTTATTAATCTTTCGGAGGTCCTGCACTATCCGGAATTTCCCATTTGGTTTCTGCAGACCCATAATCGGGGAGTTGCATGGACTACCCACGATTTCTTTCAGTATTCCCTGTTTAATCATGGACTCGATCACGGGTTTTATGCCTGCAATCGTTTCTGGAGTCAATTTATATTGGGGTGTTCTTGGGAACTCAGCATGCGGTTTCACTACAATTTTCACTGGGTCCACCCCTTTGACCAATCCAATCTCTTCCCCAGTGAAGTCCCATACTTCTGGTGCCACTGTCTCTCTCAAGTCCCAGGGGAGCTCATCTACTGTCAAAGTAGGGTACAGCTCCACGCATATTCTTGAGTTTGCAACTTTGAAGTCTGCGTCATCATCATTGGTCAATACCTCCACTCCCTGAGGTGTACAGTATATTGTACAATTCAATTTACACAACAGGTCTCTGCCTAGCAGACACACAGGACTTGAATCGCAAACCACAAACTGGTGCTCATCGCTGTACTTCCCTATTTTCACCTGTACCGGCTCTGTCAATTGGCTGGTTATTCTCCTGTTTGCGACCCCCACCACTTGTATGGTCTCTCCAGACATGGGCAGGTCTGGAACTGCAGCTGATCTGATCGTGGATCTAGTGGCTCCTGTGTCCACCAGAAATGTCGTGGGGCACCCTGCTACTTCTGCTTCGACATAGGGTCCCCTCTGGTCCACCTCCAAGGCTGCCCCGAGGGTGCAGTCTTCTCTTTCCACTCTCTGTCCGGTTAATGGGTCCACATAATAGCACTCTTCTCCTCCTACAAACAGGGGCATCTGTCTATAGGTCTTACCCATAGTCCCTACTCGGGGAGGTTGCGGGAACTGGGCTCGGGGAGGAGCCCCCCCCCCTTTGAGCACCTTTCCCTGGTATGGCGTCACCCCTCTTCTAGGCGCGCTCTGGACCTCTTCCTCCTCTATCTCTTGTTCTCCTATCTCTACATTGTAGGGACACTCGCGTTTCCAATGTCCCACCTCGTTACACTGGTGGCACCTAGTCGTTTTCTTCAAGGCAGCTATGTCTATTCTGGGTCTAAAGGTGGAACTCTCCTCATTGCCCTTGTTCTGACTGTACTGCTTCTTTCCTCCTGTACCTGTTCCTTGCTGCTGTTGCTGCTGTCCCCCCTTCCCTGCTGCCTGCATCTGTACCACCATCAATTTTTCTTTTAGTTTCTTAGCCTTGGAGTCTATCTCATCACAGCAGTACCTGGCATATCTCAGTATTTCGTCTAGGGGTTTATTTTGCCAACAAATCAAGTGTTGCTGAATCATTAAACTAATATCCGGTCTCAGTCCCAGGACGAACTTGGACACAAATTGCCCTATGTCTTTTGGATCCATTACATCCAGGCCGCTATACTGTTTAAACGCCTTCAGCAATCTCTCATAATATTCGTGGACTGTCTCTTTGGGTTCCTGTCTAGTTCGGTCTATTCTGACCCAATCTATGTCTTGCATTGGCACTTTCTCTTTCAGCCAAGTCATCACTCTCTCGAATTTTGCCATCACAATCTCGGACGGCCCATTAGTCTTAGCATCTCTCTCCGGCTCCGTTGTGGGCCACTCAGCGCTAACCTTGCATGCTGTCCACAGATCTCCTGGTACTACAATGTCAAACAGCGTGTTCAGATCTATCCATAGGACCTTTGAGATTTTTACAAATCTCTCAACTTGCTTGTACCACTCCACTGGGTTTTCCCGCAATTTGGGGAAGGAGGTGGTAAAAGCAGCTAAATCTCCCCTACTCCAAGGGACATGCACATAGTTCCCATTTGCGACTTCGCGCAAAGGGTATGCTCCTATTCCCTGCAGCCTTCCTGGTGTCGTACCAAGCGTGCTTCTCCTGACGGTCCCTTTCTTGGACCACCTCTCTTCCCACTTATCTAGTGCCCTCCATGTCCTTATTCCAGTGATCAGTTCCCTTATGTGCGTTTTCAGCCCGATCGTTCTCCTCTCATCTAGGTCTCGATCTGTGTAATGTAGCCTGTGGTTACCCTGTAATGCTTTGGTTCTTGACAGGTCCACCATATATTTGCCTGCTAGTTCGACTAACTTCTCATGGATTGCTCTCGCCTTTCGAGTGATGTCCTTTGCCATATACAGTATTTCATCCTGCTCATACATTTCCATTCTTTCTAAAGGCAGGGTACCATCTACCATGTCATCCAGGTCTGACCTTAAGCTGGCGACATCGAGTCTCTTGGCTTTTATCTCAGCTCGCAATATGTCTTTCGAAGGGGGCTCACTGGTCTCCCTACCATCCCAACTCCGAGCTCTACGTTTGGGCTCGGGAGAGTTAATGAGTGCTCTCCCTTGCTCCCATCTCTCCAGGTCCCATGCTCGGCCATCCGATCTTGGAAGGTGATGGAACACGGGCCTGTTACCCCCACTCTTGCTCTGCCCACTCTCTCCTTCTTCTCTCCTTTCACCGTACGCCTCTCTGTTATTTTCCCTTTGGTCGCTACTCTCCCTTTGCCTAGTATCGCTCAGTATCCGATACGATCCTTCCTGGTTCCCCATATTCCCTGGGCTGCGCTCATGTCCGTCATCACAGGGACTATGGTGCGACCTCTCACAACTCCCATTCAGTTCTCTGGTGCCGGGCACACAGTGGGTACACTTAAAGCTGTTTCTGTACTCTTGCGTTCTCCTCTCCCCTTCACTGAGTATTGGGCGCGCCACCCCTCCACTCCCGGGGCCCCCGTTTTCCAGGTCCGTTCTATCTCCACTCCGGGCCCAATGGGTGACTCCCCTACTATCTCTCTCTCTCCAGTCCCACTCCGGGCTGCTCTCCCCAGCCCCGCAGTGAGTCCGAGCTCTGCTGTCCTGACTTTCCCTTCCAGCTTCCGCAGCTATGATGCTCTTGTGAGCCTCCACTGCCTCATCCCACTTCTTCATGTACTCATTTAGCTCTTGAAAGGATTTTCGTCCAGATCCCCTCATATCCACTGGCCATCTAGGGCCCCCAGGATCCCCTCCTGGATCCCCTGCTGTGTGCACCGGGGTGCTCCACTCTCTTGGTATCGGCATCTGACTTGGGAAATTGATCGTATCGTTCCTCCTTGCCGTCTCTGCTCTTTCTCCGTCCTTCCGTACCCGTTCTTCCCCTCTTGCTCTCTCTGGGTCATATATCGATATTATAGGACCTATGGTAACAGGTACCTGTAGTGCATCTGGTAATGCGTAGGATGTGGCGCACTCCGTTTCCGGCGCTCTTTGTACCACAAACCTCCCGACTACCTGTTGCACCTGACTAGGCTGGGACAGCTCTTTCTTTGCCTCAGGATCCCACTCTGAACTGGGAAGCGGTCCATGCTCTCCTGCATTGCCCCCCTTGTCTCTTTCACTATGCTCGACCTCTCCCCCTGCTCTATTATACGGGGGTGGCCTGTCTGTCAATAATCTGTTTATCAGGCTGTCCTCTGTTTCGCTCTCATCATCTTCTTCTAGGGGGCTTTTATTTCCGGGCACCTCTAACACTGGGTACAGTTTATTGACTTCCATGTTATGCACTCTCCATCTTTTAGCATCCGCATCCCATCTGGCATCCTGTACTGCCCTTACCGATCGTTTCACCCTTTCTTGTCGTCTGTTCATATTCTTTACATGCGCTGCCCTAATCCATGCATCAAGGGCTTCAAACTGGGTCGGTCTAGGCAAGGGTCTCATTGAGGTCATGACTGATTTTAATCGATGTAACACCTCTAATCTGAACGTCCCGTACTTCGGGAACGTCAGTTCCTCATTTCCTTCCGTAATCTTACTCCACTCTGTTATCCAAAGGATCGTATGCAGCCCAACATTCACTGCCATGTAACGAGCCGGCGTACCCTCCGGCGGGGCTTCTTCCCCTTCATCCGATCCCCGCTTCTCTTTTTTAAACGCCGCTCTCAGCCATTTAAAACACTTCATAATTATACGCACAATATCCAGCCTCGCTACTCTGTTTACTTCCTGATGACAATCCACCAATCCTAGCGCGGCTTTGCTAACTTGGCCTATCGCAGCGCGGTCTTTCTCCGGTCGGCCAATCCCAGCTCAACACTTTCTGACGTCTTTGCTAGCTGGCCTATCACAGCGCGGTCTTTCTCCGGTCGGCCAATCACAGCGCGACACTGCCTGACGTCACTTTTCTCCGCTTCGCAGCAGCACCCCTCCTTTCTCAACTCGTCTCCCGGTCATGCATGCGTCCCATTCATACACCGAAAAATGACTACTTCCGACCAAGCGGTCACTTCCCTCGACTGTACGTCCACAGTCTATATGTAATTGTCAACACAACTGACGAAATGTCTATCGTCTCTCTGATAGGTTGCTTACACACACAGTAACCTCCGACCAGCGTCCGTTACTCACGCACTCACTCTTACGTTCCCCCTATCTCGGTCTTTCGGGTGATCAATGGTACCTCATGACCCCCTTCACACTAGTTGACAATTACTCTGGGTGTCCGATACACCCGAACCACTTAAGCTCTCCTTGAACTTAAGATTTCCACCGGTTGCGCGCGCTCACAACCTGTTCCACAATCACTCTACAGACATTCAACTCCGCCAGACATTACAACATAGATACAATACAAAAACACCGCAATCTAACACGCATGACCCTTTATACTCACTCTCGACCGATACTGCTGCTTTTTCTGTCTCACGTCATCCGGATCTTCTTCGGCGGGCGATTCTTCCGATCATCGATCTCTAGGGGCCTTGGGGTAAGCTAACCTGGCCTAGGTCACCGTCCTCAAGAAGGCAACCATCCTCTATAGCTACCAACTGGAAGGGCGAGATTTTGATCGATACCTTATCACTATTGATCTAAACCCCGATCTGGTCGACTGAACCTTTGTTGCCTGTCATTGAGGGAAGAAAGTGCATCTCTTACCAAGTTAGTTCACCCAATAAAGGACTCCGCTCCAAAAGATCACAAACAACTTCTAGCTTTCAAAAGTTTATTGTAAGGTTAGGATAAGCTGCAAATACAGGCATCTCAGAATGAGATTCACGAGATACACAGGTCCAACTACATACATGTGCTCTCTGAAAGCCCTCAGACGAGCAACGGAAATTACCAGCACAAGTTCTAAGAATAATAAAGCTATCAGCATTGACGCATATTGAGATCTCTCCTTCATTTAAGTTGGAGGAAAAACACACAGGTTAGGCTGTCCCTACCCTGCTCTAGATGGTATCCCTACTTAACCAAGTCTCAACCTAACAAAGGTGTCAGCAGTGAATGACCCCCAAGGGAAGTCACTCACTCTTAGTCTCTTGGTGAAAACCTATAGTTCTCCAGTCATGACCCCTCTCTGCCTACCCATCCGCTCTCTAAAGGGTCCTCAGGCATCTGCTCTAACTCCACCCAGGGGTGCTGTCCCTAATACAAAACAGTCAACAACATTTGAGACGCCCCTCGTGAGACGCCCCTCACGTGGTGTAGCTTCTGGCTTTTTCCATGCTGCTTTGTATTGGGCCTCATACGTTGGAGTTGACCTTGCTTCTCAGACTCTTCTCCGGCCCGCTGATACCCTTTAAAACATTCCGGAACCCTCCTCCATGTCTGGGCCGTCTTCTGAACAGACCTCTATTCATATTATTTATAATTGGATCCCCCCTTTTCTCTTGCAGACAGACATCTGCAGCCAAGATCCCAACTCTCATAGACTTCCAAAAAGGTTCGCAACATTTCTCAGCCCAGACCAGTACGTGTAAATCAATGTTAAAACATTTCAGGCCTACAGCATTTCTCATAATGATTATAGCATTCAACTTCTTCATTAATTAAAGCATGTTAATACCTTTATTCTATTATTCAGTAAACACATCTATAAATCATGGCCCATTAATGCAATGACCAAAACATTAGTGCAATCCATATTGTGAAAAGAAACACCTTCCCCTTCCCTTCTAGCTCTGGCCCTGAGGCCTACCACATTCTGCGTTTAACCACATGCCATCTTACATTTTAGCAGCTACACGACATGGATTCAGGAATAATCACATCTAATAAAATCATATAGTGTCACACATTTCTGTATTAGTTCCACTTCTTCTTAAATCTCTACATTAGCTATACATTCAGAATATAATTGCAGATACTACTAGCACTCATGGCATTTCTCCTCATGATTTGTGCTTACTACGGGTAAGTGTGATGCACTCATACATTTAGGTCAGTTTGCGCTCTCTCACTTGCATGAAGACTGTAACCACAAAACAAGTCCTAAAAAAAGAAGTGTGTGGGGTGGGGGGGGAGCGGGTGGTATGCAAATGACATCACGGTTTGTGACATAAAAATGCATGGTATCGTGGCGCATGACATCGCAAGTGGCTTCCCAGAACTGACATCAAATTTTAAGACCACACGCATGTTTAGAGGGTCTAGTACACTCGAGTGCCTTATGAGATTCATCAAAAAGAGATTTTGTGTCGTGTTGTGCCACAAAATTTAAGCAACCCCTACACAAAATCTGGGCCTCAACTTATACATTTATTTTTTTTAACTCTGCAAAAATGAAATTGGCAACAAGGAGAAACGGGGCAGTGAAACTGTTCCACTTTAATTTGTTGCAAAATCTGCATTTTAAAATATATTATGGGGGTTAGGGCTCCTGCTGTAGAGATCTTTATGCATCCAGTATATCTCAGGGAATAATAATAATGGTAAGATTGCTCTGGAAGTTAATGCTTCCGCTGGAGTGATCTGTGTTTTGTTTAGTCTCCATTTTGAATCAAAGTAGCATAGAGGCTTACTGTGTCTCCTGCAAAGAGAATAATGTAACATGCAGATGGCAGACTTTTATTTTATGTTGCTAGGTAAATGGGTTACTGTTGTTAACAAAGAGATCCTTTTGTTACTCGCAGTTCATAAATTGTAATCCTTCTAATATAGCTCAGTGAGCTGTGAAGGACATTTAACTCCTACACCTTATAACCCTCACTGTCTTATGTAACATATCTGATACATTGATTTGAACCCTTATATGATTTATTATCAGTGTATGAGGTGTATGTGAGATGTACAGCCATCTGACACCTTGCATTGTGATGAGTAGGGCTATAAAAACAATAAAACAAAATAGTTATTTGTGTAAATACTGGGACATGACAACACAGCTGACATTCTTACCTTGCATGAATTTCTCTTATATACAGGGACTGAACAAAGTCAAAACCATGTGGCTCTTAAGTAACAGCAAGCTGTGTGCCTTTGTTTCTGCTCCTTTGTATTTGCATCTAAGAGTGAGGCTTCTGATAGTTCCCAGCCAGGATACTCAAATAGAAGGAGGCCTGGTGGGCCCTTAACTTCAAGCTTTGTTTTGTGCCCAGCTGGGATTTCAAATAACAAAGCCCCCTCGCTGCCTGCACGTTGCTGCTCTGAACGAAAACAAACAATGTACAGGTGCTGCTGAATGTGCAACACTGTCTGAAAAGTACACCGGGACAAGTTCAGCATATTTCAGGTGGGCCAAACTTCTTAGCAGTGCGTGGATGCCATCTATCTGTGTGTACCCTCAACTCGTGACCTGACTGTAACCCTTTAAATTTACAAAATACTATAGGCCAGGTGGACTAAGGGTTTTTGTGGCCACAAATCTTCTAATTCAGTAAAATACCGAGTTTCAACCTCAAAAATTCTTTGACATATGTAGTAAACCCTCTTTGTGATGCAGTAAGTTTTCTGAAATTCAAGCAAGATTTAGAAATAATTATGAAATTGCAATATGGAAACAGTGTGTTATGGGTGTACCTTCTAGATTGTGATTCGGTAACCTATGTATCATTTGTTTGCAGCCATAATTCCTGTCATTGATCAGTTATCAACTCCCAAGTTGGCATAATAACTGATTTGCAAATGAAAGGATCTGCTTTAGACCCATTCCTCTTTGGGTATCAGGGGTGCAACTTCATGGGGAGTAGTTAGTGGTCCTGAGGCCTACTGCCAGCTCTCAATGAAGTGTTTAAAAAAGAAAAGCCTGTATTTGTTTTTTAATGAAGTCTCTGAATGAAAGGTGTTCTGCTGTTCTCTTGTAGGCTACCATTTCTGTGACTGTAACCAATCCCAGTGAGTCGCAAATTGAGATTTGCCTAATGAATAATAATTAGGCAGGTTGTTCTGCAAACCCCTGCAATTTATTGTTTTGTGAGTTATAAGTACCTAGAAATGTTTGCAAAATAAAATGATATTCACAAAAAATTGGCATGTAAATTGTGACTGCTTTTTGTTACCACTGTTAAAGTACATCTGGCACTATATCCTGATGGTGTTCAGGACTTACATCTGATGCACTACTCCAGATATACCATTCTCTGATGAGCATACTAATCTTGGTCTTTTATTTTGCCTCACTTGGTCTTGAGTGGCACTGGGGTTGCCATACAAAAGGAACATTGTTTATGATTTCTGAAATGAACAAAAAGGATTTGTATCCGAGTTCAAGGGTCAAAGTGTTGTAAAATAGTATACATGTCCGTGAATGAAAGCCTAGTTTAACGGTACAAAAGAGTGCTTTGTGTTTTCAAAGTGCAGGACTGAGCCCCGTACTTAATTAAGCTTTTTAGATAACAACAGATGGGTAGTGATTAGAGCTAATGGTTCATCAAGGAAATCGTGTTATTTCCTGGGGGTGATGAATGAGAGTGAACAGGATGGTTCCTTCGGAACTTAATTTAACTAGCATCAGTTGCTTTTGGAAGGATATGTGCGGGTTGTGGGTGAAACAGGCACATGTGAAAGAGTGTAAGTGACTAAACATGTCTTCTGTACACTTGCTCAGCCATATTAGCCAGTGGCGTAACCAGACCTATGGCCGCCCGTGGCGGGCCCTGTGCTTGCTACCCCGCGGCAGATGCTTTGAAGAGCAGGGGGGTGAGATTCGGCGGTGATTGCCACCCCGCCCGCGAAGGCCGAAATATAGAGGGGGACTGCCGCCCCCTAGATGGCAGGTAAGGGCAGGAGGAGACCTCCGCCCCCAACACTCTTGCCACTCGAGGCAGACCGCCCCCGCCACCCTTTTACTACGCCACTGATATTAGCACATTGAGATGCATGTGATATCCATTAGCCGATTTTGTCAGTCACATTATGGTCAATGTCGGTTATATTTTAAACTTCTATTTCCATGAATATCCAGTTGTGAATGATTGCACGGTGCTGCAGTACCATTCACAGTCACTGCAAAAAATAGGGCCTTTGAAGGGATTGCCTTCTAACAATAACACGTGCATTCTTTCATTTCATTTCTATTTGTTATAATGATTCCACGCATGGCAGCTCTGTATTGGATAAGGCTCTAGGCTTTTTCAAGAGATAATCAACCCCCATATTTTCCAATCTCGATTTCAAAATGAAAAGCCAATCAAATTAGCTCTGAAAGTTAGCGTTCTGTAACTCTAAAATGCATTGCTCTGACTTGAGAATAATGTATATTCATTCAGTTGTGGCAACCTATTAAGCGTTAGTTTAGCAATCACTGTAGCTATTCAAAATGGCTCATTAAATTGGACCGCATATCAGTTTAACTCTATTTGTAGTTAATACTCCGAAAATTCTTTGTTTTGATCTGTGCGTCATGGCTGACTCTCCTCATTGTAAACACGCTCATTGATTAGAGCATCAGGAGCACATGATAACACTTACTCGGTCGTTTATGGAGCCAGGCAAAGCTAATCGATTACCAAACGAGTTTTTCTTTAACAAAAGAAAGTAGCCTGTGCGTAAATAGGCTTTCTTCTCAGTCTTGATGGCGTATGGAAATTAGATACAAAGGGGGACCGACTATAGATATCTTTTTTGATGATAACTTCCTAAAAAGAACAAGCGTTGGCAAAGCCAATTGGTATGGATCTAATGTACTAACACAACATTAGCACATTAGAAAACACATATGGGAGGTAGCCAGCATGTAGCAGACGGAGAAGTCTGTAGTTGTGAAATAGTCCATCAAACAGTTTAATGCAAGCACTCAAGTGCAAGCAGAAGGTTACACCCGAACAGCCTCTAGCATTAAGTGAGAGATTAATATTTTACACGGCTGAGCAAAGACATGATCTATAAAGTTTCAAACCAATGGCTGAAAGAGGCTGGTCAAAGAAGCCAGTTATTGAAAGAGAGGGACCCAAAGCCACTTTATACCTAAGTGCTGGGACCCAAAGTTATGCTCAAAAACCCACATCTGGCACTATTGAATGTCTAGGTTATACCAAGGCTTTGTACACTTGATTCCACTTCATGCCTCTTTCATCCAGCACTAGACAGTCCCTGGCCTTTTATTGCCCTCTTCTATCTCAACCCTTCTTTCTTTCATTGTAACTGTTTTTTTTTCAGTTTTTCCCTCCTTTCATTTCCCCTTTTGTGTTTTCCTTTAGCTTGCTGGGTCTCAAAGTGTGATGAAGAAAATTATTTGCTGGTCCCCCAAAATAAGGGCATGGGTCCTAAAAGCAAGTAGTGGTTGAAATTGTGAACACATGGTTGTGTTAATACATGACCTAATGGTGGTCCATGAAGAATGGAATTAAGCAGCTCTGGAACGGACTCACATTGTACCTCTAGATTCCTCTCACAAAATTCTTGGCTTTTCTGCGGTTTGGGAATATGATTCTGCAACCTGTCATACATTTCAGTACTCATACCGGGATCTAGTAGGATATGCTGAGGAGGTAGGAAATATTATTCCTGCAGTCTGGAGGTGTGATGTTGTATTTATAAACTGGGAATAAAACCTGTAGCACAGCGTGTTATGTTATGTTAATACGTTTTAAGGCACATTGGTTGCTTCCAACGGAGCGCCCCACACTAGGACTGCCCTAACCAGATATAACAGTGATAAGAAGAGAGCCAGAGCCTTACTAGAAAAGTAGTGTTTACCAAAAACCTTCTGCAGGCAATGACTGTTCATGATATTTATGTAATGCCACACAGTAGTTCCATGTCTCAAAACCTACAGAAAGTTTGTATGTATCTGGTCATGTGAACATCACCGATTTTGCACTTCTGCAAACCTCTTAATAAGGCTGTCAATATCCGCCAGGTCTTGACAACACATGCTTACTTTTTGAGCACAATCTTTACTGTGGTTGTGTATGTGCGAGTGTGTGTGTGGGTGTGTTTGTTTTACACTGTGAACACATCCTTGCTGTTGTATGTGATGACTTATGTTCACTGTACCATATGATTTACTACAAATGGACATGACATAACAATGGGATTGTCCTCTGTGGAAGGAGTAACAAGACATAATTTCGCACAGTTAATGTTCCATGTACATCAATGCATACATGTTGAATACTAGTGACTCCAATCATTTCACACAATCACGGCGAGTGGGAGTGGACGCACAATGTACTTATCCCACAATCCGCAAGAAATATGCAAACACCTTGCTGTCTATTTTTCTGTTGTAAACATAGCTCTCAACAGAAAGTAATCTAAATATGCTAAAATCAGTAACAGCTGGTGGTTCGAGCGAAGAAAAAAAACATTTGAGATAAATACTTAGCATAAAATCTTGCAGGGCTTGAATTAACCAAGATGCTCATGTTGAAAACGTCTATCCCCAAGGAAGCAACTTCACAGCATGCTGTGTTATCTGATAAGCTGCTGAAACCCTCCACGCTGTAGAAAATGGATGCCCTGCTTTGCCTTTTATCATCCTGTGGTGCAGAGACAAGAATAAATAATGTATTCTGAGGTTTCATAGTGTGCGCTATGCACCTTATCTATCTCAACCAGACCTTTATCTCCATTTAATATGGTATATCATCCATATGACAGGGTTATGATATCGCTCAGAAATATCAGTTTTGTTAAAGTGTTTCACAATGTTAGGAAAAAAGCATTGATTGTCCACCAATTGGTTAATAATTAGTGAAGAGAATACAATTTTCTGAACAGCAACCATACCTGTCCTCTTTGGGATGTGATCTTATAATATTTCGTTCATTTCTTCAAATAAGAGTCACCTTTGTCTGTCTAGTGTAGGGAAATACATCATTTGTATGTGGTCCCACCTAATCCACCTGAAGGAAGTGCTTCAGGTCCTGAAATAGTAGCAAGTATTTGACAGCCACAAGATAACCCCCCCCAAAGACATTTAGCCACATTAGCACCTTCAGATGCTGGTCAACTTGTCGAAGGGATTCAGAACTAGTTCAAAGTTCACTTAATGACCCTGTCTGTCTGCTACCCGGAGCACGGTCTGTGTTTTCCCCGGGATGGCGTTAAATGCAATTTGAACAAGCATTTGCAATACAATAGGTCTTGCATTATAAAAGTTTGAGCTGTTGGCATTGCTAATAATAATGCAACATAAGCAGCTCAAAGATTCAGTAATGTTAGACCTATTGCATTGCGATTGTTTTTAGTTTTTTTTTATATAGCACAAACTTGAGTGAAAGGTGTGTATTTATGTTGCATTCAGTACAGTGTAATTATGTGTTGTTTCATTATGTGGCACAGAGTGGTATTGTGTGGAGTGTATTTCTCTTGCATTGAGTAGAGAGTAAATATGTGACGTGCAATTATGTAGTACTGAGTGGTATGTGGAGTGTATTTATGTTATATTGAATACAGTGTAATTATGTGATGTGTAATTATGTGGTACTATTATGTTGAGTGTAGTCATGCACTCTACTCAATGCAACATAAATACACCCCTCATACCACTCAGTACCATACAATTACAAACCACATATTTACACACTAATCAATGCAACATAAATACTCTCCACATCATAACACGCAATGCCACATCATTACACAACAAATATTTACAACACATATTTACACTCTACTCAATACAACATAACTACAGTCAACATAATACCATTCAGTACCACATATGCTTGTTTCAAGGGTTGTGGTCAGTTTCAGATATCCAACTGCAGTTAGTTTCACGTACTGTGATCAGTTTCAGGTATTGTGGCTGATTTGAAGAACTGTGGTCTGTTTTATGTTGTGTAGTTAGTTTGAAGTAGTCAGGTGCTAGCCAACAATGTGCAGCAGAACATAGTCCAGAGTCCAGACAAGCCACAGCCACACTCACTGACAGCCAACCATGTGCAGTGACTGTGTAGACAGCCCAGAGCATGCTCACATGCATGGACAGCCAACTATATGCAGTGACCTGCAGCCCAGACAGCCCTCAGCCTGCTCACATGCATTAACAGCCAACCATGTGCGATGAAGCATAGTCCAGACAGCATGCGCACACTCACGGACAGCCAACAATGTGCAGTGAGGCACAGTGTACACAGCCAGCAGGCTGCTCACACGCACGGGCATCCGAATATGTGCTGTGACAATGTAGACAGCCCACAGCATGCTAACACGCATTGACAGCCAACCATGTGCGATTAAGCATAGTCATAGAGGATCGAACATCAGGGGAGCACAACACAGTTAGGTTAAGCGAGTAGAAAACAAACCGGAAAGTGTGAAATCGAAGAGCAACATCCAGGGCCGGACCGCTCGCTACATTGGGTCAGATTAGAAATGGGAAGGGACGGGTAGGGAGGGGGAGAAAGGGAGCATAATGGTGACCATAGGAGTGAAGCGAGGTGCAGGAGTTCCAGCGGGGAGATCAATTGAGGCAATGGTCAGACTGGAACGTATTACGCGCTGACAGGAGGAAGGAGTCAATTTGAGAAACTGAACAAACCCTAAAACGGAGGATCCAGGAATAAACCCCTTTACTTTTGTGACATAATGGCGGGAGAACAAAAGTCCACTTAACAAGTTCTTAAGAGATCCTACCCCCTGGAGCAGGGCTGAAGGGAAAGGCAGTCACCAGATCTGGCGGGGGGAGGCTGTAGTTTATCGATCGTTGTAAGGTGCTTGAAGTCAGGAGAATTCAGTGTGGATGACTAGGCAGTGGCCCCGGGAGAGGAAGGCAGCTGCTGGTCAGGGGGACGCGCTGGCCCGGGCACATTGGTACAGGGCAGCAATGGTTGTGGCAATCCCGTTGTTGCTGTTGCTGTCGGGGGGCTAGAAAATCCAGCTGCAGTCCCAGCGAGGTGAAGCAGGACACCATGCAGCCCCGTCTCAGGCCCGGGAGGCAGGGGAACGGACAGAGAGGCATTCCCGCATCTACTCAACAGCAACCACCAGGCAGAGATTACTAGCCATGTACCTGCAACGTGTGTTCTTTTTGCAACATGACGCCCGCGGAGCTTCATGAAACATTAAGCCCGGCAACCGTGAAGCAGGCACTGTGCTGATAAAAGGCGCGCAGCCGCACCCACATAAGTACACATTGAAAATATAAAATAAATACTTAATAAAGATAGTTTTAATTTAGTCAGGTCGAAGCGCTGAAGTGTGAATGTTGCCATAGCACCTGTGGTTGTAAAGGCAAATTGAGCGAAACGCTTCTGCTGCATTGGGGCAAAGTATACATTCCTTCAAAAGGTTTCTTTCAAGCTCCTCATCGCGCGGCAATTACCTCTACATGCCAGCGAAACTTAGCTACAGCGTTAAATGTTTTTCTAGAGTGCATCTGTTGTTTGAAATCGTCATGGCACGAAGACACGCAGCTCCAGCAAATCGCGGCCACAGCGTTAAGTGTTTTTTTTAGTGCATCTGTTTTTAAATTGCCACGGCACAAAGACACGCAGTTGCAGCCATATGTGACGGCGCATGGAGAGATTAAGTGCTGATAAGCAGGGGCAATACTTCCTCGCTCGTTACTGAAGTGAAAATAACTAAAACGAAACTAAATAGCCAGCATGCATTAAGGTCTCCAATTGCAAAGGCAGGCTACAGCCAGGCTACAGCGTGCTAACCAGATAGCAAAGAAAAGCAAGCAAAGTAAAAGAACACTGTAGTTAGGCACCGCTGTATCTGGGCTACACGGAAGTTAGAAAATCACCAACAGCCAACAGAAAAGGACATTACAGCAACACTACCACAACTAAGCCAATAGCAAGCAAGAAAACAAATAACATGAAATTTCACCCATCATACAAATTACTGTATGTCTCGCTGAGACAGCGCATGCAGCGCATGCATTGCCAAGGCGAGACCTAAAAAGGTGATATTCAGTGTCGTACTAATATAAGTGGATTTTGGAGGATTCGCTGCTCCCCATTGGGCAACATATAAATACTTGTGTGCTAAAGATAGGGATTGATTTTTTTGGGAGTACAATAGAGCATTCACAGTTGTTCCCCCAATGTTTTGTCTCATTTTGATTGCTGCAAAACTTTATACTCTCCACCTCTGCTAAATAGAAGTATAGCATCCGTATATACCTCCTAAAATATATGCTGTGCATTTGAATGCCATGTTTGGCTTTTTTTAACTTCCCTATAAGTCAATAGCACATATAACGACATGCACTTCACAGCCCTTCTACAGCTTCCAGCCTCACACACTGAAGGTTTTTGTCTTCGTAAAAAGTGATGTCCGAAGGTAAATCATTAAACTGGCATGACATTGAAATTTATCCAACTGGTAAAGCACGCTTGATTGTCCAAAATCCAAGTTTGTGCTGCTTGGAGCTTTCAGCGCCAATACCAATCCGAATGGCTTTAGTCAGAGCTGGACAACAGCATATCCTACTATGATGGACCTTCACCAGCCACAGCCTTGGACCATACCCCACTAAAATATTTTGACTTCCACTTTGGAGAGTAAGCCAGAAGGTAAAATGAATTGACCAGCATGACCCTCTTAGTGTATTCGACCTCTAATCCATCCCAGTTCATGTGAAATTGCATGTAGGTTCTGGTCAACCACAAACTGTTGTTCTTCAATGGCACTTTTTGCTACAAAATTGTAGAAATTCCTATCTCCAGTTTTTATTATATTTTAAAGATCTTGGGGGTTTCTTGGCTCAGTAAGCTTACCTTTGTTTGTAAAGTGGCTTGCAGATTTTACTTACAAATTATTGGCACTGCTTGAAATTAATACATTTGTCTGGGGATCGCCTGTTCGTTCTGCTAGAGCTACAAGGGTTGAGCAGAGATTCTCTCAGAATTGGGGTCTGACCTAACCAGATTGTGTTTAAGTTGGTAGGGTCCCTCTCTCCCAAATTAACAACCCAATTTCTGACGTAAATAGTTTAGAAAAGTCTTAACAAACAATAGAAAGTGTGACATAAATCATCAAAATTAGAAAAGCTTGCATCTAAGATGTACAGGCTAGGTAAACGGAGAAGGGATAAATACACTAATGCAAGCATTGTAAAATAAACAAATCTTAATATCATAAGAAAATGTAATAACTAGATACACATTAATGATCAACAGCAATGCAAATTAACTGCTACAGAAGTGCCATGCCCTGGTTTAAATCTGGTCCCACTGTAAACATGCAAATGCTAGGCATATACCTTGATCTCACATTGTCATTTGGTAAAGTGGCATACTGGATAAATCAGTCTTTCATTCTGTGAACTGGCTTTACAAAATATCTTCAAGGGACCATGGGTCTTGGGCTGTAAAAGACCAATACATAAAAATGTACAATAACAATCTGTCAGCAAATGATGTTTGTATTTTGGCAAGTGAGTCACAACAAACCAAGCCTTTGGGGTAGATAACATTTGAAGCAATAAGGAGGTTAGACTCCAATTTCCTGTCTCAAGAAAGGCACAAGGTATTTGAAAAGTGGAGACTTATACAATTCACAAAAAGCATAAAATGCATCTTTATTTGGTCCAATCTTCTATCTAACAGCAGTAGGTCACATTTTAAAAAAATCAACTCTCGGGGAAAAGGCATCAAGTGGTGCAGGATACCTGCTACAACCCTAGCAGTAAGTTACACTAAATATTGTGAACCTAACCTTATCCGGTTCCATAACTAAGTTCATTTCAATAATCATCAACATTCTTACTGAAGATTTAGCAGTTTCTGCAGTCTCCTTTTGTAAGCACCTTTGACATAAAAAGCATACATATGGACCTTTTTAATTTTAATATGGGCTTATGAGCACAAGTTGTTAGTAAGGTTCTAAATTATGCTGGTTGCTCTCCTATCCCTATCTCAATTACTGTGCATGTCATTTGTGCAGGCTTGATATTGGCACAAGTAAGTTGCAAATGAAGAGGCACTCAAGGGATCCACACCATTTTGTCAATTGGGGATACAGATGACTTTATGATTCATTAATCCAAATTTGTAAGTTTAAAAAAAAAAAAATATTTAGACATACAACATGGTTGTGCCTGCATTTTAAATCTATTTATTTACTTTTGTAGCATTCACTGCACTGCGCTTTAGCTTTAAACTTGTGAAGCTAAAGATCGGTGTGCAGCAAAAGCTACAAATGTAAATACATAGTAAAGAAAGGCAGGCGGCCGCAGGAAATAAGTAATCAGAAGCAGGAGGGAGGAGAAGGTGGCTGCAGCCCGAAGAGAGGGCGTTTTGGGACAGTGGGGTCGGGGAAGTCGCCATGTTTAAAGGTAAAGCCGAAGTAAAATCAGCAAATAAGGAAATTATGTAAAGGTGGCCACCTGCCTTTCCTTTCTATTTATTTAATTTTTGATAGCATTTGCGGCATGCCGCGATTTAGCTTTAAACATGTGAAGTCCTCATGGGTGGTTACAACAGTAGAAAAGGAGGGACTAAGGAGGAACTACTGCTAAAATCAATAACCCAAAGAAAAAAAGCATTTCCAAAAGCCAGCCAGAGGAGCCAATTCAAAACATGGGCAGAACATGGGCAGAGCTTAAAGCCCATATTCTGAATACACAGTCCTACATCACATTTAACGCCTTAACCGCGGCGGAAAAAGCGGGCGTTCTAAAGGGTGGGCGGGGCTGCGTCGGCCGTTAGCCGTCGGCAGCACTGGACGGGAGCACGGAAGGGGTTAGAAGTACTTTCTGTTTATATTTCCTATTTGAAGTATGTACAGACAATACACAGAAACAAGTACATCATTTTCTAAACAAACAAATACAGTTAGCCTTAGAGCCTGATGGTGCGTGCTCTACCGGCCATTAATGGCCAGCTCCAGCGTTTAACAAGGGAGCGAACCTTTAATGGCCATAGAGCCCACTAAGGAAAGGCTCTGAGGCTATTTGAACCTTCCGACACTAGAGGGCAGAATGTTCTAATTTGTAAAACAAATGCCTCACACTATCCGAGGGGGTTAAAATCCCCTTGGGCTCCGTAAGTCCTTTATTAAACTTTTGAATGTTGATGCTCCTACTTCTACTGGCCATTAGAAGCTTGGAGCACTCTATTGTTGCCAATGGAGCTCTCAACATTCCAATGCTCCTATTTAAATTAACAATTATTAAACTGCAAAATATCAGGGAAGAGAGCTGAAGCTTAATGACTTCAGAAAAACAGAAGCTATAAAATTGCAGAAAGCGATGGCAAGAAGCCAGCAAACAAGATTCAGATGCGGAACAGACTTATTGAAATATGACGGCAACATGACTGTGGTGGATATTCTCATTAGTATGCCCTTTGTTAGCTCTGCCTGACTCTGTTTCTTACAAACATCAATGATATTGTAAAAGAAGGTCACTCCATTGTTAAAACTTTACACCAGCATTTAGCACTGAAGACATATTTCAAAAACCTCTGTACTGATCTATTTGACCATGCCATCCAGACCATAGCCAGCCGGAGTTCATCCCGGGAAGATTGATAAAAACGCAACAGATATTTAAAATAGTAAAAATCATAAACATGTTTGCCATCAGTGTAGAAAAAGATGTGCTCTAACTTTTACAAAGTCCCTCTGATCTGGCACACGTAGGGGAACCTGTAAAGAGTGGCAACATTGAATTATGCCTGTTGGAGTGCTGCCCCTTAACCCCTTCCACGCTCATGACGAGCTTAGTTTGTCATGAGTTATGCCTGTCGTACGCTCATGACGAGCTGAGCTCGTCATGAACCGCGGCTTTTTTAAAAAGTCTAGTGCAGATAAAGACAGGAGTAGGACCCATAGACCATGTCGGAACTGGGTAGGGTATACATGTAGAAGAACAATGTTCCAACAGGTATCACTTAAAAGGACAGTTAAACATGTATGCAAACTGCATTACATAGATAAGAAACAAGAAGACTCAATAAGAGTTTTTTCGGGCTGTTAATCGCCAAAATTACATCAAACAGGATTGCTCAAGGGCATACAGTTAAAGCAGCACTGTACAAGAGGAATCTTGTGACAACCTGAAGGCACTTGGTGTGTGGTGATATATACAAGTGAATAAAAGGTGACGACGCAAGTGAACAAAGTGAACAGCGTGAACGGCGCGTGGTGAACAATAATGAAAATATATACAAGTAATAAATAACCACATTAGTAATCATTATTTGACATTTTCATTTGGATCTGAACAAAGCAGAGGAGTTGCGCCCTATAGTTGCGCTGTGGTGTCGACGGCGTTTCGACCCTCGTTACTTGGGGTCGTCTTCAGGACAGGGTTGTCGATGGATAGGTGTGCTGCGAGGTCAAACGAAGCACCAGGTAAACGTGCAGATGGCACGGCGGTACGAGGGGGAGAATGAGGACTGCGATAGTCAATCCAAGGGTGACCGCGAGTATTACACCTGTATTAGGTCAGAGAGTGCAGGAAGGGGGCGGGCGGTGAGGATGTCCTGTCCGGTCGGGGCAGCGCCTGATTGAATCCTGGCGGCTAGCTGTGGGTTGAATCACAAGTGCAGGACACGGCAGGGAAAACCACTTCGTGGGGCACCGGCTTCGGAATGAGGAGCCGGTGCCCCACTTGGATTGACTATCGCAGTCCTCATTCTCCCCCTCGTCCCGCCGTGCCATCGGCACGTTTACCTGGTGCTTAGCGCTTTGTTAATCATCGCCGTCTATCGCTGGAATTTATCACCCTGGTATCGCGTTATCAACAACGCGTTGCACCAGGGCGATAAAAATTCCAGAGATAGTGGGGGAAGTCGCCGTTTTGCAGGGAACATCGCTGGTTTCCAGCGATGTTCCCTGCAAAAGGGTGATAACCTTGCTGATACGACCCTGTGGTCGTAGCAGCATAATCCACCCCCAATGTTAGGGATGGGTAAGTCAGGATTTTAGCAGATGTCTGCTAAAATGCTGGGGCAGCCTTGTAAATATTGCGATGTGCACATCAGCGGTATTTGCAAGGCTCTACTGCCCAGTGATGCCCACTTTGCATCTCATTAAAGATGCAACGGGAGACATTGGGAAAAGGGTGCTAACATGCGATTATGCATGTTAGCACCCTCTTGTAAATAGGGCGATAGTTTTATCTGCACTTTTTTGGCTTTTACAGCCAAAAAAGCGGAGATAAAGCCCTTGTTAATATGCCCCTTTGTTTCTAGGGAATTGTGAGATATTAAAAAAACAGGCATGTCCATCTCATTTCCATATTAGATATAAATTACAGGCCACTGATTAATTTTCTCAAAATAATCATTTCACACCAACGCCGAGGTTACGCAGCAGGGTATTTACGAATCTTCAGTTTGTCAAACAGACGTTCGAATGGCCCATCTGAATATTTAACAAACCATACTGTGGGTGTAAGTTATGAAATTAACATGTTGTTGCTGCACCGATTAATATGGATAACTAGCGGCAGATAAGTTTTGCAAAGGTTAATGCTTTCTAACATCTCAAACTTGAAGTCCCCTGCGAGCCCTCTCTGATATCTCTCTATTAGCTTCAAAGCAATTAGAGCACGCTTTTTGATATAAATATTAATTTCTGAAATCATTATGCATGTGCCAGAGAAGAATAGGCCTTTGCAAATAGAGATACCGCACCAGCATGTAAAATGGAAATGGATATTCAATTTGTAAATCATTCATTTCTAGACCCGCAGAAAGTTTTCAGTTAGCAACCCTCTGCCGCCATTTATATGCCTTCTTCAAAACAAAGCGCCTTGACCGGCTTTAGTTTGTGTGTAGCCATTATTTGCAATGGATAGTTGGCGCTAGCGTTTCAATGTGGCCATAATAAATATTCGACATTTCAAATGTTTAAATATTTGATCTTTCCAGACCTTAGGGCACCACACAGGAACATTCATGCCTGTCTCATGGCTTGGCAGTTCGGGCTGGACTGTTCCCATGAGGCACAGGGTCAGACTGATTTGCATATAGCCATGTCTGAACTGGGGTGGCAGAGTGGGCTAAAGAACGGTGATGGATTAAACCCAGATCTTTTGACTGGGTGTGAGTGTTTGATTGATTCAGATGCTCCGTCCATCACCACCCCCTTTTGTACCGCTTTTGGCCGCTATAAGTGTGGCAGGGTATGCTCAGACGTGAGTCCCTTGCTCACTTTGCCACTGGATTCAAGCAAGCCAGGCTGAAGGCGGCTGGAATGCCAGAAACCGGTCCTCGGAAGCTTGTTTCCGGTCCAGGGTAGACATGGCTTGGTAGTTCGAGCTGGACTGTTCCCATGAGGCACAGGGTCAGACTGATTTGCATATAGCCATGTCTGAAATGGGGTGGCAGAGTGGGCTAAAGAACGGTGATAGATTAAACCCAGATCTTTTGACTGGGTGTGAGTGTTTGATTCATTCAGATGCACCGTCCATCACCACCCCCTTTTGTACCGCTTTTGGCTGCCATAAGTGTGGCAGGGAATGCTCAGACGTGAGTCCCTTGCTCACTTTGCCACTGGATTCAAGCAAGCCGGGCTGAAGACGGCTGGAATGCCAGAAACCGCTCCTCGGAAGCTTGTTTCCGGTCCAGGGAAGACATGGCTTGGCAGTTCGGACTGGACTGTTCCCATGAGGCACAGGGTCAGACTGATTTGCATATAGCCATGTCTGAACTGTGGGCTAAAGAACGGTGATGGATTAAACCCAGATCTTTTGACTGGATGTGAGTGTTTGATTCATTCAGATGCTCCATCCATCACCACCCCCTTTTGTAACTGTCTCATGGAGGCAGAACTTCACACTATGCCCGTCACAAAAAACGCTCCAGGGACTACTTCTCTTGCAAATGATGGGGCCTATTCACAAATGCATTGTGAAATCCCTACAGAAATACTTCTGTAGGACTCTTTTCCCTACTCTGAATTGAATTGTAATGTGATAAAAAAAAAAATTCCCCATGAAATAACACTAAAACAATTAGTACACGACCCTCTTTGCACTTTCACTATTAGGGATTTGGACATGTTGGTGCTATCAGGTTCGGACTGGGGCACAAAAATCGGCCCAGGTACTCAAATAAAGGTTGCCCTCATTAGCGAACCAGATAGCTAAAAATGTGGCCCACGTTTTCAAATCAGGGCAGTTTTCAACTAGTAAAGACAGACCGTATGGGTGTTTTGCAAGGTATGGGAGACATGCATTTGTCTTCACTGCGGGCAATATTTATGGTAAAATCAAGAAATCAGCAGTGAAATCTGGCCCACCTGGGCATAAAACAGACCCACAAGCTGCTAAAAAAAGACACACACTGACCTTTCAAACCACTCCATTATGAACTGCCGGATTGCCCTATAGGCCAGTCTGACCCTCGGTGCTTTTCACAAAGGCATGCAAGGTTGTGTAAGAGAGTTCCTGTTTAGTACTACTTGCTGCAAGCATAAATGCTTTTGTGAATCTGTCCCTTAGTTTGTTCTGCCAGTGCATTTCTTGTACTACACCTGAAGCTGTAAATCAGTCACAGATGTGCAATACCAAAATGGTGAATTTTTGCTTGCCTATCTGCCAGTCAATATCTACTAGGAAAAATCATACCATGAGGCCCAAAAAATCTTGGATACAGGCACAACCAACATCAGTAAGTCTTAGTTACACAGTCAGTCTGTGATGATTGTGCACTGAGAGCAGGAACAAGCTGTTACCTAGGTGAACTTTATAGATATAGATAGGCATTTAGATGAGACTTTCAAAACAGATGCCAGTTCCATTTCTCTTCAGGCGAAGATTGACATTTCATCACCTTTTCTTTGTCATGCTACTTCAGAAGCAAGGAGAGGCAATTGTTCTTGAAGTTTCCTGGCAGATAAAGTAATGCCAAAGCATGGGCCTATGCTTCGACTACTACCAAATGCAATTGCTTTATATGTCTACTGAGGAGGTATTGAGTCTTGTATTCACTCATAATGCTGTTTTTCTGGCCTAACAAAACTTTGCAATTTATCCATTTGCACAGCCTCGGTTCCTGAAGGGTGGAGGTATACTCTCTGTAACTGCCGCCTTATTTTTCTGGTACCCTTCCTGTCCAAGACCTTAGAACAAGCCAATTATAAATAACTTTAAAATCATCTTGAAGACAGTTGAATATTGGGCCACATTAAGGGTAAAGCTTAAAACTCGACATTTCCAGTAACATTATTAACCATGGGCCTCATTTATGAGGCTGTGCGTCACTTTTACGCCGCCGGTGCGTCACTTTTTGTGACGCACCAGTGGTGTAAAAAATGCGCCTTGTTGCGCCACATTTACAAAGTGACACATCTAGGTAGATGCGTCACTTTGTAAACCCCTGTGCCACATTATACCTGCGCCAGGTATAATGTATGCAAGGGGGGTGTTTTGACGCAAGAAAGTCATAGAAGTGACGCAGTCAAATCTATAAGATTTCACTGCGCCATTTCTTGGCCGCTAATGCGTCAAGATCTTACGCCTGCCTCATGGCAGGCGTAAGACTGACGCAGGCACTAACATCATGGGACTTGCCCATGTGACAGTACACATTGCTGGAGTTGCGTCACTTTTGTGACACACTCAAGCAATCCGTCACTTTTGCGCCTACAGATACGTCAGAAATACTGACGTATCTGTAACTCCTTGCGACATGATGCGTCATACTGTAAATATGACGCATCGTTAGTGTCGCAGTGAAAAGTGACGCAACGCTGTTTTCACGCAGCGATGTGTCACTTTTCATAAATGAGGCCCCATGTCCCTTGTCCTGCTGTTACGCCCTGTTTTCCTCCTGTTCCCTAGCACTTGGACACCCTTACAGGTATTTGCGGTGTTTTATAAACTGACTAATACAACATGTTTAAGCCTAACTCTAGTTTAGCAGCTCAGTACTACTTCCACTTTCAAAATGATGGGAGCACATCTAATCTGGAGAACTTCAGTGACTGTATCCATTAGTATACCATGTTAAATCCCATTTGTACAGCGAATGCTGGTTCAGCATGCCTTGGGAATAAAAAAAATTTAGCCAGTGATACAAAAAGTGTGTGCATTCAGTTGTGATAGACTAGTATTTCGATTTTGGAGTATATTTAAACATCAATATGGCCTTATAGAATTGTATGTGGACTTTACAGAAATAGCTCAGCAAATCATGTAAAACATAAGGGCAATAAATAATTAAGTCTTACACACATGGAGCACTAAAGCTATATGTTACCGGCAGTCTTGCTGCAATGAGTATTTTCTCCTTTTCCCTTCTGTTTCCCCTGGCGGATTGGAAAGAAAGCGAGCATTGCCATAGTTCCAAAGAGCAAAGTTGAGAATAGTTGATAGTCTCAGGCAATATTATCTGTTTGAAATGGTGAGGAAAATGAATCACGCTTCACCCCAAAGCTCAAAGGGATGTTTGAGCACCTCCAGGTGAGACTTCGTAACGTTAATGGAGTGCCAGATGCCTGTGGGAGCTGTGGGATGATTTTCCCACACAGCCTGCCTTTGTCACAGGCGTGGTCTGACAGCTATGGTCTAAAAGACAGACATTTCTAATATAGTTCTTGTAATTCTGCAGCATGGTATTCTTCTGGCATTAGAAATGGAATACTATGAGCATGGTCATATATATTATATTATATATATATTATATATATATTATATATATATTTATATTTATATATATATTATATATATATATATATATTATATATATATATATGTGTATATATATATCACATACACACACACACATATATGTACACACACACACATATATATATATTTCAGTGAAAAATATCTTTATAGTTAGTTGAATATGTCAGTGACAACATTATCGTTTTAAACTTAAAAAAGACACAGAACTTCACCAGTTATAGTTAGCAGAGCTAAATATAACTTGCACCCTTACCATGTGCTGCTTATGACCTCACATGTTGTATCATTCATGACATGCTCCATGACTTCATTTATGACATCACTGATGAGATCACAAATGACAGCTTTGATGACTTCACTGATATCATCCAATTAGTGTGCTAGTTTGTTTTATAGTTTAAATAGTTGTGAGTACCTACCATAATACTTTTCTACCTAATTTTGTAGAGGTTGTGTCCATCTAATCGGGGTGTTTACAAAACGCATGCTCTTCTGATGCTTCATAGGTGTGTGGAGGTATTGAACACATTATAAATCTTTGAATTGACTAGTAACTTTGTGTGCAGATAACCGTTGACGACTCTGACATCGCGAGTGGTCACAAGGCTGTGGGAATACAGTCCTTCTAGGGTCGCAAACTTACCAGGGTTTTGCACCCCACCTGTTTCATTGAGCACTATGATGTTGTTTACCTAATGCACGCGATGCAGGGTCCATGCAACAGTATTTAATTTTCTGAGGGATACAGGAATTTACAGAAGGACTGACTTGGTATAAATACTTGAAATTTTGGCCATCAGGTACGCTATTGGACGTTGGCCTTGGGATCATCCACATTGGACCGCATCATATCAACATTCCCATATGGCCTTGAAGAAGTCTTAGTATAAGACGAGACACGTGTCGGAAAAATCGCGTGCTGGAAATTTTTGAAAAACTAATAAAAAGTGAAAGAATTATCCCCTGACGACATCTTTTGGACTATTTATATGTTCCACACATTCGTTGTCTCCTTGGATTGTCCGCATCAACATATGTCTAGGAATGCATGTGATTTCAGACTGTGTTTAGTACTTGTCTAACAATATACTTTGATTGTTACAGATATCAAAGGGTGTACTGTAACAGCATTTTTCTAGTGAACCATTGACGACTTGTGTTCAGTATGTTCCACACAAGTTTTTTGGTTCTGCAGAGAAAATATTCCAACAGGGCAAGTATTCTACATAGTGGATACTAAGTATTGTAAGCAGCGCAGAATAATTAGACAGAATGGTTGTAGTATGACACTCTCCACAAAACATAGAAGACTGTGTGCACTAGGTACTTACCCATGTACATTGTTTGTTTAGCTTCAAAAGATGGCCTATCTGAAAGATTTTCAACACTGTATGAAGGCTGCAGATAGTGTGATCTTGATCTTTATCACATTCAGACCATGGTTATTTTAAACAAATAGTGTCCTTTTTGACAAGTGTTGCATAGAGTTGTGGTAGTGAGAGTTGTTTTAAAGAGATACATTTTAAAATTCTCTGTGGTGTATTTCTTACAAGTCTCACTGTCTGTAAACAGGGGGGTACAGAGAAAGCTCTCTTCATAGAGTAAACACTGTTTTCAGTACTGGCGTTTCTACTCATATTAACTTAATTTCTCAACGGAGGTTTGGTAATTGTGAGGGGTTTGATACAGATACAAATTTTCTACTGCAGGGCATTCATTTTGGAACAGGTTCTGGGTATCATGAGGAACCTGGCTTTCTCTGAACAGTTGTATACGTACGTGCAATGAGAGTTTCCTTTATATTTGTGCTTGATTGTTAATGTAAACTAGGCTACACATGAAGTGTATGATACAGGATCAATGTTGCACATAACACATGCTTGGTACACCTAAGAGAGTTGTTTCTGTGATGGCAATAATGAAGCTTCATATTGTCTGGAGCTACTTTGTACTTACTTTCAGACCTCTAATTCCATAGAAGTTCATATAGTAATGTGTACAAAAGAAGCTTGGGTGATGTCATTAGTCATATCATCAGTCGTGTCATAAATTATGTCATAGAACATGTCATGAATTATGTAATATTTGAGGTCATCAGCAGTGCATGGTGGGGCACAATTTATAGCTATATAACCAGTGAGTTCATGTGGGTTTTTTGTTGGAAATGCTAATGTTGTAACTGACATATTCACCTAACTATAACTTTAAATTAACTTTTTTTTCAGGGAATGTAAAACTTCATGAGCCTACCATTTGAGAGAGTGGGATAATGATAAACACACACAACCACACACACACATTCATATATTCATAGCGCAAATAAATGTGGACCAATAGTACGTTGTTTCGAGCAATTGTACTAATAAACAACATTTCACACATTTATTACTGGAGTATGAGAATTAACAAAGAATAATATAGTTTTCTGCCTTACCGATTGCATGTAACAATTTATCACACATGCCAAAAACTCTCCTAATAGTCACACCACATCTTCCATGTGATTCTAGGTTGCCATACAAATTAAAGCAAATTTTGGATGAACATATTTTGTTAAAACAAATACACATGACAAAATACTATGATGTAAACCATATCTGCAGATGAGATGCGCTTAGCAAAATATGCTATTTATTATCATTGTTGAGGGAGGAGAAGGACATCATGACTCACTCGAGACTCACAAGAGAAGCCTCAAGTGGATCATGATACCCATTCCCCTCCCTCAACAAAGGGAGGGTGGTCCCAAAACATTGATTTCCCATAGGAAGTTTTAGGAAGTGATGCAGAAAAAAAGCAGCTGAATGGAATAACACTACATTTGGCAGAAATTTAGAACTTTAAAAGTGTGTTTTTCACTACAGGGCCCAAGAACAGAAAACAGGCAACATCAATCTGTGAAAGATCAGTAAAAACCATGCAGAAATTGGCGTGGAATCAATGATTTCCTCTTGTTGTTCTCCTGCATCTTTTCCCCATTCCCAGAATTACCAGGACCCACAATAGTGGAAATTAAGGGAAATAATGGGGATTTTAAGGGGCCACTTGTAAACAAGTCTAAGGGCCCATTAGGATGTCAGGCGGATCGCCACCGCAATGCGGGCAGTGGCGATCCGCCCGACATCCTTCCCCGCCCGCCACCCCTGCCATATTACTATGGCGGGGGGACCGCAGCGGACGGAAAGACCGTCCGCTTCTTTTCCGCCCGGTCAAGGACTTGACCGGGCAGAAAAGGGTTTCATATGGTGGCGGTGTCTGTTAGACACCGCCATCCATATTAGGGTGTGTGCGGGGACATGCTTTTCCGTGGCGACAGTGCCGCCACGGAAAGGCATGCAGGAATGTCTTGTGGGGGCCCGTTGCGGCCCCCAGGGACTCCTGGGGGGTGGACATGGGGGGTACTTATGGTACCCCCCTGCACTTCACTGTACAACGTGGCAGGCACCACGCGGTGCCTGTCACGTTGTGCATTGAAGTGCACAATGTGCATTTTTAGCATTGCGGGGGCGGGGCTTTCAGCACGCCCGCCGCAATATTAAAAATGCGGGATGCGCCCTCCACACTAATGGCCCCCACGGGACGGCCGCCCTTATGGCGGGTGGTCCCGTTTTAAGTCGGGATGGCGAGCGGACAAAGTCCGCCCACCATCCTAATGGGCCCCTAAATGTCTAAAAATCATTGGGGGAACTGCATGTAGGGGAATTGCTAGCAGTAAAACCCATTTGTATTTCCTCCTTATATGATCCACCACAGCAGAAGAACTAAATGGTTTTGAAGTAATTGAGAAGTTTTATAAATATGAAATCTCTTTTAAAATTAAGACACTCAGAGTGTTTTATGTATACAGTGTCTTACAGAGCTGCTTGAAGAACAAAACATTCAGCTTAGATAGATGTTAACAGAAACTTCAGCAACTTAAGAACCCAGAGTTTTTTATGACATTTTACTTTTTTATTGAGTTGTAATGATTGAATGTTACATGAGGTGTACAATGCTGTGCATAAACCAATACAAGTGGCATCACTTATCACAAGGCAATGATACCCCAGGGCTTAAGTGCCCAATAGCACATCAATTACTATTATTGTCAAATATGAATGTGAGAAAATTACCTTTCATTTAGCACTTTTGATCAATGTGGAATAGCACAATTTATATTACATTATTGGCACTGTTATGTTGAAGCTTCGGAAAGTAATATGACTGAAACAAGCTGAGGACAAAAAAGACAATTGACTCCTGACAAAGAATAAAAGAGAATTACAGGGAAAGCGAGAAAGGCAAGCAGAACACATAATTGCACTTGGTCTAAGCACATTTTTCCAACATATTTATAACAGCTATTTACCTTCTCAACTAGATAGTACAAAAAGAACAGCAATACCAAAAATGATGCCTTTGTCATTTCTCAGATGCAATAGCAGTGCAAAGATTTTCAGAGCTCAAGGCGAAACGGCATTTTGCTGTCTGTGTTTCCCCATACTCTAGCAATATGTTCATAGTTAAGGCCATTTGTTGTAATTAGGGTCCTTCTTGTGGCTGTTTGTGGTAGAACCGTAAGGCATCTACCTACATATGCCTTTATAATGCACCAGCACTATCCTAATGTGTGGTGTTCTGAGAGAGAGTATAGGTTAAAGTAACAATGTTGGTATTTGGCTTTCAGGAGGTATTACACACCATTCTTGAATATAATTGTTAATTTGGTCACTTAGAAATCATCAGAAAGTCACAGTTACACGTTTACTTACATTAACTTTACTTAATATTATGCATGAATTCACAGTGACGTTTCTAGGCCTGTAATCTCACCTTCACTCCCTGATAAGCCATATCCATGGTAATCACACAATTCACGAAGCCTATCATCTCATCAAACAACAAATACTTCTGGGTCAGAGAAATGGTTAGTATTGTGGAGAGGAGAAATAGGGAACATTGAATTTCAGGTGGGTCCACCCAGGTGTGCTCTGTAGTAAAATGAAAGTGGACAGGGAAAAGTGTGCCATTTGGGTACTTTCGGTTAGTGGGTGATGCTGAAATTAATGTGGATAGATGCTACACATTCATACCCTCAAAGAGCATTTGTCCCTTTCTGAAGTTATTATTATTGGGATATGTGATCACACCCTCATTAATTTGTGTTATTTTATAATTCATAATAACATTGTGATATTTGCACAAGGCACAAGTCAGAAGTCACTTTATTAGTTATGTGACATAGCACATATTATCATTGATGAGTGTCAAGTCATCATGGTGATATGGGTTGGTACCAGAAACAGGACATCAATCGGACATTTGCCATATTTTGACTGTACCTTAAATGCTTTTTAATATATTCAAAATTCAGTGTATTACATTTATAAGTTCCCAAATATGTAGCTGTATATATATATATACACACACACACACACACATATATATATATATGCGCTATGCTGAAAGTGATCGCCGGAAAGCACAGGCGCAAATAGAGCAACTTAACATGGAGATTGAAACAACATGCGGTGAGCTAAGTACTGAATGCACCAAATTGCGTGGTGACATGATGGCAAGGATTCAGAAGGAAGAGGATACAATTGGGAAGAGAAAAGCCTATAAGTTTCAAAGAGACAAAGCGGATTATGCTGAGGGGCGAATTTTTACATTTGCTAAAACATACGAAGCTATTAAAGCTAATAGAAGATCTAAACCAGCGTCCGTTGTTGGCCGCTCTACCGTGGGATCAGGAACAGAGGCAATTGTGCAATATGACACTTCTGAATCTAACCTAAGCTCTAGTGTTAATAGCGACTCTGATTCTAACACCTCTCAGACCACTTCGCAATTGGCGTTTACCAGGCTCACTCTGGCGGAGGAGCTCGAGTGTCTACGGAAAGACAGACGCGAACCTCTGCGTCCGAGAAATCAAACATCAGTAGGAACAAAATCCGCAACGCAAAACGCTACCAACGTCGCAAATCTAACGCAAGACACAAATCAGCAAAAAAAGAAGAGAAATGTCAGGAAATGGAACAGGAAGTGAGCAAGTCATTGGTGACTACAGGTACTGCCCTTTCCGTTATCAACCTCACGGACACTGTGTTTACTCAGTCTGAACTACGTATCCTATCCATGGGTCTTACGTTTTGTCCTCCCAGTGACTTTAATTATGCAGACATTCGGATAGATTTATATAAATACATCCGGAAATTAAAGTTGCAGAAACATTTTGCAGGGAGCAAATCACGTAAAATACCGGCGCAGACGGATGCGGGCAATCTGGGGCTCCAGGCTTGTGATGCCCCATGTCTGCAGGACATGGAAACTCTCAGAGTGGAACAATCAATGTCCCAGGCCGTATTGGAACAGACTGTTGGTAATATAGGGGGCCTTTCATCGTTTAAACCGCGCTCAACATATACTCCTGTCATGTTATATGACAACATTGACATTTTTCATGATACAACTTCTAAGGAAATCAAGGTGCTGTATTCTAAAATGCTTGGCAACAAAAAGAGAAAATATGCACAGAATGATCAATATTCAAAACTCATCAAGAAAATCCAGGAAAATCAAAATATCATTGTGAGACAGTCCGATAAGGGGGGCAATATAGTGTTGTGGCCACGACAACTGTATTTGAAGGAAGCCCTCTCACAACTTAACAATTCAGACTGTTATAGGCATAGTGACATCAGCCTGGTCAGGAAAGCCCAGGGGGATTTCTACACATTATTAATGGGATGGAGGTCCTATGGCCTTATTAGTCTTGATGAACTAAAATATTTGAAAAATGACAATCCGATTATGCCAGTAATGTATCTGATCCCGAAGGTACATAAAAATCCAGACAATCCACCGGGGGGACCGATCATTGCAGCATGCGGGGGATTGTTGGAAAAGACAACCATCTATGTGGATTCATTTCTCCAAGAACATGTACAACGGTTACCATCATTTGTTCAGGATTCCACTGACTTTTTGCGTAAAATTGAGGATGTAGTATGGGATCCTGAATGGTTTTTGATTACGTTAGATGTAACATCTTTATATATGAGCATAAACCACAAAGATGGTCTACGGGCCATCGAATTCTATTTGGGTCAGAGACAGATCATGATGGTTGAGCATAATCGCATGTTATTATCTATGATTTCATTCTGTTTACATCACAATTTTTTCATGTTTAACAACAGATACTACCAGCAGGTTAGGGGTGTTGCCATGGGGGCCTGTTTCTCTCCCAGCTATGCCTGTCTGCATATGGGCTACTGGGAGAGACAGGTCCTCTTTGGCGAACATGCTGCCATAACAACGAGTTCAGTGGTGCGCTGGTATCGTTTTATAGACGATGTGTTCCTTATTTGGAGGGGCACACATCTTGAAGCCGAGCATTTTATTGAGACTTTAAACTGTAATGACTACAATCTGGCATTCACTTCAGAGATTAGTCAAGTACAGGTGCATTTTTTGGATATGACAATTATGAATGACCAAGACAAACTGGAAACTAGGTTATACAGGAAACCTACATCAGGCAACACGGTACTCCATGCTAGTAGCCACCATCCTTCCCATCTCATACGCAGCATCCCCTATGGGGAGATGTTGCGCATTAGACGATTGAGTAGCACGAATGCCCAATGTCTCCAGGCACAGGAGGCCAGTAAAATTAGATTTCTGGCTAGGGGGTATCAAGCTATTCAAATTGATAAGGCAATTGCTAAAGCGAATGCCTTATCACGTAGTGAGTCCCTCCAACGCAAAAACACTTCAGGACCAGACACCTCCCAAGACCAACCAGCCAGGTTGATCTGGCCCTACAACAGGCAACATAGAGCGCTTAGGAAAATCATCACAAAGCATTGGGATCTTATTAAGTGCGACCCAATCATAGGTGAGAAACTTCCAACTAAACCTAGTATCACCTATAGAAAGGCATATTCAATGCAGGATGCCCTTGTTAAATCTAGTCCAGAAATTGTGTCACGCAATAATTGGCTGGACAAAAGTAAGGGCTTTAGGAAGTGCTCTACCTGTAAAGCCTGTCAACACGGGCTTAACAAGACAGAGTTTACGGTCGCATTTTCCACTGTTGCCCGGAAGATCAAGAAACAGCTAACCTGTAAAAGTGAATTTGTGGTATATGTGCTGGAGTGTCCGTGTGCCCTGCGTTATGTAGGTAGTACCAAGCTACAGGTGCACAAAAGGATACTCCAGCACATAAGGGCCATCAATACCAGTGACCCGGCATATCCTGTTGCGCGTCACTTCAAGGAGTGCCATAACAATGACAGCGCCCTGTTGAGGTATTATGCCATTGATGATGTGGGCCCACTGAGAAGAGGAGGGAATAGAGAGGGTGCACTAAGAAGATTGGAGACTAGGTACATACTGGAAATGGACAGCAGAGCTCCAGGAGGATTAAACTCCACGGAAGATTTTTATACCTGTCTTTAAACGCTATATGATGGTGATTTCACCACTCCCTTGTGTTTGGATATTGATCCTTGATATAGTGGGGTATCGGTATGTTTGGGAACAAGGTAGTCTGTACAAATTAGTGGTGCTAGTCAAAAACAGCTTCCTGTTTAATCTAGGTCCTGAGTATGTCCATTATGCCTATTGACCATATACGTTATCATAGCCCATGCTTGGGCTATAAGAGTGTATAGCATTCAGGGAGAATGAATTTAATCTTTAAGAATCATACCACTGATAAGAGGAAAACAAAGTTTCATTGAAAATGGTTTCCAAAAGGGAAAACAAAAGAGAAAAAAAGAGAGAACAGAATATATTTGTGCACATATCACGGTTTTTAATCACTGCGTGCTAGTGTTTGTTGTAATGTTATGTAGATCTTGGTTATAAGGTAGGGGAGGCTGCGATAATGTATTTAATTAAGCAAATTCTATCTCCTCCCCAGCCGACTTCAACGACATAGACAGAAATGACTCCTTTTTAAGATGTGCAAGTTGTACATTGGATAAATCTTTTTAAATGACTGTTACTACTTAGAATGCATTTAAGCAATCATAACCCAACGTTATTTATAACCTATGATTACATGGCCATTTTGGAGAGGTGTAAATATATTAATTAGTAGTGTATATATATTTTGATGTACTCTGAATTGAAAATTGTGTAAATATTATGATTTGCACTAGTTCAACACTGATTGTATTTTGCACATAGCTAATTTGCACATTGCCTATTTTTATTCAAGGGATTTTCCCGGAATGAGTGGCATTTTCTACCTAAACTCAAATTCCATGTCTAGCTTTGCACATGCTAATTTGCACATTGCTCATTTATAGTCAGGGGATTATCCCGGAATAAGTGGCATTTTTGCCTAAATCAGTCTTTCATGTCTATCATTTGTTGATAATATCATGTGGTGAGGTCTAACCAATGACACATCAAAGATCACTTGCACTAGCACTTTAAATACTGCTTCCCCTTTTGCATGCGTCATGTGACCAAGGCCTCTGTGAAGGCCGAAACGTTATGCTGAGGTGCGCCTTCCCCACGACTTAATAAAACTGCTCACCTGCACTTGGGTCTCCTCTTCATTTCTGCGCCAAAGGTATCCGTGACTGGGCTCCAGGCGAGAGAAAATGTTGATTTTCTCATATATATATATATATATATATATATATATATATATATATATATATATATATATATATATATATATATATATATATATATATATATATATATATATATATATATATATATATGTATATATATATATATATATATGTATGTATATATATATATATATATGTATATATATATATATGTATATATATATATATATATATATATATATATATATATATATATATAAATATATATATATATATATGTTAATTACATTATGCTATTATGCTTTATTTCAGGGCCGGCTTGCCATTTGGCCACGCTGGCTTTACCCCAATAGAGTAAAGACTAGAGGGACGTTCACAGTATAATGAGCTGCATGACCCAACAATGTCCTCATGGCCACATTGAACTTTTTTGCTAGAGTTGATTTTGGTTTCCAGTCCTGCCCCGCTCAATTTGTACAAATGTGGAATGCAACATATTAAAAAATAGCAACTGTACAGTTTCTTTACTGGAACTTCTTCCATTGCGTCATCTGTCTCTTCCTGATGGCATCATGGTTTCTACAATCCATTCGGTCCTGGAAGTCACCCAAAACACTATGTACAGTTACAAGTGTTCAAAATAATTCTTCTTCAATAAAACCTTCTCTAGGATGTATTGTAATGTTTCTTGGAGCCACCTTAGCAATACAATAAATAAATAATTATCTACATTAAATAAAACATCCTTCTACAAATAAAATGAGTAACATTCTTAGGCTGGATATTGAATGGAAGCTGTAGTTCACCATTATGCAGGCTGCATGGTGATGTAGGGTTATTGACTGTAGAGTCAAACCAACCTCTTTGTGCTTGCGCACAGACTAGCAAAGAATGGCAACTCACGGGATATGGCCTGCGGCCTCTCAGCTGCATACTTTAACTTAAAAATGAGCAAATATGAATACAATTAAAATAATGAAAGTTATATTATATTTTTCCTACATATCAGTGTGGTGTATTATAGTGTAATTTATGTATTTATAAAGTGAGCGTAACACTGGTAATTTAGCTCAGTGGTTATGTACTTGCAGTGGGCTCCTGAGTGTAACCTTCAGGTAGCCTGTTTTTGTCTTAGTAGGGCCGGCTTAGGGGTCCATTAGGATGACGGGCGGACTTTGCCCGCCCGTCATCCTATCGTAAATCAGGACCGCCCGCCATAAGGGCGGGGGTCCTGGGGGTGCCATTAGGATGTGCCCGCCACAGTGGCGGGCACATCCTGTATTTTCAGCATTGTACCCCCTATGTGCACCCCCCACCTGTACTTCACTCTGGGGGCCCAGCAGGGGGCCCCCAGAGTGAAGACCGCATGCCTTTCCGTGGCGGCAGCGCCGCCGCGGAAAGGCACTGCACACCTCACATCATAATATGTCTGGCGGTGTCTATTAGACACCGCCACCATATTATTCCTTTTCCGCCCCGGCCGCAAGGCGACCGGGGCGGAAAAGTGGCGGGCGGTGTTTCCCTCTGTTGCGGTCCCCCCCGCCATTGTAATGTGGCGGGGGGGGAAAAGGGTGGCGGCGGGCATCTATGTCGGGCAGATCGCCACCACCACCATGGCGATGGCGATCCGCCCGACATTGTAATGGACCCCTTAGTCTTCAAATTTTTTAAGTTTTAGAAACATAGAGGTGTGTAAAAAAAAAAAAAACATTCTGGGCCAGATTTACTAAGCCTTTGCATTGCCCTTGCATTTCGCAAGGTGATACATGGGCAATTAAAAGGCATATTATTTGGGATTTACAAAGCCACACAAGGCCTGATCTGCATGGCCTTGCTAGGCTTTGTAAAGAAATGTAGCGCAATGCTGTGGCTTGCACTGCATCACATAGCTTGGTGGTAGATGAGTGGTGCACCGGCATTCGCAAGCAGCTGCCCATGAATTTCATGCAATTCCAGATTTACTGTGATTTATAAAGCTGGAATTGTGCGCAATCAGTGTGCCTACCATAGAAAGGTATATTGAGTAAAAATATCTTTATTTCCTTGTTACTTCCCCTTTCTATGCATGATGCTTCACACATAGAAAGAGGGACTATCCCTTTTAATTTTTTTGAGCAGAAAGGTACCTGCACTAAACAATTCAGTATTAACACAGGTAGCCTTGCAGCATGACACAAGGGTGCCTGTGTTGGCGATAGGCAGTCACACATGCGCAGCTGGGAAGGAGCTGATGAGCGCCATATCTTGCTGCACCTTGCTGCACTGCATTACGCAAATACTTACTACATCTGCCCTCTGACTTTAATCTCTAAGTGAATGAGTCAGCTGCACAAACTGTCAATATAGTTTGAATACTGCTGTGTCTTTGCACCTAAATGCCATAGAGTTAAATCATAAAATATTTCTACCCTGGTTTTGCTTCCTTTGCAGCATTGTTCATAATGCACTGGAGACAACAGTTCTGATAAACGTGTATTTGACATGTCGAAGGCTTCTGATTATTTTTTTTGCAGAGTTTTATATAGAGCGAACTTGATCCGAACTGAATCAGGTCTCAGAGCGCTTTACATAGCACCCTTTACTTTATATGAGGACACACATTCATTTTTGTTAGGCACGGGGAGATTAAGTGAATTGCCCAGAATCACAGGATGTTTGGCGTCGTGACCGAGACTCGAACCCAGATCTCCAGGTCCGAGGTCGAGCGCCCTAGCCGGATGCTTGCTAAAGTATTAGCACTATCATCAGGTGGTTAAATTATCAAACAGTCAGATCTGCATGGCATTGCAATAGATCTCGAAAACCTCAGCTGAGGTCAGTATATTAGAATGCCCATTGTTGGTGACAGTTAGAGAAGCAGGTGTGGGCAATGGCAGGGCCGTAACACAAGCCCCTGCAGCAGTGCTTAATTTGTAATAAAATATGTACCAGCAGTGCCCTCACTACAAGGACACTGCAGCTTTAACCATCCATTGCCTTGCCAGCACTGTCAACGACAATACCTATGCAACTACCAACCATAACACTCCTACAAGTGTGTTTATTCAGAATATTCAGGTCCCCAAAGCTAAAAAAATGTGTTGGGTGTCAGGAATTAATCGTTTTTAATGTATATTGAATTAATAAACTGCTGTTGTTCTGCCCATCTCTAAATTGCAGACAGCGCCACCATGTGGCAGACTGTTATAGTGCTGGTGTTCACAATGAACTGGTGGTGCTGAGCACCGGCACCCACTTGCTCAATTTAAGCAAGGCTGGAGCCCCTGCAGCAGAGGGAGCCCCCGCCGCCCTTCAGGGGCCCCTAATTAAGCCTAAGACCTATGAATATTTGTGAGATACGAGAGTCTCAGGGCGCCCTCACCACTTTCTGCTGGGCTGGGTAGGGGGCTTGCCCCTGGGAAAGAAGACCTGCATTTTAGTCTCCACTAGATGAGTGGCCATTGTAACACTACTCTCGTGTTACCTCAGAAAACACTCCTCTGTAGAGGAATGCCCCAATAATGCACTTGGAACGGTAGCACGCATAATATTATCACATTAGGAAAATGCTCAGTTGTTTGTGAAAGATGCCTCCATCTAATTGGTGAGTTCCCATGGCAACTCTTTTTACAGTGCATAACTTTCTTTAACAAATAAACAACACATCGGTCACATTTAGGTATCCAAGCGCGGATGGTCAATTAAGCAGAATTTATGGCATGTAAGCAACACAAATTATAGGTAATTAAGATAACCTTTAACTGCATATGAGATCAGGATATTATTTCTTTTGAATTTTTTCCTTAATTGTTAACATTTTCTTCTTGACACGCAGCCAGTGGAGATATTGACAAAGTATCTTCACAAAACATTTACTCTTGTGACAAAACAATTTTGCAAGTGGTAAGCAGCAAGTTAGAAAATACACCGCTGTGAAATGTGCGTTGCCTTAGAAATCTCTGTGAATAGACACGTTTTCGAAAGGTACTCCTGAGATTAGCTGTTTTGATAATTTTTTATACCTACTTTTTTGTAAACTGAGTGAAACTTGAAATTAAAAATGTCTCTACTCGTGTAATCGCAAATTTGCAGAAGTGACACCTCTGATTTAAGTAAGTATATTCTCTGCAACTTCCATTTGTCCTTATTAAAATGTGCTGAATTTATCAACATTTGATTGCTGCTCCACAACCTTATGTATTGAGGTAAGTGAAAGGATTTATTCAGAGTTTTGATTAAGCACCCCATATTTTCCCATAAACCATTGTGTAATTATTCCACCCAAAAGCGAATTGAGTGAATTTTGATCCATGTCCTTTTGGGCCAAAAAGCTTACCTCGGGAAATAGCAAGATGGATCGACTGACAATAAAAAATGATTCAATTATTTCAAAGATTAAAATGATACTTGCTATGTGAAAAAAACATAAAGTGGCCTATGAAAAAACTCCATGGCAATAAATTAACAAGTGCTATCACGCTTATTCCAGATCAGTCGCATTATTAGCATGTGGTACCTCGCTATAGAGACAATAAGTACTAAAAAACGCTCCTGCTTTATTTGTTAAGCTTCAGCCACTGTGCACAAGTAGATGAACATAAAGAATGCTATCTTATGCCAGAATGATTCTACAATGAACATGTATTGACATCATGCCATCATATGGAAGGAACTGATATTGCTTGAAAGGTACAGCATATTAGGCCAAGTACTACTGTCATATGGAAGGCATTACATAATGGGCCTAGTGAAACCACGTCAGGTACTGCCACTCCTTGCATGTATACTGACTTAAATATACAAGATACTGTATTATTAACCCATTTTCAATCTTAAAACAAATTATACAAGATACTGAGATTGCATGTGAAAAAAATCATTCAGCGATAAAATTATGTTCGGCATTATCTTACACTATTACATTTAAAACTTTTATACTCTCAAGTAAGGTCTTATCAATCTCAGTTTCTGTTCATGTGCTGCCCTTTTCCGGGGTGATAAAGTGCTTGTGCTTCAGAATTCATGACACAAATTTAACAAGGCCTGGTTCTAGATGGGCTATCTCAGTTTATTAATAATGCTTCCAGTTCGAGGACAATAAATTCAAGTGAGCTACTTCCCTTGTGGAGGAAGGTAGATCACTTGGAGAACGGAACACTCAAGTGATAGACCCAATGATGATGCTATCCACCAAACCACACATGCATCGAATACATATACACTGCAAACTGTAAAAGTGTGGTTGAGGGACTCCTAAACATCTTTCTTAAAGCTCTGGAACTTTGACAAATGTGATTCATTTCCTTTGATAACAACTTTATTACCCTTCAAAGCTGAATGATTCTCTGCTTCTATCTCCCTTCCTTTTTTGATGATACAAGGCACTGCCATCATATTTTAAAGCACTACCATCATATGCAGCCATCAAATGTCACATACTGCCATCACACCGCAGGCAACCAGTGAAATCATATGTTAGGGTATTTTGATCATATTTAGGCAATTGCCATCATATGCCAAAATATTGCCAGTAACTGACAGTATATCAGTTTTATGTGAGGAGGTTAGCATTATGTGACTTGTTCTGTAATTGTATGCCAGGATATTGCTGGCATTAGTTGGTGTACTCTTATTATATTTAAAGGCTGTACTGGCTTATTCCATGGAATGAACATTCATTATATTACTGTATTTGACAAAGGTGTTATCTGTGCCCTGTTTATCATCTTAAATATGGGATGAATCGATGGGCTTCTTATGATGCAGAGGTGCTTGTGATTTGTCAAGCACGTAGAATAATTGCAATATTAAATGCAGGACATTTCACAGTAACAGCTCTTCAGCTGGCCACGTACATTCAACCATGGTTTTGTCCGAACCAGATACTGTACTAACAAATCAGCTAATAAATATGATCTGCTAAAATTACCTTGCCCTAAATATCTTTTATTAAAATATCAACCCATTGGAGTTAACAATGGAAATCTACACCTGATGAAAAATGTGTTAATTATATTTAAGGTCAAGATTCATATATAGATATACGTCAGGCGATATTTTTGTTATAGATATTCTGATTTACAACCCCACTCAGTTTCCAAGACAGGATATTAAGTGGCATTTGGCTACTTTTCTGCAGAAGAAGGTTTTAAAGGCTCTGTTGCATCTGAAATGTCTTCAAACTGGATCATATCCACTTGGGGGTTCTATGCTGTGAGGTCCTAATAATAGAATGTACTCTCATGATGGGTTTAGCTCCCCACAATAGCTTCACAGCAGGCCCCCATTATAACATTGAAGCAAAGCAGATTTCAAAGATTATATTTGAAGAATATTCCATGGTATTTTATTTTTATTGAGTTCAAGGAGGCAGAATAATGCTTTGGATTGTCTCTTGAATGAGAGTGTTCCTCATAGGAAACTGAAAATTAGTCAAAACAGTCCATACAGTTAAAATATTAACTCAAGGTGCCTTCTGTGTTCGTGTGATCCACATTTAGTTGTATACTTTTATAAAAACTAAAGCAGTGAAAAAGACAACTAGCACTTACAGAGGGCAGGTTTGATGTATGAATTCTTTTTTTAATGTAATGTCGGCTCTCTGTCTTTAAAATAGGCGATGCCACTGTGAAAAAGAACTGCTTCTGCGAATGTTAACCTCACAGTATTTCATAGTTTTATTGGTTCTCACAGATATTAACACTCATTCGCATTCTCTCTTTGCATACTGCATGCCAAAATACATTTTCGTTTTAATACCCTTTGGCATGGAGTAATGTACTGCATTACTAGATTCTTTGAAACAAGTATTATCCATCCTATAAAATCTGAAAAGGGCAGACTAACCTGTCATGGAGTTCCTTTAATAGGCTCTCTCCTCCAGCTTCAGTCCAGTTCTCAGTCTGATATGGACTAATGTTGAAACAACTTCACAACAATACATTCCAGGCTCGAAATGACATCCACTTCTCAAGTCCAATCTTCTCTTGTTCCTCGTGAGTGTATGCTAGTTATCAAAATAATAATGTCAATCTATTATCATTATTATTATCATCATCATCATCATCATTAATATTGTCATGATCATCAGCATCAGCAGCATCATCATGATCATCATCATTACTATTATCATCATCAGCAGCAGCAGCATTATCATCAGCATGATCATCATTATTATTGTTAACAACAACAATACAATTAACCATTGGTAAGGTGCTCAACAAGAACATAATTGTCTCCTTGCGCTGAAATCATGAAAGCTAATACTAAGCACTCCCTTGATCTCCCTTCAATCAACTATTTCATTTATTAAGACATGCACAGAGTGTTTTGCACTATAGTGAAATTATTGTAGGCCTAGCTTTTTCTGAAGGACACGTTTTGCTCAATGGAAGTCAGTGTGTTTGAGGTGCAGCTACAATTTCCTTCCAATGTGTTGTCAATAGCATACTCACAATGTGCACACTTTTCAGGCTGAGCACCCCTCCGGCAGAAGCGTTACCCAAGAGAGCCATGGAGAACATTTCAGAAATGGGCGCAATAACCCCCACCCTTTCACCCCGTAGCTGCTCTGAGCCCCTCAATAGGCTAAGAAAAACGCCAAGCTTCCGTTGAAGGTCCTTTCTGAAACAGTTTAAAAATTGATCATAGGGTTGGCGTTAGTCCAGGACATGATTCCTCTGCAAATGGTGATTGCAAATACCTGTTCGCAGACCACTAAGGCAGCGGTCATCTTTGATGGATCCCTGGGGTTGTGGGAGGGAAGGTGCAGAACAGGAAGCAAGTTTTGGGGGATTTGTTCGTAATGGGGAGGAGATAAGGGGCAAAAATAAATCTCCATGGCTCTCGGCCAAGGCTGGAAAATGAAGCTGTCTCAACACTGACAGATGACAAGCTACCTGTCGTTAACTCTGATCTTTAAGATGTGCCCCCACGAGACACTGGCCTTCAAAACAAACACTGCCCTTCTTAAGCACTCTCTCTTCTGTGGCACCTTTTAAAGCAATTACACACCCAATGTTTACCCAACTAATGTGTACACTGTATATTTAAGATTACATCAAAATGACACCTCCAATTCACTTAAACTAATAATTAAGGTTTAGTTAAGGTTGTTAACAGGGGACAGTAGTCGCTACTACAGAAAACCCAAAATGTCTAGAAATTCACTAGTTTGCGCAGTAATGCAACCTTAATTCCCACCCTCACCATATACTCTGTAATCTCACAGAAGTCACCTGCCATTCCAAAATGCACCATTATTTACTTCACTAATGATACTAATAGTTGCCAAGAGTGAAAATTAACAGGAACACCAACAAATAGTTCCAGACCTGCAGTTCAACCGTATCCTTTAAGGACCCTTTGCCTGCTGTGGAATGACACATGATAGGGATAGGAAAACGTCTATGGATCAGGTCATCCTTATCAAATGCAAACAAATGTGCAGTTAACGATTCATTTAAAAAAAATGTTTTATTAATAATAAGGTATTAAAAAAATCCTTGACATATAAATAATAAAAAAAACATTTTTTTCTTAAAATGACTTCTTAATTCATCTTTCTGCCAGTACAAAAAGGTGCCACAGGGAAATACAGAAACATTATCATTCATCGAGGACAACCTTTATTGGGGAACTTCGGATCCCAAAAGGCACCAAAGAGTCCTTAGCATATAAATATACTGAGAGAAACATTTTTAAATTACTTCTTACTTCATCTTTATGACAGTACAAAAGGTGCTTCCAGTAAGTACTTAAAACATTAGCATTCATCAAGGACAACCTTTTCAGGGGAATTCCAGATCCCCTAAATTTCTTCAATGCACCCAACCTTTGAATATAGAGCTCTTCTAATTTTCTTTTGCGATCCATTGTCATTATCCAGGTTTCAAATGTGGGAATGATTGGAGATTTCCACTTTTTGAGAATTTGCGACTTCGCACCTGGGACGCAATAAAAAAGTGCTGTTGCTGTCTCAGCTTTAATTGACAATTAGAGGTCAGAATCCCAAATAATCCCCCTGTAAGTCTGGTTCTATGTGAGTTTGTAGCTGTGCACCCAAAAAAACGATAATATTGTTCCAAAAAATTAATAGCTTGGGACAGAAAAACCAAATATGTATCCAATCACCTCACAGATGCCCACATCTAAAGCATTTAGGGGACGTGGCTGGAAACATTTGCCTCAAACGATGAGGGGTATAGTAGAGTGCCCACTTAGAATAGAAAGCCATATGCTTAAAGTGCGCTCCTTGGATGGCCTTTTTGGCCATACGTCTGCCCCAAATAGCAAAGTCCATTGGATTTTTCCCTTATTCATTGCAAAATTGAGATAAATGCTGTGAGGGTGGTCAACTAATGCAATTAGAAATACAATACTCCATAGCAATTTCCTAGCCCCACAAGTTTAATCAAAAATGGGCTTTGCTGATATGCACTAAACTTATGCTAGATGCCAGAATATAGGCCCATAGATGATTATAGAGCTGAAGATAGAAAAGTGCAAGGGACAGGCGATATGTTAGCGTTATCCTCCACCACCTGTACCCAGGTTTTGATATGCTTCGCTAGTAGAAATTTACCAAAACTGTGATACCATGCCTTCCCCCATTTTTTGATAGTGCTACATTGCAGGGAAAAGCCTGTTAGCCCGCATTCCTTCAGTGGCATCTGGGGTGCAGCAGAAGGAACCGCTATTCTTCTTGGAGGTGTGCTAACTTGATTATAACTACTTGCAGGAACTTATATTGGGAGTGCTTTGGCAGTATGGGGATTTTTAAAAAGGCTGGTAACCGAGCACCGGACTCAGTAAGCATGCTATGCAAATAAAATCAATTCAAAAGGGAAGTCTCTGAGCCAGCACAGTTTAAACAATCAAGAAAGGTGGCTTGATAATACTTCCTCATATGGGAAAGTGCCAGCCCACAAAATTCAATGAGAGCTGACTTGTAGTAAGCTTTGTGCAGGACTTCTTCCCTTGCCAAAATAAATAGAGCATCATTTGATCCACCGCTATAAAAAATATTGCCGAACTGTGATCAAGATATTTGAGAAAACAAAAATGAACAGTGGAGGAATTGACATTTTGATAAGTGCTACTCGCCCTACAATAGATAACAATAAATTGTGCAAGCTTGTTAAAATTGGACGTGCCTTATTAAGGATAGTTGTAAAGTTCAATTTAAACAGATCTAGAAAGTCGTGAGAAAATACCCGAGTACCTTATAGTGCGAGTAGCCGACAAATGCTGTTGCAAGTCTGTAGGTAAAATCGTAATGATTTCCGTTTTGGCTCTTGTGGCAGTCATACTGATTTTTCCCCTTTAGCTACCTAAATTCCTGAGTCCATTGCTGCACCTATATCTCCGAATTGTCCATTGACCTGCCCTTTGTTATCCCATCCAGAATATACTATACCTCCATGATTCAGGATAGGCTTGCTGAAGGATAAGGTCAGAGAGTAAGCTGACAACAGACTGGCTATTCTTGCGCTCCTCAGGTATCCCAGTAAATATCATATTAGATTGACTCAATCTATTCTCAGCATCATTACATTCATCTGAAGTTCTATCAGTTCAGCCTGCAATTTATCAGCCAGAGCTTCCTGGTGAGGCTTAGTGTCTTCTAAATCGGAGACTCGTTGTTCCACACTGAAAATCTGTAAGCTGCTGCATGTTAGACTGAATTAAGTTAAGTTGCAGTTCTGTTTTTTTACGCGACTCATCTTAGGAGATTTTCATTTGTTTTAGATCCCCTAAAATTTGATGAAGGAGCATGTTCATTGGAGCCAATGTTCCTGTGGTACCTGTGTCGTTCTCCTGTCTGCCTTCCCATACCATAGGTAACGATGGGGCAATACTTACTAAGTTTAAACCTGCTGCACTCTCATGAACCTCTGAGATTGGATTGGCTTTTGGGGACAAATGTCCCCCTTCCTTCTGCCAGAGCAACTTTTAAACTCTTAGGGGGAGACTTGGTGCAGGGCAAGCAATCCCAGATATCCATGCAGGCTAAAACCAGCGGCTCTTCGTCCCCAGACACACTACGCATGGATCTTGCAAATGGTAAAGAGGCTAGGATGATCACAGTGGGGAAGCCGCTGGACGGTCCAAAAAGAGTTGAAAGAGTGTCAAGTCAAATTCCCAACTACTCTTCAGGAACAAAGCTATTACAAACATACCCCTTGTTCGTCAGTATTAACAATTCATGTTTTCTGTGACTGCACTAACTACAAAATTCCGTCATTCAAACTATCTCACAGACAATAGCTCTCTTAGGGGCAGATGTATCAAAATACCTATTCGCGATTCTCAAATAGCGAGTTTTTTGAGAATCGCTATTTGAGAATTGCAAAATGGAATGTATCTACAAAATCGGAATTTTTTAGCGATTTCCTAAAATTCCTTATTTGCGAATAGCAAATTGCGAATTCGCAAATAAGGAATAATTTCCCATTCATTTCTATGGGCCAGGAGGCCCATAGGAATGAATGTGAAGTTATTCTCAATTTGCGATTCGCAATTTGCTAATCGCAAATTGGGAATAATTTCAAGGGTGCAGGGGTGTCTTAAGGACACCCTGCTGCACCCCTGAAATGTACATGTGTGCGCATATGGCGCACATACATGCCCTAAGGGCATGTATGAGCGCCACATGGCACCTTTACAAATGACAAAAAGTGCATTTGTAAAAGAAATCGTAAATTACCACCAACTACAAGTTGGTGGTAATTTGCATAAAACAATGAATATATATGTTTTGGTAACTATTTATATGCATTAGCAAATAATTTTCAAAAGCATAAACCAAACATGATGGATTTTTATGCACATCATACAGTGAGTGTTGTGTATTCCACTGACATAGCTGCAGAGAAGCTACTTCTAATTCATTATTCATATTATTGTTTTCAGTGACTTGCACCTCTACAATAAAACCTCTCATCCGAAGTATAAAAAGTCTTCATCAGAAATGGCATGCAACATTTATGTATAATTCATGTGCTCAACAGTGGAAGGGAAGCAAATGCATTGTTGACTGATTTATGTTGGAAAAAGACTTATGGAATTTATCCTCGACAATACATAATTTATCATATACACGAAGCTGATTAGGTCACTTCTATTTTTTTCCCACATATCTTTCACGTGTGGCATGTTGAGAACTATAAATAACATTGTAATGCAATGCATCAGCTTCACCCATCATTGGGAATTTACACATACCGACTCATAATTAGATTTATAATTAATGTTTTCAATATTAACCTGAGGTTTCATTCAAACTAGCTACTGAGAAACAAAGATGTCCACCTTCACATATAATCTAAAATACATTTTTTGCACGTTCCTGCTTTAACTATATTCTACTGGAGGACCACATCGGTGTTCATATTAAGTACAGCTCACTATGTAATATCGGTTTTTATTATTTAGAGTGCTTGTTAAATGTATTATTCAAACATATTTAAAGTGTGAACCGGTCTTTAATTCATCTGGGATACATTTTCTATCCTCTGCATAAAAATACTTAGAGGACGATGTTTATGTGTTTTACTTGTTTACTTAAGGCATGAAATACATCGGTCAAAGATGCCAGGCAAGCATGGATGGTGCTTTGAATCCTGCGTCTAGAAGCAGAATTTAATTAGTTTCTAAACCTAAAGATGTAAGTGGTGGCTGGTTTAACCCCTTCGCTGCGGGGGTAATTCCCCCGCTGTGCTGGGGGGAGGGGGACGCGCACAGCGCCCGCATGCTCATGACGAGTTCAGCTCGTCATGAGGCACGGCGCTCCCGTGCTCATGACGAGCTGAGCTCGTCACCGGTGCACCGGCTCCCGTGAAACGCTCAGCACAGCAGGGGAATTCTCCCCGCACCTGAGCGTTTCACGGGCCATGACGAGCTGAGCTCGTCATGAGCACCGGAGCGCCGTGGCTCGTCATGAGCATGGGAGGGGTTAATGGTATGCAAGCTAAGTTGCAGAATCAAAGCCTGACCAGGCCAGGTGGTGTATTTACCCTTCTAGAGAGAGACCCTAAAACAGGCCACCAAATAGTACAATTTAAGTCTCAGATGTTTTGATGACCAGGAAGTTCCCCAGGCTGGGTATGGTGGCTTAGTGGACTAATGTGCCTGCTGCAGGGGCCTGTGTTCATCTTCATAGTCACAGGGTCAAATCCTGGAGGGTCCACTCAGCCTTTCATTTTTCTGAGGTCAATAAAATGAGTACCATTGAGTTGGGTAACAAAAACATCCGTTATTCAGCGCCAAGATTTTTTTGGGTGAATGTGCGCATTACAAATACACATGTTGAGTTGAATCAAACAACACAGATGACTTCTGGGGATGCTATCAGGAAACCTTCAACTCACAGCTTTGGGTGTCAAACAAGAGACACCTTACTTTCTTGCCCAAGTGAGGTGACCCAAGTATCTAACCACTGACACAAAAAAATAATGGTTTTAAGGTAATGATGGCGTTAGTAGAACAATTAAAAGGAAAAACGAGTACAACAGACAAGCGAGGCAGTATACGTAGAACCAGAGGACAAAATATGATGCATGCAAAATAATAAAATAAAACAATATTTCACAGAATTAGTGGTGAATCCATAGACTATCACTCGAGAAGCATTGGTGGGAGGACCAGTTATTAGAATCACAAAGGCCAAGTACAGAAAAGTAAGAGAGTGACCTACAAAGATCTTTATGTTTCAACTAGGCAAGAAGATTGGAAGAGCGCAATTTCCATTTGGCCATCAAATTCTACATTTCTGTCCAGTGTGGGCAGTGCTCCATAATGAACAAATCATTGCAAGCAAAAACTCAATACCACCTACAAAATTAACTGACCTGAATTCTGGAAGGAAATTAGGTAAATGAACAATGATAATAACTAGTGATATGCAAGATGGCATTTTCATCCAAGCCACCATCTTGCATTAAAACTGTTATGTCGAAATGGCATCTACATGCTATGTTAGAGGTGCATGGCCAAACGGGAACATCCCGAAAAGTGGCCTTTAATTGACCACATGTAAATTAAATATGAGATTGTTAAAGAAGTTAAAAGTGTTAGATTAAAAGAAGTAATTTATTGACTGGAGGTTAAAATGATATTGGTATGTGCCTATTATCTCTGAAAGCTTCTACTTGGGTGCCTTCCTCTTACAATAGTTCAAGGAAGGTGCTAAATTATCCTGACATGTGGGGAACCTGAAGGTTTTGGTTGGCCTGATTTTGAAACAGCAGAATATTGTTTTGTCCTATCCCTTAGGTAAAATTACCTAGAAAACAGTTTTTAAATAAGAACAATCATAGCGTGAAAACCACAAAGAGGTAGCTAATCATAGCCAATAGCAATATGTTTGGGCCACGTTGTATGCACATAGTTGAGTTAATTTCAGTTGACAACATATTGTAAGTAGATGGACAAAGTAGTTAGATTAGTTATGTATGTTTTAATAACTATTGTGATCAATGAGTGAAATATTATTGTTGCAAACATTTTCGTGGTATGTAAAAATCAAGGAAACAAATGACATATATTGACTATGGCTTCCATGTCTATTTCTCAAGAAGCTTCCTCCAACAACCTAGGCATCTAGATGAGTCCAATTCACCTTGAAGGAGAAGCTGGGTCAAAGTCTCATCATTGATTTTAACAATGTTCATATCACTGGGAAACACAGATATGTATTTATTTTCTCTCAAGGGGTGTGCCTTATATGGGACCACCTTTGCCCCAAACACATTTCAGATACAGGATGAAGGTATTTTAACTGAAATTATCCAAAATAGCTCACAGGTCTCATTGATTACCCTTCCCATTTAGCCATGCTGGAACCTAGGATCTGTACTTGCAGTACATCAACCAGTCTTGATCACAGATCTTCTCTCTGGTAAACCACTTGGCCTTTTCTGTTCAAGAAACTTTCTTCAGAATTCAGGAATAACAGTCCATGCTTTAAAAACATAAGTATTATAATATTTTCTGATGTTTAAAAATAATCTATCATCCTTGAAGTGAAAAGAAGAAAAGCATGCAGAGGGGTATTTAAATACTGACTCATTGGGATTCTGCCCTCTGTACTCTGTACACAAAAGATTCAAATCTCTTGACACCCCTCTCAATTCAGGCAACAAGAACACTTGGTGCTGCCTTATTGACATGTGCTTCCCATGTTCCACAGAACAGTGTGTGGTTTTCAGATTTTATAAACAGTTGTCAGAATTGTTACGCAACATTGCGATATGACTCTGGGAAAATTCAAAAGAAGGATCATAGAATATTTCAAGAAAATGAATAGAAAGAAAAGAAAGACTTTCTCTTACAGTACTCTATACTTGTTTAAAATCTGTTCATAGTCTTTATAATACCGTATTAGCATGCGTAACAGGGATGTGGATGGGAAAATTGAACATGACCACATGGAAAGTCCCATTGTTTTAGCTCATTCAAATATTAACTAAGTATTCATTTTGTTCGAATGTTCTACTGAAGTGTAGGGCATCTCGTTTGAACTCACGTTTTGCTGCAGGATCCCTTCTTATGGATGCGCTGCGCCAAAGCAGCCCCCGCCCGTAAATCTGCAGAAAAAAATGATCTGGAAGCATTAGAGGAGGATAGGTGTGGATTTATATCACATTTCTAAATGAGAGAACAGAACTAAGGCGAACTAAATCCGCCTAAATCCCTTTTATTTCTTTGACATTTCGGATTCTAGGCTGGTGCATTAGTCTTCCTATGGAGTTGATCTGCTGTTTGCACAATGGACTTTCACTTTCAGGAGCCACATCTTATCCTGAAAAGCAATGTTGACTTGCTAATAAATGAGACAACCACCACAGTGAAAAGCCCTGTCAATCAAAGCACGCTTAGCAATATTTTCTCAGTTTATGCTTTCACTGTAAACTTTCTCAACATTGTTGTGCACTTATGTGAAGCTAATTGTACACAGATTTATTTTTCAGTCCTTTTCCTTTTTTGAAAAATGGATCTCAATCAGAGAAAAAACTTCGGAAATGAAACCTGTGATGTTTGTCTAATAAAAACATAAAAATGCTTCAGTTTTATTTTGTCAGATGAGGGAAGACTGCAAATGAATTAAACGCATAACAGGGCACAGTAAATAGTTTTAGGCAAAGAGAGTAATCCGATCATTAGTGTGTTTGCATGGTTTGTTTTTTGGGTTGTACACTCGGGTAGGTTAAATGTATTGTACAAAAGAGAAAAATTGCTCTGTGATTAAAACTGAGAACAGCCCGATTATAAAAGTAATTTTCTTTTTGGTTCTTGGGCCTATCCACTTTTCGATATTTTCCAGTTATCTGATTGTCATTGCCAAGATTGCTCAGCCAGTAGAAATGATGATAGTTAAATATATTCAATCATTCCCCTCATTTTCGAAGGCGTAGTGATGCATATTTGAGACTAACAAATGTGAGGCAAATGAGACCGTCTCAATTTTCGAAGGTCTGGTGGCTGTGGAACAGCACAACATTTGCTCACAATTTAGCACTGCCTGAATCACCGAGGCTTCTTTAAAGTACATATGGCAATTTGTATTACTTGGCTAAGCAGCTTAAGTACATTTAATTAAAATTCCAATTGTAAGGGTTTTGCTATTTAAATAACTCTTCTCTTTCTTGCTAACAGATACTGAAAAGGTCTATAGCATGAGTATTTTGTGAAAGATGTTCAAAACTGGGTAGAGAGAAAGTATTCGCAATTTAATCTTTACTAAACTATTGATCAGCCGAATTGTAGAAAAAAGTTATTGTCCTGAAGCTAAGCTGAATTTTAGATAACTGTGCTTTTTTGCTGGGACAAGTAAAACTTTTGAAAAATCTTTTAACTGGAATGGCATCACGCGTCTTTGTTGAGTGTTAAGCCAATCAAAGAGCTGATCCAGTGGCAGCTGGTAGGGGCAGTGGCGAGGGGGGGATGACGGGGTGGTTGAAAAAAATAAAAAAATAAAAATGAAGACTTACCTGCCAGTGGCGTCACTAGGGTTGGTGTCACCTGGTGCGGGTAACTAATGGTGTCACCCCCTCACAACTTACCGGATGGACCAACTCACCCTCTGCCTGCACCATGTCCCCTCTGCCTGCACCATCTCTCCCTCTGTCTGCACCATCTCCCCTCCGTCTGCACCATCTCACCCCCTGCCAGCACCATCTCTCCCTCTGCCTGCACCATCTCACATTCTGCCTGCACCATCTCCCCTCTGCCTGCACCATCTCTCCCTTTGTCCACAGTATCTCCCCTCTTCCTGCACCATCTCTCCCTCTGCCTGCACCATCTCTCCCTCTGCCTGCACCATCTCCCCTCCGCCTGCACCATCTCTCCCTCTGTCTGCACCATCTCCCCTTCTGCCTGCACCATCTCTCCCTTTGTCCACACCATCTCCCTTCCGCCTGCACCATCTCTCTCTCTGCCTGCACCATCTCTCCTTCTGCCTGCGCCATCTCTCCCTCTGTCTGCACCATCTCTCCCTCTGTCTGCACCATCTCTCCTCCGCCTGCACCATCTCCCCCTCAGCCTGCACCATACCACCCTCTGCCTCACCATCTCCCCCTCTGCCTGCACCATCTCCCTCTCTGCCTGCACCATCTCCCCCTCTGCCTGCACCATCTCGCTCTCTGCCTGCACCATCTCCCCCTCTGCCTGCACCATCTGCCCCTCTGCCTGCAGCATCTCCCCTTCGCCTGCACCATCTCTTCCTCTGCCTGCACCATCTCCCTCTCTGCCTGCACCATCCCTCCCCCTCCGCCTGCGCCCCCTCCCCCTCCTGCTGCTCTTTTAACCCTTTCCTCGTCACCTTCCCCCCCCCCCCATGGTTTCTCCCTCACAGTTCTCGGCTTTTCTCAAAGTGACTGAAATAAACACATGAAATGTGCTTTGAATTTGTGCGCGCGCCGGTGAGGATAATTTTAAATAGACACAGAGCAAAGGCGAGGCTGTAAATGTCACCTAAACGTCTTAACACATCTTTTACGCATGTTCATATTACATGTTTTTGAAATAGGAAAATGCATAATGAAAATAACACTTCATAACACTTTTGTATGTTAAAGTGTAATGCTCTACTTCCTAGCACCCTCGCTGACTCAAAGTCACATTTTACGGAATTATATAATTTCAGTGAATTATTGACCATTTTAAAAAATAATGTATGACACCATAGATGTGCAATATACAATTTGAAACAACTGCTGAAAGAGGGTTATCATTATGACCCAATAGCTATACACATGGATTTCACCAGATCTGGTACCTTAATTGATTGCATGGCCACCACAGACATGCTCAGGGCAAAATATCCCTACCCACGTTAATCACTTGGCTCGCCAGGTCCTAGTTGTCACTGGGCATGCAGTATGCCCTGCAGTCATGCCATGGGCTCAGTATGCTGATTGATACCAATATCTGCACACATCCCCCCTGGGCACGGCCACATGGCTCATTTAAATGGAGCCAACATTACTAAAGATATGTAACTTTTTTCATCTTAGATACACCCGCAACACTTTGCGTTGCCGACGTGTAACACAGAAAATAGTCCCAAACAACCCCCTTGTTGATTTCACCCCTTCCTCTATGCTTCTCCATGGCTCTAACATCCTGAATCCATGAGTCATCCTCATCCTCGTGGGGGAATCTACCTTCAGACTGACTGCGAGTCTAATGGTGGTGCACGGCACTTTGGTGGCCGATTCCCTGCTGTTTCCATAAATACCATGTACCAGAGTAAAATGCTGCCAGTACTGTGAAACCTAGTACGGAACTGGCTCATGAAATCTGCGGCCTGTGCACACCCTGTAGGTCCGAGGTAACGGAGTCTGAATGAACGAACTCCGTCACTCATTCGAAAATTATCTGCTCCAGTATGACCCATTAAACACATGCTAATAAGCAGGTGCAGTACAGACGTAATGGCTGGTGTCCTCCAGTGTCCCCCTCAGGGTTTCCTCGGCGAGCTGACTTTGGCACAAATCTGGAAAATAACGGCGGTCAGGCGGACGTACCGTGCTGCACCAGCAACAAACTCAAAACATTAAACGACTGCCCATTCTTCCCCCAGGCGCCCACTGTCAGTGACTTGTGATCCCTGCGAGCTGTTATCTACTGGCAAACATGCAAGTCAGTATGCCGGGAAAAAACAAGTATATCGGGAAAACTACGCACAGGAATGTCCTTGCGCCAGGGTCCAATCTAAACGAAGTTGCGGTGAGCAAAAACCTGATGGGTATGGATTGGCGGAGATCAGCTGTGTTACATAAACACAGCGTAACCAGATGGTGTCACCCCATGCGAGGGTGTCACCCGGTGCGGTCCGCACCCCTTGCTCCCCCCTAGTGACGCCACTGTTACCTGCTGGTCACCAGCAGCCGCCTCTTCTCTGTCCTCACTTTATCCTGCCTCTCTGAAGCTCCCAGGCTCCCCTAACCAGTCATGGCACTGCTGTCATTAGCATGAAAGCAGCGTCGTGATTGGTCTGAGTGCCATGGTTCAGTGCTCAGACAGAGAGTGGGAGACTGTGCATGTTCTCCGCTCAGGCTGTGCAATACAGCTGGTGGACAACATGGAAAGTGGGCATGACGGTTTGGCTGGCCAACACATCATGTGCACTTATGGTACTGCAACCACTCCTCCTCCCTCTAACATCACGTAATCCCAGCCCCACCCCACCCTAACATGAATCTTGCAGCCAGACCAAAAATAAAAGGCTAATTTCGTTCTATTATCATTTTATTTTTCCTTTGCACTGCTTTTAGAGCTGTGGGGCGACGCTCCTCCCACAGCTGAGCTGATCATTCATAAGACTTTGGAGCTCCAGGGCATGGTGTGTTATTGTGGAGGCAGTATCGCACCTAAGAAATATCAATAATGCAGAGTGGAGAATTTATTGGGTATCTACTTTTTGAGTTCTGAATCTTGAAATGGGTATTCTGCTGCGATACCACAAGGGCGTTCCCGTATTCCAAACTACAAAACTCAGACAATTGGGTTGTCGATGCTAATATTCTGCAAGTGTGAAATTTATGAACTCGTGATAATCTTGATTCATGCTCAAACTTCTCAGGAGTACCATCTATTTGAGAATGAGGGTTGTAGTGTTTGTATACATTTATGATTCATAATCCCACATTTGTATAACATAGGGCCTCATGCCTCAAGCAAAATACTGGTCGCAAACGGACCAATACGCAGAATCGGCCACTTTGCGACCAGTATTTTGCCATTTGCTATGCATCAACTCAAAAGCAATTAGCAAAATAGGTAATTGCAAATTTTGCGATTAACTACTTTGCGAATGCAGTTAGGGAATCACAAATTGCGATTCCCTAAATGCGATGCATTATACTTTCGCAAATTACTTTTTCACAATGTGGAATTGCAAATTACCATCATCTTCAAGTTAATGGTAATTTGCAATCCGTTTGAAAAATGCAAAAACAATGCATTTTTCAAAGTGCATTGTGGTGCGCCTTTTTTGGGGATAAATCAGGGTGGCCTTTTGTCCTCCTACACCCTTGAAATTGTATGCGCAATTTGCGAGTACCTATTTTGTACTCGGATATTGTGAATGTAATCCTATTCATTCCTATGGGCCTCTAGGCCCATAGGAATGAATGGGAAGTCATTCCTTTATAGCAAATCATAATTTGGGATTTACTATTAAGGAATATGTAGGAATCAGATTTTTTGTGTGAAGACTACATGAATTGGTAATTGCGACTCCTTAATAGCGATTCCTTAATAAATATTAAGGACTCGCAACTCCTACCTTTGATGCATCTACCCCATAGATGAGGGTACATAGATATGGACATAAAAATAATAACTATGCACCTATATTTATATATTTACCTTGAAGTGGTAGTCTGTATTCTAAACTCAATATTGTTGCAACACAATAATAAAAACTCCATATTACGCTACAATACCATTTGTATTACATACATAATAGAGGCTTCATAAAGCAGAATCAGACATCCTTGAGAGTGTAACATAAATAACACCACCAGGTAACCACTAGCAACAAGGGCATAATAATGGTACATGTACACTAATGAGACAAGCAGTAAGCAGCTAATTCACTGAGAAATAGTGTTTTGTTTAAAGATTTAGGGCCACATGTACAGTTTATAAATGTGAAATGTAGTATTTCGCCTGTTGATTTTTGGCATTCCCTTGAAAGATATAACAGTCTTGGGTGCGGATGTCCACCTTCATTCTCATGAATGGCAACACAGATCTATGAAGTGACTGCACACCTGCTTTTAAACTATATAAATTGGGGTCTACACACAAAGACATTTTGAAATATGTATAGTAGTTCTCTGCTAATACACTTTTGTGTACTTTCACTTGCTTCTGTGTTTTGACAAAAAAAATCTAACCTGAGAATAAAATGAGCATGTTTGGTAAACATTTGGTGCAAGTAAAAAGGACTGTGCATGGGGGGGGACACCAAATTCCTATTTTACTATATATGGACGATTCCGTGCTAATTGCATGCGCAGCAAACTGTCTGAACATTTTATTGGATTATTTTTAAGCAATATGTCTAAATTAGATCTTAAAATTAGCTACAGTAAATCCATTGTTATGATGTGCGGGCCACGAAATAACAAAACTAAAACTCACATGATGGGGAGTGCAGTACCAGAGAAAGTACAAAATGTTAAGGGCCTTATTTATGAAGGCCTTGCGCCGCCGGTGCGTCACTTTTAACATGGGAAAAAGTGACGCACCGGCGGCGCAAGGCCTTCATAAATAAGGCCCTAATTATTTGGGAATTTTTGATTAGTTCTTCCTTGGCTTGGAATCTTTTAACTGTTAGAGCAAATTATTTTAAAAGTAACATTGAAGCAATTTTTTTGATTCACACAGAAAGTAGACCAAAAACCTGTTAAAGAGCTAATTTATCTTTACCAAATGAAATGTGTTTCAGCAAGACCATATCGTGCCAGCCTAAGGAGATATATAAGTGTGAAAACACCTTTTTGAGGAGAATATAACAGGTTTCCTAGGGTATGGCAAACACATTATGCCATGAAGAGCTTGGCCTTCTGTATTTGACGGACTCTCTAAGTCTTGCTCCTTTATTGTTATGGGTCAAGGTGTGGTCTAATCCAGAGGCCTCTTTGGTTTGCACATGCATGTTTGATTGCAGCCGCGGCCCGTGGAGGGAGTTGCGGTGGGGCAGGGTGGGGGGGTTCTAAAAACCGGAATATGGATAATTGGAGGTAAGTAAACAATTTAATTAATAAAATGTATTTCGTAGCGCGCCCTGCCTTGTAAAATGCGATGCAGCGCGCGCTACGAAATCCATTTTATTAATTATATTGTTTACTTACCTCCAACTATCCATATTCGGGTTTTTAGAACCCCCGACCCTGCCCCTCCCCACCCCGCCCCGCCTTTCAGCCCCACTGCAACTCCCTCCACGGGCCACGGCTGTCTGATTATCTAGGCTTAATAAGGTTGGTTGAGATTCCCTGGCTGCTTTATCTAAAGAAGACTTTTGAATCGATAGACATAAAAGAACTGTTTGAAAACCTGACCACCATTATGGTAAATACAAAAGATATAGTAAACCACTGAATGTTTAATTACTGCTCTAATTATAGGCTAAGGAAAGTGCAAACCAACGTCCCACTGGTGACAATAAATTATATAGAAGCATACTTGACCCGGGTGACGAACCCTCTCTACCTGCGATATCTATCCCTTTTTAGATTTTGTATGATTAATTTTGTATTAGCCTTTCCCATTCAATATTGTTGGTCTTGCGATTTACAATCGTGTATGTTTGCCTAACTATCTGCACAAAATACTTGCCATTTTTTCCTCTTTTGCTTTTCATAAGAGGCCCCAAGGCGAGAGTTCTTAATACATATTTTACAGAAATTGAATTTGAGATCTTATCTGGATGGTCTATGATAGTTACAGCACCTGGAGAACAGGCCCGGACTGGCCGTTGCGGGCACCGGGCAATATCCCAGTGCGCCGCAAGGGTGGGGGCCGGTTTTGGGCCACTGGGGGCCGTTTTTTGTTACAGGGCGCTGCAAAAACGGCCCTGTAACAAAATTGGTGAAAACTGGCCCTGGCAAAGAGCACGGTCGCACCCCCAACGCCCCCTGGGGGGCCGGGGGGCGGCCGAGCACTTTGCCAGGGCCGGTTTTAGTTCCCAGTCCGGCCCTGCTGGAGAATGAAGAATTTTGTTGGGCAGTACTTAACTTTTTAACGAAATGCTTGGCACTTAGAAAGAGATATGAGCAGGTTTCCCAGGGCTAATACCGCAGATGGGCATACAACTATTTAAGCTAGAGGTCTGAGTGGAAGTCAATTTGGAATTTTAAATTACTTTGCTTTACAAGTTGCAGTCTCAGAAGGTAATTTAGAAACTGCAGCCTAAAATGCTCAAGACCTCAAATGACATTCCTGGTATCGTCTGAGTATGCATCTTTTGTCGATTTATATTATTTATGCAGAGATGTTTTAAATGAAATGGGATTTTGGAATTTAGTGTTTTTAATTCCATACTTTTATGGGTTTATGCAAATCCAAATAAAGATTTTATGACTGACTGACTGGGCATTCTTTATACATTTTACTAATCAATCAATCAATCAATCTATCAAATAATCTTTATTCGCATATAAATATCCATAAAAGCACGTAAAAAAAATACCAGCAACAATACAAATTATTTAAAAAAGCACAAAATAAAAACAATGGATAAAAAGAGACTTATTACTAATATACAGAGGGACTTTTTTGGGACAATTCACTAAAGCATGTAAAAGAGCACTCCTATAAAGCTATTTTCCGTACTCGTAAATGCCTATGTGAATTTTCCCCAATATGAGCAGTGCATGCATATGTTTACATACAGATTTGATTGAACTGGTTCCATCTAACTTAGCGCCCTTTGTTTAGCTTGCTGAGCAGTCGCTCTCTGTGCTCTTAAGCTCTCTGAGTCCAACAACAATTTAGCTTCCCCGGTCAAGAATATCGAGCAGAAAACTTCCTCAAGAAGGCACGCATTTTTCAGTTTCTCAATATGAAGGCTTCTTAGAGTGAACTTCTTAATGCATGTTCGCTTTATAGTATGGGTTCAAGTGACTCATGTGGTTCCAGGCAGGTAAATGCCTCTACCAATTCTAGAGAACAGGTCAGAGAGCTGGACGCTTGCCTCATGTTCTCAAGAAATAAGAAAGGTAGTATTCTTGCAATGAGCCCTTCTTCAGATGTAACAAGGTTCTCTCTAATACTAGCAGAAGCAAGTGTTTTTAAATGGTAGATCTTGTTAGTCATTTGTGGTGGTCTCAACAACACTCACTTACTTCCCACTCAAACTTGTTAAGCTGGATGATTTGTTTTCTGCTGTACAACAATGCATTGTGGCAGAAAATATTACCCACAGCCCTTTGCTCTAAAGGTGCAGTGAAGCAGCAGCCTGGGGAATTCACATCGAGCCACCCCTGTGTCTCAACACAACCCATATCCTCTGCAGTTCATGCCTATGCACCACTAAGGAAAACTGGCACAATTCTCAGGTCAAGATTTCTATATACTGCAAATTTGGGTTTGATCTCTTTTATCAAAGACTAAAAATGAATATGTATTGCAAAATGGCTGTCCGATTTGAAAGGAGGTCCAAGTCACATATGTTTTAAAATGTTTGGGATAATTCGCCTTGCACCACCATTTATAATACCTGCACATCTGTCGCAAATAGATGTCTGTCAGGTGAGTATGTTTGATGATCAAATAAACAATTTTAAATCAAATATACAACATTTTTAAAATCACATGTTGCTTGCTCTAATCAGGAAGCTACACCCACTGCAGAAAACTGAGAACAAGGTGCCAAGCTTGAAAAAAAGGGGACATGCCAGAAACCTGGAAGACCTCACAACGGCCATCTTTTATCAGAAACCAGATCGCCAGGTCACTGCAAGTAGCCTCTTTCTAAAAGGAAGACGTTATTTACGCAAAGAACATGACTCTATTACTTGGCATGATTATAAATCGCCATGACTTTGGCCCCCACGAGGGCCAACAAGATCAACCCTCAAGTACAGGGAAGGCTGGGATATAAGAAGAGATTGTTATGAAAGCAGTGAAAATACCCAAGTAGTTTGTTCTCCATCATGCTCATTTCTCTAGTTCATCTGGCAGCCTTGCAAAGGGTAAATAGTGCAATACAGACCCGGTATGTGCCTCTTTGGGGCCGCATTCAACGCCATGACTTGGAGCCCCCAGAAACCCCCACACTCATGCACATGTGCTGAAGCATAGAGATGGATCCCTGGTATCCCTCAGAGCTAGACTTTTTGATAACCAGTTGGGGTCAGATTTATCAATATTTCATGCAACGCACCAAGACAACTTGCTGCGCAAGGTGAAAGGGAGAGGTGAGGAATGCACCATTTTAACCAATAAATGGCACATTCCTGCTCTCTAACTTCACTTGTGCACAATCTGCTGCCTAGTGCCAATGCAGGCACCCTTGCGCCATGGTGTAAGGGTGCCTGCATTACAGGCACGATTAGTTTTCTACAGCAAGGGATACCTTCCTGCTCAAAAACAATCCTTAGAGTATTTTTCCATTTTGTAAGTGTGCTTCAGAATGCCTGCAGTTAACTACTCCTTGTGGTGCACAACATACCCTAGCGCAAAAGGGCAATGTGAAGTATTGATTTGATCACTGGTTTTACTAGGTTGCCAAGTCGTGTGTTCCCATAGTCAATGGTAGTAAGCTCCTAGTGCAATAGCCCCCAGTATTAAAAAAACCAGAAGAGGAGGGCCCTCTTTCAGCTTAAATTGACCTAATCGCTGGAGCTCTCTTCTGCTAGCTATTCAGCAACAGATAAACAACTATGCTTTTGACTACCCCTTAATTTAAATAATAACTGCCTCTAGATGACATCCTGTTTTGTATGGTGAAACCTCTTTGAACCTAGAGCTGGGAATCCTTCGGGTCGCCATGCACCTTATAAATGCTATAGTATGGTAGAATAGGCCAGATGTATTAACATTGTATTTTGCGAGTCCCAAATAGCATATTTTACCGATTCGCTATTATGGACTCACAAAATGAAATGTATTTAGGATTCGCAAATAAAATTGCGAATCCTACACATTCCTTAACTGTGACTCGCAAATTGCAAGTCGCAAACAAGGAATGGCTTCCCATTAATTTCTATGGGCCTGAGGCTCATAGGAATAAATGGGAATTGCATGCGCAATTTGCGAGTACCCAGTAGGTACTCCAAATTGTGCATGCAATTTCAAGTGTGCATGGGTGCCAAAAGGACACACTGTTGCATTCCTGAAATATGGATGTGAGCACATGTGGCGCACATACATGCCCTAAGGGCATGTGTGTGGCCACATGGCACTTAGAAAAATGCAAACATTTTCATTTTTCCTAAGAATTTGCAGTTTACCACCAACTTGAAGTTGGTGGTAAATTGCGATTCCTTAAAGCATGGTCGCAATTTGAAAATGCACTTCCTGCATTGCATTTAGAGAATCGCAAATTGCGATTCTCTAAATGCATCCGCAAAATAGGTAATTGCAAAAATTGTATTCTCTATTTTGCGTATGCCAGTCAGTTAGTCAGTCACAGCTGTATTCGATCGGCGTATGCTTTTGGGATGATACATCCCAAAAGGCTTTTTCCCGTTCGGAAATGGGCCGATTCTGCGAATTGGCCCGGTTGCGAACGGGAAAACTCTTGATACATCTGGCCCATAGTGTACTAAAGAAGTTGGCAAAACCTGCTGTTAACAAAAATAAAGAAATTCACTTTTACTTTGAAAGAGAAGGTGAGGATTGTGGAATTTAAATGCATTCCTTAAGCAACGGCAGAAACCTCTGGCAAACGAGCAATGGATCTAACTGTGAAAGTAAAATTTCCTTGTGTGACTGGAGAAAAGGGTTTACCATGATGCTGTGTGTTCATCTCTAAAGATGTCACACAGTGAGGCGCCCTCCTATTGTTTATCCGGAATGAATGGAGCCGAGAAGCTCGATCGAAGCCTCATGAACATTGTCCCATTGTGAGAAGAACCAGGGTTCCGATGGATTTGTGGCCAATTACCTGCATCCCTTCTTTTAGCCCAGAGTGTCAGTTAATAATAATAGTTCACGTAATAGATATACATACAGCGTTCTAAAGGCCATCTGTGCCGAAGCTGGCTCTGCTAATCCCACTGTGACAGAATGGACCCTTGTGTGCGCTGCGTTTTCACAAAGGAGCTTGGGTAAAGGTCAAACCAGAGGTTTTAGAAAGGCGTTGCATATAGATCAATACCAGACTTACCCAAAAAGGATAAAACCCTTGAAAAGTGGCCAGACTTCAAGAAGAAATAGTGTGGATAACAATAAAAAACGGACACCTTGCTTTCAAATGGTCATTGGAACCTAAATACGAATAACAGGCTAAATTCTTTTTCGTCTCTTCCCAAACCCTCGCATTTGCATTTTTTTTAGTTTAAGCGTACTTTATTGAAATATAAGAAAAACAAAGGTACATCTTACAACAGAAGTTAGAAATAAACGATAAAACATAGTACAGAATTTATGAAATAAAATAAAAATAAAAAAATAAAAAAACCTTGCGTCTGCATTTTAACAGATTGTTTCAGCTTGCCTGGTGTTTACGTTAAAGCTATGCTGAGTTTTGTTTTGATTAGTCAAAGCACTGCCTCTTACCTGATTAGAGATTATCTGAATCCTAATGATTTCTTCACATAGTAGGCATGTTTTCATGTCATTGGTGTGCTGAAATGTGTTTTCTGCTGAAAACTTGATTTTCTAACTCCACTTTTTTAAATATGTGTTTTAAATACCTTGCATCACCACTTAGTTGTAGTTCAGTAACTTACTTTCTTCCTAGGCAGCTGTTGTTTAAATGTGACAGGATGTATGTGTAAGCATATTGACAAAGACCACACTCTAAGCTGTTGCAAAATAATTAGAGCAGGAAGTTCAAAGGTCAATTGGCATCAATAATAGACTTCCCTCTATCTGTAGAAGACTTCACGCCTTATACCCTCCAAAATTCAATAACATGCAAGAACAGGTTCGATTCCAAATTCTTTATGCAAAAATAGGAATAACGTTGCTTTATCAAGTGTAATGTTCTGTGATTTTCTTGCCCTGCGCCGAGTACCTGAGTACTCACTGAAGAAGCAAAAAGTAAAACCTGGATAAAGATGATTATTTTTTTTATACTCATCTGCTAACACTTACTGTGTCATTTTGATGCAGCAGGGGGGAAGAAGAAACTAACTAGATGTAACTGACAAAATCTACAGAGGAATGCTTTCTTTTATTTGATTAAAAAAATGTACAAGGTGGCTAATCATCCCTGCTGACCTTCATCTGATGATACCATCTCAGTTACAGTGTATAATAAACTCAGGTGTGTTTATTGTTGAATCCAGCTGCGTTTAATTAAGATTTGTGGTTTTAATAAATTCGGTACCTAAGGAGTGTGGATCTTTCAGATTTTCAAAGCTTTTGTTCCATTACAGTAGCTCACAAACTCTGCAAATGCCTCGTTGATATTCACCTGCCAGTTTTATTAATTTTGAAAATTGTGCGCTTTAGAAGGAATGGATGACACTGATGTGTTTCTAGTATTCCCACCTTAACAGAGAAGCCTCCATGAAAATTGCAGTGCAACGATATCACAGATGACAGCGACTATTTGATGAACTTTTTCTTTTACTATGCTAATTTTCTTTATATAAAGTACTATGTAACCTGTTAGAGAATGTCATATTAGTGTGTTCTAAGTATCAAGAAGCCTGATAGTGCATCATTCCTGTCTTGCACATGTGGGGTGGGGCAATATTCCTTCATGGATGAGGGTGGCAAAAGTTATGCATGGTGACTGGCATTAACTTGTCTTCTTCCGTCAAACCAGTGCCAGCCAATTTATGTTAGCTTGTAATCTGATTTTACAATACTTTTCTACTGAGTCATGGCTTGGGGGACACTTTGGCTTTTTTTTGGTTGCCTTTCGGTGGAGTGTGTCCGGTTTCTGGCCTGTCTCCTTCTGCCCTCTGCTACCTGGAGGGTAGTGTAACTAGGTGTCCTCCGGCCTCTGTCTTCCTTGGGTGGTGGTGTCACCTTTTGTGGTGGGGTCTCTGCCAGCAGTGTCACTGGTGCCTCTGTGGATGGGTTTGGTTTTCTGCGGTGGTGGCAGGGTCCTGCTGTTTCCGCTTAGGGCTTGGTCTTGTCATTTGAGATTGGTCCATTGGGTTTCCTACCCACCTTCATGTTGGTGTTCTTCACACAGTGTGTTGTGGCTCAGGACAGGTTTGGGGCCTCTGGTGTCTCTGGTCCCTGCTCGTCCTCGCTTCCCTGCTATTGCTGTGTCTACATGGATCCTGTTTCTGCCCTGTCCCTCTTCTGGTCTCTGCTCCCTCAGTGGGTTGTGCGCTTGTGGGCCCTCTGGGGTTGTTCTTCCTTGGGTTTTGGTGTTGCTGTGGGTCTTCTGGTCTGGTGGTGGGAACTTGGCTCTGCTTCTGTTTGTCCTGGCCTTGCTGCACCTTTGTTTGGTCCCTCTTGGACCTGGGCCAGTTGGGTTAGCGGTGCATTCCCTGCCCTTGTCTCCTGGATAGGTGATTCCTGTTTTGGGGGGCTTGCTTCCAGGAGTTATCTGGCCTGGGCTGTTGGAGCCTTGGAGCCTTGGTGAGCGCCTTTTGGGTGTATGCCTTTGTTTTTCTGACTTCCCTTTTTTTTGTCACTTTGCACTTTGCTTGGTTGTGGGTTTTTCGAGCCACCTGGTGGTTCTATGCCTGGCAGTGCTTGGTTCTGACCAGCCTGCCTGCCCTTTCCTTTTGCCTCTTCTCTGAGTCTGCCTTCCCTGGGTGCAGCTGGACAGTGATGCTGGCTTGCCAGTGTGGGTTCTTTGGCTTCCAGCGTGGCTTCCTGCCATTTTTTGTTCCTTCTGTGGCTGGTTGTGGCTGATTTCTGCGGCTTTCTTCCTGCCCTCAGTGTTTGAGTGGTTTCAGGGTTGTGGCTGTTTGGACCTGTGCAGCTCCTTCCAGGCCTCTGGGGCGCCGTGACAGTGGTCTCCTGTCTGTGCTGGCAGGTCTGTGGTTCTGTCGGCTGGCTTCTCAGGTGCCTGGGGGGGGGGGGCGTCTACATTGTAGCCCTGCTTCTCTCTCCTGTTCTTGTGGTCCTGGCGTGGTTCTTGTTTCCTGCCTTTTTTGCTCAGGGGCTGGAGGCTGTCTGCTTCTCCTTTCGCTCTGGGGCTGTTGTGGGGTTTTGTCTCCTTCTGCGGCTGGTATTGGAACTCACTTGGGGTGGTTCCTTGGTGTTGTCCTTTGCTCTCTTGGCCAGTTGGTCACCTGGTTGTGCAGTTGGGGGTTTTCTCCCTCCAGGTTTCCTCTTCGGGGGGCCGATGACTTGGTCTTCTCCAGCCCTGTCTTTTCTCCTTCGACGACCCCCGGGTTTGTGGTTGTGGGTGTCATCCTTGGTGTGTGTTGTTTGGGGCAGTTGGACGTGTTTAGTCTTTGGGTTCCCCTGGTCTAGATGGCCTCGGGGCCTTGGGTGTTTGCCCCCCCCCCATTCTTGCTGCTTTTCCCTTGTCTGCTTCAGGGTCTGCTGGGGTTCTCCCCTTGGTTTTCCTTGGGCCAAGTCCTGTTGTTGGCCTCGTTCTTGGTGGGGGGTTGTTCTTTACGGGGTTCTGGCCTCTGGTTCTCCCCTTGTTATTTCCTGTCCTGGTGGAGTCTGTGTTTTTGGCTGCCTGGTCCTTCCGGTTGATCTTCAGGAGGCCTCTGTTCTGGTGCGTGTCGGGTTTGCTTCCTTCTGGCTGTGCTGTGCGCCTTTGTTTGGTGGGGTTCCGGGTTTGTATCCCAGGGTCCCCTGCATTCAATGTGGGTGCCTTGGTCTTGGCCTGTTGGCCTCTCCCTGTGCCCCTTGTTCATTCTCCCAGTATAGGTGCTTTGGTGCTTTTCCTGTGTTGGAACTGGTGGTTGGTGCTGGACGTGCCTACCTTGGGTCCTGGTCCTCCCCCGGTGGGTTTTCCTTGTCTGTGTTCTTTGGGCTCTCTGGTGGCTGGGTCTGTCTAGTTGGCTGGGCTGGCTCTTGGTTGGTGCATCCTCCCTTCCTGGGTTGGTCTGTGCAGCCCTGCCCTTCGGTGGTCCTCTGGGCTGGTGCCTTGGCCCTGTTGGCTGGCCCTGCCTTTTTTCTGGGCTGGTCTGCTATGGGTCTCCCTGGTGGTGTTGGGGTTGGTCCTGTTGTTGGCCCTGTCGCCCTTCATTTTTTGGTTGGGGCTAGGCCTTTTGGGTCTCTCTTTTGAGGTTTGTAATGGGTCTTTATAGGTGTTGTTTCCGTTGTCTGCTTGGATGCACTCTCTGTAGGTCTGCTGCTGGGCTGCTTGGTGATGCTTGGCAGCTTTCTGGCCCGGTGGGCACCCCTCTGGGCTTTTTGTGCTCTGAGGGGGGGGTTCTGCAATCCTACTTGTGCTGGTAGTTTCTGGTGAGGTGGTTGCTTCAGCCCCTCTGGGGCTTCGCCTTTGGGTTTGGGGTCTCTGTGGTTGACCTCCTTTCAGGCTTTGGTTTTGTTTGTCTTTACCTTGTCGCCTTTGTGGGTGGCTCCCTTCTCCTTGGTGGTTTTGGGGGTTGGGGTCAGTGGAGCATGTGTTCCCTGCTTGTCCTTTTTTTCTGTGGTTGACTGTGGCCTTGGCGCCACTGGTGCATTTTTGCTTGTGGGGTGCTGGTTCTTCTGGTCCTTGCTTGTGTCCCTGTTGGCCTGGCCCTTGCTTACTGGTATGTCGGATCGTCTTGGGTCTTCTTCCTGTATGGACTCCTTGCTGTCCTTCTCTTGTGAATGGTCTCTGGTGCTTCCTTGGCGGGTGCTCCTCCTTCGTTGTTGGTTCGAGGGTATTCCCGGGTAGGGTTGGCTGCCTTCTGGGTGGAGGAACTGATTGTTGGCTGCTTTTTTGTTCACTTTGGTAATTTACTGCTTGTTCTGGGGGGTGCACGCCTGTTGTTTGGTTAGAAGTGTTGTGGGCTGTGTGCTCCTGACTGTCTTTCCCCTGGTTCTCCTGTTTGTCTCGATTGGGATGCTGCTTGTCAGTGTGGTGGCCTGGCTGTTCTTTGGGGGGTTTAAGAAAGCTGTTTTTTCTGGCTGTGGTATGCTCCATAATGAAGGAATGGTATGAGGACTTGAGGGACCTGGGGTAATGCCCTATTACTTACCGGTAATATTCATTACTCTGAGTCCTGTTGTCCTCATCCATTCCGTATGCCCCTCTGTCCCTCCTGGATGGCCGGCCTTCCTATTGGTGGCTTGATAGGTCAGGCGGAATGCTGAGTGAGTACTGGTTATGTACTCCCAGTGGGAGGGGGGGTGAGGGTCCCAGATTTCCACTGTTCATTTCTTCTGTCTGGGAGATGGTTATCTCTATAAGTGAGGAATGGGACTGGGACAACGGGACCCAGAGTAATGAAGAATACCGGTAAGTAATAGGGAATCTACAGCTACAGTCCTTCATGTAAACATAAGTTGTGGACCTATCCAATTGTGGAGAATAGCACCCAAAACTGCAAATCATTGCAAGTAATGGAGTTCCTCTGTAAGATCTCATGTTGCATTTTAGATCGAGCTTAGGCAGCAACCACTCGCTGTCTGTAAGACCTGCTGTAATCGCTATATGGAGTATAAACCTGCCTGCTGCTTGCAATTGGGTCACTCTTGTGTTGCTTTTATTTCCTGGCTACTTATGGGTTGATGCTCCTGATATATCACTTCCGGTTTTAGCTGACGAGCACCTGCCAACTACAGTTTCCTTACACTTGTGGTGTTATGTGTTTTTTTGGGGAATGCTTGCTTGCTTTATTTCATTCTAGTGTTAATGTGTGGTGTGAGTGCATGTTCCTAGTTCCTTGCACTGTTTATTTTTTTACCACAGCACCCTCTTTACGGGCAGCCGCGTGCATATCTTGTATATATTCGGGCGCTGCGCTTTATATTTAGTATGCGCCACTTCTATGGTTATTTTGGGTCGCGCGCATATCTTGTATGTATTCAGGCGCTGCACTTTAAATTTAGCACGGCACCCGCTTTTATGTTTTTTTTTTATTACAATGGCACCCCCTTCATGGGCCGCCAAGTGACTACGTTCTATGTACAAGGGCGCCTTGCTTTGTTTCACCACGGCACCCGTTTTTACGTTCATGGGCTCCATAGGCTTTCCCTGGTTAGCGTCTTGCTGCAGACAGACTCTTTTTTGCCAGCACTGATATGACCAATCCAGGACCACAGCATTTCTCTCATGATTACACTATGCCATTTCCTTTATGACTTTATGATGTGGAAAATAAGTTCCTTTATGCACACAGCGAATGCAGATTTGTCAACCAAAGGAGCATCTTCCCCCAATGAAGGCTTCCAGTCCAACTACATGAACTCGCCCGGCCTCTTACAGCTTTTATGTCTCTCCACAGCTTTAACTCTCTGGTATGCCCTTCACACATTGAAGGCAGACCTGGTCAAAACCACTTGCCGGAAACAATGCTCCTTTTAGCTCGCAACGATTTTGAAAATGATGCAATTTAGTGCTGTACAAAAAATATAAATAAAGTAATGGAACATTTGCAACCAAGAAACACTTTCTGGTGACGGGTTTTAACATAAAAATGGCATCCTGCATGGGGAATATCTATCAGCCGGAACGTCTTTGGTTCTTCGTTGTCCAGATATCCGCTCACTTTGCCCAAAGCAGCGGTAAGTGTGGGCTGAAGGTGGATATCTCTACTACCGACACCCACATTGGCTGACAAGAACATTCAGTCCTCAGATAAACTCCTGGCATTCAGGTAGACCTACGGCTGAAGATGCACAATCCAGCTGGCTCCCTTAACCCCTTCGGGGCTGATGACGAGCTCAGCTCGTCATGAGTGTAGCGTGCCGTGCGCTAATGATGAGCTGAGCTCGTCATGTAACGTGGTAAATTGAAAAACGCAGCGGGAAAACCGCTAGCGCGTTGTTAAACATAAGTAAACGACTGAAACCCAAATGCTGTTGCACATTCCTTTGCAGATAAATACCTAAAGAACAAATCAACGATGCAAACACTCCCTATACAGAGATATGACACCCCCTGCAGGCAGACACCAGGACTCATGATGCAACCACATATCTACAGACAGCAGCACTCATGCTAACTCTGCCTGCATCCCACATAAATACTGATAAATCCATTGCTGCAGGCACCCAGCCGAGGCACAACAGCCTCCTAACAGAGAGGATTATAAGGCGAGGACCCTGCGGGTTTAGACCCACGGCTCACAGAAACCTGGAGGGCAGATGTGGCGAAGGGGTGTTATATACTTTCAGCTATATACTATCTGGTGCGCTTAGCCCGGCCTGACCCTGCAAGATCTGTTTGCTTTCCCAAGGGGTTGACATGCACTTCTCTTGCCCAGGATGTCTGCTGCTAAAGCACATGTAGTGAAGGCAAACATCTGAAACCAATTGACAGGCTGTGCACTCCTAGCTCGATGAAATGGCAGCAGAAGCAGCCGGTGGCACCATGTAATCCGGGCCAGCCTTCACCACCTGTGCCAAGTGTTTGCACTGAGAGGGGAGGTCTCACTGCAGGCTGATACCTGGGAGAGCAATGGCACTCTCATCTCCCCCTTCTCATCTCCCTCTTTCCTTCTTTAACCACACCCTCCGCTCCTGATCTCTCTCCTACCCTTTCTTATCTCTCTCTCCCTCATCTCGCACACTCGCGTCTTCCCTGTTTTCCCCTTTGCAGTTCTCCCACTGCTTCTTTCTCACTCTTAGGCTCTGTTTGTAGTAGGTGGAGTGGATGTACAACCTCAAGTCTTGGAGCAGTGTGGCCTCATGCACACAAAGGCCATCAAGAAGTGGAAGTCATAATGTTCTTACGGCGTGGGCGATGAGTGCCAAGCTTTGCATCAGATGAGCTTGAGGTTATGACTGAAGGTGCACCCTGCACCCCGTTTTAAGTTGTTCTAGGACAAACAGAAACAAGAATTTGCAATGCAATAGGCCTCGCATTTGCAAGAGTTTGAGCTGTTGGCATTGTAAATGGCAATGCCTTTTATTTACATGTTCTCAACACCTGCAAGTGGTACGTAAACATGCACTTTGTACTAATAGTCCCTGCTTACGAGAAGCAAGGCTGGCAGTAAAAGAGGCACAGTTACTGCCAGGCTTGCTTCTTGTAGGAACATGCAAGTGCTTTGTTTCTTTGACTGTTCTTAAAGAGCCAGTACTTTCCATGTGGTCTCTGCAATCCGCCCCCTGGTTAGAAAAATATTGTTCAAATCAAAATAAAATACTACATTTTAATGACTGAACTGAAGGAAAGTCCATAACCATTAACTATAGAAACTAGTTTCTGATTAAATGTATGTCCATATCTCCTTAATGGCTTCAGAACCAAAAACAAAATCGTTTTTACTGGCAAAAGCTGTTCAGTCACTGGAAAAGCAATTTTTATAAAATGAGTTTCTAAAATCGTTTTCAATTTAAAAATGATCAGTGGCAGAAAATTAATTATCATACGAAATACATGTGGGTGTATAGTAGAAAATGGATTAATCAAAATTCATGCAGTTTTATTGCCTTTCTTAAAAAAGAAACATATTGACTCTGCAGGTCGTCTCTGCAGTCATGTATGCACACAGTATGGCGTCAGTGTAATAACTGACTGTGTCTCTTGAATGCATATTTAATGGCTCTTGATATTTCTAATTCTTAAACGTGGGTGGGGCATAAGACATGTACTGCCTGACACACAAACCCCTTTTCACGATTCGGGCAAAGGCGGTTGGGGGAAAGGTGCATTACACACACACACACACGCACGCAAATTAATGCATGTACAATTTGGCCTATGCATATGTACCTCATACAAGGTTAACGTTTGCTAATGAGGTTGTGTAAAGAGATTTGACAGTCACAGGGGCCAATGCATCACTCACTCATATAGTGAATGGCACTGAAATCTACCCCTGGGGCACAGCACGTTTACTTTTAATAGCCCTGATGTACCAGAAGAAGAAGCGGAGTGCATGGGTAGAGATGGCTGCTGTCTGTAGACCTTGTACTTCACTGCTCACATGTTGGACAAGCTGGTAAGGGCCAGGACATGTCACTGCCTCTCCTATGGATGATCCTAGATGCAAGAGTCTGCTAGCCTCAGATACCCCGTCACCATGTCCACAAGATTCATGGGATCCAATGCGTGGTACAGCAGTATGTATGTCCCCTGCTTTATTGCTCGTGGACAGCTAAGCTGCAAATGTGAACACAGCATTACAACAAACTAATAGACAGACCCCTTTGTCCACAAATCCTTATCAGGCATCAGAACCATTGGGCTTTCCAAATTCTGTGGCATGTTTGCAAGGGACAAAGTCTCTCTTTTACATTTGTGCCACAGCTTTGTAAGGTGTCATAAAGCTATATTACTTTTGTTCCCACTTCTCTAAATATGGTATAAGTGAATGTTGTCATTTCTTTTAAGTGTCCACTCCACTGTCCGCCCACCTTTTCCTCTCTGCATTCTGTATTTTATCTGCATTATTTGCTCTATCCTGGAAGCATGCATATCTCCTTTTAAAATTTAACAGAAGAAGTAATGTACATAAGGCCAGATTTACTAACCTCTCACGCAATGATGTGTAGCAAGGCATCCTGCTGTGCTGAAAGGGAGGGAGCAGAAAAGCACCATATCTACTAAGATATGGCGCTCTTTTGCTCTCTCATAGCGCTGGCACTCTTCAGACAGCCTAGTGCCAACACAGGCACTCTTGCACCACTGTGCAAGGGTGCCTGAGTTACAAGGAGAATTGTTTTTGTGCAGGAAGGGATCTCAAAAGTAATCTCTCAAGGCATTTTCCTCTGTCTATGTGTGCTGCAGATTGACGAGGAAATAATGAGCAGAAAAAAGATTTTTCTCCTCGTTATGCCATCCTCTGGTAGGCATAGTGATTTCACCTTATCCCAGTGTGGAATTGAATATCATCCTAAAATTATCAAGAATAGCTCCAAACATGATAAGTGAAATAACTCCAGATTTAATTCATAGAAGGAACTCCAGCCACCACCTTCAACTGTTCCTCATAAATGACCATCACAGTTTCCTCATCAACAGTACACATTCTATAGTAGAAACCACTCCAAGGAAGGAAAGTTAGCCATGGAGACTAGATATCCATGGATACACACATCTCAGTCTAGCTGAAAAACAAATATATGCCATTACCTAATACCTCCCCTTCAATATACTAAACCCACATATATATTTTTTCCACTACCAAAATATGAATAAAATTCCATATGTGACCATCATCCAGTTTGACCACCCCTCTGAATACTTTCGTTACCCTCTATTTTCTGCTAAATTAACTGTCCTTGAAATATCTCAGGAAAATTTACTTTAACAACATCACTCACACTTATGAATATTGGCTTAATTACATTGCGACTGTCATACCTCTGTTTTCTCTCACCCTGTAGAAGTACCTATTTTCCTTGGTTTTCTCCATTACCTCATCTGGCCTTATTTAACTCTTATTGTAGCTTATCAACCAAGGAGGATCAACCACAGTATAAGGCCTTCTTTTCTTGAGCAATACAAACGGACTCACCCACGTGGTAGAATGTGTAGCGAATCTACACTCCTCAACTCGCCTTTTTTACAGCCTAAACACAATCCTTTCAATTATATTTAGCAATTTAAATGTCTTCCTTCAATATTCTATTGAACCTTTCAACCTTCTATCATTTGTTTCTGGAAGTCAGGTACAACCCATTATAAGTAAGAACAATCCTCGGATTGCCTTCTCTTGCAAACACCTCAGTTAAGAATCTGATGACTGCAGAAATGTTAACCTCATTTGTCACCCCCACCTTAGGCCACCTGGAATGCATGTCTATGACTACAAAACAATATTTGGAGGTGGTCTCCATATTGATGGGTCCAACAATGTCCAACCCAATCTCCTCCCAAACTTTGTTGGGAATGTCCCGACAAACTGTGTGAAATGTCCTAATCTCATAATTTGTCTCCACTACAATGTCCATTCTATGCTTCTAATACAAACACCAGAGTCTCTCTTTCATCTTACTAAAGCCCTTCATGAACAAGCTGTAGCAGATGTTTCCTCTCACCCTGGGGAGGAACCAATTTACTTCTTCTCATAAGTACGATATCACTCACTGACAACTCATCAAACATCTTCACAAAACTGGCAAACCTCTAATTTTTTCCCAAACATGGCGTTTTTCACAACCTCCTCTATCTCCATTACCTGCCCCCATTCACTCTCTGTTACACACCCCGTTGTAACATTAGACACTTTAACTTCATCATCCTTCCACCAATTTTCTTCATCATCACTGGACGCAGAATCCACAGCCAGCCTTAACAAGCAATCTGCAACTTTGTTGTCAATACCGGGCAAAAATGTAACCCCAAATTGAAAATCCTGCTTGGAACCTAACTTCCTGAAGAAACTGCTAAAATGTCCTTATCACCCAGTACACACCAAGACCTTCTTTATCTATGGTAGAGTACCTTACCTCTGCCTTCCCTCAATAATCAAGATGCAAAGGCTATGGTGACTTTCTCACCAGTCTGCTCCTTTATTAAAACAGCTACAAGCCCTTTTCACTTGCATCGGTAAGCACTACACAAGGCATCCCAGGGACAAAGCTCTTTAAAAATTGGGCAGATGCCAACACAGCCTTTAAACCTCCAAATTCTTTGCCATACTCCTCTGTTCAAACAAACTTGATGCCTTTCCAGAGTAGACTGCTAATTGTCACAGTCTAAACTGTAAAGATGGGAACAAATCTTGCATAGAATTCTGCCATTTCCAGAAATGTTTGAACCTCTTCCTTCTTGGAGGGTTGGTCCAGCTGCAGTGTGGCAGTTATAAGTTCAGCCTCGGGTTTGACACCCGCCCTAACCAGAGAGGACATGTCCTTAGTAAGTAATTTGCAACTGACCAATCTTGCACTTGACAATCTTGAGCGTGATACCTTTCTGTTGAAATATACCAAGTACTTCTTTCACCCTATTCACATGATCATACAAGTTGTCACTGAGTATAAGCACATCACCCTGAAAGAATTTGCCTCCAGCAATCCTCTTTAACAAGCTGGTCATAAGTCTCTGAAAAATACAGAAGCCGCAGTCCAAATGGCATTCTGTTGAAGCCGAACCCACCGAAGGGTGTAATAAAAGCAGTTACGTCTTTCGAGTCATCACTCAATCTGATCTGATAATAGGCAGACGCGGTAAAATACTTTTCACTGTCCATCAAAATAACCATCTCCATTATATTCAGTAGGGGAAGCTTGTCTTCAATAACCTCCCCATTGAGATGGTGAAAATCCACACAGAGACAAATCTCTCCTGAGAATTTGGATGCTACCGCCCATTGTGAAGCTTCTACAGCCTCAACAATTCCCTCCTTCTTGAGTCTACTCAACTCAGACTCCACAGCACCATGCTGACTCAAGAGAATATTCCTGACCTTAAACACAACTGCTGTGGCTCCCTCCTTGATTCTAATGTGATGGATGTCATCTTTCACAAATCCCACTCTATCAGGGAACACCTGAGGATACTCCTGCTAGAACTTCTCAGACATAGTATCCACTCTCTTGACCTGCATTTGGAGAGTCAAGTTACGATCTAGAAACATTCCCAAGAGTGTCTGTGGTGGCCAGCTTAAGATGGTATCACCCTTGACAGGAACAGCTACTTTCCTAGAAGCATTATTCCCTTGAAATTTAAAATTAGCATCAATGTAACCTATCAAATCTATACGTTTACCCCATAACTATACAGCAGGACATCATGTGGACTGAGAATATGTTCCCCTCTGAAACACGGCTCATAGTCCCTATCGAATATCAACATCAGTTTGGCAACTGAGTCCATCATCATGACCACATTGATTCCATTCAACCTGCGACATCCGTGGGTCATGTGCAATTGGTGCTAGTAACACCATTGATGTCATTATCATTTACTTGCAAAACAATATATTCCTTGTCTGCACTAATCTCATTCACCTTTTCCCTACTAGAGGAAGACTTAGCACACTTGGAAAACTGTCCCCTCTTACTACACACCTTCAAGTCACACATACAGCAGGACAAACTTTGTAATTAGCCACATGATTGGGATGGCCAAATCTGTAACAATTACACTTTCCTTAGGAAAACTCAGATGTCTTCTCTTCTGTGAGGCAATCATGTGTATGACATTAGTCTCACTTTTGGCATCCTCTTTGTCTTCATTTCTGGATCTCTGCAAATCCTGTATACACTGCATGGAATGTACGACTTGCTTAGCTATGATAAGAACTTCTGTCATGCTCGGATCATTTTTGACCCCCAGTTCTTCCCTAACCTTGTCACTTCTACACTCTAACATAAATTGGTTGTGAATTCTTTCCTCAGTGTTTTCCCCAAAGTTGCACTCAGCTAGCAACTTTCTAAATGCTGTTACAAAATCTTCAACAGATTCACTTTTATTCTGTATTCTTTTCCCAAAGTAGAACCTTTGTAATATTATGGAAATTTGGGGCAAGCAGTGCACATCCAATTTTTTAAGTGCAATCTCAAAATCGTTTAGCCTATCGCCATCCCCTACCTCCCTTATGTCAGGCAAGGTCTCAAATACATCTTGGTCTTCGACGCCTAAATATTGTATTAACATTGAGGTTTTCCTCTTCACTGAAAAACCAGAACCACATACTTTTAGCTTAACAAAATTAAAGGCAACTCTCCAGGAATAGATAGAAAGAAGGGAGGCAGTGAAACAGGTTGCATTGTAAAGACTGGGAAATAGAAAGAATAAATGGACAGAAGGGCAAGAAGGAGTGAAGCCCGGATATTATTTAACTCAGCCTTATGTAGTGAAAGAAATGCTAGATTGAAGCGAGAGCACAACAAGCCTCACCAAGTTTAAAATGAGTGGATGCCTTTTCTATAGGAAATCATTATGTTTATCAATGTACCCAGCTCATACAGTAACAACAGGTTTATTTCAGTCACTAAGTCCTGTGATCCACAGAATCATAAAGCTGTGAGTAACAGGGTACAGTTACATTCAAAGGAGGATGGCGCACAACAAACAATCTGACAAATAAACAGGCAAAACAGACTCCAAATTCAACCCCATCACTCTTTGCAGTGTACAGTACATTTAACCAAGTTATCCTAAATATTAATTTTAAGGATCATATCATCCATCCACATTTGTCTGTTGTGGAGTTTCTAGTGGTGAGAAAGCCTTACCTGTCCTGCGCAAGGACAGTATATCAGGGTAGATCTCAACAGATGTTAGTAAGGGGTTTCATGGACATTTAACTAGGGGACCTAGAAATAGATTTTAGTTATTGACAATTCAATAGGACACGTCTTCCATGAACTAAACTAGAACAGTTGCGTAACTGTTTCCGACACTCTAAAGAAACCTTAAAATAAAATGACGAGCCATATTATATTTCAGCTCGCTCACATTAGGGCTCTGTTGCCATTTCACATCATTGTCAATGAAGGAAAAAACAGGAATCTGCATTTATAAGGCAGTTCAGAGGTCTAGCTGTTCCCAGGCTAAATTAGTCAAATGCAGTGTAAGGGATTATACCTAGAGGTAACAATTTCACTTTAGATACAAAAATAAAATATTTGAACTGATAGTTGCTGTTTCTGCGGTTCCTGTTCATTTTCTGGATTCGTGGATAGGTTGGCTAAGGGGAAGATCTTTTTTCGCCTCGGGTGAATTTATTTTGTTACATTTCTGGCTCTTGTAATGAGACATTGTGTGGCCTAAGTTAACCTGCTTATCCGTACACGCTGCTGGCTTTATTTTGACAGCTTTAACATTTTTTTAGTTTAGTTTTAATATCTCTTTGAAATTCAGATGGGGGTACATGGCAAAGTAACTGAACATACACCTTTGCTGTCAACATTAAGACATTAAGGCCCTTATTTACAGTTTGACTGAAGGGATACTCCCTCAAAATGTCTAAACATGACAACTAGCCTATCTGCTGTATTACAAGGGCACCCGGCATGTTTGTGGCAGAGTATCCTGTCTGCAAGACTATAAACAATGTGAATAAAACTCTTTAATTTCATGTAGAAATGTATCGAGAAGTATCTGTGAAGGATACTAATCAGATGATATTCAGTCATGTTAGTTTTTCTGTCTTCATAAGGGATGAAAGCTAATTTTCATCAAACTAATATCAATGTTGAAAAGGTATATTATGGAATTTGCCATATACTTTGTTTCAACCACCATAGACTAAAAGACATGGCTGACCTTAGATTGTTCTGCACACAGGGGTTCAAACTACCCATCCTGAAGGCTTTGCCACTCTTGCTAACCTCACATGTTTGTTTGTGTAGCAAGGAAGGGTAGTAGTCTGGTACATCAGTAAGATGCACACATTATATATTACATGACAACATATCAGAACCACTGCATCAGCCGAACCACTACCTCACAAGATTTACATTGTGTAAGTGATATACAGATAACAATAGCAAATATAGACTTACATTGTTGTTGTAGTGGTAGACAATGCAGGGAATGCAATTTGTTCTATATTAGCAACCTTTATATAAAATTATGCATGCATTAGTACAAATAATTAGCCTAAAAGGGATCACTGAAAGAATATCGACGGACAGAATATCGACCATCAAAAATATCGTTGAGAAAATATCGACAGTCAAAATATCGAGTTTCTATCTACAAACAGGTAAGTACAAAAATATCGAGTTAAAAATATTGTTTACAAAAATATAGTTGTAAAAAAATATCGTATTTACTAAAAACAGTGTTAAATTAAATTAATATTAATAATTAATTACTAAAATATACTTAAAATTACTTAAATTAACTTATAATAATTAAATAATTAATGAAAGTTAAATAAATATTTTTTTATTTCATATTTATTAAACATATATATATAGTAATAAAATATAATAAAATAATACCCAAAAACTGAAAACTGACCCTGAACCCTAAAAATACCCCTTTACCCAAAAACTGAAAACTGACCCTGAACCCTAAAAATACCCCTTTACCCAAAAACTGAAAACTGACCCTGAACCATAAAATACCCCTTTGCCCAAAAACTGAAAACTGACCCTGAACCCTAAAAATACCCCTTTACCCAAAAACCCAAAACTGACCCTGAACCCTAAAAATACCCCTTTACCCAAAAACCCAAAACTGACCCTGAACCCTAAAAATACCCCTTTACCCAAAAACCCAAAACTGACCCTGAACCCTGAAAATAAAAACGATATTACTTCACTTACCTTAAAAACGATATTACTTCACTTACCTTAAAAACGATATTTTGGCTGTCGATATTCTGTCCTGTCGATATTTTCTCCAAACGATATTTTGGAGTCGATATTATGTCCAAACGATATTTTGGAGTCGATATTATGTCTGTGTACCGCCTAAAAGAACAGAAAAGCTTGTCTTTGTTGTTCCTAGGTCCAGCTGACTTCTTTTTATTTCTCATGCAGTTTGCATGCAGTTTATCCCTTCTTCAAAAACCTTTCTTTAGGTAAATGTGCTGTTTTACTGTTATATGGATTAGAATATCCATATGGAAAAATATACTACATATTAAATGAACAGATTCCACCATAGTACTTAATAATGGGTCACGCCTTTTTGCTGAATTTGTTTTGTCGGCCTAAGAACTCAGGGGCTGATTAGGATGGCGGTCGGACTTTCGTCCAACTTCCACCCTTTCGTAAATGGGACCGCCCAACAGGATGTTGGTGGTCCTGCCAGAGGCATTAGGATGCTTCAGCCACCACGGCGGTCGCAATGCCTATGTTTTGCATTGCGGTGAATGCTGCTGGCTGCAGCACACGCACCAGTGCACAAAAGGGACACTTAACATATCCCTGCACTATGTGGCAGGCACCATGCGGTGCCTGCCACATAGTGCAGGGATATGTAGGGGGGCACCCAAAACTCACAGCTGAGAGCCAGGCAGGGGAGGGGGTTCGCTACCGGCCCCCAGAGTCCCTTTCAACATGCCTTTTCATGGCAAGTTAACCGCCATGAAAAGGCAGGAGGAAAGGGACATTGTAATCCCTATGGCTGTGCCATTGTAGGGAATACAACTCCCTCCGCATCACTGCCGGGCTCAAGGAGCCCGTTGGATGCGTGACGGTCGGTCTTTCTGACCGCCAACCATCTGCCCGCCATTGTAATGGGTTGGCAGAGAACATGGTTATGATGATGGTGAGACCGCCACTGACGGGCTGTCGGTGGCCGTCCCAACGTCATCGTAATCATCATAATAATTTTCAGGAATGAAAAAAAGGGCACACAATGTATTAAAAATTAATACCAGTTGATATATATACTAAGTTCAAAATTAAAAATGTGATTTGCACCTCTAACGGAGCTATTATTTGGTCAGTATTAACCATTTGGGTTATGTGGAGGGATGGTATTTTAATTCACTGTACAATGCTGGATGGTTCCAATGCCATCATCGACACAGTGAAGCATTCTTAAACTCAGTAGAAACCAGTAAAGATTGCACCATTCCACCAAGTCTAGACTATGTTCATTAATCAAAGCAGCTCTGAAGAGTTCTGAGGCCCAACCATGCAAACAGCCCAACAAGAAAGGAACAACTAACGATACATGTGGTGACAAGACTCAGCCTGACACTTCATGAGATGATCATAGGGTTGTCTGCCACTGATTTTATGAGATAAACTGGATGAAATAGAAGAAGTGCTTAAATATGTCCTCCATGTTGCTGTAAGAAATATGATTGCTTATTTAAAACATATAGATATGAAAATAATGTACTAGGACCACTTCAGAGATACACAAGATTCTGTCTCGGGTGATTTTCTGCAGGATGAACACGCATCAATGCACAGGGGAGCTAGTAAGATGCTCATGGTTAAGTAGTATAAGAAATGTATGTACTGCCATGCAACAGTATGATTTAAGGCGACCTACAGACGTAGCATTAACGCTGATCAATTATTCAGGGAACTACTCAGGTGTGACCAACTCACTTTGACTAATGGCAAATCTGTGCATTGCTGTATAAGGAAAATGAATTTTGAAAAATAACCAGCGGGCAAGTTATTAATAGATTAAGTGCCACAAACACCTTTCCTCATACAGTCAAGTGCCAGTCTTTGATCATTGGGTTTCCTTTTTTTGTTTTCTACTATTTGCATGAAAGTTTTTTTTTAAAACGTAATAAATAAAATCTGAAAAAATGAATTTCCAGACTCATTTTCGGAAAAAGTTAAACGAAGATCTGTGCATGCTTAGTTGGTCCTAAACATTGCATCTCTTAAAGGTCTTTTCACAAAGGTCTAACTTTGCATGTACAAAGAATCCAGCAAGTAACATATATTTATGCTGGTGCGATGTCAATGACTTGGAAATCACCTTCCTTCACTTGTGACTCTTCAGTAATTCACTAATGTGTTAATGTCTGTGTGGTGTTCATGTACAATGATGGCATGCCCAAATCCTGTGTGTTTGTCACCTGTTTTCCTATGTGACTGTGTGTGTGTGTATAGAATAAACAAAATAAAAATATAAATGCAGAGTTTGAAGGTTGAATTACATTTAACATTGGCATTTTTTCCTGAAAACCATAGTTTTTCAATAATAGCCAACCATTCCTGCACACGCTTGAAAAATTGACATATTGCATGCTTCCTGTCACGGTCTGCATTTCTTATCTCAAATCTATTTGGTAATACATTAGGAGTGCTGGTAACTGTGACATTTCATACTTGATGTGTGTAAATGACAAAATATGCTTCCTTGAATGATGATACCCATATAACTAGTTTTCTTGTTTTTAATTACTTCTGAAAATAGAAAATGCTAAACACAAGCTGAAGTCAAATATAAATATATGCAACTTTAATTTAGTTAAATACAAGTACTTCTTGCTACAAATGGCATCCCCTCTCTGCATCTAGTGACAATTCAAAGAGGGAAAATAATTCGCTGTAAGAACTGAAGCAAAACTAGAGTGGCATGTCATACTGTAACCTGCCAGACTTCCAAAGCACCTTCCAACAAAAGAGCGAAACAAGCACAGGAAGTGTGCCTGAGTACAGTCTGTCTTTTCCCATTACAGGGTCATCATATTTTCCCAATGTTGAGGTTCAAGATGTGGTCAGTCCTACCCCACTTTAGATTCTCTCACTTACTTCTGTCCTTACTTCTGTGGAGTGGTGTGGCTCACTGGTTAGAGGCGGCAGACCCAAGAGCAGAAGTCGGCCTGGGACCAGGGTTCAATTCCTGACGCGGCAGGGTCGTGGACTTGGGTCAGCAGACTTGATAATTCTTGCTTCGGTGCTTTCTCTAATTAGAGGTTCCACTCGGCAACTCTTATCATTAGCTTGCCTAATCTCCACAACGGCCCCATCAACTCTGGGGATGCCTGGCTCCACCTTGGGGACTCCCAGCAGGGACCATCCCACAGGGAAAGCTAGGATGGGTTCCCCAGAGTTATACAGTGCCAGGAGCCCTACGGACGGGTAGCAGTGCGCTTTACAAGCTCAAATACATTTACATTTACCCCACTTTTGAATCTCTCACTTCTGTCCCATTTTGCCTGTGTGGTGGTATATGAATGTTATGTTAAAAGTATTTGTAGCGCGCACGTTCACCAGGTGGCTACTTGGTGCTAAATATAGGAGTAACCTGGAGCCTGGTAGGTTATTCATATGCCTGGATAAACAGCCAGGTCTTAAGAAGTCTCCTGAAGATCAGGAAGTTTGTACAGGACATCCACTGCAGGGGCCTGTGTTCGATCTCATGGTCACAGGTTCAAATCCCGGCGTGTCCACTCAGCCTTTCATTCATCTGAGGTCGATAAAATGAGTACCATTTTGTTGGGTAACAAAAAAATCTGTTATTCAGCGCCAAGATACCCAAGGGTGAATGTGCGCTTAACAAATTCACATGTGTCTTATGTTATGTTAAGGGGAAGGGCGTTCCAAAAATGAGGGTCTACAACCGCAAACCTACAACCGCCTAGTGTCTTCAGTTTGTAGGTCGGTGTAACCAGGTGGTTAAGGTGGGTTAAGTGCAAATTGCGAGCAGGTCTGTATCTTTGGATAAGGTTGGAGACACATTTCAGACAGGTGCCATTGAGAAATTTGAAGATGAAATACCCGATTTTGAAAGCGCAACATTGTATTACGGGGAGCCAGTGTAGCTTCCTCATTAGAAAGGAAGCGTGTTGCCATCTTGACTGATGGAAAATCAGTCTGGCAGCCTGATTTTGCACCATCTGCAATCTTTTAGTTAAATATACTGCAATGATACTCATAGTCATGGACATCATTTAAGGGTCGCAGCTGCTACCCCTGGCACTGCCTTTGTGACACCTGGCCTCAAAGGTGGCAAAATCAATGCCAGGAACACAAAAGCAGCAATTCCTTATGGACATCGGTTGGGTCTCCACATTCCTTGTTTTCTGTCACTTTTTTATTACACGAATACTGAATAATTTTGTATTATTCACTATTTGTGTAATGAAGACTGGATTATAACTAGATGGAATATGATTATTTCTCTTTGTGATTAAATTAATGTTATTTGTTCATAATCAGAAATGCATCTGCAAAGTCGAGACTGAACTGAATTACGCTGGCATTTCTTTCTTTCTTTCTTTCTTTCTTTCTTTCTTTCTTTCTTTCTTTCTTTCTTTCTTTCTTTCTTTCTCTCTTTCAATCATCTTTATTGACATTGTATTCATCAGAGCAAAACACATCTCAGAAAAGTGCCTTTCCATGTGAAATATTACATTTCAGATTAAACCGTATTAGCTTTAAACCCAGTGGTGCAAGAGAGGACTTACTTCATTAGTACAAAAGTGTTAAGACTAAGGTACATATTTACTGATGTTTCACACAATGCAAGGCAGCAAGCTAAGTTGCTGTGATGTATTGCGTGAATCGGAGAGAAGAGAAATACACCTTATCAAGTAAGATATGGCACACTTCTGCTCCCTTCTTGCACTTTCACACTTGAGGCTGCCAAGCACCATTTTAGGCACCCTTGCGCCTTACTGCAACGGTGCTTGCATTGCGAACTGTTTGTTATTGTGCAGGAAAGATATTTTCTATGTGTATGATGCACAAAGGTTCACCAATAGAAAAAGGGAATAACCAATGGAAAGAAGGGTGTTTCTCCTCATTACGCCTGGGTCCGAGAGGTGCACAGTTTTCGGGCACTCCCAGGTTTATGAACATATTCAATCTGGGATTTTGATAAAATCCATTGGTGGATGTATGGTAACTCCCATTCTCCACCCATCAAATGCCTCCCTGACATGCTCCCTTGTGGTACTTTGTATTTACTAAGCCACATAAAGTGGCTTTGCTTGACTTACTAAATCCCAGTTAAGGACATGTGTTGCCTTCCAGCGACTTGAGTCAGAAAAGGACAACAAACGTCCTTAGTAAATATAGGCCAATGTGAATAGCCCATGCATTCCCATCTCTCCACAGTAATTACTCCATTACTCCCAAATTTGGGAATAATTTGTGTTGAAACTCTGCACCCTGCATACCGATTCTTCTGCTGTGGAACATTGACCTATTCCCCTCTGTCACTTTTTTAGCGTTGCCGCCTCTCTGTCTTTCCACCTGCGTACAATGTCCCGTTTGGCTACCAGGAGCCGAACACCCACCAGTACACAGGCCACTGTGAACCCTTTCCATTCACTTATGACACCCAGCAGACCCCTCCTGGGTTCTGGGGTCATGTGTTCATCAATTACCTCTATGAGCGGCCTGAGGATAACCTCTCAGTATTGCATAATTACCGGGAAGTCCCATACGATGTGTATGAGGGTACCTGTAGTATGACTACACAGGAAAGAAGCAAGGCTGGGGGCTTTACCCATTCACCATAATCTAAGTGGTAGCAAATCCAGTGAAGGAATTTGAAATGCATAAGTCTGAGCCTAGCAGATATAGTCAGGTTTGGGGGACCGTCTGGGCTGCCATTCACTTCTCGCCATCTAACTCCCCTATGTCTTCCTCTCACTTAGCTCAAAGTTCAACAAAAGCATCCACCACATTAACTATTATAGCTCTGTATAATGTGGCGACCTCCTTCCCACCCAAGTGCTCAGTCATTAATTTGGCCTTTGGGGGATAAAATTGAGAAACCTGTGTCACCTTTTTTTGTAAGGTTGTAGTGCATGGTAAACTTGTAAATAATGTCCAAATTTCGTAGTTAGCTTCTACACTTCTTGACATGAAACCATGAACACATATCTCTCAACTTTGAGATCTCAGTGAGGTCCGACACCCAGAAGCCCCCCCCCCCCCCCGGTGTGCACCCTGAGACAGCCAAGTTCTGCTCCAGAGAGGGGTTTTAACCGTGAGGGTTATTTCTAACCCAATATGCCCCAGCACGTCGCACCAGCATTGTAATGAAGAGGAGCCAATGGGGAACCGGTTAATCATATTGTAGGGAGTATATTCTATATGGCTGTAGAAGCTCCAATTTCAATTTGATTTCTGGGCTGATCATGTCACCAAGAAATCAGTCATTAAGTCTGAGGCCCAGAAATATCCCTGAATATCAGGGGTTCCCATTTCCCCATCATAATGCAACTGTGTGAATTTCACTAGGGAGTCACACTGTGGGTTCCCTCCTATAATGAGCCATGCAAGAGAGACTATAAACACAGGAACAATTGAGGTGGCAGGGGGAATGGAAAGTTTTGCAATGTATACAGGACCCTTACCAAGGAGGCCATCTTAAAAAGGCTCTAAGTTCCATTATGTTCAGCTGCAAGGAGGCCCATCCCTCCACATCCAGTTTGGTGTGCCTCAGCTGCTGGGCGATATTCAGGTTTCTACTCCTGTTTGGGTCTCTCGGGGCCCACATTCCAAAATAACTGATCTGACCATCTGATCGGAAGGTGCTGTAGGGCCTCCGGGAGATCTCTCTGTATCAGGATGTCCCAATTAACTTCCATCCCAGGTGCTTCACTATAGATTCATTACATCTGCCCTATTCTGGGTAGGGATATATTGGGATGTTGCATATTCAACAGGAGGTCGTCCCCATTCAACGAGACCCTGTCTTTCTGTGTGTCCCCCCAGACCCTGGTATTTATACTGCAATAGAATACTTTGTACCCATATACTTTTACGAAATGTCATAATGTGGAGCATTAGCGTACCTTCTGCTCGTATGATAGAGAACATGGCGGTAAGTATGTGTCAATGAAAAAATGTATACTCCTGGACCACTAATGCTATTTTGCTACTTACCTGCGTGCTTTTCACACAATTGTCAATTTTCAAAATATTCACACAGTGTTTGATTAACATTTTGCTACACTGACCTCAGCAGGCGTGAAGCCATCCTTAGCTTCGCACGAATAGCAGGTATTAAACGAGACTCCGATATCTTACATGGGTATTTAAGAAAAATGAATGGGTCTTCTGCAGAGCTCTCCTCCGGGAGAGAATTATCATAATTCCATCTACTCTAGTGCCTGATGGTGTCTGAGTGGCTTTGAGGATTCAACTTCTGTTACACACAATGTTATTTAACAGATTTCAAGAAGATTTACAGCAGTTACAGAACTAAGTATTACCCGCCATTGGACCCGTCAGACATTTTGAATTGGGGTGTTTTCGAAATGAGGGAATTATTGCAAGCCACAAAAAAGTCATCATTCCTGGGAGCTGAGAGGATATGTTTTGATTTATTGTTCTCCTGTTTGCTTGTGAGATAGCAGAGGCATTATATTATCTGGCTCTGTGGAGAAAATGCTATGGAAGTACAGTAATGAGGCAATATTTCAAAGAACAGCAGCAAAATAAATACAGATTTTGCATTGTGCATTTTCAGGAATAATGCAATTCTGAAAGAGGGTTCAGAATGAACGCTGGTGGTTGGCTTGCTGCAAGAAAATAAATCTCTTCTAATACAAAAAGAGGGCCAGTGGGTCTTTCGTGTAGTTTTTTCCAGGCTAAACCCGAAGATTCTCATTTCAACTTTGATGCAATTCTGGTTGTAAATTATGACCTCGGTCCATATCAGCACCTCGGGGTATGCTGCTTACTTGGTGCCCAATTTTGGCACCCTTGCAAGTTTTGGACCTTGGTAAGGGTGGTATGTGGTAATTAAACCTGCTTTCCTCTGAAGTGCGCAAGCTGTGTTTTTGTGCCTTTTTCCTGCATAATTTCACATTTGTGTACGAATTTTTTTGTGTGCAAATGTGTGCCCTAATTGGAAACGGACTGATTTACATAACACAAGATAATGATCTGAGGCAGGGATTTGACAAAGCAAATACAAAAATCGATGCCAGTCTGAAAGGAGAAAGGGGTTGAACAGGACTCTAATAGAGGTAGAAACATATGTTGCCCCATTCACCCACTTGACAGAGAGAATGTATTTCTGTGCATAATTTAGACACACATACCTCGAAAGAGCTCCCCACAGAAAACGAATGCATTTTGCAATGACATTTAAAAGACAGTTAAGAAAACAAGGGATACACGAATACAGGTGGCTGATAAGATAGTGGCTTAATTGGAGAACGATTTTCATTATAATGCACATTTGACTTCTTTTATTTTCAAGTTTTAAAGTCATGTTAAAAAACAATGCATGTCCCAATTTAAAAAAAAGGAAAACATTTGATGTGCGTAACAGGATGAATGTTTGCTCAATATAAACGCCAACCTTAGAGAAACATAACATTTATATGCTGGCATGAAACAACATCGCACGTGTAAATAGTCCTGTGAGTCAAACCAACACAAAATATGAACAGCTGGGCCTGGCACAAGAAACGCTTGGCACAGTGTACCTATGCCCGCATGAGGACAAATGCATATTTCATTTTTTTGTGTACATTTTGCCACTCACCATTCATTACATGCACAGCTCTGAAGGCACAGAATGCTATGATTGTGTCTGTGTAGCATCTCGTGTGTGTATCGAATGTGAAGAGATGCTATACATGCCCCAGTCCTTGGACAGATGCACAACAGCCCAGCTCTGGCAAGGAACAAATACAGTGCCAATGTGCATTATGCCATTTGGCAGTGCCTCATACATATTAGCAAGCAGATCCAACACTCTTTCTCAAACACATTCAGAACACCACTCCAAGAAGAGGACTTCTTCCCTCTGGTAGCCTGTAGACATTGTGTATTGAAAAGAGCATCAGCTTGACAGCAGATTTGGGACAATCGAAGGTACTTGCCATGACCTTACTCAGTAATGCCATGATAATGTATTTGTGTTTGATGTGGTTGATGAAGGAAGCTATCACCATCCAATTTGTTGTTATTTTGGTGAACATAGTATCTGGCCAATGTGCTCTGTGGGTGGCATGGTATGGAAGGACAGAAATATGCAGGGCATGACTGGGAACCAAATGCAGCCCTTGTGGTAAATAAATAATTAATTACCGGTACTATTTTTGAATATATTAACAATAACAGATAGCTCAATAAATAAGAGGCAGGATCCGATGTGTCTGAGTTGAACAGGCTTTATTCAGGCAAAAGGGAATGGACTGGAACGGGACAGCCTGAGTAAAGTAGGAAGGAAGGCAGCTGCACCATTTCATTAACAGTGAAGTGTATATATAGTAAGACATTTCAAATACATTACATACAGTAGGCGTAACTTGTGACAAGCGTAAGATAAGAACACATGGGCGGAAACAGAAGGCGTGTACAGGGCGTGCACTGAGACATGTGATGTGAAACGTCATAGAAATGTCATGAGTGGGCGGAAACATGGAGGGGGCTACCTGAGAGCAGCTGGGACCTTTAACCTAGTGGTGCGCGCAAACGGGCAATGACGTGTTACTAGGGAGAACTGGGGCTATGACTTCTGCACTAGAAGAGGAGACTAAAGTCTGCGGTGTCAGGACGACATGTACCTATAGCATATCTGGTATCTGGTGTTTGGAGTACATGTCGATAGAATCTAAAAGTTATCAGGGCAAAGGCTACCTGACACTAAGGCTGGTGCATGCATATATTCTACATGTATTGCGTGTGCCAGGAATATTCTATGAATACTAATACAGTATTTCTCTTACATGGAGACAGAAAGACTAGACTATAGCTGAACTGTTTATGCGGTTCAGTAGCTTAGGAATGCAGAGAAGGAAAGCTGGACTGATAACTGGAAGCATAACATATTCTTGGCAGACAGGCAGGCAGAGCCAGGCCGGGTACCGCGCTGCGAGGCAGGAAGTAAGTGAAGGGTCAGGGATGCAGGTGGGGGCTGCATCGCTCCTCAGAGTGGGTTCAGGAGACTGGAGCTTGAATCTGGTGCCCGGGCCCTTTGAGGCCTAGAAACAGGGACAATGTGGTGAATTAACGTGCACACTGTAAAACGTGGCAACATAGGCCTGATACTCGTTGCTTTCACGAGAACTGGATACTGGCATACTAGAGTTGGACACAACCATAATTGCGTCTTTAATCGATCAGAAGGGGATATACGCATATCGATCATGCACATATAACATAGGATGGGGAACACGTAGGCACATATAACAAGGCAAAATATAATTTTCCTCATTCCCTCCTTGTGCCCTACGTTTCCATCAGGAAACATCAATATTCATGATACCATCTATCTGTTCATATAGCATCATTTGTTCGTCTCGAATTATCTTGGAACGGGACTTAGGACTAGGAATACAAGAGGTAGCACACAAGCCGCAAATCGCAGGGCCACATTGTAAACAGAGCGTTATATATAGGGGGTCCCAGACCAAGAACACAATTCCTATTTTGAAACACACACTATTTAAATGAATTTAGGAAACACACACTAAATGCTGGTGACCAGTGTTTTTAATCCACTGTACCAAACAAACAGTCAATGTTAAGAAATCAGACGAAACATATACAAAATTCAATGCGCCCACAAAGGGAGATGGGGGGAGGTGCAGGGAGGGGGATGTATTTCACTAGATTGTACATCACTAGTTAACATTCAAAAACAACATAATACAAAATTCAAAACGTATTTCCACATACATGAAAGGCCGTGGAACATGACATATATCATAACAAAAAATTCCTAAGAAGATACTCCTATAATGATTAATATATCAAACTAGGGTTAGGAGTTCCTGGTTGTAGGGTGTAGATGTCTACGTTTCGACCCGGATGGTGTAGGACAGTGGATCCTTACTGCGTGGGTCTTCGTCAGGACGTGATGGGTGAAGGGGGGGGTGGGGCGTTTAACTCTGCGCAAAAAATAATAAAAAGTGTTACTCAACCGGTCTCAGATGAGTCCCGACACAACTACAGAATTATGGACAAGAGAGTCCATTCAAGAAAGATCGAAAAAGGTCGAAAAAGGGAGTAGTAGGAGGTTCATAAAAATTGAGAAATACTGGGTGGGCTAGAAACCAAATAGTTATCTCGTGCCACGGAAGTCCGCCATGCAAAGAGTCTGCCATGTGCGTCTGAAAACCTTAATACCAATGTCACCCAATGGGACAGATAGGATTAACTAGAATGGCCTTGACAAGACAGAGCATTAAATACCTGGCACACCGGGGAGGTCCCGTCAGGCGGTTATGCAAAAGGGTCTGCCACGTGTGGAGTCAAAGATCTGCCGTGCAAAATCAAATTCAACACCACATTTGTAATTAAATCCCAAGTGGGGTGTAGAAACTGAGGTAAGGCTGTGTAGATTAAGGACCCTACCTTGTTGTAAAAACAAACAAACACCGAAGGGTAAGTCATGGGTCAAGGCATTGCCGGCTGCATCTAAAAAACAATGGTGAACAGCGTGTCAAAAGCGCAGTAGCTTTCTCAAGTGAATCAGTAAAGAAGACTCAAAACAGCTCAGGACTCACCCGTGTAGGTTGTACACCGAGCAAAGCCCAGCTCTTTATCCAAAAATTTATTTGAATGACGTGCGTTGTCAAAATTGCCTCCGCAGTTTAAAACTCTGCAAAAACACAAGTTAATAGACATCTTAGGAAGCCGCCCAGCGTTAACAAATACGCCTCGCTGCTCCCAGCCAGAGGGAAAACTCACCCGCAGTATTGTTTGAAGGGCCAAAACCGGCCTTTTCCAAATAGACCAAATCTTTTACCAGTGGCGCGCGTTGTCAAAACAGCCTCTGCAGTGTAAAAATCTGCAAATACACAAAGTGAAGAACAGCTCAGGAGGCAGCCCAACGTTACCAAACACGCATGGCTGCTCCCAGCCCGAGGGGAGACTCACCCGCAGTGTTGTTTGAAGGGCCAAACCGGTTTTATTCTTAGACCAAATCAGGGAAATGCCTCGTCGGTATACAAATGCCGCGTGTCAACATCTGTAGAGACACGGAGAGAACACACTTAGACGGCCGCCCATTAACTTACGGATGCAAAACGCCAGGGGGGAGCGAAAGAGAGGGACTCACCAGCGCTGCTCATGGAGAATTCCGATAGTGGTGCGTGCGCGCCGCGTCTCCTGGAAACAGGAAGTGTTGCCCCGAGAGACGGTGTAATTTAATACTTAGGTGAAGACAGACTCGGGGTAGTTACCGCACATAATCAGTAGTTCCTTGACGGAAAAAGGCTCTTAACAGCCTTATTTAAACTGGGATTTGTGTCATGAAGGGTAAACACAATCAGGGCTAGTAATGAATCCAAGGCCAGGATAAAATACATGCACACAGCGATGAATCAGGATGAGACTCATTGGCAAAAAACGTGATCATAGCACTGGACCTACCACACAGGGTGGTCAAAAGGGCTACTATTACAGGCAATCCCTCCTTTATAAGAAAACACATGAAAAAACATTTCTAAGCCCATATATACATCTCACATTCCAAAGGGTCTGAATGGGTCATATATTATAGATGTCAGACGTGCCAAAATGGTGAACGGAGCATCAGGGCTGTTGTCCATCCCCAAATAGGTGGTTGATAGCGCGAACCTGCCAGGCACGGCGGTTAAAGCGCTCTATTATTCAATTTAAACATTCAGGTACATTGCACATTTGTAAGACAGATAGGTAATGCTTGTTGGGTAAATTATACCAAGCTTATAGATTCAATATGTCCACATGACAAATCTCACATAGGTTTCGAAAGCACCAGATGGTTAGGGAAGCATCATACGCCATTATGTACTCCTAAAACATTAATTACTTGCGCGAACCTGCCAGGCACGGCGGTTAAGGCGCTCTGTAGCTCAAGGTAATCGTTTTAAAACAAAGGTAATCATTTTAAAACATCATAGTCCACAGGTAATTGCTAAGGCCCATTGATGAAGACACAATAAAGAAGGAATACCTAAATTCCCTATGGAGAGGCATACTAACATAGATGTTTCACAGAGTAGCCATTTGGGCGAAACTACTTTCAGACTCATTAAGGCCCCCTCGTACAGAGTCAAAAAAACGGATCCATTTGATTTCTCTCACATTCAAGATGGGTTCAATACTCCCACCCCTCGGGCCCAGCTTAACCTGCTCCAAAACTAACCACCTTAAACTCTCTGGTGGGTGGCTTTTCTCATTGCAATGTTCCACCAAGGGTGCGCCTGCAACCTTGCATCTCACACGGCTGCAGTGTTGGAAAAATCGTACTTTGACTCGTTGCTGGGTTTGACCCACATAGATCAAGTCACAAGGGCATAGAATGCAGTATATCACGTCGGTCGAGTTGCAGTTGGTATGCGACTTTAGTGGAACTTGTTGTTGTCCATGGCTAAAGACCTTGGTTTGGATTGTCGCAGGGCATGCTTTGCATGAGCCGCATCGATAATGGCCCACAATGGGGGGCAGGTTCCACATGGTTGTGATGGTAGGTGCATCTTTGGTCGGCAGGAAGGAGCGAACCACACTGTCCCGAATATTCTTAGCTTTCTTGAAAGCATGAAGGGGCAATGAATTACTCCCAAGATCTTCTGATATCAAATTCCAGTATTTGTTGATGGTTTTTTTCACCTCATTGCTCCTTGTGGAGAAAGTCGTCACACAGATGAGGCGCTCCTCGAGGTTCACCGGTTTGTCTCCGGGTTGAAGCAAGGTTTCTCTTGGGTTGAACCATGCTCTTTTTTTGGCTTTGTTGACCAGGCGTCTGGGGTATCCACGTTCGAGCAATCTGTTCATCAGCACGGTGGACTGTTCTATGTAGTCATCCTTCCTACTGCAGTTACGCCGAATCCTTAAAATCTGGCCAAACGGAAGGTTATCCCGGAGACCTCGGGGATGGTGGCTGGAGTATAGTAGTAGAGAGTTCCTCTCCGTCGGTTTCCTGAACAGCGTAGTTTTTAAGGTGTCATCTTCCACGAAAATGGTAAGATCCAAGAAATCTATTGTTTTTTTGTCGAACTGAATAGTGAACTTAATATCCGGGGAGCGTGAATTGAGCCAATTGAAAAACCCGGTGATTTCCTCCTCAGTACCAGACCAGATACAGATGATGTCGTCAATGTATCTCATCCAGGTTTTTATGTGGGGTCTGAAAGGGTTAACGTCAGCAAATACAAACGTGTCCTCATACATGGACATAAAGATAATGGCCAAATCTGGGGCAAAGGCAGCCCCCATCGCCACACCCTTGGTCTGGAGGTAGAAACAGTTCCGAAAGACAAAGAAATTCCTCATCATCGCAATCTTTAATAATAGAATGATGAAAGATGTAGGCACCCAGATTGGAGCCTCCCGCTTATCTAGTGCAATTGTCATTGCCATGAGGGCCTCCTCTTGGGGTATGCTTGTATAAAGGGAAACGATGTCACAGGTTACCAGAAGGTCTTTAGCGGAGTCATAGGGATGCCCTTCAATCAGGTTGATGGTATGAGTAGTATCCCTGAGGTAAGTTGTAGTGGCTTCTGCTATAGGTTTCTCAATTTTTATGAACCTCCTACTACTCCCTTTTTCGACCTTTTTCGATCTTTCTTGAATGGACTCTCTTGTCCATAATTCTGTAGTTGTGTCGGGACTCATCTGAGACCGGTTGAGTAACACTTTTTATTATTTTTTGCGCAGAGTTAAACGCCCCACCCCCCCCTTCACCCATCACGTCCTGACGAAGACCCACGCAGTAAGGATCCACTGTCCTACACCATCCGGGTCGAAACGTAGACATCTACACCCTACAACCAGGAACTCCTAACCCTAGTTTGATATATTAATCATTATAGGAGTATCTTCTTAGGAATTTTTTGTTATGATATATGTCATGTTCCACGGCCTTTCATGTATGTGGAAATACGTTTTGAATTTTGTATTATGTTGTTTTTGAATGTTAACTAGTGATGTACAATCTAGTGAAATACATCCCCCTCCCTGCACCTCCCCCCATCTCCCTTTGTGGGCGCATTGAATTTTGTATATGTTTCGTCTGATTTCTTAACATTGACTGTTTGTTTGGTACAGTGGATTAAAAACACTGGTCACCAGCATTTAGTGTGTGTTTCCTAAATTCATTTAAATAGTGTGTGTTTCAAAATAGGAATTGTGTTCTTGGTCTGGGACCCCCTATATATAACGCTATTGATCACCCAGGTCCCACTGACTATATGGGTACAACCCCCCTTGTACAACATTGTAAACAGAGGCAGCAACTGAATATGATCATTACTGCTATACCTAGGAATGACAATACTTTCCATCCCCAGGCAGATATGATATTCCAGAGCCAACCGGACCATGTCCAGGTGCCTGGATTCTGGTGTAACTGATGGGCAATTTTATGAAGTCTCGTTATAGCTGAATAAACAGACGGCGCGTTATTAGGAATGAAAATGCAGCAACTAGATCTGATGACTCTACAAGCTCCTCCTCTATCGGCCAGTATGACGTCAAGAACGAGACGATTTTGGAGCACGACAAATCTAATGGCAGATTGCTCTTCGGTTAAATTACCTAGAGCGGAAGTAGTCTCATTCACTACTGCTTCAAGGGTTCTGGTTAGCCTACGTATTAACTTACTATTCTGGACAGGACCTATGAAGAAAAAGAAACCTTTATTGAAGTCTTGATACTGTTCTGAGGTAGTTTCAGTTTGATCGACAATTGGGGACTCAGTCTCCCTTCTATGTCTAACGTGTACTAGATGTGTGTTTCTGTGATAATCAGATGGGGCTAGAAAAACTGGTGGCAGTAGGAAGGCAATGTAACATGTTCCATCCCAATCTAGGGGCAGACGAACATATGCGGTCTGACCACAAACAAAATAAGAATGACGTGAGGCTTTGAAAATGGATTTCCCACTGTCACTATACTCGACCACAGTAGTACAATCACTATGTCCTACATGTGCGGAACCATTCTTTCTGACACATAATTCGCCTTTCACTGGTAGAACTGAAATAGCAGGCAAATCTGGAGTAGTCTCGGACTGAACATTCAAAACCATGAAATTTGAGGAATAATTACCTAGATCATATACTTCATTTTCTAGATCTAACCCTGTTCTATGGGAAAGACCTTCCTTGTCTGGGAAACATGTTCGATTCAGAAAGGACATATCAGTTAGGGATGACGTTAACGTGGACCATGCTCCACACGAACCATTATGTGAAAACGGATAGGGAAAGAGTGGCAGAACTCCCTTCGGTGTCTGGAAAGGGGGGAGTCGACCACACACCCAACAATTAGTGGCATTGCTGGTCTGGTGTGAATAGTGCAGCATTCGGATAAAAGTATTATTACGCATAGCAAGACGATAGGATAACTCGTGAGGAGGCAGGTCACTAAATGTGTGCTCTACTGTAACATTAGAAAACATATGTACATGTGAAATAGGAAAGCATAAATGCAACGCATAACTTATGCATGTAACCATAAGGCTTAAAAATAATAAAAAGAACAGAGTAGCTATACATCGACTGCAAAGATTCTTTCGATAGCGTATTCTCTTAGAGTTTTGACTAACTCTTTCACTGTGTGGGTCTATCTCATACATGTCAGGAACCTGTCTAACCGTTTCACCCGAGAGGGACTTAGACAATTAAACTGGCTGACTTACTAGACCTCAACTTGGATTTATACTCCTGCTGCGGAGTTTTCTCTAACAGGGGAATTTTAGATTCAGTTTCTGGGCAGTCCTTGAGAACGGGGCAGTCTTTGAGAAAAGTTTTTGTTTTAAGTCCATGGAATTTCTTGACGTGGCTGGCGTGTAGCCACCCCTTTCGGTTTTCAATCTTCACTGCTGTCCGGGTGGTGAGGAGAACGAGGCGGGGCTCCTTCCAGCGGGGCTGCAGCGGACTTGAACGATCAAAATTTCTCACGAGGACGAAGTCGCCTGGTATGACTTCGTGCGGTTTCACTTCGGTGTTGTCTGGAAATGCAGCGGCAACCTGTGAACGACAAGATTGTAGTGCAGACATCAAGGAGGCAAGGTAATCTGTCAGCATATTACTGTCAACATCGGTAATGGTACGGGGTCTAGGTGTACCCCACATATTGGGGGGACGTCCAAACACTATCTCATACGGGGACAGACCTGAACGGGAGTGAGCGACCATTCTCATATAGAAAAGGGCGACTGGCAGTGCTACTATCCAATCTACACCTTTCTCTGCACACACTTTAGCAATGCGGATTTTCAGAGTCTGGTTATGTCTCTCTACGAGACCGGCTGCTTCAGGATGGCGTACACAATGGAACTTCCACTGGTACCCTAACAGAAGGGAAACTTGTTTCATGAGCTCGGATGAGAATGGCTGGCCGTTATCTGAATACACGACCCTAGGTAATCCATAGCGGGGAAAAAACTCACGAACCAACTGCCTGGCAGTGGTCGCGGCTGTGTAATCTGGAACTGGATATGCTTCTGTCCACCTGGACAAAGCGCATACAACTACGAGAACATACTTGAAACCTCGACATCGCTCCATCTGAATATAATCCATCTGGAGGACTTCAAAAGGGTGGTCAGGAGGATGGAATCCACCTTGTTCCACCGGGACACCTTTACCTGGATTGAACTGACAACATATCATGCAGGTACGCACTTTCTGCTTGGCTGCTGCTCGTAAATGCTTGTTGAACCAGAGGTTCTGAATACTGCCTAACATGGCTTTTTCTCCTAAGTGTGCTGGACTATGTGCGGTGTTAATAATGACTTGAACCATAGAGTCGGGGAGAAACCATGTGGCTTTTCCCTTCGTCAACCATCCTTGATCTGTCTGGACCCCTCCTTGTTCGGACCATTTCTTGATTTCATCGGGAGTAGCATGTGACTGTATATCTATTACATCTTGTGTTGGGTCCTTAACTGTCATACAAGTAGTCTGATCTGGAATGTGTGTCGGTGTCGTGTTAACTGGACTGTCTGGAGTCTGAGCTGTGAGCTTGGCTGTTTGATCTGCTAGATCGTTACCTTGGGAAATGATGTCGGTGACTTTCGTATGTGCCTTGCACTTCATGATAGCGATAGCTGTCGGTAAATGTATTGCATCTAACAAAGCTTGAATGAGGGGGCCATGTTGAATCTTGGTTCCATGAGAAGTCATAAAACCTCTTTCTTGCCAGAGGACTCCAAAGTCGTGTACGACTCCGAATGCATAACGTGAATCTGTGTATATGTTTACTTTCAAGTTCTTCGCTCGTATGCAGGCTTGGGTCAGAGCGACGAGCTCTGCTGCTTGAGCAGACAGGGTGTCAATACGATGTGTTTCTATAACTTCGGTTTCAGTAGTCACTGCATACGTGGCTACTAGTTCTCCTGTACTTGTCCTCATACATGAACCATCCACATAAAGTGTCAGGTCGGGATTAGGTAATGCAATGTCTGTCAAGTCTTGTCTTAGCTTTGTCATAGTGTTAACAACTTCCACACAGTCATGTGTGGCAGGATTAGAGGTAACTGACGGTAACAGTGTGGCTGGATTTAAAATGTTGCAGCGTCTGATTTCTATATGTGGCTGAAACAGTGTCAGTTCATAACCTGTTAAACGTGCAATTGTCAAGTGCTGAGTCTGTGTTCGGTTTAAAAGAACCTCCACGGAGTGTGGAACTTGTACTGTCAGGGAGTGTCCTAACACTATGGAATCACTTTGTCTGATAGCTAGAGCTGTGGCTGCAACTGACTTGAGGCACGCAGGCAGCGCCTGGGCCACCGGATCTAATGTGCTAGAAAAATAAGCACAGGGCTTGTATTGTCCTGCTTGATCTTGTGTGAGAACAGATAATGCAGTACCATCACGTTCAGTAACAAAAAGTGTAAAGGGCTTACTGTAGTTCGGTGTTGCTAGAACAGGTGCTTGGCATAAAGCTTTCTTTAATTCATTGAAAACAAGTGTATGTTCCTGGGTCCAAGGGAGGACAGTCGATACGGCTGCCTCCTGTGTCGTTAACTGTATCAGTGGCTTGGCTAGAAATGCATACTGAGGAATCCATTGTCTGCAATGAGAAGTGAGGCCGATAAAAGCTCGTACCTCCTTCTGTGTCTTGGGCTGTGGAAGACGTGCTATTAACTGGATACGGTCTGGTGTCAACTGCCTACCCCTCTTGGACAGTAAGTGTCCAAGGTAGACCACTTGCTGGACACAGAATTGCAACTTGGAAGGGGACACCTTGTGCCCCATCTCGGCCAGAAAATACAGGACTGTAAGTGACGCACGTTCGCAGTCACGTTCAGAACGGGCTGTGATCAGTAGATCATCGACATACTGGAGCAGGGCAGTGTCAGTTGGCATGTGAATATTGTCTAGTTGTCTTTTCAGTGCTTGACTGTAAATACTAGGACTTTCTGTAAATCCTTGAGGAGCTCGTGTGAATTTATAGCTTCTTCCATTTAAACAGAATCCGAAAAGGAATTGGCTGTCTGGATGAATGGGGACACTGAAAAATTCGTTCTTGAGATCGATAACCGTAAAGAACGTAGCTTCAGAATCAATGGCTGTCAAGAGTGAGGAAATATCAGGGACCACTGGGTACTGGGGTATGATACATTTATTAAGTTCTCGAAGATCAATCACTAATCGATAAACTGGAGGTGCATTTGAATCAGTACGTTTCAGGACTGGAATGATAGGAGAATTACATACATTGGAGTCAGTTTCTACAACCACTCCTTGAGCAATGAGTTCGTCAATAATTTTGGATAAGGCTGCTACAGCCTCAGGTGGCAATTTGTACTGTCGGATTCGTGGTAATACAACACCTTGCTTCAGAGTGACACGATGGGGTGTGATATGCATACAACCTACATCAGTTGGACCTTGCGCCCATAAATGCTGCGGTACATTCAATAATCTTGGATCAAAATCACGTAATACATAATGACCTTTAAAATCACACAGAAACAAACGGACCCCTTCTGGGGAGCAGCATATGACTGCTCCTAATTCTTTAAGAGTCTTTATGCCTAATAAATTTTCTGGACAAGATTTCGTGAGTAACAAATCTGTAGTTCGGGACAATGGACCAACTTCTAGAGTAACTGGTTTCGATATTTCATTAACAATAGGCTTTCCTGAAAATCCAAGGGAAACATTTCTAGAGCCTGAGAGCGGAGCCCCTGGAACCTCGTCATGACTGATGGTAGTCCTACTTGCCCCTGTATCAATCAGAAACTTTCTGTCTTTCCCTAATACTTGACTGTGTACATAGGGACCCTCTTGATCTACAGGAATCTCGATGAGAGGCAAGCCTACCTCCCTCTCTAGGCTGTTTCATGAATATGGCTGATAATCTGGATACTCTGACTGTGCATACTGGTACATCTGCTGTGTAACGTGTTGTGTTGCAGCTATAGGCTGCGGTACTGTAACTGTCTGTTGTGCATTCTGTGGTGGCTGGGAATTCTGTGAAACTTGTTCTTGTCTAGACGGACGTGGTCTCTCTTTAGTTTTACCAGTAGCTATGTTGTGTTTCAGAACTGCACATTCGTTTATGAAATGACCTGGCTGTTTACAGTAATTGCATGTCCCTTTAACAGGAGCTGCAGGATGACTGGCTTGATTCGGACCCCTCTTCTGACTGTCTTGTGGAACAGATTGTGCAACTAGTACTTTCATTTTTGTGTCTTTCATACGTCTCTTTTCGTGTTCCTGCTCTTCCCTGATTCTGTTCTGGTGATACTGTAACATCTGGAGCATCTGTGACGGAGTATTAGCTTGCCAGGTACTTTCGACTTTCAGTACTCGATTTTTAACTTGTGGACTTGAATTTTCGACTAGTTTGGTAACAAAAAGATGAGGGTACGATTCACTACTTGTTTTCAGACCACTATTAATAATGAAACATTTCTCAAATCTAGAATAAAAATCACTAGTATCTTCGTCTTGTTTCTGTTTACAGGCTGAGATGGCATCCCAATCTTCCTTTTTCGTGGCTAGTAATCTTGGCAAAACTTGTATTAATAACTCGGGCAATGCTTTAGCTTTATCCCCAAGACCGGTACCTGGTACTCGTGTATTATCTTCAGCTTCTAATGCTGTCCAATCTATCTTTTTCTCTCCCACCTCCCATTCTTTTTCTTTGAGTTTTTCATATATGCCCGCAGGCAACAGGACCTTTAACATTTTAATGATATCAGGATACGTGTATTCTCCCATACGGAGCATGTCCTTTAATTCACGGTGAAACCCTGCTGGATCTTTATCATGACAGGGAATTAACTTTTTCATTTCCAAGAGTTCTATTTTCGTGATAGGGGTGTAAACAAATACTCGTTCTAGACTACCATCTTCTCCCTTAACTGGATGCACTTCCCGTAACGGATTCTGTCTGTCTATGTAGAATGATTTTCTTTCTGGGGGTGAGACGTGAACAAAATGTGGATTCAGAAACGTTCGGTATTTGTGGCGCTGTTCTAGAATGACACTAATTAAATCGGTACCTAGACCTTTCCATCTGTATTGGAGTAACTCGTTCAATACATCATGTAGAGGACCTGGATCAGAATGCTGTTCCTCATACAGTGTAATGAGGTGCTGAATCATATATGTACCCACCAGACGTTGCTCGGCTGGGGGCAGTTTCAGAAACGTTTGTACCACTATTTCATCTGGAAACGTGGTGGAATCACTAGTCCATCGGACTGCTGATCGGGCGAGTTCTTGTTCATGCATTGTACTAAGCTCGCTATAACCTATTCGTGATTTCAGAATTTGATCGGTGGCCTGGAATACTTGCTCAAGAGAACACTGTTCTGGTGCAGGAGGAGGAAAAGCTTTCTTGTAATCTAGGCGTGAATATCGGTCGGAAAGTCTAGTTCTACCTACATACGCTATTCTGGAGGGATTCTCGCTGTCTACCTCTTCACTAGAAGAGTCACTCTCTTTCTCGGTTGCTCTTTTTGCTTCTCGTTCCTTGTGTATACGTATTATTTCCTTACGAATTTTCTTATACATACTCTCTATACAACCTTGTGTCTTGTGTTTTCCCTCGGCTATATTGTCACTCCACCTGGTTAGGACTTTCATCTCGTCTTGATCTTTATCTGGATAATCTTGCTCTCTTATTAAACAGTTAATCAGGAACTTTAAAATCATAAGTTGAACCTCGGCTTTCCTTTGTGACATAGCTTCGTGAATACTTTCTGGATTCTCTCCTGTACGGATGAAACGATATATTCTGTTCAGATGTTCCTTCATATCGGGCAGGGTGATCAAAAAGCTGGCCACCCGTCTTAAACGTACTGAATATAAGATCATGTGATCTTTGCCTGGAACTGGATCATATATACAGTCAGTAAGAAGTCGCTTGAGATCTGTGTATGTCGCCACTTTTGGCGTACGCTGTAACGCTACGTCGTGCAGCGTCAGACGTTTCGGTTGAGGCGGGGTGCGAGGAGCACTTCCCCCCGCGGCTCCCAAACTAGAATCGTCGGTGAATACTGTACGGGCTGGTAGAGTGACTGGCATAACGGGTACATTTACTGTGGGCTGGTCCGGGGGTGCTGGAACATGAACTTGACCCCCGGGAACAGTAGTTGGCGGGACAGGTATTACATTATTAACGGGAGCAGGCGGAACAGGCAGAACATGATTTGCATATGCTGGGACTGTGTCGTCCAAATAGGACGAAAGAAAAATTTCAGCTGCGGTCGGTTTATGACGTAGCTTAATCGGGACCATTGGCGGCGGTAAATTACCGGGTACTTCCGGGGTTGCCTTTGGCAAGCCCTCGGCAAGAAGAGGATACATACCTTTAATAAGGGCATTTCTCTGTCGGTCTGACTGTTCTGCTCTAACTCGTTCACCTTCTTCTATTAATTCCCTTTCTTGGGCTCTTTCTGAGGATTCCCTACTTAATTCTGTTTTTCTGAATTCTTTTTCGGTTCTTTTATGAGATTCTTTGCGCCATAACTCGATGGCATCTTTCTGGGACTGTCTGGCTTTCTTTTTCCATAATGCTTCTTCTACTCTCATGATGCACTCGGCATCCCATGTACCTGATACGGGCCATCTATATTTCTCTTCTAGTTCCTTAGTATAGTCCGCCCATAAGTCTAGATATATTATGGCATCTAAGCCATGCTTGTGATACATAAAATGTCCTGGACTGTCCCTAGGAGGGACAGGAACTGCTTCTTCGAGTAACCCTTTTCTGGTCTTTAACTGACGTAATTTCGAGAACAGAGGCATTTCGGTAATACACTTGGAACACAATACACAATAATCACAGTAATAGAATAGCAAACAAATCTCTCATACCACGACATAAAAATACATTGATAACAGTTCGAACAGAATACTACCTGATACACTGAAAACAGAACACATGAATTTCTCGAGAACGAAACTTACTAGAATTACTAGATGCACTGCTAAAACAGTACAGAACATACCGGTCCCATAAAGAGACACGTCGGACCGTATCCACCTAGGTGAATACTTCGGACTGGATCTGTGTACCCAAACCCAACGGACCAGGAACAAACTAATGATCCTGTCTAGATACTTCCCCCGCGACGGTACTCACCGGGAAGCAGAAACTGGAAGGCCTCGGACTGGACTGGACTGCTACGACGTCGGACTACTACATACTTCGGAAACTTCGGAAACAGGTGGGCCTCCAGATACTTCGGACCTTGCTGTCTCGGCTTGGGCTCTGGTCGGGACAAACCGCATTCCACACCGCTTCGTCTGGATGTCGGACCGCAGTCTCCGTCTCCTCCGTGGGCCTGAGGGAGACTTGAAGCAGAAATATCTGCACGTGCACGGTATTGTTCCGTCACGGCTGCAGAGGGTCAGGGGACCGGCGTTGCATCGCCAGCGCGTGAGGAAGGGGTACGTCCCTATTCGGGCGCCATTTATGTGGTAAATAAATAATTAATTACCGGTACTATTTTTGAATATATTAACAATAACAGATAGCTCAATAAATAAGAGGCAGGATCCGATGTGTCCGAGTTGAACAGGCTTTATTCAGGCAAAAGGGAAGGGACTGGAACGGGACAGCCTGAGTAAAGTAGGAAGGAAGGCAGCTGCACCATTTCATTAACAGTGCAGTGTATATATAGTAAGACATTTCAAATACATTACATACAGTAGGCGTAACTTGTGACAAGCGTAAGATAAGAACACATGGGCGGAAACAGAAGGCGTGTACAGGGCGTGCACTGAGACATGTGATGTGAAACGTCATAGAAATGTCATGAGTGGGCGGAAACATGGAGGGGGCTACCTGAGAGCAGCTGGGACCTTTAACCTAGTGGTGCGCGCAAACGGGCAATGACGTGTTACTAGGGAGAATTGGGGCTATGACTTCTGCACTAGAAGAGGAGACTAAAGTCTGCGGTGTCAGGACGACATGTACCTATAGCATATCTGGTATCTGGTGTTTGGAGTACATGTCGATAGAATCTAAAAGTTATCAGGGCAAAGGCTACCTGACACTAAGGCTGGTGCATGCATATATTCTACATGTATTGCGTGTGCCAGGAATATTCTATGAATACTAATACAGTATTTCTCTTACATGGAGACAGAAAGACTAGACTATAGCTGAACTGTTTATGCGGTTCAGTAGCTTAGGAAGGCAGAGAAGGAAAGCTGGACTGATAACTGGAAGCATAACATATTCTTGGCAGACAGGCAGGCAGAGCCAGGCCGGGTACCGCGCTGCGAGGCAGGAAGTAAGTGAAGGGTCAGGGATGCAGGTGGGGGCTGCATCGCTCCTCAGAGTGGGTTCAGGAGACTGGAGCTTGAATCTGGTGTCCGGGCCCTTTGAGGCCTAGAAACGGGGACAATGTGGTGAATTAACGTGCACACTGTAAAACGTGGCAACATAGGCCTGATACTCGTTGCTTTCACGAGAACTGGATACTGGCATACTAGAGTTGGACACAACCATAATTGCGTCTTTAATCGATCAGAAGGGGATATACGCATATCGATCATGCACATATAACATAGGATGGGGAACAGGTAGGCACATATAACAAGGCAAAATATAATTTTCCTCACCCTGACAATTTTCTCAGACCAGTCCTGTGTGTGGTGCAGGGGGTTGGGGGTGGCGCCGTGTGTCGTAAATGGCTGTCTGCCCCAGGAGGCTGGCAGCCACGGCCTGTGGTGGGAGTACCGGCCGGGCGGTGATGTGGGAAGGGGGAGGGGCAGGGTGGGGGGTAGTAATGTATGGAATCCAGACCTTAACAGGTAAGTAAACCAAAAAATAAATAAAACGAATTTTGTTGTGCGCACTGCTCACCAAATGCAATGCAGTGCGCGCAACGAAATTCGTTTTATTTATTTTTATGTTTACTTACCTGTTAAGGTCCGGATTCCATACATTACTACCCCCCTCCCTGCCCCTCCCCACATCTCCGCCCGGCCGGTACTCCCACCACCGGCCGCGGCTGGAGGCTGGAAACCATTGTTTTTGTTGCTTTTGTTACTGGGGACGATATAACAGCATTGCTGCAAAACCATCCCCCAGTAACAAAAACAGCCACCACTGCTTCAAAACTGACCACCACCCTTCCAGCCTTCTGGGAAAATGCCCGATGCCCGCTACGGACAGTTCGGTCCTGGAGACATCACAATACCATATTGATAGACTTCTAATGGCCACTATGCCACTCATGATTCTCTAAGAAGGATGCGTATATTGTGACCATCTAGTTAAATGCTTACTTAGATGCCATGATGCTGCTATCAACAAGAACATCAGATCCACATCATTGTGCTGATAGATATGTTCTAGACAAGATACCAGTGGCACTGGACCAATTTTCAGTGTGAGGGTGCTGCTATGATGTTACATCATAAAGTCATAGGGATTGTGAAAACTGCAAGCATCAAGCAAAGGACAAGTGTAACAAATTCAAAAAGCAGGAGAGTGGAAAGGGTTCAGTGTGTAGTTGATGGTACATTTTGGAGCAACTGTCGCAAGTAAACTATTAAAGCATAGTTTGCTAGCGCACCGTCATACAAAGGCAGCGTATTTTCCATAAAAATGGGCACTAAGTATGCTCATATAGTTTTTCTGATGAAATTATAAAGTGCACAAACAAAGTGTGGAAATCGGGTTTCACTGAATATTTCATTTGAGTGTCACCAAGTCTATTGTTTTGCTTTGATCCTATTAAAATCTGTTTCTATCACACTTCAGAATTATGAAAAATTTGCTTCATTTGGACTTTCCCAACTACTGATATATTCTGAAAATTTACACAGAGTTAGCTTACAGGTATTTAAACACGTTGTGTTGGAAGAAATGACATTTTACGGCCTTTCCTCTTTTCACTCCCTGTACCCCAGCGAGATTGTCACATAGTTCACTTTACAACATACTCTCACATTGCAGTCAAAAAAAAAAAGTGAACACCAATCTCCCTGTTTAAATAGTAAGCAGGTCTATCTTCCAAGCACGGCAAATATGACAAGGTAAAACCAAATTTAAAGGCATCTTTATTGCTCATTCACTTTCTTATCTCCAGCATGGTTATTTTGCGGGGGCTGCAGCACCCCGCACCCTTCCTTCCAACGCCTGTGCATGATAAACTAGATAATTAAATACAGCCCATTAGTTATGGTACAAGTGGCCCTTTTAAGGCCCTGACATCCAACCTTCAACTAGCTGATTTATGCTAGAATAACTGCATTGAACCGGAAGGTCTCCGGTACAGACATTGATGGTATTTTGGCCTTTGTAAGGGAATAAGGTTTCTCTGACATCCCTGATTCATGCATCCATACTATTGATGTAGGTGTGGGCAGGTGGAGATATGTAAATACGAGGTGAATCACAAAAAAGCATGTGAATATGGGGTTTGTTGTGAAGGCACTATATGGGGTAGAGCACAATACATAGGAGAGGAGTCTGAGTGGCCACACATGGCATTTATTGTGGATGACCAAGTGGAACTGAGAGACATTTGTTGAGATTCTGTGTTTAGCCTAATGGTGTATATGGGAAGGGTGTATGGAGTTTGGTTTGTTGAGAAAAATATAAAGGGCCTCATTTATGAAAAGTGACGCATCGCTGCGTGAAAACAGCGATGCGTCACTTTTCACTGCGCCCTCCTTGCGACACCAATGATGCGTCATATTTACAGTATGACGCATCATGGTGCAAGGAGTTACAGATACGTCAGTATTTCTGACGTATCTGTATGGCGCAAAAGTGACGCATTGCTGGAGTGTGTCACAAAAGTGACGCAACTCCAGCAATGTGTCCATTCACATGGGGCAAGCCCCATGTGAAAGGGCCTTCCGTCAGTATTACGCCTGCTGTGAGGCAGGCGTAAGAAATTGACGCATTTGTGTCCTAGAAGTGGCGCAGTGAAATCTTATAGATTTCACTGCGTCACTTCTATGACCCTTTCTTGCGTCAGAATGCCCCGACTGCATACATTATGCCTGGTGTAGGTACAATGTAGCGCAGGGGTTTACAAAGTGACGCATCTACCTAGATTTGTCACTTTGTAAATATGGTGCAACAAGGCACATTTTTATACTGCTGGTGCGTCACAAAAAGTGATGCACCAGCGGCGTAAATGTGACACACAGCCTCATAAATGAGGCCCATAGAGTTTGTTTTGAGCACTGTTGAGGGTAGGGTTGGACGTGAACATTTTTGGTTACAGTTGTGTGGGTTTGTTGCAATTCTTTGGTGAGGCATGGCCCAGTGAGTAGAATCGTTTTGGAAAAGAACGTGTGCTGGTAGCACTTTGCCTTGGAGTGCATTATTTGGTGAGTCAAATTTATGTAAGGAGATTCATGTAGCAAGTCAATACTAAGTGATTACTCGTATGAATCGTGGTTCTAAACATTGCTTTTAAAAATATCCACATTTGTAGTGTAATCTTTTTATAGAATTTGGTTTACCACATCTTTTATATGTGCCATAGATTCTGTAGAAAGGCAATTGTCTGCAAAGCTGGTGTACTTCTGCAGCCCAGCTTCTTTTCTATGAATGTGTTTTATCATAAAAAGAGGGCTAGCATCTGCAAAATGTGTATTTTGTGGAAGCTATGATACAATAAGTGTAGGATGCCAGCGTAATATAGCATATCAAAATACACGATTGCTCTGTGTGGTACCAATGCACACAAACAGACATTAAAATACGGACTTTAGGTCTTCAAATTATCAGTCTCTATGTTTTATTTCTAGGTGGGTGCGTAATTTTAATGTCTTTTGTTCACATGCCTGGCTTTAGTATGGATGTTGTGATGTGTATCCTCACACCATGGGCACCGCTTATTGAGAAAAATGAAAGCACAGATTGAGAACAGTTTGGGTAATTGTCTCGTTATGTTCATTTAGGTTGACAGTGGGTAATTCAATTTCCACTTTGTTGACAGTGGTAGGCAGGTTGATTGTGACCGTTTCTTTGTGAAGGTTATACCATCTTCTTTGCATGTAATTATTGGATGCTGCTGTTTCTCTCAAATGTGTTATGCACCAATTGGCCAGGAATCCCCGTCCCTGACTGCTCCCAATTGTCTCTTAACGCTGCACCGCAAAAGCTGCCTTTGTTTATTTCTAAAATACCATCTATCCGGCACTCTTCTATGATAGTATTTCCCATTTTCTACATATATTCAGTTTGTAATAGGGTCGGGAATTTTACATACTTTTTCACAAGTGCTACAGCCATTAGCTGTTTTGCACCATGAAAACAGAATGAAATGTTCTAAGTCAGGAGGTGCCAAGCTTTGATCAGTTTGTGTAGATGATCGAAATTCGAATTGGAAACGGTCTCTCTATGTGTACACCTGGTGGGCAAATTCGGTATTTCATATTGCCTTTGAGGCCACAGAGACGGCCTAAAAATGTGCTCACCAGCACAGGGCATTTAGCATAGTGCTTGGAGGGATACTGCTTCTGTTTTGTCCTTTTGGCTTTTGTAGTTGAGGTGTTGAAAAAGACTGCACCATAAAAGGGAACGGATAAACCTCTCCTTATTTCTAATCATCCAGTGACTGCTACTAAAGATGCAAATAATGCAGTGACCTTTATAATGTTAATTTTTAACTTAATATAGACTCTTTTTGTTCATTATTAAGGGCTCAATTCACAAAGGTGAGTTTTGCATGTGTAGATGTACTCGCGTGCATGCCTACATCTAGGTAAAGGTTCACTGATTGAAAATCAACTACAAAAATATAGATGAAAAAACATATCAAAGTAAAAATATAGAATGCAAAAATATCGAGTCCTGATACTTAAACAAGTAATAAAAAAAATATTGAAAAAAAATCTAGATGTCAAAATTATAGTTGTACAAAATATCGATTTTTTTATATATAAAATAAAATCATAAATATTAAATATATGAAATAATAAAATACATTTAAAAAAATTAGATTTAACATACATTTTAACTATAACAAATAAACTTAATTAAAATAAGTTACACACACACATCCATAATAATTAATATATATAAATGCAAATATTTACTTTAAAACAATTCATAAACAATTTATTTTAATTTCTTTTATAATCTTAAAATGATATAAAATTTACAAATATATTAAAAAAACTATTAAAAAATCTTTAAACATACGTTTCTCACTACAGTCAGTTCAACAGTAGGGAAAGTGTTGGATAGTGGAGGGGTAAACATAGCTATTCCAACTCCAATAAGTGCAACAGTAGGGAAATTGTTTGATAGCATAGGGGTAAAAATTACTATTCCCACTCCAGTGAATGCAACAGAAGGGAAAGTGTTGCATATCGGAGGGTTAAAATTTACCATTCCCAGTCCTGTCAGTGCAACAGTAGGGGACGTGTTGAATAGTGGAGGGGTAAAAATGACTATTCCCACTCCAGTGAGTGCAACAGAAGGGAAAGTGTTGGATAGCGGAGGGGTAACATTTACTATTCCCACTCCAGTCAGTGCAACAGTAGGGAAAGTGTTGTATAGTGGAGGGGTAAAAATTACTATTCACACTACACTGAGTGAAACTGTAGGGAAAGTGTTGGATAGTGGAGGGGTAAAAATTACTACTCACACTCCAGTGACTGCAACAGAAGGGAAAGTGTTGGATGGCGGAGGGGTAAAAATTACTGTTCCCACTCCAGTAGGTGCAATAGTAGGGAAAGTGTTAGATAGTGGAGGGGTAACAATTACTATCCCCTCTCCAGTGAGTGTAACAGTAGGGAAACTGTTGGATAGCAAATGGATAAAATGGACTATCCCCACTCCAGTGAGTGCAACAGTAGAGAAAGTGTTGGATAGCGGAGGGGTAAAAATTACTATTCCCACTCCAATGAGTGCAACAGTAGGAAAGATGTTGGATAGCGGAGGGGTAAAATTTACTATTCCATCTCCAATGAGTGAAACAGTAGGGAAAGTGTTGGATAGCAGAGGGGTAACATTTACTATTCCCACTCCAGTGAGTGCAACATTAGGGAAAGTGTTGGATAGCGGAGGGGTAAAATTTACCATTCCCACTCCAGTGAGTGCAGCAGTAGGGAAAGTGCTGGATAGCGGAGGGTTAAAAATGACTACTCCGATTCCAGTAAGTGCAACAGTAGGGAAAGTGTTGGATGATGGAGGGGTAATAATTACTATTCCCACTCCAGTAGGTGCAATAGTAGGGAAAGTGTTAGATAGTGGAGGGGTAACAATTACTATCCCCTCTCCAGTGAGTGTAACAGTAGGGAAATTGTTGGATAGCAAATGGGTAAACTGGACTATCCCCACTCCAGTGAGTGCACAATCCACTGCTGATGATGTCACATATTACATCATTCATGACATGGTCAGTGACAGCACTGATGACATCACTGATGACATCTCAAATGACATCACTGATGACATCACTGATGACATCATCCATGTGACAATCAGATACACATCATCATACACTAGTATAACCTTTCATCACTCACTGTAAAATACAGAGTACCATATTTGAATCCATTGACACACCAATACAAGTTTCTAAAAACCCACGCAGTGATTATTAGATCTACGCACACATCTAATCACTTACCTATAGATTCACTCATACATGCTGTCAATGATCAATAGAACACTATCAAATATACTTATACACCTAGATCGACATTACAGACCAGCACACATCCTATTCACTTATGAGGTCATCCTACTCACTTATGCAAACAATGGATCATATTTCATTCACTTAGCTACACACTTATACAAACACCACTCCATCTATTTATATAGATAGTAACTCATACTTAGTGTGTTATAAAATCACTATTACAAGTATACAGTTATCCATACAGTCACTCATATGATCACTGAGTCTTATGTATACTTAATTATATACAACAACTGACACAAACACTGTCTTTTAGTTTTCTAGTTTGTTGGACATGTACCATTAAGAGATATATTTGCTCATCACCACACCCATAAAGATATTCACTCACCCAAACAACTGTTATAACATGTACTCTTAACCTCATATACCTACTGACTCAAATGGTCACACATCTTTGGGCAGTCACACACCCCCCACTGAACCACACACACATTCACTCTCCCATACAAATAATCAGTTAACTAACCAATAACTAATACAGACTTTCACATAGCTAGTAACCAACTGGAGAAGCAGTTTACACAGCAACTGATAAAGTGATACAGATATTCACACAGTTTAGTCACTATACAATATATTTAGTGAGACACTATAAATTAGTCACTTAGACAGTCAATCACGCTGCTACTAAATCCTCCATCCAGATATTTATATTTATATATCCACTCATTCTTCAATGCAGATTGCTATATATATAATACATATTTAAATAACGAACCAAACCACATTCACAGGATGATGTCATCCGTGATGTCATCAGTGATGTCATTTGAGATGTTATCAGTGATGTCATCAGTGATGTCACTGACCATGTCATTAATGATGTAATATGTGACATCATCAGCAGTGGATTGCGGGCGTGTGAGTTATACTTAGTACAACTAACTATTACAGAGGAATTTCAATGGTTTTGTACGAGTGAAATGTCCAGCTAACTATAACACCCCTAAAACCTATATTTTTTTCTGTGAATTTCTAAGGTTTTTTAAATGCTAATTCCTAACTATAACATGTCAGCAACCTATGTTTTTTTCAGTGAATATATATATCTATATACATATATATCCTCCCAATCCTGCCCCGCTTGCCGCTTGTAGCTTACCGGGACCTCCAGGCACGGACCTTTTATGCCCCTCCATAGCTGTTCAGGCATAGTGCCTGCCATGATACTTTTCGCCCGTCTCACACGAGCTTGATCACAAATATATATAAGATAGATAGATAGATAGATGGGTAGATAGATAGATAGATAGATAGATAGATAGATAGACACACACATATATCTATAGAACAAATCTTAATTATCTTGCATTATTTTCTATGAGATGATGGTGTGTAGTCTGAATCCATTGTTTTCTATGGCAGTACATTGCAGTATCTGCAGTTGACCATATGTGTTAGTTGACTTATTGTAAGATTTTGTTGGAATACATTTAAGCCGATTTGAGAATTTTCAGGGATATTGTACAAGTAAAAGTGTTATGTTTCCCTAAACTTAAACCATTTTGTATCAATTATTTCCCAGTTTCCAACTACTTCCCCCTTGTCCCTCCCATATTCAGCTCTAAATCCTATACGTATGTGTACTGAGATAACCATCAGTAGGGAGGAGACCTTTGAACAAAAATGATGGGAGAAGCAGAAGTGGAGAATTCAACCTATAGACTTTTGAATTGCATTTTGTAGTTTGTGATGTAGTAGCATCTTACTACTTTATATACTCAAAAATAACTTTAGTAAATGTGGCGCTAGGGTTGAAGTATTTGTTTTTACACATAGTTATGATCTTTATTTTGGGAAAGCATCCTCTGAATTTCACCAGACAGCTGTGCTCCTTTTTTATAATTGGTTCCTATTTTTGACATATTTATTGGTGTCCTTCAAATGTTCAAATTGTTCTTCATGTTTTCTCATTTTCTTGAAATAAAGAATTACATTTGGTTTCATAATTTGTTTTATTTTTTGAGCAGTGAAGGAACAGGAACTCCAAGAATGACCCATTACCTTTTCAAGAATTGTGTTATGTAGATTTTCAAGACAGGTTTTTTTTAAATATCATTATGCATTTAGACGTCTTTATTTGTTCAGACTACATATGGTATTTAGGGCAAAATCAAAATGGTGATATAATCCAAGCAATGTCACAGGCTGAAATTCATACAATCATGTAGGGCTGTTTTGGTGGTGATTGTTTGTTTCTGTGACAACTATGATGTGTTGCTATTGTATCAAACTTTTGAACCAGCTGTGGGAGCTATAATGATTGTCAAAGGTCCTCTTTCTGAGCTATACACATAATAGGAAGAGAGCCTTTAACAAACAGTATAGCCCAATTCAGAGGCACTATAATTCTATCAGAACATTCCATCCATTGAGGGTAGACTGTTCTTAAATGAAAAGGGAAAAGCAGAGAGGCAACCGTTAGAATGTTGAGCCAGAAGGTATATACCAGCCATTATTGGCCTTGAGCCACTTCATTGTCATGAGTGGAGCTCTCTGCATAGACACCTCCCTTTGATTTTAATGGGAGAAAAAATCAAATATTCCCAAAAAAAGGTAAACATGTTTGTTTAGGTTTTTCTACTTTTTTGGTTTATTGGGCTTCCCTCACTGCCAAAACAAGGAAGCATCCTGGACACCCACCGAGAGCCGGCAGCTGCATTAGTAGAGGCTGTGGGAGAAAAGAGGCATGGTTTCTCAAACTGTCTTTAAGGTACAAGGTAACTTCTGCTTGGGAAGCACTTCCAGATCCTGCAGCACTCCAGAGGGGCAGTGGAGACAGGCAGCTCAGAATGCTCCCTCTGTGGGCCTGTAATAGTAGCTAGGGTTCAGAAAGGGAGCAATCTGATTGACTCACCAGCTCCCAATGGTCACATCCATTGTGTGCATATAAAGCTGCAGGACCAGGAGCTGTCTCCGGGAATCAAATACAAGTAGGTTATTACAAAAGGCAACTTATCTATAAACTGTTAGGGGGGCTGACAAATGGCCACACCAGCAATGTAATAAATTCTTCATTAATCAAACTTTTAACATCGGTAATTTCTTAGTAATCCTCTTTATGGGAAATGTTTTCAAAAGGTTTTATGTACCTATTGTTTTTAGCATCCACAAATTCAAATCCACCTTTCAAACACTCTGGATTAGTTTTTTCTGAATAAGAATTTCACTTGCTGCAAAAATATTGCCCTTCTCTGTGGACTTTTTCGTCGTAAGTAAGTATCAATTAGGGTAATAAAAAGAGGAGAAAATCGGAATACATGGAGTTGAAGATGGCCAATCAAACGTTTATGAATACTTAGGAAAGCAAAGCAAGTGTGTGTTCACACATATTTTCTTTGGTGTATACCTTCATTAGTGGAACATGGGAAATTATTCCTGTAAATGTGAAAAATTGTCGTTCCACAGTGGGAAGCGAAAAGGAACCTTCCTTTATTTAATGGAGATTTTGCAAAGTTGTTTCACCAAAGAGTAAACTTTTTTTTTCCTCTTGTTCAAAAACAGATTTAGAAAAAAGTGCCAAACACACTGTAAACCTGTTTTCAAAACAGGTAAAACTTAGCTTCGGGAGGCTAGGAAATTACTACTGGCAATCTCAAATACCTTATATTACCTAGCATAACCTCTGGCATAACATGAATTCCACGTCAGTGGAACGATTTTCCACTTTCTCTCAGTGCCCAACCAAATCTCAGAAAATTCAGGTAACAATGAAAACTCATCTGTTTTGACTATAAACAAAAGTAATTCTGTTAAGTTTGGACCCCATGAGGAATATTACTGCTATGTAAGAGAGGGTTTACTGAGTACACGGAGTCCCATTCCAAATTGTGTAAAGCTGTACTTGACTTCTTCTCTTGACAGCAAACCTTGATATGTGGTATCTGAAAGACTTTTGCACAATGCATCTTTACCTACAAGGGTTAAAGATGTTTATATATGCTAAACTACTTCATTTTCTTGTTTTACATTTTGCAACAATTTACTATTTCACTTTTCTTTCTATGTTTCTTGTTTACTGTCTTATAATGAGAGAGATGATGCAGTGTTGGAATGTTTAGTCGGTTTTCTATTTCTGCTCCAGGTTTCCAGGCTCTTGCTAGATTGCCTGTGATGCAACATCTAATGTTTACACTTGTTATGGGCTCAGGGTTCTGAGTTCTGAGTTCCTTCTCCATGGTTGCCAGCAGCCGCGGCCTGTGGAGGGAGTTACGGTGGGGCAGAGAGGCGGGGAGGGGGAGGGGCAGGGCGGAGGGTGCAAAAAACCGGCATATGGTTAATTGCAGGTAAGTAACCAATTTAATTAATAAAACGAATTTCGCAGCGCGCACTGCATTGCATTTTGCAGTCTAATTTGCAGTTTAAAATGTAGCATAGCTAGCTTGCCTTGGTTGGACTAGAGTTATGTTTTCACTTATCACTTTAGTGGTGGCACAATAAGTGCTGCAGTCCACAAGTGACATTGAACTTATAGACCACGGGTACCCAAAAATTCAGTATGAGCCACCATTCTTGTTTTACAAGGAACCTCGCAGAGTGCATGTTTGCTCAGTTTTGCCACAGCGTCTGATATGGGGTAAATATCCCTCAACTACCACCTCTGCGCTCAGTGTGATATATCACAAGCCAATACCCATCGCTGCTTCATGGCTTGAAAAAACTCTAGAAAATGAAAATGCAGCTTCATATCAACGAATGCATTCGTCCTGTTGCCCAACGGCACTGTGGAGTCACTTTTTATTTGCAAGACGCTGTAGAGAAAGAGTTGACAACACTTTTGATACGTGATATATTCCACATAACATTCCACAGGCTCCACACCATGGGTTTCGCCTATAGTTGTGGAACCAAAAAGGACAGTAGTCGAACGGTGCACATTTGTGTTAATAAGCACCTGCCAAACAGAGCCATTGATAGGGAGAGACACCCTGGTCCCCATAAAGAGGACATGATCATGCAACTGAACAGAGCTAAAATCTTTTACCGTCTTAACCTAAACAAAGGGTACTGTCAACTCAGGTTATATGACAACTGCAGACATTTTACCACTTTTTCCTCTCATGTTGGTTTGTTTAGATACAAGAGACTGAGTTCTGGAGTATTTTCGGCTGCTGAATTATTTCAGGATGTTATCCGAAGAGTAATACGACCTGTTGCACATGCTTTCAATTACTGTGACAACATATTGGTTTTTAGGAGAACCCAGAAAGACACAACAAAGCTCTCACTCAAGAGTGACAGTTAATTTCTGATGCTGGTCTCACTTTGAATGCAGCAAAATGTGAATTTCACAAAACCAAACTTAAGTTTTTTGGACATGTATTCTCTGATGGGGAATTACTCCAGATTCAGATAAGTTGCAAGCACTGTCGTCCGCTTGCCACCCCCCAAGACGTTACCATGCTGCAAAACTTTCTAGGCATGGCCAGTTATTGCTTAAGATACATTTGTAACTTCACCACAGTGAGTGCGCCATTTGAGAGATTTGGTAAAGGAAATGTTCCTTTTCAGTGGTCTCCTGAATGTAATCAAAGTTTCGAAGAAATAAAACATGCAATTAAGAATGCAACTGAAATGGCTTACATCAACCCCAAGCTTCACAACAGAGTCGCTGTAGATGCAAGCCCAGTGCAGCTGGGGGCAAACCTTGCTCAACAAAACAGACATCCAGGTGCTCAGAGACATATTGTGGCCAATGCCAGTCGAAGACTGTATGAAAAAGAATGTGCCCACTGGAGAAGGAGGGCCAGACTGTAGTGTGGGCCTTCAAACATTTTCATGTATTCCTCTATGGAAAATGGTTTACTGTCATCACAGACCACCAGACATTGCTCACTATTTTTGATAACCTGAAGGCTAAGATGCCCCCTCACATCGAAAGGTGGGGGTTGAAGCTGCAAAAGTACAACTATGAAATTGTGCGCGAACCTAGGAAGGACCAAACCCAGCAGATTACTTTTCATGAGCGTAGCTACATTGTGTTAGTTCAACATCCAGGATGGTGGAAGAATATCTAAATTTCATTAGGATGTCCAGCACACCAGTGGCTCTGAGAACCAAATCATTGCTGCCACTAACACATACAAAGAAATGACTATTCTCAACGAACTAATCAAAACACAATCATGGAGATGATGCTCACGGCCTCTGGCTGATGATACTGAATTCCAAAAGAAAAAAATGTATAGGATGAGTTAGCAGTTAGCAGTCACACAGAAGACATAATACTGAGAGGCTCGAGAATCATCATACCTGAGAGCCTCAGGCAACAGTTCATCAAGGTGGCACATGAAGGACTCCATGGCATTGTAGCCACCAAGAGAGCCTGAGTCTGGTTCCCTCGACTAGATGAGTGACTAGAAAAGGAATTGAAAGCATGCCACATCTGCAATTACATGTCCCCCAAGGTGATGCAGCACCCTGTGACCATGTCTATCCTTCCTGCCCATGCTTGGGAGAGATTTGCAGTTGGCCTCTTCAGATCATTAGGTCATAGATGAATATTCATATTTTCCTTTGGTAGAAACATTGTCTTTCACAATTCATGATGAGGTCATAGAAAGGCGTGATTACATTTTTGCAACTTGGTGAATCTCAAATCCGATAATGGCCCGCCCTTCAACAGCAAAGAGTTAAAGAGTTAAAGGAGTACACCCCTCTGGCCCCAAGCCAATGGTGTAGTCAAAACATTTATCGGCACCCTCTATAGGGTAATTCAATGAGTATGCATAGACGGAATCCATTTGAACCAAGCTATGTGCCTGGCCCTGCGGGACTATCAATCAACTCTTCTCTCCGCAATCGGTGAGAGCCCAATTACTTTGTTGTTTGAGAGAGCCATCAGAACAAAACTACCTCAATGGAAATTAGATCGATCAGTGAATACTGACAAACTTCGTAACACCGATGCTACTCATAAGAGTAAAATGAAAGCGTATGCTGTTCAGTGCTGCCATACCCAGGTAAAGTTCTTTGACAAAGGAGACTGGGTACTACTAAAGCAGAGACTGAAACGAAAGAAGGACTCCCCTTTCAACACTGATCCTTTACAGGTGGTGCCTTGCAAGGGACACATGGTGACAGCATACCGTCCTGGGAAATCTATCACTCGGGATACATCACAATTTAAACACCTATCTTGATATTCGCCAGCTCCTGAAACTACGTTGGAGGTGACTGCGCCTCTAGGCCCGGCTCTCGAGCCCGAGCCTGTGCCTCCATTGCCTGATAGCGGTAAATCTGGATCACCTTGGACTACCCGAGCCAGCAGACAAATGCGAGCTCCTCAAAGACTGAAACTGGAGATGTGATTTCAAATGATGCCTCAGAAAAGGGGGTGGTGATGAACAGAGTGCCTGAATTAAGCAGACCACTCTTACCCAGTCCAAAGATCAGGGCTTGATCCATCACCGTTTTTTAGCTCACTGCACCATCCCAGCTCAGAACTTGGCTATATGCAAATTAGTCTGTTCCTGTCCCAGTGCATGATGGGAACAGGGCAAACCAAACTACCAAGCCAATTCTTGTACTGGGAAGGAAACAAGCTTCCGGGGACCGGTTTCTGCCATTGATGAATGTTGGAGAATAAACATCTAAAAAGAGTGTTATTACGAGGGGAAGTTGCATCCAAAAAAAAGCATTTCTTACATAAAAATTTTGTGAGAGATAATGTGAAAAGAAAGAAAAGAAACATTAGAAAGAAGTACAGCTAAGCACATTTTCCAGATGAATTAACTTTCTCAAAAGGGCATGAGTGATATGGGTATGTTATCATCTACATACCTTAAGATTTGCAGGAGACTATGTGATGCAGTTCATTCAGCAGCTGTACGTGCAAGACCCTGCCAACTGTGCCTTTCTGTAATTAAGTGAACCTGGTAAATTGTGAGGATGCTTTGAGCTGGAAGACTAATTCCATAGACGCGCCAAGAAAAGTCATGGCTGTGCTCCAGGCACACCCTTCGCAATTTACTTCATTCTTATTTTACATGTAAAGAGTCAACATTAGACCTCAGATGTTGAGTGGCAAAAGCCCTTCATTCTAATGCAGTAAATTACTTGGTCTATGCAATATTGCTTTTTTTTAATTGTAAGTGTATTGGACGAAGGTACAGTGCGCTGGACTGAGTGAAACTGGGAATAACTGAAAAATTGACTGTTTTTTGCAAACAATTGTACCATCATGAGCCACAATGTTTAATGCTACTAGGAAGCAAAAACAGAAACAGCCGCCCAAAATTGCTCAAAGCACCAATGCTCCATTACACTGCTCGCCCTATTACTCTTTCCATCCATCCATTTTCTCTCTCTCTTCTCCCTTTCTGATCTCTGCGCTCTTTCCATCCCTCTCTCCCCATCTCCCTGTCCTCCTTTCTCTGCAATCGCCCTGTGCCTGATGCTGTTAACCTCGGGGAGCTGGGGAAAGAGGCAGAAGCACCAGCAGCGGCCCCCAGGCTTTCAAAATTGGCCTTCGAGGGCTCCAGTCCACTTAGGAAATAACCAACAGAATAAAAGGCCTGTGAGATAAGATCAGTCATACTACCACTATTTTTTTATGACAGTCATCACTCTATTATGCCTAACTTCAGAAGTAGTTTAAGCTCAGTATTTTCATATATATAGATTGATGATAATTAACTTTAAGATATATAGGTTTTTAACTGAATGGATGGATGAATGGATGGTCCTTTTTACATTGCCCGTACCGGAAGAAGGTCACATTCAATTGTTTTCTGGTCTATCCCAACTCATTCGTCTGATATTTCTAACCTAAATTTCATACCTCAGAAAATTGCCAAAACATTTGGTAGCTCATTTCTTCACTTGTAACTTTCCCCAATCTCGTTTCTTCATTCCAAGGAGCATCTCAGTCCTGCAAGATTAAATTAGGTGCAGAAAATAAAAGCAATACTGTTTTAGTGTAGCACACTATGATCACCCCATAATATTTATTTGGGAACAGGATGCATATAAAGGGCTAGGGCATGGGTGTTTATGCATCTCTTCAGATTGCCACCTTAAATTCAAATGAGAATGCAGCTTTAAGAGGACAAGGCCGGGCTTGTTTGTTGTGCTCTGTTCAGTATCAAATTAAGATAGTAAACATAGACTAGGGCAATGCTAAACTGTATTGACTAAAGTTTAAAACCCTGATAAATCCTGTCAGGCCTGCACTTCTTTTCAATGGCTATTGAAACTGCTCTTTTCGGGAAAGACAGTCACAAAAGAATGACCATGGAATTCATTTGTGTTCATTCTGTGCTTTGAAATACATGAGAACAGATGTAGCTGCTCTTTGGGTGTTAAGTATTTGAAAAGACATCCACAGATGACCTGGATATGAAGTGGCATAGCTGGGGGGGGGGTTTGGGGGGCTGGAGGGGCGGGGGTTGGTCTTCCCCGGGCAACATTGTTTTGAGGGCTGCCGAGGTGAGCAAGTCATGTCTGCCGACTACCAGCATTCCCCCAAAAACAAGTAGTCCGTCAGCCACCACCTGAACCCGCCCCAAACAAGGGAACAAGTTGTCCATCGGCCGCCACACCCTGTCCTCTTACCTGCTCCGGGAGGCAAAGTTAGCGCCGACCCAGGTGGCAGGAGGTCTAGCTATGCCACTGTGGATACACTGCATGTGCCAAGGCCTTGCAAGACCCGACTTAATACTGATTTTAAGTTTGCTCAATAGATAGTGTTCCATATATCGTTCCATATATCTATAAGGCACCAACTTTTCTGCTTTGAATTGTTTACTGCTTAATACATTTGAAGACTTTCGGTGTGAAACAGATGATAAAGTTTTTCTAGAAATAGGTAGTAGCCATGCCGGACTTTAAGTGTAATGAAAAAATGGGAGGGTCTCTGAAAGGGGCGTGGCCCACATAATTAAGGATGTGGCCTAAGGAGTAAGCTACATTTCTATCTTTCCCATAGTACACCACCCAAAAGCTATTTTGGTTCTCCCAGATATATCAACGCAACAGCTGACATCAACTATGACAAAATGACAGTGAAACCTCTACCGCGACTTGCACCTAACCTGCTATCTCCAAATAAATAATGAAGAGGGAAATATCCCAAGTTTATGTGTACACAGTTTAAGCACCCACTGTCAAGGTGCAGTCCTCAACCGGACTAAACAATGCCTTAATTAAAGTCAAACTGTACACCACTGAATATTTGCATATTGAACAATGATTAACCGCATCGCTGCGGCGGCTATTCCGCCGCAGCGCTAAGGGGGCGGGGCGGCCGCGCGGCCGTATGCTGGTGACGGAACCGCTCCGTCATCAGGCGCGGTTGGGCTGTGCTCATGATGGAGCGGTTCCGTCATGGCCCCGCCCGCTCAATAGAACGCCCAGCGCAGGCACGGAATCCGCGCCGCGCAGGCGCGGCGGCCGGGCCATGACGGAACTGCTCCGTCATCAGCACAGCGCCACCGCAGCTGATGACAGAGCAGTTCCATCATCAGCATGCAAAGGGTTAAGCCAATACAGAATCAATATCCAAAATTGAGTTCTCCCTTCCGTCGAAACCTCGGTCACGTTGAAAGGCCCGCCTCAACTTAGAGAATGGACTTTTATCAGCCAGGGTGTGCATAAGGAATTTTGCCCGTGCACTGCATGCTTGATAGAACCTGTTAGAAAGGCGAATTTCGAATTTAAAATCAACCCGATGGTAGCGAGACTCACATGTGGCATACTGTGGCCGCGCTATGGAACTTTTCCTTTAAAAGCAAGTATTGCACCGGCACAGAGTGAAGCAAGTTGATGTTTTTGCCAAGATCGACATTGAACACTATGAGAAAAATGAGAAGGCAGTCTTGGAGTATTATGGGAGACGTAGTCCCGGTATTCTTGTGAAGGATGTTGAAACGTAACGTAGGAAAACTTGAATCGGATACCATCTGGGGGTTAAATGTGTAACTTGAGTGAAAATATAGTACTACCTTCGTTACACAAAAAAAGCTGTGGAAAACAATTGTATAAATAATGAAAATATGACTGCCTCTTTAAAAGTTTGAATGGACAGTTGTCCGCTTTCAGTGTCTAATTAGTTACGTTTTTTTTTATAAATAAGCTGAACGAACCCATGGATGTGAGACAACAAGTGGCATATGATTAAGACTCATGGAGTCGAAACGCTTAATGCCTGTTTTAGCACAGAATAAAGCATTTTACAAGCACTGCTGGTGTGGTCCGTACTACTCTGCTGGGAGTGGCGTGTGTTTCGTGTGGAATTTGGGAGGTGACTGACACACCTGAAACGGACTCCAACCCTAGAGGTAGTGGTGCTCCTAATGTCAGGACTTTATACATATCTATATATATAATTGATATATATATATATATATATCCACAAGAAGGTGCTCACAATTGAGGCACAACACACGTGTAGAGTTTGCCATTTATTTGGCAGTTTTGCAAGGATTAGCAATGTCTCACCAGCTTCATTTACAGCGTGCCCTTTAAAACAATTTCGACATCAGCCAACCGTGTTTCAGGTAATGTAGTACCCTTGTTCACTGGCTCTTGCCGGGAGATCAGCAGCATGCTAACAGCACACCTGCACAGTTCTTAAATACTCCACCCCACTGGGTGTATGCAGCCAAGCATACTGGTTGTTGTAGTTCAACTATCAGTATTTCCCAATTGGGTGTCGCCTCTCCCCAAACGGACACTTAGGGGCATATTTACGTTGCCTGGCGCATCTCTGCAAATCAGCAGAGATGCGCCAGGAAAGATACGACACGCAAGTTTATCCTTGTGCCACCCATGATGCGCCGCATTTACAATGCGGCGCACCATGACGCAGGAATAAACAGATGCGTGTCGCATCTTAGGCGTAAAGTTTGCGCAGTGCTGAAGTTGTGTTGCGAGCGGCACGCAACTCCAGCACTGTTCCAACTTGCCCTATTTCTAACATGGTGCGTCAAGCCTTACGCCTGCTTCAAGCAGGCGCAGGGTTTTGACGCATCAGCGTTGGGAAAGTAACTCAGTGACATCTTGTAGATTTCACTGAGTCACTTTTCACGGGCGTTCCTGCGACGGAACGCCCCCCCCCCTGTGTGGACACGCCCACATGAAACCTGACGCAGGTTTCATGTGGCGCAGGGCCTTACACCGTGACGCATCTCCATAGATGCGTCACATTGTAAATGCCTCGCAGGGATGCGCCACGTTTACTATGGGGCATATTTACAAGCCCCTTGCGCCACGTTTATGCCGCTGTTGCGTCACGCAAAGCGGCGTAAACGTGGCGCAAGGGGCTTGTAAATATGCCCCATAGTTCCTTGAGTGATTGACTTCCTTAGCGCTGGGGATCCGCTGTTGTTCCCAGCAAGGCATCCTAGCGGTCAGACCTGGGCGCTAAACAAATCCACAAGAAGGTACTCACAATCGAGGCACCACACGTATAATTATATATATGAAGTAAATCAGTGACATGGAATCCCTTAATGTTTGTTACATTAATTGTTCAGAAATCAATCAGTGATTTTGCCAGTATAGTTAAGCATATTCATATGGCCCAATAGAGACCTGTTCAATGTCTGCTTTTAATTACTACAGATCCTGAGAACAGGCCCACTTCAAGCCCTCAAGCCATGCCCTATAAATATACATAGTAACTTTACTTGTGATATGTTGTGAGAATCACCAAGTATGATGTAAGAGCCAGCAAACACTCTTTGACTTCCATTGACAACATCTCTTTCTTGGTGCTTCCAAGTTTAACAAAAATGTGTTCAGTACAGACTTCCATTTCTCCATTTCTTGCAGGGAAGTCCTACAGATTAATTCAGTGATCGGCACTTATGTCCACCCTCAGATATATCACACCGTGAAATTATCCACATCCTTTACTGTGCTTGTCTTGCATATCATACACCTGAACTCATGGGCAGAAAGTGTGTGATGATGCTTAACTGTATTGGCAATTACAAGAGCATTACCACAGCCTGTTACTTAAATTGTAGGCTTCAAAGGCCTTTAAAAAACCTTATTTAAAATCAAGTGGGATTTCTCATTTCCCCGGTTTTCTGTATACGTTGGCAATGCATGTTTTCCCCTTTTTTCGCTCCCGCTTGCTGCTCTAGCTTGCTTGAAAGAAATGTGTGTCATCTTCACAGCTCATTGACAGCCATGCCTGTGTGACCCTGCATGGGAAATAAAATACCCTGTGAGCATATCAGGGTAATTACTCTGCAATCACTTCTGGGATATAACACTATGTTCCTGATGGCCATCCATTAGATTGATTTATAAGTCAAAATAATGTGTGAAAGCTGTGACAATGTCCATTTTAAGCCTTTAACAAAGCCTGTCAGTTATTCGCATGCAGGGATCATCATGGCGCGGAGATGGGAGGCAGGGACATTTCGATTTTGAGCAATGAAGTATGCATAGGACCTTCAAATGGCATTGTCAGAATAGTTCTGCTGCTAAAAGCCAGAATGTGGTTCAGATCCCATCCATTAGTTGTAATAATCAGTGTAACGGGTAATGGCGATGTCCAGGTCGCCCATCCATTCGAGTGAGCACAGTGAGACGAGGATGGAGGGCCTGTTTGAACTGCTAAATGAGAGGAAACTGAATTGACTTGGAAGAATCAAAGGAACCATTTGTAAGCCATCAGTTTCCATAATATTTATCAAAGCCTACGAAATCTTTATAGGTAGCAAACAATTTGGGATTATTATTTTCTAATACTATATAAATCAATCACTTTATTTCGGTCAACTGACCTTAAAAGTAGAAACTACATATACATATATTACAAGACGTAATGTATACAAATTCATTAATTTAATAAAATAGTACATTAAAACATGATCGAATTTACAAATAGTATACGAAAACCTGAAGTGATAAAAACCATCATTTACATAAAAAGATACATCGATATTAAATATTAAACATTGAAACAGAGCACCCCAGTCCTTCTGACATCCCAGCTGCACTTATGGGCTTAAAATTGCTATTCAATGGCCAGTTAAGGGGGAATCTAATCAGAACTAGTTATTAAAATAGCTAGTCTAGATTCTGTTTTTCTTCTAATTCCCCTCTTATGGCCTAAACATTTAACAATGGCACAAGAAAACAAGGGTCTTGCATGGGATCTATAAATACGTAATGCCACCCTGTGATCTCTAATCCCCAGTTGTTTACATATAGGAGTAAGCCATTTACTTCTTGGAACAGAGTATTCTGGGCAGCCAAAAAGACGTGGCCTACAGTTTCATTTGGGGCAAGGCAGGAAGAACAGCCCTTTTTATTAGGGGCATTCCGTTGCAACGAGCTCATGAATGCATTCAAGGGAATTGTGCCATATCTGAATTGAATATATAGCTTTCTGTCTACAGGCATGCGGATCAGATCCAGGAAGCCCTCCGGGGAACGCAGCAATTTTAAATCTAAAAATTCCCCTGATAATCTACCTAGCTTAGTATTTCTGATCTCATTCCCCAGTACCCAATCCCAGTACACAGATTTTAGATGTTTTCTTTTGGGGAGATCCAACCCCAAGCAACTGTTGCAACCCCCCTTTATCCCGATGTTGTCAAGCAGAGTCTTAATTGTCCTTATCAAGCCTATCTTTCTGGATTTGTCTAAATTGCAGACTTCTTCAAAGGCAGCCGCATGCAACGACAATTCGGGGGTAGATACCAATTTCTGCCAAAGAAGAAGATGACTTAATTTTGCAAGATCTTTTAGCGATTTCATTCCCATATCTAGTTAAGGGGAAGTAGCAGAGTGTTCGGTGGAAGGAAGACTAGGTTCCTAAGGAACATATGCACAGTTATTGTGAGTTTGTCCCCTTTCTCAAAGCCCCAAAACACAGCCCCATAAAGTGCACTTCTTACTGCCTTATTTTTTTATAAATCTCTATAGCCAGGGCAACTGGTTTAGTATATGACAAAGAGTGTTCCTTCCTCAAAGCTCCCACTATGTGTTTACATTTTAAACTAGTCTTGATTAGATGTTGTTCCCAAGTCGTACCCTCTGCCAATATTACACCCAGATATTCAAAACTGCGCACTCGCTCTGAAGGAATGTTTTCTAAGGTTAAACATCCTTTAAAGGATTTATGCGGGTTCAGTATCATAACTTTTGTGTTATTAGTGTTAATTTCTAGTCCCTTTTCATCGCAGAAAGCCATGAACCGGTTTAATAATATTTAAAGCCCCATTGGAATTTTAGGAATAAGAAATGTATCATCTGCAAAAAGGAGCGTAGCAATCATCTTACTCCCTAGTGTGGAGGCATTGGCATCAGATTTTTATCTAGGAAGTCCACTACTTGATTGATATTAAGGGAAAACAACATAGGGGCCAAGATACAACCTAGCCTGACCCCTCTGTTGACATTAATGGGGTCAGTGACTTTGCCCTGGTCCCCCAACGGACGCTGCAAAGTTGTCACCATGAAGTCGAACAACCAATGCCAGGATCTCCTGTGGCATCCCCATATCTCTCAACGCCAGCCAGAGCTTTCCTAGATGCACAGCATCGAATGCTGACTTCAATTCTATGAAGGCAGCGTACAGCTCCCTTTACCCAACACCACAACCTTCCAGTAAAGGAGAATAAATCTAAATACCTGATCAATTGTCCAGTTTTTTTTTACATCCAGCTTGGAAGAGCGACATTATATTATTCTCAGACATCCAGTCCTGTATGCTCGCTAGGGGGGTACGACTAAATACCTTCTGAATACAGTCTATCAAACTGATAGGCCTGTATTTAGTCGGATTACCTCTATCTCCATTTTTAAAAACTGAAATAACCACAGCTCTCTTCCATGAGATGCAGGCACCACCTGCAATAGCATTAAAAAGCTCCATCATATAATTTGACCAATTACTTTTATCATACCGCAAAAAGTCTCCAGGAATTCCATCCGGTCCTTCGGCCTTAGCAGGTATGATGGATTCAATTGAAATTTCAATTTCTGCCTTGGTGAAGTAAGCCCTTACTGAGTTTAGGGGTAAATCAAAAAGGAGCATCCCTTCACTAGAGTTAGTAGTGGGAGATTACAGGGTTCCATAGTGCTTCTGCCAATCCCTGCTGCAATATTGTTAGATAACGCTGATTGACTGCCCAAGTTACCCCTTCCTCCATGGGTCCAAAATTTCCTGGAATCTTTAAGGGAGCAAGCCTCGCCCATTTATTTCCACCTTTTCACGTCCCAGCTCATTTTAGCAGATATTATAGCTAATTTGTAAGATCTCCTCAGCCCTCACTCTAGGGATATAGCTTTAGTTTTAATAGCTCTGACCAATTGATTGTTATAAAAGTCTGCACTCGCTTGTAAACTATGAGTTCAGCTTATTTACCTCTCCATCACCATGAATTTTACGTTTGTGGTTAGAATGAAAGTAAGCAGTAAGTTGGTTAAAAAATTCTGCATGCAGCCCACTAGCATCTTCCTCACAGTCCATAGTCTCAGCATATAATTTGATCTTTGTCAGCATAGTTAGTAAAGCGTGTTTAATTTCATTAGTTTGGTTTCATCCCCTAGGATCATGGGCCATTTAAGGTGGCATCTATCATTTGAAGGTAATACCTCTTTTGTGATCAGGTTACTCCTAGGGACCCCATCTTTCCCTTCCAAAAGTGAAACTAGCTCCAGACTAAGTGGGTTGTTGTCACTATTACTATTCGTAATTACAGTCATGTCAACTAGTTTGGGCCACAATCTAGGATCTAATAAAATATAGTCAGTACAGTTAGCTCCTGTTGGACCAATAAAGGTCAGTTGGCCTTCTCTATCAGAAACGGTCCTACCATTGACAGCCCTCAATCTATGTTCACTGGTTAGAACATTTATTTTTAAAGCTGGTTGGGCCCATTTCTTGATTGGGGGCAAATCAAAGGGGGGAGGGGTGGACATGCCAGGATTTATCTTCCTCATTTATTCCTAGAATATCTTCTTCATCCAAGGGTTCAAAGGTTTCATTGAAATCCCCCAATGATAAAGGGATTGAGAGGTGACTATTATTTAAAAGCTTGTCTAAAAGCGACATAGTAAATGATTTACCTCCCCCTCTGGTACCTCTGGCATAAACGTTGTAGATATCTACACTGTAGCCAGAGCTGCCTTCCAGTCTAACTGCCTGAATGTCATGGCTGTTTGTGGGTAGCTCCTTAATTTTACAGTTAAGTACAATGCTGATCCAAATCAACATTCCACCTGATGGACGGCCCCTATTACATGGTCATGTCGGCAAATGGAATGACACATAACCTTGCACAAAAGTTGTCAATAAACTGCATGTTTCCTGCAAGAAACTTATATCATGGAATTGGACCAATTGGACCCAATGTGGTAGGCGCAATTTACTTTAAATGTCGGCCACATTCCATGAAATTAGCTTAAACAAGTGGTGGCTAAAGGGCAATTGGTGAAGGCAGTGGGAAATTGTATCCTGGCCCCTTATCTCTTGAGCAGGTAATGTACTAAAATTTAAGTGTAGTACTGTCCTGGCTATAGATTGAATCTTCAAAGGTAATTTGCTCAGGGGACTTTGGAACAGTCTCATAGTTCAAGAGTGGCAATAGGTCCCTATTTATTGGTAGATTTATATTCAAAGAGAAGGGAGTAGCTCTAGTTTCAGTGGACATGAGTGCATAACTGGACGGTAGTCAATCAACCTACGCAAGGGGAGATGGTGGAAGTGGACTTTCATCCTGAGAATTAGGGTAGTGCATGAATGTCGAGAATATCAGCTGACTCTTAAATTGGATATTTGATTTAGCTGGGGGTAGGGTCTTGACTTCCAGAGCAATGAGATTATGTACCAGACTCTCATCAGCTAATGTCCACTCTATAGCATCTGTAGAATTATTAGCTAAAAGACATCTCTTTACATGTAGACTATCTTCCCTAATCATGGATCGGCACCCTCTAACATGCCTATTCCAATTAATAGATTTGTTTTTGAGGGATTCCTCATTATGATATCTTACAGGATGGGTGCATTTAGGAACATTGACCATGACAATTTTATGATGCTGAGCAACTGGGGGAATAAAACGTTTTTCCCAGTGAAGTGATACGTCATGCCTCACTATGTCTCTGGGCAGAAAATGCGTGTGTCTGCTTAATGGCTCAAGTACTAGTGGGCCTGATCTGCCTCCCACTACAACTCCAACCCTTCCTACTCCGCGGCTACTGGGGTGAGGATTTGTAATTGACGCTAAGGAGGCATCGCCTGTAACTATATGTTGCAACAGTGGCTGCGGTGGCAACTGCTTCCTGCTGGCAGCTTCCCCCGGAAGACCAAGTTCAATATCTTGATTGGTCGATTTCCCGAATCTATCTAATAACCTATGGATGAGCCCAGTTAATGTTCCAATAGTAGATTTCAAAGTATAACTCTCCTGACATAAGTCGGATACAGAACTGATAATTTCGGAATCATCTGGGGCTACATCAACAAGTAGCGAAATACTTGCTTTGTTAGCTTCCACCCTATCAACATCATCCTTGGTAGCGATGTTAGTCTCTCGTAAGTCTACAAAGGGTAAGAATCTATTAGTGCATGAAAATTCTGCGGCTGATGGTAGTAAGTCAATTGATGGACTTTGCAAACCATCTATCACCGTTACAGGGACTTCCCGGTGCTGAGTGACATTTCCAGTGTTCAACTGTTTAAACATACTAGGTATGCGCCCTTCATTGGGAGTAGATGCATGGACTGTATTGTCTTTAGATTTAGACTTAGGCTTGGGCGCAAAATCAGTAACAGTAGGAACCAGTAGACCCTCGCACTCAGACAGTAGATTGTCGATGCACTCAAGAACACCACTTCCCTTGGCAAATGTCTGCATCTTCTTACATTTCTTTAGTGCCTTCTGCATTCCACCAGCCCCAGCTACCCTCTCCCCAACCTTCCTTTTCCCCATAGAGCCTTAAAAAAAATTGAAATGAGGAAAGGGGTTACAGAGGAGGAAGGCACATTCACCATTCAGTGCACCCAAAAAAGAGAGGTGCAGATGAGGCCCTAGTTGGACTTCAACATAGACATGGCCTTAAAAAGGCCCTGTACTATAAAGCTCTGAAGGGAGAGATAGAAAAAGGCACCACAGACCAAAAGGGACAATGGAAGGTAACAAGTGGAGCACTAATAGATTTATAGACGCCCAGTACCTTAGATGGAACTCTAAAATCTAGATGTAAGAGGGGTGGCCCAACCCAGCCTCTTCCGGGTGATGAGGGGCAAGGATGGGCGTGTCCCGTGTGCGTCGCACACTGCAAGACCTTCTGATTGCCCTTAAGTGCCTCCAAGTGTGAGAGAGTGAGTCAGGAAGCAGAGGAGCCTGGGGGCTTCGGTCACCTCCCCCCAGTTCACTCAAAGTTCGTTCCACGCTGTGGGACCTCCCGAGTGCTCTTAAGCGCCTCCAAGCACGAAAGAATGAGACAGGAAGCAGAGGAGCCTGGGGACTGTGGTCCGCTCCCCCGTCTAATTCAAAGTTTGTTTCTAATACATTTTTCCACAATTACAACATTTTGTTCAACTTTAAATCTTCATGATCTGCTCACACCTGATGCCGGACAACAAAGGATATGTGCAGCTATAAAAATCTTCCTTTATTGGATATTCACTGAGTCTTCTTTTATAGTTGATATACTTTATAGTATAACCTAAAAACATGTAATGGAGGTGTCATAAACCACAAGCACAATGCAAAACAATGGGATAAGGAACTTATCATATAGACAAATATAAAATGTAGTCAAGCGTCATTACCTAAAGGTTCAACTGAGATAATGTGAGCAACCTGAAAGGAGATCTAGTTAAACTTTCTTATAGGATTTAGTTTTGGTAAAAATGTTTCAAAATATCTCTTAAGCAACAAAGACTAGGCTATGATTTTACCAGTCTAACATGCAGTGGAGGTTTGGCTAATACAATATATTCAAGTGGGCTTACTTAGCCAGTGTCTGGAGCACTCAACATGACCTTGGATCTGTGTGACAATCACCCTTGCAAAAGAAATGTTGAAGTGATGAAAAAGATCCAAGTACTACCAATGGGTGCAACAACTACTTGACGTTGGGTTCAACATGATCATTTGCTCTTTGATGGTTCTTTTTTAATAGAATGCAGGAGCTAATTTATCTCTAGTAGGTGGGTAATGAGTCATAGGGAGTGCTCAAAGATTGGTGATCATCTTTGAAAATCCCATTGGTTCATCATATTAATATTCTTTGGCATTAAAATAAATAGTCCACATGTGGAATGGTGCACCTAATAGTTTAATTGAGATGCTCCGTCCTCGGATGAAATTGACAGTGTCTTCATGTAAGTTCTTTGGTGGGCTCTAAGAAAGCCTCAGAGTGGGATGATTACTGAGTGTATCCAATGATTATGCCTCCTCCACTCCACATGATTGTTCTCAATCACACACAAGATTCTTCTATGAATTATTAATATCTTTCAGAAAAAAGACTGTTAAGTACTGCAAGATGCATTCACCATTTTATGGCATCTTGGGAGGCAGAAAGCCGTGCTATTGGTAAGGAGAGTCTGTATCCCAAAGAGTATTCAGTGATGTAGTCCATATCTTAGTACTATGAAGTAAAAATTATAATATTAACTGATGGGGTTTTAGATCTGAATCAGTACTTAACTCAAAACGAGCACTCTCCTGTGTTCACATTAGAGAGAGCTGGGGTAAATCCGAAGAGAGGTGCCCTGATTCCCACAGGAATGAATCACTAATCTGCTTTCCTTTCAATAAAAAGGGCGCCAGTCAGGAGAACAAGAGGGAAATAATTTCCACTTCATTATAGTGAGTGCAAACTGAGCTCATCGACAAACTGATAAGTCAGAGTGAGTGACCAATTAAATGCTTACAGGGTACAAATAAACTGATATTGAACTACACCAGGGATGTAACAGGGATGGCAAGACCTAGGAACTATTTTACAATTTCTATTATTGTCTATGGCCACTAATATCACTAACATACATTGATTTGTTGGACATCCCCTCTTTCATTGATCTGCAATTATCATTATTTGTAATTATTTTTCAAACAAATATGAACGTTAAATAATGAATTAAGCACTGTCTTTTATCTTTGTCTTTTATTAAAAGAAGCACACTATGGGGCAGATTTACAAGAAACTGAAGCATCTGTAAAGATGCATCAGTTCCCCTGCGCCAGCCTGCGATACCCTTGCGCCACAATGGATGCGCTGTATTTACAATAAATCCGGCACACCATGGTGCAAGGATTGACAGATGCATCTGTTGGCGCAAAAGTCACGTATTGCTGGAGTTGTGTTGCAAGCACGACGCAACTCCAGCAATGCTTAGTGAGGCCTTTACCCATGATACTGCGTCACGCCTGCTACAAGCAGAAGTAAGGTTTTGACACTTTGGCATCCTAGAAGTGGCGCTGTGACATTTTGTAGATTTCACTGAGTCACTTCTACAAGGCTTTCCTGCATGGGAACGCCTACCCTGCATACATTATACCTGGCGCAAGTTTAATGTGACGCAGGGCTTTACAGCATGACACATCTCCCTAGAAGTGTTGCGTTATAAATTGGCCGCATTGTTTGCGCCGTCGCTGCATCACAAAAGTGACACAATGGTGGCGTAAAAGTGACGCAGGGGGCTTGTAAATCTTCCCCTATATATACAGACATGCCAGGTGCTCCAGCCTGAATATGTTTGTTGATTTCCTAACAAAGTATTGCAGCCGCGGCCTGTGGAGGGAGTTACGGTGGAGCAGAGAGGCGGGCGGGAAAGGGGTAGGGTAGGGGGTGTTAAAAATCGGAATATGGATAAGTGGAGGTAAGTAAACAATTTAATTAATTAATTTCATAGCGCGCTATGCATTGCAAAATGCGATGCAGTGGCGCTACAACATTTGTTTTATTAATTAAATTGTTTACTTACCTCCAATTATCCATATTCCGGTGTTTAGCATTCCCCCACCCTGCCCTTCCCCCGCCCGCCTCTCTGCCTCACCGTAAAGTATTGCGTTCCTCTTGTAAGACTTAAAGAAAGACCAGTTACTGATTAACCAACTTAAAAGCGACTGACTGTAACATGGCCAACATCATTTACAGTTCATTTCATTTTCCATTTTTATGTTTTTACTAATAATTTTATAAAAGAAATTAAAGGAGCGTGTAATACGAAGGTAAAATGAGAATGATGCAACTGTGTCTTTGACATTGTGTTTTGCTTTCTTCTACATCTGTTTGTAATAATATTACAAATGTGGTGCAGTCTGCATCTAATTAAGCACCATACAGTGCTTCTGATATGGAATGGCAACAATTAAAATGGAAGAAAGCTGTGCGTTCCAAGAGCGTGCTTCCTGCACCGCACCAGGCCCATCTCCTGAGCATGTAATGTTCCTCCACCGCTTCAGCTGAACAGCACTCTGCGACTGAGAGAATAGATAAAACTATCCAGGCTGCTCAGGGTTTCTTGACTCACCTTGCAATTAGTACACCAATAAATTCCCTACTTCTAATTGTGCTTTTAATGTGTCTCCATTTTGTGAACTAAAGTGGAGCAAGCAGGCAATTTCACGATAGATATTAAAGCAATGAGGTGATGGCTGCTCTGGGCCACCGAGGCTATAGGAAATTGAATATGGCAGCACAATTTGGAAGTTTCTTGCACTCCTGATGAAAATCAACTGAACAACATCAGAACATTCGGTGTTTGTGTGTTCTATTCTATGAAATAGTTCCAAGTTTTTTTATTGTTTCTTTGCACGATTAATTAAAATCATTACGACTCATTCAATCAAAAAAATACATATAAAAGTACTGTTGATTCTCAGAAGGTGAAAGTGTTTTTATTGCTGTTGTGTAGAAAGGGTTTATTTTCAGTTTTTTGCAGTTTTATATAGCAAAAACTCACATGAGCACCAGATAATTCTACTAAAGGTCAGATTTGTGATTTTTTTTAGGCACAGGAAGGTTAAGTGATTTGCACAGCATCACAGGATGTTGAGTTAAAGTTGAGTCTCGGACCTGGTTCTTGAATTCCACAGTCAGCAGCTCTGGAAATCAAGAAACATCTCCTCCTAGTTGGCTATTTGGTATTCATTGTAATTGTTGAGTGCAGTGAAGGGGCAGTTGAGGGCTCCCCACTGGAAAATACATGCAGGGGGCCCCCTGCTCCAGATCCAGTCCAGAACTCTCAGGCCAGGGACCTGTCAGTACTGTAAGGGCCCCGGCTTCTGTTAAGCCATTGCATTGCATTGCGAAGGGGGCATGACTAACAAGAGGTGAATAAGCCTGCATTCACACTTTTGTTACTAATTTGTATTGTATTTAATGGATGTGGGAGTAAAAAACTACCTCCTAAATCACGAGTGCTTGAACCACGAAGGCTAAACAACAACCAAAGCCAAACCACTAATTATTTTACCACGACTTACCATACCACGAAAAACTATGCAATTAACTTATAAAACAAATCAACCACTACATTCAAATCAACCTCATCCCCATAAAACTTCCCCTAAAAACTACACCAAATCCCCCACCCCCTACAAACTACCCATAACCCTCCCACCCCGCAAAATTAACTCAAACCCCCACCCCTTAAAACTAACTCGAACCCCTCCCACACCCTAAATACTAACCCAAACGCCACTACCCCTAAAAACTATCTCGTACCCCTCTCAGCCCCTAAAAACTAACATGAACCCTCCCAGCCCCTAAAATGTAACCCAAACCCCCGCCCCCAAAAATACGTACACAAACTCCACACCCCTAAAAAACTAAGCCGAACACACCCCCCTCCACCCACAAACCCCTCTTACTTGTTCCTGTCAGGTGCTCCTCTGAACTCCGCCCTGCACAGACACTAGACCATCTTACGCTGAACCACGCACATGCATGTTTCAGGCTAAGTCGTTGTTCATGCAAGTTGTTGTTCGGCTTGCATGACTTTGAAACTCGTTGTTCCGGAGTTGTTCTTGAGGATGTTGCCCAAATTTCATATGTGGGCCGTTAGTATCACAGTTGTGGCCCCCGAAGCAATAGGAAATGTGGAGCAGGGAGGGGAGGAAGGTAAAGGTCCTGGGAGTGGAGGGGCTTGATGTCATCCATCAAGGACTCACTGGGGGATTCTGCTGCTTAGTTTGTTGCTGAGCGGAAGGATTGGCTAAAGGCTAAAGTGACGACACACCACACCAACAAATCTATAGGGGAAGCTCCAATGTATTAGAGAAATGAAGCACACGTATGAGGCTTGGATGATATTACAGTTGCTGGTAGGGCTCTCAATGACCAAAAAATAGGTGGAGCTAGGTAGATGCCGTACTTGACATCGCAGATTGACACACTGAATGGTGATTCATATCTGCAACATGAGCTACCTGACTAACCAGAGGAAGCAGTGGAAAGAATGTAACAGTTTTGGGTAGGTAGGAATGCCATAAAGAAGGAAACAGAGAGGCATAACAGGCAGTACATGCAATCAATTTGCATAGCGGGGTGGAGATGTGGCCTAGTGGCTAAAGATGCTGCCATTAAGACATAGGGGACTAGGTTTGAATCTCAGCCTCAGCTCAACAGCCTGTGCCTGTGGGCAAATCACTCAATCTCTCAGTGCCTAAAAAGAAAGAAAATGTTTATCATTTTCTGATTCTATTGTAAATTACTCAAATACCTTTGTACCATGTTTGTGCTATAAAAACTGCATGGATCAAATGCTAAAAGTATAGAACATGCCATATGGTCATGATGCCATATAAGTGAAATATATTTTTGTTCTATATCACAAAATAGATGAGACCATGAGACGGCTATATCTTCGTCAGGCATATCTCCTGGCCACTCACAGTTGTCAACCTCTACATGAGATGTCTTATCCCACTCTGTGACCAAACGCGCAAACACCCATTGAACTTTATATCAGTACATTGTAGGTTTTTGTGATGTTTATGCCTCACGTTTCTGCTAGCTTCACTCCTTCTCTTTTGTAAACTATCATCATGCCAGATCATGCATGCTAGAGCTGCCTTTTCAATACAAAATCATCCATTTGGACTCCTCCCATGTTTGTGCTGACTGCAGATCCTGGACATAATAAATTATCTTTGTTGCATAGGGTTCCTCATAGGCGGTGTGAATGTCGACGGCTTTCGGTGATGTTGGCTTCCAGAGAGTTCCCCGTTCTCTCTACACTCTCAAAAGTGCTTATAGTGTCTTGTCAGTCTATATTTGTAAATTCTCAGCAGGGCTAGTGCCACTGGCTTTCCCAGGACAATGGTTTTGTGATTCTTCATGCATCGGTATTTGCAGCAGTGGTGCTAACAGGGGTTTGGGTGGCTGTTCACCATTCGGAGACGTCTCTTGACACCCATGTTATAATGCATGAGACAATACAGCAGCACATCCCTTGCATCAGTGGCTTCATTGGAGTTCTAGATATTTCTGAATGCAGGCACGCATATTTTTATTTGGGTACCTCAATGGCCTGCTTGATGGTTCATCATGTCTGTACATATGGTGTCTTGTATCTCCTCAGATTCTTTTTTGGAGAAGGTATGATAGGATGTCATCAACCACGTCTTCAGGTAGAATCTGCTGTTACTGGTGGAGCAAGTGGGAGTCATAACAGGTGGGATTATTCTTCGGAGGTGCACTGTGGTTCGTGGGTCACTGATCTCGTAGGACATAGTTGCAGCATCAGTTTCTTTTAATTTAAGGAATTAGTAGATTGGCAGCCTGCATAGCTGCATCATTCAAGGCAAACAGGAAGCATTTGGAGTATGTGGCGAAGTAGAGGTTGGCATGGCATACCAACTGGATTGAGGCTTGTGCATTCTTTCCGGTTGAAAAGATGAAGGGTTGCAATTTGTACATCCCAACCGCCATTAATGACCTTATTGTGAGGAAAAACATCTTGCATTGTGGGAGTTTCTAATTCCTTGTCGTATCAGTTGCCATGATGCCATCATTAAACAAGCATTAGCATAGCCAATAGGTCTCACCTTTGGAACGGTATAAGACTTTAGTTATGCAGTACAATTTCCTTGGAGCAATAACGTCAACTGTTGCATGTCTAAACACTTATAAGGTCCCAAAGGCGACACCTATTGGCTATGCCAAAGCATTTTTTATCTACTTTTTTCCTGTTTCGAAATGTAAACATGTATAAACTGGGGCAGGGTCAGACTGACCACTTGGCTTACCAGGCAAATGCCCGATGGCTGACAGCATTAAAGGCTTTAGGCGCGGTGCCCCTACGGGATCGCTACATTCATCCAAAGATAAACAGGTTTGTGAAAGGGTAGGCAGATTTCAACCGATAACCTTTAAATATTGCCTAGCGTTAGTCGCCTCTCATCCCACTCGAAATTATCAAACAAAGAGGCGGGCGTTGGAGACAGGAAGGCAGGAAACAGAAGTTTATTCCGACGGAGCAGAACACATCAAATCAGACAGCAAGGTATCTTCTCGAGGTGCTCTAACAACATCTCTGAGGCCTGGCCTCTTATACACTGGTTTATAGCTTTATTGCATGAAACACATTCTTGTCAACACTTTGATGTACGGAAAGACATCCTCGGAATCCCCGCTTCAGGCCCGTTCCCACACACATTTACAGTAGAAGTCCCCACCCGATCTCAGTAGGTGATGACTGTCGCGCAGCTGGACATTCCGCCGATTCCCGGAATGTGTGCGGCTGATCGGATCTCATGGGGTGGGGGCTTTGATCAGTCGTAGATCCTTTGAACAGGGACAGCTTCCTACTGTAGGGGGCAATAAACTGCATCCGCAGGGCCAGGTGATGGCCTGGGATCGGGCCGGACAATCGGACACAGAGGAAGGGGGTTCATCAAAGGATGTGTGATCATGAAAGGGACGGAGGGAGGTGTTAGCCGGGTACGGGATGTGGCTCCGAGGCAGGGCCGCGCTGAAGGGGTGCTTTATGGCCCAAGCATGTGAGAGCGGGGGTTGTCAGTGCGCGGGGGATGCTTGCGAAGTCAGAGAGGGAGAGAGAGAGACGCGCTGGCTATCGGCAGTGGGCAGAGAGGCCATGGCATTCAAAATGGCTGCTACTTACGCGCACATATGAGCCTGAAAAGGGACAAGATGGCGCTGATAATGTTTACGCTGCAATCTAGATTTTAACAGGTTTCTAAAGCTGCTGTGCGCATGACACCTTCTGTGCTACAGCCTCGCCCTCTTAAACAAACGCACTCACAGTACACAGCGCGTGCTGACAGTGTGCACTTCTGCCCGGTCACAAGGCAGAAGCACCACCCTAGCAGAAAACTTAACTGCTCTGTACTGTATCAAACACACAGAAGTGACGGAAAAGTCACGAGTATGTGACTGCAGACCAGGGAGGGTGGCATGCAGCGGCGCTGTCAGTGTGTCAAGGACCCTATTGCACGGATAGCGCCGCTGCTTGAACTCTGAAATACAGCAATAATGTGAGTGCAGTTTGTTCTGGTGCTGCTGCACCTGCTGCACCAATGGAAGCTACATGCCTGGTGGCACGGGAGGATTGGGAAACAGAACTGCATCAAATCTGTCAGTAACGTCACCTTGGTATTAATGAAAACGAAATTACTTCCTCATATGCTGACCAAGATCAGAGGAAGATTTCGCCTGCACAATGGCTGACGTCAGAAATCTTAACAAATGACCTCAGGATTTGCATATTGTTGGGCGAAATCCCAGAAAAGACAAAAGAGTACGTGTCAACGTGCCATCAATGAGATACAAACCTCATTGCGCGTGAATGGATAAAGACACTCATTGTGTTCCTCGGCATTGCACTGCTTGTCAATAAAGCATTATTGTATTGCGCTACTCACTCACAGTCTGAACACGTCCTTGACCTGCTTGCGGTTGAACTCTGTATACGGGTTGAAGTTCCTGGTCTGCCGGGGCCGTGTGCTACCCTTGTTGATGTCCTGCCGGCAGCAACGGCTCAGCTTGACGTTCAGCTCGGAGTTCGCTGAATGTGTAACGAAGAAAGCACGCATAACGAGAGGGCGCTGCAGGAGGAGTGGCAGCTGCTCCTGTGTTGAATTTTCAGAGACAACAGGGGGTGAGGAAAGACGCGGCTAGGGTAAGGCAGACAACGGGAAGGAGTAAACGCACAATGTGTACTTGTGGGGGAGATTTGCTTAATTTGAAATGGCGCTCATGTCCGACCCCGATAGGTATGCGTGATGGAGGGCGGCCATGAACAAAGACAAGTATAAATAGTCAGCAAAATTAATAGAATTGAGAGTGCTTGTCTCCTCCCATGCAATTCTGAACAAGCACGTGAGTGGTGCACTCGCGCCACAGCGAGACATCTGTGTTCCATTATTGTGCACGCATCTGTGCATGCTAATGGAAAACAGATGTGGCCTGTGCGGGTAACCGCAAGCAATAGGCCGTGGGCAGAGCAAAGGCGGGACATGCGTCTGCCTTTGCCCAATTGGGTGCTGTCTTTCTTAGAAAAACGCACGCAACGCCCAATAGCCTGCAACGAAAACAAAACCACACGCACAAGCGTGTGGTGAGATTTCAAAAGCCCTTACATAAAGTCTTCGCCAGACAAGCGCATGCCCGCTGCTACAGGCTCGACCTAAAAACATGGTTCCAATTTTTTAAAAGATTTTTTTTACTGTTGCTCAAAATAAAATAATATGGTTTCACTTGTATACATTTTCTTTTCTTTTACAAGCAACTCTACATAACGTTCCAAATTTTCAGATAATACCACTTTTTCCACTGTTCATGTTTTCTGGGAGGCTCTTTGCCAATCAAATTATGGGTATCTATTTTTTGGTACATTTGTACATTTTACTTTTTGTGTGTATATATGTTTACAGCAGTCATGCGTCTTCGGTCCTGTTCCAGATTTCTAGATTATAGTATCCTGTTCTTGAATATGTGATGGAAATGAGGGACTTGATTTTCCATTTGTTTTGGGGAAGGTCCTAAAATCTTTTTGTTTGATTTATATTTTTCTATCAGTTGACAAAGGTTGAGAACTTGCTAGCTTTGTCTGACTGTTCCGACCTTGATGCACTTGGTGATGTAGATTTTTTTTTGTGATCCTCAGGAGATTAATACATATGAAAATCAGGCACGCAGTGAGCATGGCTATAAGCCTTTAATTAATAAAAGCTATTTTCTTAAATCTCCATCGAGTTCTCGTTCCTAGCAACCTTATCGTTTTGAAAAAAGTTTTGTCAATTGCATTATTTTTAAATTTTTCATTTACCATTTTAAGCATTTCTATCCCAGAAGGGTCATTTGTGGCAAAAAAATTGCAAAACTCATCTATTACTCATAAAAATGTTTACACATGTCTGACCCCAAAATAAGACACTGAAAAATAAAAATAATGAGAAATATAATAACATATGAAAAATGGGAGGATTGAGAACAACGTAGCTAGGCACGGTATACACATTTTAAAGGGACAGTTTAATGTAGAAATTGAGGGGCTGATTCACAAAAGCATTTATGAGCATGGAAAACAGAACTACAAGAGTACAAGAGCAAAACATCCAACTGCCTCTTCATAAAAGTGACAAGGGATGCAGTCTTTTATATTTGCTCTAATTGTATATAATCATTCTTTGAATATTCCATTTTTTTATGTTTTGACGTCAAGTCACATAGGTATGTAAGAGTATGTAAAAGACAGGAGTACTACTCACAATGCTGTTTGTATTTTACTGTTACACATATATATATTCAAAAAAAGAATCTCACACATTTTGACTGGAACCCATTACAAGTACATTGGCTTTGCCAAATGAATCCCTCACTGATACATCTGATGTAAGGGGATATAGTAGTATCCATTTCAGACACGTAGACGCCCAGGTGGTATTTTAAAAGCATGGCATGCCTTTTCATTTGCTTTCATTTTCTTGATTTTCCGAATCACAGAACACATCATCATGGCAATGTCTGGCTCTGTTGACTTGTTACATCGGGTTATTGTGACCAGAAAAGATTTATATTTAGCTTTCTAGCAATCCACTTCCAAGAAGAACAGGTCAAAACCTGAGTTCTGCGTATGATCAAAAAGGAGATACAGTTGTTCTGTTGTTGTGAAAATAGCTCTATTGTCACAACAGAAACACTGTAACCCGATGCTGCCATGCTCAGTGTCTCACAGCTCTTTTGCATCATCTCATCTTTTCATGATGACTTAGGGGGCAATTGTAAACATTAAACGTTGTATACCATTTGTATTAGAGTAGTCAGATCGACCTTATTCGGTTTTAAGAAAAACCATAAAAGATATACAAACATAAATCAATATTCAAAGCAACCTAAAAATGTAAAAACCGCATACTGCATCGAACAAGTACCCAACAGAAGGCCCTTCTTTCCAGTTTGGCAGATAACACATACAATTAATTAAATAAACAGAATCCTAAGTGCAAAAAACACAAAGAAAAAATAAAATGAATTTCCTGAGTAAATCTACAATAGACTGATATCACATTAGTAAAATAACTCAAAATATATAAGATGAAAACTACTTGCAAAACATACAAAACAGCAACAGTTGGACCCATGACTAAACCCTCTATCGAAGAACAAACTCAGAAACAGCTTTTAGGGCTTCTTAAAGAGTTGGAGACAAAATAACACATCTCTGCATATGCGAAGCTCTAAGGGGCATATTATCAAGAACGGCATTAAAATTATCGCCGCTTTAGCGGCAGGAAACTGCTGCTAAAGCGGCAATCATGGGCTTGGAAATATGCCCTTGTGAATTCCCATAGAAGCCCAGGTTCACACCAGAACCTGGGCCTCTATGGGAATTCACAAGGGCACATTATCAAGCCAATTATCGCTGCTTTAGCAGCAGTTTCCTGCCGCTAAAGCGGCGATAATTTTAACACCGTTCTTGATAATATGCCCCTAACTTCTTTAAAACTGACTTAAGTCAAGGACAGGCCTGTGCAGAAACACCCGAATAACTCTGAGCCTCTAACTTAGAAGTCTCCACACCGCACTGTCCTTAAAGTGGAAGACAAGTGATCTCTCCCAGCGGAAGAGCTCTAACGATAAATATCTCATGGGTTCTACAGATTCACAGAACATGATGTAATATCTAATAGAGTTTGTCCTGAGTTCAGAACACAATATTTGATAATCACAGTGTTCTTGGAAACGAGACTTAACAAACAACTTGTCGGTCTTACGTAAAGTGATGGGTGCAGAAAACATATTGAGCAGACTTAATTAATTAAAACACTTTGAGATCTACCCCAACCAGGGCATGGATAAACCCCTGCCTGACTATTTTAAGACAATCAAGAATAATGTACCTGGTTAAGCTATCCTCTGCATTGACCTGGACACTAACCCAGAGCAAAATATGGGCCAACCTTGCTTTATCAGGGAAGTATGACAGGTTTTGATCTGAGTGAATGATAAAATGAGAGTTGGTAGGGGGAAAATTGAGATATCGCGTACATATGCGTTTTCCCTCCATGTATAAGGATGAAGTGTTGTGTTTGCCCCAAACCCCTGCACGGTGCAGAGCCGCATGGACACTTTGAGAGTTATTCATTTTCAGGTAGAGGGAAATGGTCCCCCTGCATGCAGTCTGAGGAAGATTAAATACTGCACCAGCCAACCTACTTGGCTTCAAACATGAGGTGCTAACCTAGAGCTACCAAGAGCCTGCCAAGTCAGTGACCACACTGAGGTAACAGAAAGTACTTACGCTACTCAGGGATTGGCTACTGATCAACAATGTTGTAACCTTTTTCCTTCCAGGGCCACATGCCATAATATGGGATTTCCCAAAATTGGTAACCAAATCTAAATTACTCATAAAAGTTATGAAGAATTCTACCAATGTACGAAGTGCTCTTGGGGTTCCGGCCATAAGGACAGTGTTGTCTGCAGGTAATAATGCAGTGACAAAGGGCCCGATTCACAAAAGTAATCTGAGACAAAATCCTAACTTTACGAAAGTTAGGATTCCTAACTTTACTACCACTAAATGCCTTTTGAGAATACCCAAAGTCGTAAAATTAGGATTCTGTCTCAGTTTAGTAGTAGTAAAGCTAGGAGTCCTAACTTTACTACTACTATGTGCCTTTTGTGTATACCGAAAGTCTAAAGTTAGGATTTTGTCTCAGATTATTTTGTGAATTGGGCCCATTCTTGTTAGCTATACACGGGACATCACCAAATAATGGCTAAAATTATTAATATAAATAATGAACGGAAAAGGTGCCAGAATGCATCCTTGGTGCAGCCCTTGAGCTAACAGGAAAGTATCTGATATCTCCCCTAGAGGGCCATAGTGCACATTAGGGGTGGGATTATCATGGAGGATAAGCAACAAGTTCACCAAGGCAGTTTCAACTCCCCAAATCCAACAGCATCAGCCATTGCTTAGTTAAGTTTACAAAGTCAAATGCTGTTTATAGGTCCATGGAGGCCAGGCACAGTGGGTACTGCTTGGTGATGGTATACTTGCCAATCAACAGATGCAGGTTCAAACACTGTTCCATCATACACAGCCCTCAAAAGAAGCCAAATTGATGGAGACTCAAAATATTGTTTTGATTTGCCTGAAGTCTTAAACAATTAAAAAACACCCTGTCAAAGATCTTGACAGTACTGTCAATTAAGGAAACCGGGTGATAGCATTTGGGCAACTTGCGGTTCCTTTTTCTAAAAATAGGAACAGTAATCGAAAGAGCGCAGGATCTTATTGCACAATAAGTTGATAAACAAGTTTGTGAGCAATGGTCCCCAAAGACCGATGATTTTATGAGGTCCTTTGGGACCCCATACGGCCCTGGGGCTGTACCACCGGGGTTTTGCCTTATGGTATCTGTCACTTCCAATAACGTAATGGACAAAGAGGGTGAATTGTATGGTTTTTCCCGCAGAAGGTTCCCCCAAACTCTTACCTTCTGATAGATGGTAGATAGAGCTAAAATGTTCAACCCATTCAGAGCACAATACGTTACAAAGCAGAAGAGAATTGGCTGACACAACCCTTTGCCTAACTTTATTGACTGTATCCCAAAACACTTTACCATTATTCTGCAGTGCTGCAGATTCCAGATTTTCCCAATTCTTTTTGTTCAAAGTCTCCTTCCTACACTTCCAAGTGCTTTTATAAAACGTCCTAGCCACGCAAACCTTGAAGGGTCTTATGGTTTTGCTAAAAGTACCGTCCTTAAATGTCAATTGGCAGCTGAACAATGCCTATCAAATCATCGAGGGCACACCTAAGCATGCTGATTATGCTAAAATCAAAATGAGAGGGGGAGAATGGACCACTTGCTTTGTGTAACCAGGGTCTTTATTCGTGTTGGAACGGTCTTAAAAAACCCTCATATACGTACACAGGCTAAAAAGGCGGTATATCTTGATTCTCCACCTGGGTGTACCGTAACAGCATGATCATAGGGCCTTTTCCTTAGTCGATATACAGCATTATTAGCCAGTGTACGTATATGAGGGTTTTTTAAGATGGTTCCGACACGATTAAAGACCCTGGTTACACAGGACAAGTGGTCCATTCTCCCCCTCCCATTTTGATTTTTGTACTAACTATTGTAAGCCGAATGGATCACAGCTTTTTTTTCCCTCCCCTTTGATTATTGAGCATGCTGATTAGGCTTCAGTAGGTGAGTCCTAATGCATGAGCATTGATGTTCATAATGGACTAATATAACATCTCCACTTACGTCTGCCAAACAATCCAGGAAAGCATGCTGATGTTTTTTTAAGAGAAGACAAAGAGCATTATTCCTTCAAGAAGCAGGCAAGTCTAAGGCTCTCATTGGAATGCTGGGTAATAGGTGTGGTTACAGCAGCCATTTTTGCCTTAACCCATTCGGTGCTCATGACGGTCCCCGGCCGTCATGCATCACAGTGGGCGTGTGCTGAGGACTGCCGGCTTTCTTAAGGGAGAAAGTTCAGCCTGTAAGGGGCTCCTTAAATTTAATGTAACACTCATCCATAAAACACTCAATGCTGAAGAGTCCTGAAGTAAAATCTCCCCCCGTATTTGATGAAGAAAGAAAGATTGGTCACTGAGTCATAGCTTGGCATGTTTGGCTGGGTATCCCTCTTTGTGTGTTCCAAGTGCCCTCGATGGCCCTGTTATTAGCTGCCTGCTGTGGACTGTCAGGATCAATTATGGCTTCATAAGCTACATTCGTAGCACCGGCAACTGAGGTGTTGAAAGGGGAACCTAGCCTTGAGTATTGACTATGTGAGCTGTAGCAGTACCTAAACTCAGAGAGACTTTTTTGATTGAGGTAATTTCAGTACTGATGACCCCCATGACCCTTTCCAGCATCCTGTCGATGGAGTACATTTTGCTGGGGGAGTGGATGCTGGAGGGACACTAATAACCTTCTTTTCCCCCTTTGAAAAAGACAGTGGAGAACCTCTACCTACTAAATCAAATTGCATAAATAAAATAAAACTGCGGGAACACAAATATAAAGGAATGAGGACCAAGTATACCTTCAAAAGATAAAACCAAGAGGGGTGGCCCAGACCAGTCTTCGCTGGGCTCTGACGGGTGGTGATGGGCCTGTTCCATGAGCGTTCTGAGCATCCAATTGCTCTTAAAAGCATTGTGGTGTCCTGAACCCCTCCTTCTGGATTCCACATAGAATTATGGGGGTTGTAGTCCACCACAGCACATGCCAACAAGTAGCAGGGCATCCAGCGGTTCCAAGTACGCTTAAAATTGCAGCGGTGTCCTGAGCCACTCTTCCTGGGCTCCAAGTAGAATTCTGTGGGTTGTGGTCCCCCCATAGCACATGGTAACAAGCAGCAGGGCATTAAAAGTTATATGACAATGTCCAAACCAAGATGTCCATACGCTGACCTTGTGTAAATTAAAAATACAATGATTCAGCATTACACTTTTGCTTGACATTTGATTCGTATCTGCTTTTCAGATCAGGATTCAATTTTTCACATGGGATGATAAATATCAGTATATTAAATTGTGGGTTATTGTGTACCACATTTCACCTACATAACCATTAGAAATGTTTTTTTGAGAGCCCTCTTCAAAAGACAGATAAAGATTCGATAAACTGTATTATCAATCAGTGAACAGGATAAAGTGAGTTGATTTGATGTCACTGGAATATTATTAGGCAATTGTACTAATAACACTCAGAGAAATTCAACACGGTTGGGTGATAGTTTACACATTTTCAGTGTCTACCAACAGAACGTTTTGCTTTTGCTGGCAGTGCAATATTTCCTCAGAATATATTCTAGAATACACTCAGAAGAGAAAACAATCGATAATATCATGTTTTGAATGAGCTTAGTAATAATGGAAATAACGCTTGCTTTCCTCCCATTGTACAAGCCATTTTTCTCTCAATGTCTCTTAGAGAAACACTCTATCTTATAATGCATGTTTTCATAAACTTGACTCCTACTCTATATCTAGAGAGGTAGGGGAGCCAAAAGTGAAAACACCTGTTTGGGATATTGTACATATGTTTCATGTGTCAATAATAAATAAAGAACATTGCAACTGGTAGAATTCTGTGCACCAATCCTTAGTTGGGAAATAATGCACACTCTACTTTGTCGAGTCATATGAATGTGAGTCAACCAAGATATAATAGGTCTTAAAAAACAATTGTGACTATGGATATTGAACTCGGCAGGACTGGGAACCCAAAGCAACCCTGGCAATTTTGTCGGACTGCCTCCACTGCTGCATTACTGGCCCCCACCCTACCATCCTCCTAGGGAATCGCCCAATGCCCGCTCTGGCCATACCGGCCCTGGTAACAATTAATACAAACATCCTTCAACTGATAAGGGGAGGTGCTACAAAAATGTAAACAGCGAGCAGGCAAAGCAGGCATAGCATGCAGGTACCGTACCTGAAGGTTCATAATACTGCTTTCTTTAAAAAGAAGTCATAATGGTGAATGTAAAAAAATTTGTAAGCATTACGTTTGCACCGTTATCCACAGTGGGTTTCCAATGCTTCCTTGGGAAAATACAAAGTGCATAAACACTGGCAACATAATTCTGTGTTATCTTTCTGATCAACACTTCAAAAGATTATTGCTCAGAAATTCCAGTAGCAGCCAACACCATCCGAATAGCTGTACTGTTCTATTCAAAAGGTATAAATGCATGAGTTGTGATTAGCAAAAGGTCAGGCAATCTGAGTGGAGTTGTTTATTCTACATCATTCCTACAATTTAAATCCTTTAGGGCCTTCAGTACTTTTAGCACAAGCATTACAATTTTACTGCAAGTAGCATTTTGTTTAGGTAATGAAAACAATTACATCTCTCCCTTTTTAGTGATAATGTCATACTAAAGGCAATAATATAACATCATGGCAATAATCTCTTTTTAATGCTTTTTTTCAAAAGCAGTAAATCAATGTTGTTATTCCCTCTGTAAGGGTGCTTATTGTCCGTTTCATTCAAATCACAGGTTTTTATTTACAGGACTCAAATACCAAAATCAAAACATTAATACAGAGGTCAAAGAAAAGTATGTCATTTAGTTATTTAGGTTTACAAAAGCTCCCTCATTTCGGGCACTGCAGAACCATATAGACACTGGAAATATGTGTTCATGTCTTATTAGAACATTGGAATGTTGGGAGCTCCATTGAAAACAATTGAGTAGCTCCGGGCTTATAATGGCTGGTATATGCCCGGGGTTCCAACATTCCAGCGCTTCTTTGTTCACAGCTGTGAACAAAGGCTTCAGGTGGCCTGAGGGGTTTTCAAACCCCTCGCTCTCCCTGAAACCTTTGTTTTATTTGTTACAACATTCTGCCTTCTAGTGACAGAATGTTTTAATAGCCTTACAGCCCTTCGTAGCTGGGCTATACCGGCTATTAAAGTTCCGCTCCCTTGTTAAAGGCTCTCGCCTTCGACTCGGGCCTTTAACGCTGGAGCAGGCCTTTAATAGCCGGTATAGTCCGGCTATAATAATCTACTCTGTAACAATGGATAACCTCATTGGTTTATCAAATTGTGTGTTTTCATTTTAAGTACTTGCACGATAATATTGCATTTTATCCTTTTGTTTTTCAGCTCTCCAAAACGTGAAACTTTGGGCTATTGATCGACAATGTTTTCAGACGATAATGATGAGGACGGGCCTTATAAAGCATACAGAGTATATGGAGTTTTTACGAAGGTTTGGCATTTTTACATTATTTTCCAGATTTGCAGTTTCCTTAGGTTACAATTTCATGCAAAATAACCAGCAATGTTCTCAGCTCTGAAAATTATTTGACATTATCTTATTTTACTAATTATTTTTACCAAGGGAATTTCGCCTGCTGATATTTTTAAGTCTTACTTAAAATGTAATTTCAAGAATCACTCATGTTTGGATCTATTTTACTGGGCATAGTCAAATTAAAGAACAGGGATATGCCACAATCCTTGATTTGTTTTAGTAGTTCAGAAGGTATTTGCAGGTATTCTTGATTTCCTTTACTATAATTTGTAATGAAAGTGCAGGCTATGCCTAACATCACAAAAAGCAAACATTTAAAGACATTGAGACCTATACATAAAGCCATTTTAAGATAAGTAAAGTAGTACTTCACTGGTACTCTTTTAGGGACCCTTACATGTCTTTATGAATTGGCCCCAAAACACTCTAAAATCAAATAGAAATTACCCTGCCCTTTTTGAACCTTTGCTAATAGTGAGTGAGATGTTTTGGGGCTGACTCACAGTGGGATGTAAACAAAGATAAATGAGGACCCTTGTAATAATTACTTCCATACTCATAAATGCTTTTGGGAATCAGATCAAAATATTGTAATACGATTTTAAGTAAATATGCACTTAAGGACAAGGATGATATAATTTGTACTTTATGTGGAATTGAGGCAAATCCTTCATAAATTCTAGTTTTGTAATGTAGCGACCATTATCCAGATTATAGCTATTATTATGGATTTGCATCATACATTGGGCTGTATCAGACTGGTTAGTGCCAATGAAACCTTTTCAAACCATTATCATCCTCTTCAGAGCACTTGGGACCGCGATTTAGCAAGGTAATGCCTGAATGCCCCTTTAAAAGGACCTGCAGTCAGTGTTCCATGCAACAGGGTTCTTCATTTACTTCAGATGCTCCTGCTTGATTAAAGGCACAGGAAGCAAAACAATTCAGGAGCAATGTTTCCCTTAACCTAATATGTTTTTCTTCAGAACTACTCCAGTAACACCAGGCAAAATATGAAATGTACTACATTCTTCTGCTACAGTCTATGAAATTTGCCATTTCCATGAATGGGGTTAATTTTGTTAATTAGCTCTACAAGGTCCTCAAAGCAGGATTGCATTACACAGCTCATTTATTGGTACGGAGAACAGCATTCTTCAGTCCATATAGCGCTGACGGCAAACGCCGACACGTTTCGGGAGAATCTCTTCTTCAAAGCAATACAGTCAATGAGTGCATAGAGAGCCCCATCTTACTTGTTAAGCATTATCACACGCCGATTGGACCACTCTGTATGAGACTTTGTGTTGCTTGTTGGGAGAGGGAGTTCTTTATTGTTCATTGGCACTATATATATATATATATGTGTGTGTGTGTGTACATATATATTCACTGAAAAAACACAGGTTTCAGGGAATTATAGTTAGAAATTATCATTTACAGAACCTTAGAAATTCACTGAAAAAAACACAGGTTTTTAATTAGAAATTAGCATTTAAAAAAACCTTAGAAATTCACAGAAAAAAACAAAGGCTACAGGGACTTTATAGTTTGGCTGACATTTCACTCATACAAAACCAGAGAAATTCAGCTGTTATAGTTAGCTGAGCTAACTATAACTCGCATTCCCGCAATTCACTGCTCATGACCTCACATTTTTCATCACTCATGACATGGTCAGTGAAATCACTGATGACATCTCAACTGCTGGGGCTCATACAGAGCCGTAATTGTTTAAAAACAGTGATTATAGTATGCTGATTAAAACGGAGGGATTACGAACATTTCAACTCCCATAATGCCTAAACACTGCCTCATCTGAGCAGCCCCAATGGGGGCGTGCCATTATGCATATACAATGGAGGAGAGTGATCGCCAGAGCACGCATCTTACGCTAAGCCTCTGAAGAAGAGATTACTTGAAATGCGTCAGGCTCAACGCAGGGCTGTTTTCGTCTTTGCTGACATGCTGAACTATGTCCATACATTTTCAATAAAGGCTGGTAACCTTTAATCCCTGCTCGAGTGCGTCTCAAGTGGGTAACCTGTGTGTTTATACTAGCAGCCCGTCCCGGCATTGTCCGGGTATGAAATAGAATGTGTGTAATGTGTGTATTTGGCAAGGGCAATTTATTTTAAAATCGCGTGGTAGACAACATTTTTTGTTTCATTGGAATAGGGACGGAGAAGGTCGAGCTGCAGCCCTGGTTGATGTTAGCTGTCCCGTGTAATGTCGTTGAATGAGAGAGTTATCGGCCGCGGGTAGATCCGTTCAATGAGAGAGTTGAGTGACAGCGAGTAGGAGAGGCTGCAGTAATTGTCCCCGCAGACACGCTCATTTGCGTGTTTCCCCGCTTGAGGCCCAGATGCAGGCCTGTTTGATGTTAGCAGGTGCGTGTTCCCCCGCTTGAGGCCCAGCTGCAGCCCTGGTTGATGTTATCAGGTGCGTGTAATTAGTGTCCTGATCCGCCGCCTGAGCCCGGCTAGAGCCCTGGTTGATGGTAGCAGGCGCGTGTAATTCCGTTGAATGAGAGAGTTCAGTAGCAGCGCACAGGAGAGGCTGCAGTAACGTTACTTACCAGGCCTCCAGGTGAACGCGTTTGTCACGCCCCCAGCACACGGCCACAGCAGACGATCTTCTGATTAATGTACGAACCACATGGCATGAAGGGCGGAATGTAGCACACGCCCCCAGCGTTTCTCACGCCCCCAGCGTGCCCCTTGATGCGGTACAATTGCGTTCGAATGGCATGAAGGCCGGACACACACCCCCAGCGTTTCTCATGCCCCCAGCGAGTCACGCCCCCAGCGTGCCCCTTGATGCTGTGCAGCAATGTAATTGGCGCTTGTATGTACGACTCACATGGCATGACGGGCGGACACACGCCCCCAGCGTCTGTCATGCCCCCAGCACACGCCCACAGCCCACGATGTGATGGCCGTACCTCACGCCCCCAGCATTAGTCACGCCCCCAGCCCACGCCCACAGCACAATGCAGACACGCCCACAAGGGACTACTTTGCCGGCACGGTTCTTTTACCTTTTAAATGTATAGAGGAGTTGGCCTTCCGGCTAAGGCGCTCGACCTCGGACCTGGAGATCTGGGTTCGAGTCTTGGTAACGCCGCCAAACATCCTGTGATTCTGGGCTAATCACTTAATCTCCCCATGCCTAAAAAAATGAATGTGTGTCCTCATGTAACGTAGCTGCTGCTATGTAAAGCGCTCTGATACCTGATTCAGTTCGGGTCAAGTTCGCGCTATATAAAACTCTGCAAAAAAAATATATATGTGGTGGCCGTCTGCATAGCCTATCTCCTTCTGCTGCAACTGCCCTTTTCAACGCTGTATTGGGTGTTGTGATTGGTGCTGTGGCTACTGAGATTACCCGCCTCAAAGGTTTGGGCTCTCTCTTTATAATATTAGTATGGATATATATATATATATATATATATATATATATATATATATATATATATATATATATATATATATAAAACGCTCGAACACTCCTCCGTGTTTAGGAAAAGAAGAAGCAGCACTCCGGCGGTTACTAAACAGCGTGTAGTTTATTCCACAGCAACAAACGTTTCGGCAAAAGCCTTCGTCAGTGTCACGACCCACTGCCCAACAGACACATTTAAATAACGTCATACAAAAATGATGAGCATCGACAAGGGACAAACCCTCATAGCGTCACAATGAGCGCCATTTTGGAGTGGTTTTCTTAACCTTAACACCAATGCATGATTAACCCATAGATTGGGTAGCCATACATTCAGAAGGGTCAAAAGTAGACAATTACTTCTATTTATAGAAATAATAGAGCCGTGGATCGGCGTAGGTCCCTTGTTACAAGGAGAAAAAGGATGCGCATCAAAATAAAGGTAAACATGCCGGCAAAAATCTATATATACATATACACAGAGATACGTATTGCACAATTGATATTACAATTATTGCTTGTTGTTGCTAGCGCCCTATAAGATCAATAGATTAGAGAAATTGATTAATCTGGGGCTTAGTATATCCGGGGAAACAGATCTCACAACACTATGATCAGCCAAAGGTCCGTCCGGCGGAGAACAAAAAATGAGGATCAAATTGAAAAAATGGTGATAGTTATGCATATACAAACCGATCATCCATAAATGAGCAGTGTGTCACTTATAACCTAAGAATTCATTACGTCATGGTACATGATGATACACATCTCCAAAAACACAAGTCATACAAAAACATAGCACAAAGGTGAGGAAAAGTGTGGGATACACAATACACTCAATATTCATACAGTCGTCAAAATCCTTATTATATATGGTCAGTATTATTCTCCTAGGTGAGAAGTCTAGTTATTCAATCTATACATTGTATGCAGTATGCAATATATTACATATTCCTGAGATCTGCTAAGTGGTGTAGACGACATGAGGGCCAGTCTGGTTACTTTGTCAGATATTATACTCTCTTTCATTTGCCCAGATGAACTATCATCTCTTCACCACTATTCATACCCTTAGGGAACTTGGTGGACAGGTCGATGATGTACCTCGATTCGAGGCGTCTAAGCCTTCTCAGTCTGTCCCCACCCCGTAGATTATATGGGACATGATCTAATCCAAAAAAGCGTAATTTACTCCTGTCCATATTATGATATTCGGCAAAATGCCGTGCTACCGGGTAGGCTTGGTCAACTTTGTCGATAGCCCTAAGATGTTCCAGCACTCTGAGCTTAAGTTGGTTGATGGTGCTCCCAATATATCTCAGACCGCATGGGCATATCAGACAGTACACCGCATAAGTGGTACTACAGGTAATACATTTCTGAATCTTTTTGGTTTTACCAGCATCAGGAATATCATATTGTAAAACCCTTCGACTATTACTACACGCTTTACATTTCCCGCAAGGGAAAAAGCCACTCATTGTTTTTAAAGTGTTAGTCTGAGATGATAGGGGTTCTAGATGACTGTGTACTAGCTTGTCACCCAAGGACCTAGCCTTGCTAAAAGTCACTAATGGATGCGATGGTAAATCTTCCCTTAAAACGTCATCAGTGAGCAAGATGTGCCAATTCTTGCGCATCATGGCTCTGAGACTGTCTGCACCAGTAGAATAAGGAGTAATCATCCTGAAAGTATTTTTTATATTGGCAGCTGCCTCACCCAGTTTCTGACAAAGTAAGTCCTTTCTCGGGATTGATCTCACCTTCTTCAAGGTGTTAATTAGAAGTGGTTCATCATAACCTCTAAGTCGGAAGCGTGACAGGCAATCCGAGGCAGCCGCCTCGAAGTCCTTATCTTGGGTACTGTTTCTTTTTATTCTTAAGAGTTCCCCATAGGGGATACTCTTAATGAGTTTGGGTGGGTGGGAACTTTTGGCAGAGAGAATTGAGTTCCCCGCTGTCTCTTTACGGTATATATATGTATGTGTGTGTGTGTGTGTACATATATATATATATATATATATTTAATTAAAAAAACACAGGTTTCAGGGACATTTTAATTAGAAATCAGCATTTGAAAAGCCTTTGAAATTCACGGAAAAAAACAAAGGGTACAGGGACTTTATAGTTAGGCTGACAGTTCACTCATACAAAACCTAAGAAATTCAGCTGTTATAGTTAGCTGAGCTAACTATAACTCGCGCCCCCGCAATTCACTGCTTATGACCTCACATTTTTCATCACTCATGTCATGGTCAGTGACATCACTGATGACATCTCAAATGACATCAGTGATGACATCATCTAGTGATGACGAGTGTTTTTAAAAGTTTACGTGTGTTAAATATATATACACACCAAGGTGTATTGGGTGTATGAGTGACTCTATGGATGACGCAGTGGGTGCATGACTGGCTGTATAAGTGAGTGATTAGGTGTCTCAGTGAATGTATGGGGGACTGACTGGTTGTGTGAATGTGTGTATCTGTCTGTCAGATGATGTCTAAGTGGGTGTATAAGTGTGTTAGTGGGTACATGAATGGCTATATGGGTGATTGATTGGTTGTCTGACTACAGCTATGGTTGTCTGGGTGTCTGTGGGTGAGGAGGTGTGTGGCTTAATGTATGGATCAGTGACTGGGTGAGTCAATGGCTGTATGGGGTACTGTTGTGAGTGTGAGAAGTTGTACAGGTGAGTGAGTGTCTGTATGACTGTGTCAGTGATTGAGTGCATGTGACAGTATGGGTGAGTAACTGAGAATGTGAAAGACAGTATATGTGAGTGACAGGGTATATGAGTGACTATGTGAGTGAGTGAATGTGAGAGTGGCTATATAGATGAGTGCATGCGTCTGTCAGTGACTGTGTAGCTGAGTGAGTATGTGTTACTATTTGTATGAGTAAGTGGCTGTATGATTGACTGTATGGGTGAGTCTCTAGGTGTGTGAGAAGTTCTATGGGTGGCTCACTCAGTGTGTGAGCACCTGTATGGCTGTATGAGTGGATATGTCAATGGCTGTATTAGTGAGTGAGTGGGTATATGAGTGGCAGTATGGGTGAGGGAGTGGATGTGTGTATAGATCAATGAATCAGTGAGTGGGTGTGTAAGTACTGGTATGGCTCTGAATGGGTTTGAGAATGGATGTGTGGGAGTGGCAGTGGGAATATAAAAGATTCTATAGGGGTGTAAGTGGGTGCATCAGAGATGCTTTGGATGATGTCATCACTGACGTCACCAGTGATGTCATTTGAGATGTCATCAGTGATGTCACTGACCATATTATGAGTGATGTAATATGTGAGGTCATAAGTAGTGCATTGCGGGGGCACGAGTTATAGTTAGCTCAGCTAACTATAACAGCTGAATTTCTCCCGTTTTGTATGAGTGAAATGTCCCTGTAACCTTTGATTTTTTTCTGTGAATTTCTAAGGTTTTTTAAATGCTAATTTCTAATAAAAAGGTCCCTGAAACCGGTGCTTTTTTCAGTGAATTTCTAAGGTTTTTTTAAATGCTAATTTCTAATATAACTTCCCTGAATCCTGTGTTTTTTCAGTGAATTTTTCAGTGAATTTCTTATTTAACAAGCAGTCACATTTACAGAGTGGTGGAGACCAGGGTCTGGGCCTCCGTCAGCTCTCAGGAATTCCATTGTGTAGGATTACAGGAGGTACCAGGATGGCTTCTTGGCCACCAAGGTCCCTCTGGAGTAAAGTGGACTTCATCCCCCAACCAGTGGTGTGCCAAGAGGCGCATTTGCAGAGTGGTGGACAAGGGGCCGTGGCCTCCAAAGACCTCTTAGCAAGCCCACTGTTTGGGACTTACTGGAGGTAACAGGAGGGGTAGTTGGTCAGAGGCCATGCCCCCTACCATGCTGCAAATGCGGCTCCTGGCACACTGCTTGTTTGCGGATGAAGTCCACTGTAGTCTTGAGGTCCTCAGGACACAAGGGGACCTCATCGCCCCACCAGGTGGAGCACTTGTTTGTTATGGGATGGTGGGAGCGGTGCTCATGACATTCCCAAAGCAAACTGCCATGTCCCTGGGGTGGGCACCCTGGGACATTGCTGGAGCCAGCCCTGGGGGCGACCGTCCCTAGGGCCATTCACGGCTCCATGATTGGGGCCTTGTGACCCACCTCCAACAATATTAAAGCCATGGGGAGGTGGTGGTCCCTGGGGCTGTGTGACTTTATTTTCTAATATAGTCCTGCGGAGGTGGGGGTCCCTGGGGCTCTGTGAGGGGGCCCCCCACACATCTTTTCAATGTAGCCCTGGGGAGGTGGCTGTCCCCAGGTCTGCAGGGATGCAGCATGGTCCCCCACATTTAACATAATTAACCCCAGGGAGTGGCAGTCCCCGGGGCTGCGAGGGCCTCTGAATCTATGTTAATGATTGATCCCTCGACCTGGCCCACCCGGGGGCTTAAAGAAAATTAAGCGTGGGAACCTGAGCTTTGTTTTTTTTAAAACATTTTTTGCCAGTTTCATAGATCCAATGCAAATTCCACAGAAAATGTTTTTAAAAAAATGCTTTTTGAAGCCCTGGGGGTCCCTGTGGGGGGCCAAGGGGGTCAGGGTGTTTCTACCCTGACCCCTTTTCTTATTTTTACTGTTTTTTGCCCTTTTGTCTTGTTACTCGGTTCAACCGAATCACAAGATGGCTACCAACACTTCCTGGTTTGAAGTGTTGGCAGCCAATTAGATCTCAGGCTTGAGATCGGGAGGGTTTGCAGATCCTCCACGGCCATATTCGTATATCTGAGAAATGTTTACATTTCTCAGGAATTACTGAACAGATCTACACCATTTAATAAAAAGAGTGCACTCTACACAAAGATCTACCTTTCTGTCAAATTTGTAATGTGTGTGTGTGTGTGTGTGTGTGTGTGTATATATTCACATATATGAGCCGATCTCCTCCACATTCCCCACTATCTTTCTAATTTTGTCCTCTACCGGCTCCCTTCTATTACTACTGCTACAATATAGAAAAGTCTAGAGATTTAATGACCAAGTAGTCTGCACTGCCAGGCGAATAATGCAGACCCTTCAGGGCATCCCCATTGAGCCCAATACCAATGAATATCTTTGAGATATGTGAGACTCAGGCGCCCCTCATCACATTCAGCAAGGGACCCATCATTTTGCATTGTGCTGCTGTGTTCTACCTAGCTTCTCCACTTAGGGGCTTGTTGAACATGTATTTGCAGTGTGTAACTCTTGCACTACTATGGAGGACTTTGGGCACCAGCACACTAGTTGTGCCAGCATTTGTAAGCATAAAATGAATATATAAAATATTTTTGTATCCATTGATCATGTGACACCTTCCTTTGGGAAATGGAGCCACGTTTCATGCTTCTACTAGTAACCTAGCATCAACATCTTGAAGGTGCCCTAGACAGACAAGAGATATTGTTTAATCAAAGCATCAAACCTACCTAAATGTCACAAGCTTTGCTGTGTAAGAATACTCAGTAACCCGCTCACTCTACCACCTGCGGTACAGTGGTCCCACAGTGACAGTACAGTAGTAGTGTTGGTACCATGACACCATTTTGTTTCTCTCCTCCATAACTACAACATGGCATTCGTATTGGTCTTTATCCTTTGTTCTACTTTACAATATGACACTTAAGCAACACTAAAAATAAAATCAAATAATTGCAAACAATTGGACTAAAATCTAAAATGAATGTGCTCCTTTTTTCATATGTGTGAGCGTCAATACTGTAGTAAATGTGATAAAATAATCAGGAAAGTGACAGAGTTAGAAGAAATGAGAGCTTGCTTGGAAACTGAGCTTAGAGATTCTGAGAAGATATATAAAGCTTGGAAGTGAATAATCTCTTATTCCCAACACAGCTCAAGTGCCTGTTTGAAGACACCGAAAAGCCAGCATACTTGAACTGCTGTTTGTGAATTCAGAATAATGATTGCTCCTGTGTCTGTCTTTAATGTCCCTGCTTGACTCTCTAATGAGCTGAAAAAATGAGGAACTTGTAGACCTTGGTTTATTTGATTTTATCACAACAGATAGTTTAAATAATACACACAGAAAACCCAAGGCAGGCGGCCATGCTAGCATAGCATGAGTGTAACTGGACAAAATGATGCTTCAAATTAGCTTATTTCAAAATAGGAATGGACTGGCTGTCTAACTTTACCCACAAAACATATAGAGCTTCCTTTTTTAATACTTGTTTTACTCCTGGTGTCCCACAAATGTCCTGCGGGTGCTAGTGAGCCCCCTTCTTAGCCCCCTTCTTAGCCAAGAGTGGGAGTCCAGGGCCTTCGCTGGCTCCTGAGGTAAAGTTGCAGGATCACAGATCCACCCAGCCCCCACCCCGCCACCTGCCCCTCCACTATTTTTTTTAATTTGAACTGAATTCCAAGACATTGTCTCACCTTAACTTAAAGTAGACCTCTATATAAAGATCTGGTGATATGAATGCTACCATATGGGTAACTCTTATTTGTTCATGCATGTCGGCACTTTGACCACCACTACTTTTAGTGCCATTACCCTGATGGACCATTGTGTCGTGTTGTGGCCATTACCTCACTCAGGGGCATGATAATAGGCTTGATAATATGCTGTTGTGAATTTCCATAGAAGCCCATGTTCTGGTGTGAACATGGGCTTCTATTAGAATTCTCAAGGGCATATTATGAAGCCCATTTTTGATGCCCTTCTTGATAATAGGCCCCTCTGTTATTGTGAAGACTGGAAAGTTTTATGGCTGTTACTTCGGTTCACAGTAATTTTTGAGCGGGAGCCATCTTGTGGTGGATATAATGTACAAACTCGAAGAAAAGTGTCATCAAACTAATTGTCATTCAAATTACTACTGGACAAATTATTAGTGTTCACCTTTTTCTAGGGTTCTCATAAATATTCAGAGCTGCTTTTGAATTCCCGCGCATGAGGTGATGAAATCAGTGGGTGATAGATATAGTAGGTCCCAAACGATCCTCTGTCAATCTTAAGGGTGTGGCAACTGAGTTTTCTTTACAGTGCCCTCCTAGACATTTGTGAGATTGAGGGCCTGGTGATGGGCACCATGCTTTTTACTTTGTGCTAAATCATAACAAGTATCAATGTGGCTGGTTGATGTATGGTTGTCATATCCTGGCATGGGTGCAGGTCATCTTGGATGGCTACAATGGCAAATTAAGTCCAGAGGATTCTGAGCAGGGCAATCAGTGAACATTTGGGGCCAGTGTGTAAACAACTGAATGGTGTGGAAAAGCCAGTATAATTTTGTTTTACTAGGCGCAGCCCGTGCAGGTAAGATTGGTGGGGCTGGGGGGACACGGTGAGGAAGGTAGTCGGCAGACTATGACGAGTTAAACTTACATTTAAAAAAACAAAAAACACTTACCTTGCGCTCGCATCATCGCCGTAGGTGCTTTATGGGTTTTTAAATTTAAGTTTACCTCAGCGTCGTCTATCGACTCCCCCCACCACGCCCCTACTCCACCGATCTTACATGCATGGGTCATGCCTGGTTTTTACATGAGCAACATAGGAACTTCCTTCTGCAGTTACACATGAATTATTGAAAGTGCTCGAAGCACTAAATTTGAGTTAGCATTGAGTGTTATGAACTAGAAGCTCAATGCAGCCTAGAGAGCTTAATTGTTTTGTTTCATGGCTTAGCCACTACTGCAAAGGAGAATGATCATAATAACCTTTTTGACCTCACTATTCTGGCTTCATTAGCCGCTTTGCTGCGGCAGACATTCCACCGCGGTGCGAAAAAAACGATGCATGCGCAGTTTGGACGGCCACTGGTCGTCCTCTGCACACTCCCACAGTGACATCGTGCGGCTGGCCGTCACATGGAAAAGGTTAGACCTGTGGGCATCCCAGTTTCCCATGTGATGGCAAATGTTACTCTGGAGGTAGCCTCTTAAGAGTCAATGATAGGAGAGTAAAATATGACAGGGTTAACTGTTTCAGAGAAAATGCTAATTACTATTGATTCCATTTATGATGTTATTACAACAGTGAGTAATCATTCTAATTTCTGTCTACCCGACTGCCAATGCTAAGATTGTCAGAATATACTGCAAAATATTAGGTGTCACATGGTGGAATACATGCAGGAAAAACACATGGGGGTCATTACGATAGCGGGCTGATCGCCAGGGTAACATCGTTTACAACATGGTGAAAACACCGTGATGCCTTTACAACGATGCCATTACAGCGCAAGTCGTTACTACGACTTGCGCTGGATGGCGCTGTTGTATAAGGAATATTGCAATTTTATATTCCAACACCTTCCCTACTGTTACGTGGAATGGTGTTGGAATATAAAATTATAATATTCCACAATCCACGCACTACAACGCAAGTCGTTGTAACGACTTGAGTTGTAATGGCAGCGTTGTCATGTACCGCGATCTAAAAGATCACGTTGTACTGACATACATCCGATCGCTGCCGCCTGTATGGCGGTAGCGATCCGCCCGCTAAACTCCTCCGCCCGCATGACTTTTCCCCTTGCCACATTACAATGGCAGCGGGGACCCCGGTGGATGGGAAGACCGTTTTCCGCCGGTAGGTAATCCGCCCGATTGCCTACCGGGGGGGAAAAGCCCAGGAACATGGTGGCGGTGCCTTGCAGGCACCGTCATCCACATTATCCTCGTGGCGGTGAACTGCCTTTCCATGGCGGGAATGCAGGCGGTGTTGGCTTTGGGGGCCCGTTGCAGGCCCCCGGGGTGTTCAGGGGGTGGGGGTTGCACAGGGGGGGGGGGTTCCTAGCATTGTCATGGACACGGTGGCAGGCACTTCACGGTGCCTGTCACCTTGTGCATGACAATGCACACAGTGCATTCCCAGCATTGAGGCGGGCGGTGCTGTGAACACCACCTGCCACAATGCGGGAAATGGAGCATGCCACCGCCACGGTGGCGGTGGTATCCTAATTGCAGGTGCAGGACTGCCACACTACTGGCAGGCGGTCCCAGCACCGCTAGGGTGGCGGGCTGACTAAAGTCCGCCGCCATCCTGATGGGCCTCATAGTTTGGAGTTTTGAGCTTCGGAATAGTACAAAAAAGCATGGGGTGTTATTGAAGTGTCGCTTCTGAGTAGTGAAGTTCGTAATTGGTCACTAATGCACCCCGGTATCAGAATATACAGAGATGCAGTATCACTGCATATATTTACAGACAATTAACAAGGTTTTGTTGACTAAACTGATGGCTGACATAATTTAAAGCAGCAGCAAAATCAATAGTAATTTATTTATTAAACTACTTCGAAAAGTAAAGGCAACCTGTCAAGAGTAGCATGAGATTTTCTGTTGTATATGTTTCCGCTTTAAAGTCAGCTTGCACGCTTCCAAGCTATTTGGATCCTTTTGGAATCAAAATACTATCATAACTATGAAATTCGAAGATGTCCCACTTTTGCAATATGCTAGTCAAAAAGGTATTAACGCACACAGCGACAATTTGCAATTGATGAATCATGGTACCCACTAGGGCCTTACAAACTGGTATTCAACTGAGATATAGTATAAAGACATCCAATATATCACGCCACTAGAACTCAACAATCAACACATTATCTGGCTCAGTATAGTAATGATGATAATTACTTATTATTCCATAGCTCTTTGGCCCTTAGGTCATTTACTGAGCTATAGCTAGTTACCTTGAGTTGAGTCTTTGGTCTAACAGGACCATTAGTTTGGATATTCTCCTTAATGTGAGTGTGTCTATCACAACATTAAGTTTCCCCTCCAATTATCTATTATTTATGGTAATCAAGCATCTTCCATAAGCTGCATCATCTGGAAATGATATTTTAATATATTTTGTAGCCTCTGGCTGTTGTTCTCTCTAACGAGCACTATTATTCATACTGCTGCTTATATAAAAAAAATTCTAAAGTCCTAGGTGATGTTTGTTCTCATAAAACTAGAATTTTACCTAAAAAGATGGAAAACATGCATCATATTTAAATATATTGCTGAATAGACTGTGCATATACATTTTGAGATAGCAAGGGAAGCATGCAGGTTTGAAGAGAAACATGAACCCAGTTTTTATGGGCACAGGTTTCTCACTGCAACGTTTGAAGCAATTGAAGGTTCTTGTGAAGACAGAAGGGCGGTCTGTAGTAGACACCATTAAAAAAAGCAGAGTCTGAATAGAACTATTACTTTTGTTGATGGTAAACTATGAGGGAGGACTAAATATCAAAAGACCTTCACTATGAGGCAAAACTGGAGGACGTCTGCGCCACCATAGAAACTTGGAGTGCCATTGGCAGCTGGGTCAGTGATGAATGATCTTTACATCTGGAATGTGAATAGGCAAGATGTCAGTCTCGATTGTGAGTGGCCAGAAATCAGAAGGGCCTTTCACCATCTTATTTGTTTTGCCTCAACTTAATTTCAGGGATTCTTTATTATCTAATCTGGCAGTGAAGCTATTTAATTCCACATGAGCTATGGTGAGTATTAAGCTAATTTCAAAACGTTCACTCTGAAGGAGTGAATTGCTCAAGGAAGAGTTGAGTACACACATCAAATTAGAAAGGTGAGTGTGATGTGCCCTTGGGAACTTCACCAGTTGTCTTAGATTAGGAGATTAGAAATGGAGAGACCTTTCCCTGTTCTCTAGGAATGAACCAATGCCCTTTTCAGTACTTTAGTTAGTGCCCCAACACTACAGCTCCTTACCTTCAGCATATGGCCATACAGTGTAGTAGTCATGTTTGTTTTAGTGACTCTTTCCAGCAAATTCTCAGTATGTGGTAAAATCCTTACATATTGTGCCAGTTCCCTCACAATGCATTATGGTAGGAGCATTTCTGTTTACACACATTTAATTAAATTTGGGACCATGGCACAGAAAGCAAATTTACCACTTCATCCTTCTCAGTAGGAGCGTCTGTAGACATGTAAAATGATGTGATCATATTCTGAACAATAGGGACAATACAATTCCATTTCGTACAAATAGTATTTACGTAGCTTTCTTTAGCACTGGCAAGATCCGGTATCAGAGCGCTTTACATCAGTGCATGTTCAATCAAATAAAATCACACATTAGGGATAAAATCAAGATAAGACAAAAATTGAGCAAAGGGGGGTGCGGTTGCATGGGTGGTATATAGGGAAACTTAGGGCTAGATGTAGGTAATCTGATTTTACCGATTCTTAAATACCGAATTTTACCGAATCGGTATTCAAAAATCGGAAAATGAGATGTTGGGGAAAAATCGGTATTTTTTACCGAATCGGTAAAATTCGGTATCGGAAAATCGGAAATTACCGAATCGGTATTTACCGAATCGGTATTTACCGAATCGGTATTCCCAATGCATTCCTATGGGCCTTTTGGCCCATAGGAATGCATTGGGAATACCGATTCGGTAAATACCGAATCGGTAAATACCGAATCGGTAAATACCAAATCGGACAGCAAGCAAAAGTGAAACTTAACACAACAGCCAATCAGGTGCAACCACCCTCCCCCTTCCTAGCAGGAAGTGGCTACACAGGCAGCTGCAAGCAATTAGAAGGTTCTGGAGAGGCAGTTGGAGCAGAGAGACTGGGAGCAGCAGCAGACAGAGTTTGTGCACTTTCAAATTAAAACATGGCAAGCAGCAAGGACACAGAGCAGGCTGAAAGGAAAAGAAAGCTCAAATTCAGCAGCATGGAGCTACAGGTCCTTGTTGAGGAGGTGGTTAAGGTTCACCACAGACTTTTTGGGAAGCAGTCCTTAACAGTTCCAGAATCAGCAAAAAGGAAGATTTGGCTGGAAATCCTGGAGAAAGTTAATGCAGTGGGAGTGACCACCAGAGTCACTGAAGATTTAAAAAAGAGGTCTATGACCTAAGGAGCCTCACAAAAAAGAAATTGGCTGACCACCACAAATAGGCCTCCCAAACAGGTGGTGGAAAGAACACTGCACCCCCCCTCACCGACCTGGAGGAGATGGTAGCCACAACCCTGGAGCATGAAAGTGTCCATGGACTGGGAGAAGTGGACAGTTTGGCGAAAGCTGCAGCAAAAAAAGGTAAGATGCATGCACAGCAATCCCCCCTCACACCCTCATCCATCCCTCACCCCTTGCAGCTAAGTTACCCCAGTCCCAGGGTGTCTGTGCCAAACTGTAGCAATGCATCATGGTACACGTAGTCAGTTAATGAAAGAGCATGTCACACAGCAGTGTAACCACCAAGTTATTCAACAGAATGCATACATAATGAAGGGCAGGCAGCATGTACTAAGTGCAATTACATATGTGTAATTGTAGTGGCAGTGAGACATTTGCACCCAGCTGATATGTGCTCATATGTCCACAGGTCACACATCCAGAAGGCAGTCTGAGGCGGCAGAAGGCACGGCACCCGAGAGGGATGACAGTCATGAGCCAGGTCCCAGTGCTTCACAGGACACAGGTGTTCCGAGTGGGCAGGCACCTTCCCAAGAACCTGACGGCAGTGAGGAAATGCCGGCCTCCCCAATACCAACACAGTCCCCACTATTGCTATCATCACCTGAAATGCCAGCATCCCTGGAGGTAGAAACACCTGCTGCACACCCTAGCAGGAGGCATGTTGTTTCCCCACTGCTGGAAATGGAGACAGCTGCTGGTGAAATGGTGGGTGAAGACTCACACAACTTGGCTGGAGCTGCCATCTCTGTCATACTGCAGCCCAGCACAGAGCCTGTACCAGGTACCACTAGAAGGTGCACAGTACAAGGAAGGAGTGTAGGTGCACGTGGGGAGGGGTCCAGTGTCTTCCAAGGCCTGGAGGGATCCATGGTCAGGATTCAGAGGATGCAGGGCAAGGGCATCATGGCCTGTCAAAGACAAATGATAAACCTCAACATCAACATGCAGGAAATTGGCAAGGGCATAAAAGAGCTGGTGGAAGTGAACAGGAGCATGGCAACAGGCATACAGCAATTGTGCACAAAACTGGACTCTGAAATTACTTCAAGGCGCAGGGACAAGCAGCGTGCAGAGAGAACTGAGAAATCCATACACCGCCTGGCAACAGCCACATCCCTGCTATGCAGACATAGCATGAATAGTCAGGAAGTCCTGACTAATAACAGCAATCAGCTCACTAGGGGCATAGCCGGAATGACCGGTGCGCTGGAGGCACTACTCAATGCCCAGAGTGCACAAACTGCTGCCATTGATGTGCCGGACACTGAAGTTAGCACCAGTAGGAGCAGCACGCCAAGCGCCCATGTCGTAGAGACAAGGAGGAGCAGCAGGCGACAGGGTGAAGCTACAGGCCAAACGCCCAGTGAACAGGTTGAGCCACAAACACCTGCTAGTGCAAAGCGTGGCCGTAAATGAACAGTTGATAATATGGCCTACTGCCATTGGACATTCTAATCATGGTTCAAAAGGTTTAAGTTGCACATTTGTGCCATTTCAACCTGCCTAGTGACAATATACAACTATGGTGGGTAGATTCAACACCTGTGTGTGTGTGTTTGCTCACTGTGAGCATTGCTGTGAAATGCTTACTGTTGCACTTTTGTTCTTGGACATACCTGGAAATATACAAAATTAAACAACAGCTTGTGCTTTCAATATAGGTTTCAGTGTCATCACTCACTCAGAAATAGTTGGGTGTTATTTCCTCACGTCTGTATCTGCCATCACTTGGTGTTGACACTCCGGCAGGTTGTGTTTCAGGCACAGCACTGTCGTCGTCATGATCCTCATAGTCTGACAACTCCACCTCAGTACCCCTCTTTACAGCGAGATTGTGCAACATAGCACAGGCAGCTATGATCTTACAGCAGGTGATGGAGGTATACTGCCTTGCACCTCCACTCTTTTACAAGCATCTGAACCTGCTTTTCCAGATGCCAAATGTTCTCTCAACAACATTGCGTGTGCTCTTGTGTGCCCGGTTATATCTCCTTTGGCTGGGTGTTGAGGGGTTGAGGTAGGGGGTGAGTATGAAGGAGCGGAGGGCATATGCACTGGCTCCTAAAAGAAAATGTGTATGAATTATTCACATGCATACTTGTACTGCTTACTGCAATAGGTCTTATAGGGGTCGCACAACTGTGTCTTACCTAGGAGGTATCCTTCACCAAATTCACCTGCAGTCAGCCGTGCATAGGTACTCCCAGGGAATTTTGCCACAAGGTCAGTAATGGCGAACTTTGCATTGCAGATCACCTGCACATTGATGGTGTGGGTGGACTTCCTATTTCTGTAGATGTATTCTGTGGCAGCTGGGGGACAAATAGGAATGTGCGTGCCATCAATGCAGCCAATGATATTGGGGAAACGTGCCATCTGGTAGAAGTCTGATTTTGTTTGGACCAGTTCAGCATGGGTTGCAGGAAATGATATGTAATGCTCCATCCTCTGTAACATTGCATCAAGGAATTTGTGGAAAAACCTTGACAGGCTGCTCTGGGTCACCCCACCTACCGCAGCAACCACACTCTGATAGCTCCCAGAGGCAAGCAGGTGTAGGCTGCACAACACCTGCACATGGGGAGGAATAGCGTGTGCCCTTGGGGTAGTGTGATCCAACAGTGGGTGGAGGTCCCTGATGAGGTCAGTGATGGTGTCTGGGGCCAACCTGTACCTGGAGTATCTCTGCCTCTGTGAGCATGAACAGGGTTATCCTCTGTCTGTAGACCTGCTCCTCTCTCTGCCATTCCCTCTCCCCTTCCTCCTGTAGCCTTAGCCGTCTTGCAATCACATAAAATGCCGCCATTGTGCAAGAAGAATTGCATTTTGGGTCCATTTTTATAGGTTGCACCTGTTTACCACCTGATTCCAATCCATGGTAAATACCGACTCTTAAATACCGCATTTCAAGCAAATTCGGTATTTCAGAGCTTCCCTACATCTCAATATCCATTTTTACCACTTCTTATTTACCGATTCGGTAATTTACCGATTCGGTAACTTTACTGATTCAGTAAATAATACCGATTCGTTAAATTTACCGATTCGCAAACCTTCGCGATTTGGTAAATTTACAGATTCGGTAATATTTCCGATTCGGTATTTTACCGATTCGGTAACTTTACCGATTCGGTAAATTTACCGATTCGGGTGATTTTCGATCTCCTACATGCCGAAAGCTAAATACCGGTCGGTAACGGCTGAAAATACCGATTTTCGGCCGTTACCGACCGGTAAAGGCCTTCCTACATCTGGCCCTTAGTGACTGAGGTCATGTCTTGATGGTCGCTTGTCATCTTGCTATTTAAGATGTCTGTTGTTGAAGATATCCTTTAGTTGTCTCTTGAAACTCATGAAGGAGGGGTTTGTCCTGGATTGAATTGGAATGGAGTTCCAGATTTTAGGGGTATTGTTCGAGAAGAAGCTAGATAGAGTTTTTCTTTGTAAACTTTGGGTCAGATAAGGAGTAAGGTATTTAAGCTTCATAGGTTTCTTGCCTGGCCTTTTAGTTTTGAGGCAAGTTAATCTGGTCTCTCAGGGTGTAGTGCTTTGTGAGTGAGACAGACCGTTCTGAAGTTGCAACGAGGTTCAATTGGGACCCATTTCAGTTCTCTCAGTACGGGGGAGATCTGAACATATTTTCTGGTTCCTGTGACCATTCTGGCTGCTGCATTGAGAGTAGTTCTAAGGGATGCAATGTGGGATTTCATAGTACCTGTGAGGGTGGCATTCCTGTAGTCTGGGAGGGGGTCCACACGATGAGAGGAGGTTTTGGATTTGGCCAACAGAGCAGAGATATCCTTCTCTGAGATTGGTTTGAATACCTTCCAGCTTTTAGGAGTTATGAGGGGCCCTTGGTTTTAAATGAATCTTTTTATTTCCTGTTGAATGATCATTGCTAGGGTGTCTTGGAGGGGGAAGGTTGATATCTAACTTTCAGGGAGGAGGGTTTTTCGTTGGATGGCTGGTTGTGATCTTGAGGTAATGCTCTTTTTTTGTGAATTTATCATTGAAGAAATTGGCGAAGTTGTCACACCATTCTTTGGAGACCTGATGCTTTTTTGGTGGTGGTTTGGGGGCTTGCTGTTTGGTGATGGGGAAAAGCTCTTTAGGGTAATTTTTGGCCTGATCTAGCATGTTGCGGAAGGTGTTGTTTTATTTTGTGATTTATTTTTGTCGTTTCTTTGATTCCTCCTGAGCTGATCAAGGTGGGATGTGGATGGGTTAGTACGCCAGCGTCTTTCTGAGGCTCTTAGCCGTGGTCTTTCAGTGTTGAGGTCTTAAACCAGGATCTTGAGGGTATGTTTCTTATCCATTTCAGTTTCAGAGGGGCAACTTGGTCCTGTACGGTGGACATTGTTGAGTTGTAATGAATAGTGAGGTTGGTTGTTGAGAGGTTATCTGATGGGGAGGGAAGTAGTGACCTTATTCCTTCTTCAAGGTCTGCAAAGGAAATTTGTCTTATGTTTCTTGTTCATTGAAGGATTTTTGCATGTGCGTTTAGATGTGTGATGCTCTGTTGATGTGGAACAGAATTATGTGGTGGTGTGACCAAATGACAGGGAGGATGCTGTTGATAATTAGTGTTTCTTCCTGGGCGATGATAGCCTCTAGGGTTGAGCCTATGTTGTGGGTTTGACCTCTGCAATGCTAGGAGAGGTTCTAATTGATTAGAAGGTAATTTAAGGATTGTATTTGAACATTGCTTTCATCATTCCAGTGGAGGTTGAATTCCCCTAGGGAGATGCTTGTAATGTCCGATGGTAAGCAATCTGTGGGTGTTCATCAAAAGAGAGTATGTTACCTGGTGGGTGATATAGTAGGTGAAAGTTTATAGTTGAATTTCCTTTCATCCTGATGGTAGTGTTGAAATATTCAAATGTGTTGTATGCGAGGAAGCCTTTTCTTTCACGTTGATGCTGTTCTTGTGTATAATGACAATGTATCCACCATGGCAGTCCATCCTGTCTTTCTTTATGATTGAGAATCACAGTGGGTTTAGTGTTCCCATTATCGGGAAAAAGTATAAGTTATGCCTTGTTTCTGTGATGAGTGATATGTCTATGTCGTGGTTCAGGATGGCTTCTGCTAGTTCAGTTGCATGCTTGGTTGTGGATCTGCAGTTATTGAGCATACATTTGGTTTCACTGCAGTGCTTGAGATCTTGAGGTGAGGCGATCATGGGGATGTTAATAAGGTGTGCTGGTGGCCTGGTCAATCTATTTGGTGTAGGATTTCTCTTTAGACTTGTGATAACCTGCATCCTAGAGGAAAGGATGGTATAAGAGGTTCCAGTTGTAAGAATTGTCTAGCTCCACCGCCTCTCTCAGAGACATTGTGGGGCTTGTTCTTTTGGGTCTCTGTGCTTTGTTGCTTAGAGGCTTTGAAGTACAGCTGTGTGGTTGTGTTTTGGATTATTTTAGGATCATTCTGTTGTTGCCTGTAGGAGAGGGGTAAGGATGGTTGGTAGGATTTGGACATATGTTTACGTTCATTAGGATATTGTTGAGGCCCTGTATTACTTTGTCTGGTTGGTTTTCCACACGAGTTAGGTGCTCATTTAGCTTGGATACTGACCTTTTATTTAGTGGGAGGAGGTTTGGATGCTTCACTTACGATTGTATGGGGAAGGGAGGTCCATTGTCAAAGAGTGTATGTTGGTGGGAGTGAGAATTGAGGTGTCAGTGGTAGTGTGATATTAGATGTCATTGAGTTATTCGTTTTTGAATGTGGGGCTGGTGGGTGAATAGTGTGGGTCCGTTTGAGCTGGTGTCATCATTGAATTAATGAGTGTGTAGGGCAGGTAAAAGGATTTGAGAGAATGAGCCACTTGGTTAGCATTCGAAATATCTGTGAGGAAGGGGATAGGGGTGTAGTCTGTGTGAGGGAGTGGTGGTTAGAGGATTTGTTGGGTTGGGGTGGAATAAGTGGTGGTGTTTTGAGTAGACCTGGGGATCTGGGTTTGGCATGCGAGAATGTTGGCAGGTGAATGAATCATAGTATGGGAGCGAGGGATAGTGGAGTAGATCAGTGGACAGTTAGTTACATCAATTTCATTATCGTTAGGGTTGAGGGCAAGATTAGTTTTTAGGAGAGAGTAGAGCATGTGGAGTAGCCCCAACATGTTACATTATGTGTAGATTCCTGTGGAGAGAGAGATTTTGGGGGTGAGTGATTTGAGACAGTGATATGGCGTTTTCAGGGTGGGGAATATGATTTGAATGTGCGTAGGTTGACATAATTGAATTGCATCATGGTGGTTTCGTTTATGAAGATGGTTATGGCAGCATTGCCTTTGAACATGGGTAAATTGGAGATTATTACTTTGTACCCGAAGGGGATGTTAGTGGTTTTGGTTATATGAAGATATTTTGTAAAGAGTGTTTTCCATTTCGCAGTACATGTAGTGTAAAAGATGAGATCCATTCTTTTAGGTCCTCTGAATGTGTTATAATAAATATCAGCGATAGTGTGAAACATGTGAATTGTTGTTTCGCGAAAAAGTTGGAGAATATTAAAAGAATGAAGTTCCTTCTTAATGTTGAAGTTTCTTCTTAATCTGCCGATCTGCACGATATCGACCGGACTCACCCTTGATGTGTGTTATGACTTGTTACAGCTAGTACTCAATGCTTTGCGGTGATTGCTTACTGTATGATGCCTGTACCTAAAATGGCGGCTCCACGAGCACTGAGGAGATTATCTTTCCGGCGCTGCGAAAAAGGCTTTCTGCCAGCGAGGCGATATGGAAGCGTGAGGAGCCAGTGATAAAATTCTTTTTTTGGGGGGGAGCAATTAATAACGGGGCAATTGCAGATTCCTGATGTTCTGCAGCTTTACGGTGCCTGAATCTAAAATGGCGGCCGTTTAAAACGAAGGGGATCGATTTTTCTTTTTCCTGATGAGATCGGACTTGGTGTATTTGGTGCATAATCAGTGGCAAGGCGGCCTGAGTATACTGTGACTGGACTGTGGAGCACTGCGGCGGCCCACCATTAGGGACGTGACCCTCCTAACGTCCTGTGAGCGAGGCGGGGCTTTTAATCGGCCCACGGTGATTCAAATGGGGGCTGGGGCGCGCCCCTGCACTTTGAGAGTTTGGATTGCTCCTGGGCATCGGTGGCATTCCGGGGACTTGTCTGATGTGCCTGACCTTACCATGGTGGCCAGAAGCACTTTCACAACACTAGTCCCAGCGCTTCTCATCCGGTTGTAGGCGGGTCCCCGCTTGGGGCCCCCATCGAGCGAAAGACTAAAATGGGTACCGGCTGTTTCTAACACCAAGGTCAGAATCCCTGGCCTGACCACAAGATGATGGCTGCCACATTATTCCCCACCACCAGATTCCAACCAGACTTTGATCACATCCCCCATCGTCCTATATGGTAGCCCCAGATCCTTCTCTGGTTTGTTTTTATTCCCTCCCCTCAAATCCTTCAGTTTACCTCTATCCTCCTAGCCTATGTACCTATTCAAGACTGTTTTTCACAAACTTTGAGACCTGAGCAACATGGCTAATGCCCGGTGGAGTTGCTAGACAGCTAATGAGGAGATTGGCCCTGGTTTCCCCCTCGACCATCACCTTCCCAAACGGACATCGGACAAAGTTCTTCCTCGTCTCCCTGCTATGGCTCCTTCCTCCCCTCCTTTCCTACAAATTCTCTCAACCTTGTTGCTTGTTTACTGTACCTTACTACACTATTGTAACTGATGTAATTTGCAAAGCATTATTTCTCTGGTATAGCGCTCTGATACCTCCAGGTCTAGCCTGCGCTATATAAACCGCTTTAGATGTACCCTGTAATCGAACGATCCTCTGGTTAAATGCTCTGATACCTCCGGGTCTAGACAGCGCTATATAACCTTCGCAAATCAAATAAACTAAAAATTGTTTTTCTGGAACACTGAGACCTGAGCAACATGACTGATGCCCGGTGGAGCTGCAAGCTAATCAGGAGATTGGCCTTGGTTTCCCCCTTGACCATCACCTACCCAGCCGGACATTGGGCACAGTTCCTCCTTGTCTCCCCGCTACTACTCCTTCCTCCCCTCCCTCCTACCTACTCTTGAAACATTGTTTATGTGTACTGCACCTTACTATGCTCTTGTATCTGATGTAACTCATAACGCAACAATCCTAAATGTAAAGCACTCTGATACCCTCGTTGGTCAAGTTTGCGCTATATAAAACTTTATAAACAAAATAAAAAAATAGATAAATGTTTCTGTGGTTGCTTGTTGCTCCTTTTTTGGCTCGAGTGTTTCTATCTGAGTGCTGAGGGTTTTACTACTAGATGCTTTGCTAACTTAGAAACTCTTGCTAAGTTCAGGAGTTAGTGCCTGAGATTCAGAAAGCAGATCATAGAAACAAAAAGCTGCCTTGGGACTAAAACCTTCTTTTGGTCCCATTTTTTGCTAACTAATGTTTCTGTGTTTTTAACTCTGCATACTGGAATATCACTGTCCAATCCACTGTGCATGTACTGTAACCCATAAACATGGTAAATTCTTCTAAACACAAATAAACAAATAATTTTCCAGTAAGGCCAATGGCATGGAAAGTTAAAAATCCTCCACTCCAATGTCTTAAATAACCATTTTTGGACAGGAGGGAACCATATATATTACGTAAGTCAACCCTAAGAAGCTTTGTAGCCCACAAGGTAGGATGTCTCTTCTTTAAAAATGGAACATGTAAGAATAGTATCATGTGTGCATTTTCCTACATTGTTTAGCAACCAAAAGCTATTTTCACTGTATATTGCTGTAGCTGTTCCTATGAGAATAACTAAAGTGTAATTAAAATCCTATTTTTGCTAACTTTAGTTTGGGATAAGCTCCAGAAATGATTCAACCCCTGTTTTTAATATTACAAATCCAATTCAATGGCAAAGTTACATTTCTGATAAATATATGGGAAAACTTACTTTTGCTGCCTGAAGCTCCAATGAGCTAATTACAATTAACCTGTCAGCAACTGCCGTCTGTCAATGTTTTCCACATAATGAATTGTGAAAACAGCTCTGAGAACATAAACAAGACCTGACAGGTTGGAATTTGACAAATCTCAGCTCATGAGGAGTAGTTGGGGGGATCATGAACTCCATTAACTTTAAAAGGACCCAGGTGAGGCCTTCTTTTTCATTGTTAAATGTGAAGTGAGGCCTGGGAATGAGAAGCCCTTTGATCCCAGGGCACAGTGTAGACATCCTGACTCTCTAGACACACCGCTCAGTGGGCCACCAACCTCCTCCAGATATAGAAAGGTTCTGGCATGTTGGGTTTTCCTATGAATTGTGCATTTGGAATAGTTTGTAGTAAGGCAAACTCAATGTGCATAGAAAGTGGCAATGCTTTTGGACTTTTTCCATTGGCTAAGGAGTGGCCAGGAATTACCCCCACCCATTGACTAGTGATTTGTATGAAATTGGCACTTCGCCCCCAGCTTCTTAGAATACCCCTGGACCTCTGAGTGAATGGAGGAGGACAATACCCTCTGTATTTGAGCAGTGTGAAGATCTGAGAGGCTAGCCCTTCTCCCACATGTAACCAGCACTAATAACAGAACTGCAGCGGATAGTTGGCTCATCTCCTGTGTGACTGCAGGGACACAAGTGGTAAGAGACATTATTTTCTGGGACCAACCAGCTGAGCAGTTTCAGTTGGTCTTACACTGGACAGTGCTGTTGGTCTCTTCATGGAGGGGGCCTGGACCATAAGTGCCGGCCCTGAAGTCCTGGATATTTAGAAGTGACCAAGAGGAGCTGCTCCAGAAAGTCTAAAAAGTTAGGACTTAGAAACCTTTTGGACTTCTAAGGCCACCAAAACTTCAGCAGGGCCTTACTGTAAATGTATCCAGTTATGAGAGGACTTCATTGAATACAGCATTGGGCCTGCCACGCTTGAGAATTTTGAGCTAAAAAAACAGACTAAGGTCCTGATTTAGAGTTTGGCAGACATGATATTGCATCTGTCCAGCATCAGATTAGGGACATCTGACTGTCCTCTCGATTTAAAGTGGACAGTCTTCTGTCTTTTGTTATGTCTGGCACTTTCAGAAAAAATTTGGCATCCATGGACCAACAAAAATAGTGACCCTCGCACTTTGGAAGAAAACTCACAGGGTATGTGGGGGTCATTGCTTTTTTGTTGGAAAACAAAAAAGCTTGGTGATTGACCACCAAACGTATAGTGCCTTCAAAGGAACCACCATGATAGCGGTTCCTCTGACGGTGCAGAGATCACCACTGGGCTACTAGTTATCTTTTAGCTTGGCAGGCAGGAATATGGCCAGGGTGGGGTGGAAATGACCTTCACCATCCTGACATTCAGTGGGTCACCGACCAAAAAATAATTCAAATCAGGTTATAAGTCTAACTGTAGAAATCTTGACTGGGCAAAAGCATCTGATCAACGAAATTACTTGAATTTCTTTGCTCAGATTGTTTCCTGCTAAAACTAACAGCTTCAGCAGGACCTTGTCTAATGACTTCCCACCTTCAAGAGGACTTTGCCAGATAGACCCTGCAACCTTTCAGCGCTGATGGGTTTCGATTTCCATAAAAAAAGACTGAGTCAGAGGGTAAAATCTTTAACTGAGATCACCTGCTTAGTGTTTTTCACCTTGGTCCATCATGGTTGGGCTGATATCATGCCTAGGTCCAGGTCATCGGTGAACACAGACTTCCTGTTGGTGCTTTACTTTTCTTGGCGGTTCCTTTCCCCAAAAACGTTCTTGAAAAAATTATATCTCGTGTTCCCATTATTTAATTATAATACATGTTGTGTCATTTTTCTAATTAAAATGTACCCGTTTTAGAAACTTGTTTGATTTTTATTGGGTTATGTTCTGACTCTTTAGCTTCTGTGAAATACATTACACACTTTTCCTTATGTTAAGCTTCTCTGCTCTGTGCCATAGCTCCCAGGCATTGAGCCTAGATTGATTTTATTGACCTTGTGTGCTGGACCTGAGAAGAATTTGAACGTATTACTTGGGAAGGACTCCTGTCCTCCACAGCTAACACATTACATAACAGGTGTATTTGTAAAGCGCACGATTACCCGAAGGTGTCCTGGCACTGAATAACAGATGTTTATTTTCACCCAACTCAATGGTACTCATTTTATCGACCTCAAATGGATGAAAGGCTGAGTGGACCTGCTGGGATTTGAACCTGTGACTATGAGGTCGAACACAGGCCTCTGTAGTGGCTGCTTTAGTCCACTGAACCACCAGACACAGATAACAACCGATTACCTTACTAGCAACAACACCAACTTTCCTACCCTACTATCTACAGCTCTTGCACTAACTAGAAAAGTTACAGAGTTATTGCATGCGGGAAGGACTCCTGTTCTCCACAGCTAACAACCATTTACCTTACTAGCAACTACACCAAGTTTCTTACTCTACTATCTACAGCTCTTGCAATAACTAGAACAGTTACCGAATTATTGCATGCAGATTTAGAAAGCAAAGGTTTGACCTAAACAGCTGCACCTGTGCACTGTGTTCATAATACGTACACAGGTATTTATCATTAGGCCAGCTTCTATTGTACTTTAGTTGACAAAGTTGACATAGATAGTAACTACTGGTGTATGATGGCAACATACCTGCACCAGGGCCAGCTTTAGCGCTGGTGGCGCCCGGTGCGACACATTTGGTGCCCCCACGTCCCATGACCACCTCCTCGCATATTCTCACTACCACCTGCAAAAGTGCCCCTCGTATCTCCTATCATAAGATATTGCTAAACACAGCGCCCCCTGAGGTCACAGCCAGAGGCGTAACACAGGCCCCCGCAGCCCATGCGGTGCGGGGGGCCCCTAGCTCCAAGGGGCCCCCTCGGCACTGAACTCTGGCCGGGAGAGTTCCTGATTGAGCCCGGAGGGGATCCCCCTAAGTACCGTGCAGGGAGGCCCCCTCACTTTTTGTTACGCCAGTGGTCACAGCACCCCTCGACAGGTCAGCGCCCAGTGCTGCCGCAACAGCCGCACCGCCTTAAAGCCGGCCCGATCTGCACAATCTGTACTGTGCTTTATGAGTGCATTCCCCTCATAGCTATTGGTCTAAGTGGCTTTCTTTTCCAAAACATTTTTTCAAACTTTGAAAGAAAACATAAAATGATGTCACTTCTTATGATCTGCTGCAGGCTATAGTCAGAACTGATCGTTTCTTAGGTTTGTCCAGTGTCAGATAGATCTGGGATTTTCTTTAAGACATGGGCATACTCAGACATATGGTTTCTGAAAACTAGATATGGCAAGAGAGAGCAATCAAAAAGACGCAAGGCAAAACGGAGCAGACTAGAAGCATGCAATATGCTTTTGAAATATTGGATATGATGCCCACACGGCGCCCCGTGGCCAAAAACATAAACAATACATGGCTTTCTCTTGGCCTTTATTATAGTAGAAATGTATGCCAAGAGGGTTTTATTAAATGCGTTCAGTGAACAGAAGGATTCTCGCCATAAGCAGAAGTAAATGTGAAAGTCACGATGGCAAAAGTATAAATATGCATAAAAGATGCGCTAAACTTGGGCGCCTATTTGCACGTGTGTATATTTCATTGAAGGAAAATAAAACTCAACACATTGCAAATTAAGTGATTTGATTTGATTTGAAAATGGAATAGGATGGATTGCAGGGTGTTGGTAAGATATGGGCCATCCAGTTAGCAATTATTTTAAGGCTCACGACATTAAGTAGTCTGATTTATTTATCACAATTGCTTCATATCAAAATCTAAAACACACTCTGAGCTTGTACAACCCCCTATGGGATTTTACTGCTATTTTATTTACAGCACTAAATGAATCACTGCCATATTGGGCTACAAATGCATATGGATCTACCACACATGTATAAAAAGTAAGCATTGCATGTTGCATATGTCTTAAGCATTGCATGTTGCATATGTCTTAAGCATTGCATGTTGCATATGTCTTAAGCATTGCATGTTGCATATGTCTTTATAGTACTCATGACCATTGTTATTTTTTTTGCTACCTCTGAAATCATGCTATAAGATGCTTATAAGTATATGTGCTTAAAATGTAATGTTATATTTGGGAAATAAAAATGTTTGAAGTACAAAAAAAGCTAATCCAGGAGTGCAGGAATAAATGTGAGCTAGTTCTATATTTACTCTCGCTTTGGGAAAATAATCCAAGTGGAGATCTACAATGTTTGTAGATTTCCAGACTTTCCCCTCCTTCCTTACACCCACGTCCATCTGCTGGTTTAGGGCTAGAGGGGAAAGTTTGTTTTACACCCTTTAATAGAATATTTTCTCCAAAAGTAAAATCTTTTTCTCTGAGTGGAAATTCTTTCCTCCATATTCCCATGAATTATGGAGTGTTTCATTTTTCTTTTCCATCCCGAAATGAACTTCATCCTGTTAATTACAGTTGAGCTTGTTCAAGTGTTTGTGAGTGAAGATACACTAAGGCCTATATTAATATATTTCTTCACGCGACGTAGCTCGCCACCTAGCTGCACTGCGCTGCGTGAAAGGGCAGGAATACGCTGTATTTAACATTATAGAATACACTCTTGTCCTTTCCTAGTGCTGGCACGCGTTTGGCTGCCTAGCACCAATGCAAGCATCCATGTGTCATGGTGCAGGAGTGCCTGCGTTGTAGGCAGGATTGTTTTTGTTTATGAAGGGACACATTTCTGCAAACAAGTAATCCTCGGAGGCATTTTCCTCTTTCTATGTGTTCCGGAGAACGCAGCACACATAGAAAGAATAAAAAAACTAGGAGAAATAAAGATATTTTCCCTTGTTATGCCTCACCTGGGGAGGCATAGCGTTTTGGCATATTCACAGGTGCACAATTTATGGTAAATCTGGGAATGCACCAAAATCCATAGGTTCCATGCTCCACCCATGGAACACCCCCTTGGGACAGAGTAACGCAAAGCAGCAATTTCCGTTGCTTTGCATTACTCCAGATTTATCAAGCCATGGAGGGCCATGCTAGGCGGCCTTGCATGACTTGATAAATCTCAGTTAGGTTTTGCATCGCCCTTGCGCCCCCTTGTGTGAATAAGGGTGAGTCACAACCTTGATAAATCAGGGCCTAAGAGTCCTTTGAAAAGCCAAAGGGTCAAACATAGCTCTGTCGTGCGTTAGAAATCGTGCCGCAAAAAAGTTGTGCCACTATCATTGCCTCATACACAGCAAATACTCAATCGGCACCTCTCTTCTGCATAAAGAAACACATCACCTTCTGTAGGTGAGCCCCATTAATAATGGGTCTCTTCCACTTGATAGAAATGTCCTATAAATTGGTGGGATGACAGTCCTGATCCACAACAAGCAGCTAGAAAACAAAGGCAGAAATTTGGTTGTTTGGGCATAGGGTGGTTTTCCATTGGTTCAGTAGCATAATTCTTGTAAATTCATAAAGTCACGAATCCAGACAGTGTTAAACATTCTGAGGGAAGAGATTAGCGTTGCTCTAAGTCCTGTGAATGGGATAGTGAACTAGGGTTTGTAAATTGCAAAAAATTATGAGTATTCAATAAACACCAGTAAGCCCCTGTTCCAGCACCTCACCTTGTCGAATACGCTTTTCTTACACAAGACTGCTTACAAAAGGAGAACTGAGATCTGTGCTTACGAAAACTGCACAGAAAGCATAAATGCAAATGCCTTATTAGCAAACAGCTTCCCCTAATGTTTTTCCTTGGCCCTAACATCAAATATTTACTGTAATCTTTTATGGTAGTCACAACACCTGTGATGGTTGCCTAGTGCTTTGAGTTTGGGGGGCTCTATACAAATCCACAGACAACACACAATAGACAGTAGACAAATTAGACATCTCTACCTGGTCCAGCACATCTTCCTGTCAAGATACATGCTCTACAGAAGGATTTTGGGTGGTACCCAACATGAAAGCAAATAGTCACAGGATGTCCAATTTCCAAAAGGGTCTGGGGACAGTCCTTATAATTTCAATCACTTAATGCACTGAGGCAGAACAAGGAAACCTTGTTTATCAACAGGAAATCTCTGCACTTACCTGTTGCTGGAACCTGAAGTGACTGTAATGGTGAGTGCATTCAGAAACTGCACCCACTCTTGTGGGGGGGCACATGCCTCCCGCAATGTGAACAACCCTTGTTCTACAAGGGCATGAAGGGTGCTCTGCTTAACAGGAACGCACTAATATAGTGGGTCTTTATTTGGCATCCTGGAATGCTGTTTGCATAATAAAGAACCTTCAACTGATGTCCAGCATACACCAGTATTACAGTGAAGGCGCATTTTCATTGTGTCGGCAGGACACACCTTTTAAAAGATGTGCCCGTCACAAACAATGAAAATGAGCCCTATTACCATAAATGCGATGCGACCCGGGCAGCCGCGAACCTGCACTGCCCTAGGAGCAGTGCATTCAATCGAAAAATGGAGCGACTACTTTAAAGCTGGTCTGTGTTTTCACAGTGCAGGTGGCAACCCGCCTGCACTTTGAAGGGGGAGTCGCTGCACCCACTGCACCTGCCTTCAAGGGAATGTTTGTGGAATTCATAGTATCCCCTTTACCGCCTGCAGAGGGCAGTGCTCCTCCTGACAGCTTCTTTGCTTATGCACCTGCATCTGGAATATGACGCAGATGCAAAGGGATTCCCTCATTTGCATGGGAACGCCCTCTGCAGATAGGGTGGGTTCTTTATGTGTTCCAGCGCTATCGGTATTACAGAAGAAGCCGCACAAGCGCCTGCTGCCCCTTCTGTGCATGCATGGACAATGTATTCAATTGAGTGAAAAACAAATGAATACACGTGCGCAAATGGCAGTTGTGCCCCCATGCACTCTCTGTAATACGGCTCCAGGGATTCAACCAGTGCCTGTTGCACATTTCTGCGTGGTTACCTTTCAGTAGGAAGTTGCATGATATTAAAGCGTCATGGTACAAGCGTTAGCACTGCTTTGTTTGGAAACTTTTGATTGTCATTGAACAAAACTTTACACAGTGTTGTAAAAGATTCGATGGCTTGTAGAACCAATGTACTAGATGAAAAAAATAAAATAAACATAAAGTATGCATTTATACGGCATTACTTTTATTACTTTTTATTGGTATGTTTTTTCAAATTGTGCCTCAGTAAACAATCTCAAATTGAGTCAACATTATTGTTGGGCCATAATATTCTATTACATTGTAAACGATTTCCTGATGTAGAATTATTTTGCGTTTTAGGAACCCTTCATTATCATTAGTTAACTAGTAATCTCAAACGAATAAGTGACCTGAGGGCTGTTTTTATTTAATCTTCAATGTGTATTCATTTGTTTTTCACTCAATTGATACATTGTCCATGCATGCACAATTGCTCATTAAACTTGGCATTTGCTCTCACCTATAAAGCAGTTTAAGTCTGGCATGATTTTGGTGTTCATTTTGATAGAGTACCTCTAGGCCACTTTGCATAAGACCACACCGGAGGAAATGTCACGTGTTTAACACATCAACTGACTGAACAGTTGAGGCCGGCATTAATCGTGGGTGGGGGGCCATGAGGCGGGGTCATGAGGGGAGGGTCGCGCTGGGAGGTAAACGTAATAATATTTTTTTTAAACGTACCTGTCTGCTGGCCGGGTCCCACGTGTTCTCGGCTCCTGCATTGCAGCCTGCATGGAGAAAGGGCAGAGTGCGCATGACTGGTTTGGGTGGCCAAAATGAATCCCAAAAGTAAGTGAATAAAATATAAATAGTATTGGAAGGAATATAGCTTTTAGGTCCATGTGTCAAATTATTTATAGTGGAGAGAACCTGTGGAGAAAACCTGCCCAATTAAGCTTGCAATCTTCACTCTCTAAAAGGACTTTCCCATTAGATTGTCTATTGTAATTTCATAAAGCTTACCCAGATTGAAAGTAAATGCAGATGGTGTAAGTCATAGATAGAGAGAAAGGTACTCCCACACTGTGCACAAACACAGCAGTGCCTCTCTTCATAAAGAATGCATTGTCTGTTTCACAAGGACAGTTTTGTAATTTCCAAGAAGCATAATACCTACCCTGTTTGCTCAACCTTTCACCTGTATTCTTTCTAAATATAATCATCTCTGCTATAAAAACAAAACTGACATTGAGTAGCATAGCCACTTTCTATATTTTATTGTACTAAGCTCTGTCTGTGAAAAGAAACACATGTTTTTACAGTTGGTTGCCTTGTCGGTTGCCTTGCCAAGGTAAAGGCTAATCGAAAGTTGCCTTTGATATCATATGTCTCATTCTTGTATTTAGATAGTGCATCATAAAAAAGTGTCTTGAAGTGATTGAAAGATGTTCAGGGCGGATGAAGAAACACGGTGTCTGCCTCTTACAGGGAATGTTATCCTACGTTAACAATTTATAGAGCACTTGAATACTCTGAGGTGTCTTGGTGCTAGCAAAAGTTTGGAGCACAACTAGATGAAGCCCGCATTAAAATGAATTATTTAAAAGTATTGTTTCAGCTCCTTTCTGAGGCAAGCAGGGAGGGAGCAGCCCTGACATGAGGTGGAAGCAGATTCTGAGTTTTGGTGGCCCCGGTAACAAACCTACTTCCTTCCCATTTCATCCTCTTGAATCACCATTGATCGTAGATTTCTGCTGGGTGAATGGTTATCTCAATAATTCTATTACGATATCATGCAAAACATTTTAGGCTATGCAGAGCATGTTGAATTTTATGTGGCTCCTGACTGTCAGCCAGTGAAGCCTTTGGATGAACTGAGCGACTGATTGATTGTGACAGTCTGAGGGTTTGCAATTTTTTCAGATATTGTTCTTACAAATGTAGGTACTGCCCATTGCAATAGTCAATTTTTGACAAAACTAGGGCTGTAATTATGGTTTTCTTAGCGCCCAAGGGGATGAATGGGGGAATTTTCTTAATGAACCTCAAGGTGTAAAATGAGGATGAGACCACCAAATTGGTATGATTACCAAAATTCTGACTGCCATCAATTACGACTCTTATTTCTTTGCTTTTTTTTACCGGAATAGGGAGTGGTCCCATCTCCAGTATCCCACGCCGTACTTTTAAAGGCCATTCAATATATAGGGGTCACTGGCTCTGCTTTGAGCTGGCTAATTTCCTTTCTCACGAATCGTACCGTTCGGGTCTTCTCTTCCGAAGCCAACTCTAAGATCTACTCTTCACCTTATGGAGTCCCACAGGGGTCTATTCTCAGCCCTTTGTTATTTAACATTTATGTTAGATCTCTAGCAGCAATTGTTGAAGAGTCTGGGCTGTCGCTCTTCTCTCATGCTGACGACACCCAGATTATATTTTCTCTCTCAGCTGGAAAGACCACAGAGCTTTCAGCTCTTAGGACGGGGCTCAGCAAAGTGGCGTCGTGGATGCACGCTAACTTCCTAAAGCTCAACGGTGAAAAAACTGAGGTCCTGGTTCTGGGCAAAGACAAAAGTCTCTGGGGTCCTCAACACTGGCCTACAGAAATGGGTGCGTTCCCGCAACCTTCCAATAATGTTCGTAACCTTGGCTTTATCATCGACAAATCATTATCTATGCATCAACAAGCCATTAAGGTTGCTGCAACATGTTTCCCCATTTTCAAATGGTTAAGGAAGATTGTGTGGATGCTACCTAGCCCTACCAAGAGAACCACAGTCCAGGCCCTCGTAACATCTAGGCTGGATTATGGCAACATCCTCTACCTGGGAGCAAACAAAGATGTAATACGCAAGCTGCAGCGAGTGCATAACTCTGCCGCCAGATTACTTTGTCAGGCCTCCAGAACCATCTCGATCTCCAGTTTGCTGAGGAACCTCCACTGGCTTACGGTCGAAAAACGGGGCATGTTTAAAGCCCTGACTTACATGTTTCGAATTGAGCACGACAGAGCCCCTCGCTACTTGCAAAACTTGTCCCGTTCCTACATACCCTCTTGAACTCTTCGGTCTTCCACACAGGCCAAATTCCAGGTGCCCAAGGTCGGATTATCCCATACGGGTGGACGCTCTTTCTTGTGTTTAGGTCCCATATTTTGGAATGCTCTCCCTTTATCTCTCCGCACTCAGTCTAACCTCATACTGTTCCAAAAGTCACTCAAGACCTAGCTTTTTAACCAGTAGGTTTCTCTCTATCTTCTGCTGTTTCTTGATAGCGCTGGGAAACCCTTTTTGGGTAGCTATTGGGCTGATATATACGTTTTGAAAAATAAATAAATAAAAACCAATGGAAGTTTCAAAGAAAAAATCCCCCCACCCTCCAGCATGCTCCTACCATACTGGTGTAGAGAGGGTCAGCGCCCAAAACACTTCCTGTATGTCCCCAAGCTACAAAAAGGTGATTCGGGTTGTGCAATAGGTACTGGGAGGGTAGGGTTGTAAGTATTTGTATTAGAAAAAGGGTATTCAGAGTGATGAAGATTACCGGTAAATGGTTGAATCATTACCCCCTCAACCCATTTTCTAGTACCACTACTTACTTCTATGAGAATATACTATAGCTACAAAAGAACAAACTGAATCCTCATAAACCAAGCAAACTCTTGCTTTATGCAAACAAAATCTGTTTAGTGTAAACTAAAAAGATGAACAAACTGTTCAAGGCCTAGCAGTAGACAAAACTCTTGTGCAAAAGTCCAAGAAATCCACACTTCCCACAACCAGCTTATAATGGGAGACAAAAGTAGATGAAGTCACCCAAGTGAACACTTTAAAAGACAGAAGTTCCACTAGCCTCCGTCCAATAGGCTGTCATTCTCCGAGTGGATCTTTCCTGAATTTCACCCGACGACTTCACATTTTGTGAAGAATAGGCCATAGAAATCAATGATCTGATCCATCTACTAAAAGTAGGAGTAGACACCTTCTGCCCACGACACAGAATAGCAACATTGATAGAAAAATTCTTGCATTGCCTGAAATCCATCAATCTGGACAAATAGATTCTCACTGCCCTCAACACATCCAAGGTGTGTGAGGCCTCTTCCTCAGGAGTGGAGGGTGCTGGAAAGACAGAGGACAATGTTATTTCTTGGTGTTGATGAAAGGGAGAAACAACCCTAGGGAGAAAACCAGTAAGTAATTTAAGAACTAGTCTATCAGAAACAATTCTTAAATTAGGAGACCTGATAGATAATGATCCCAATTCACCAATTCTACGAGCTGACGTTATAGCCACCAAGAAGAACACTTTAAAAGACAATTGCTTCAAATCCACACTCTCTAAGGGCTCAGTTTTTTTAAAGTTGATTATCAATCTGAGCTTTCCTGATGCCTTCTGGTCGAGGAAACTGTGGAATAGAACCGGTGTGATTGCATTTTTCTGCACCGGGTCTGCAATCTCCTGTGCAGGGGCTGACTTTCTATACACCTGAAAGGAGATGAATACTTGCAAAGTCAAAGGCCTATATTCTTTCTATGATTCATAAAACTCATGTATTGAAAACAGAAAGTCGTCCTTCCACTGGAAACTTGACATAGTTAGGAGTGCTACCTGGGTTTTGCAGGAGGCAGAGACTGAGACTTGGAACTCTGCTTATTCTGACAAGATTGAGATTGTGTGTTTTTCACCTGAAACTGAAAATGAAGTCCCTGCTGACGTCTTCTTCTATGTGTCTTAGGATACAGGACTATCTTTGAAGGAAATCTAAAGGGCATGCTTCTAATTTTTAAAATCTTTATGAAGTATATCCTGTATTTGGATACCAAATAACTTAGTTCCAGTAAATTGCATGGGAAGTAATCCAGATTTTTGAGCACCGTCAGCCTTCTAGTTTCAACATTCCAAGCCATCCTGAATGGCAGAAGTTACAGATCAGAAGTTTTTGAAAAGAGACTGAGAAGCATAAACAGCAGCACACAAAGCCAAATTCAATACTGAAAAGCTTTTCTTCAAATAAGCCTCTACCTTAAGATCTAAAAAGTCTGAAACAGGAAGTTTCTCAGTTGTACAACAAGAACGTCCTGATAAATTAGCCAACATAGGGTCAATTTTAGGAGATGCTGGAATCTCCACATCTCCTTTTGCTAAGGGATGAAGCTGAGAGAAAAATTTGGGGAGGTCTGCCTTTTCTGGATTCTTTCATTTCCTCATTAGAAGATCCAAACTTTCCTTGTTCACAGCCAGGCATGTTGGAGGGTGAAATTGTAACAATTGAAATAGGCCAGAGCTAGTGGTGGGTATCTCATCCTCCATTAGAATATTAAGATTATCTCCAGAGTCGGGTTAAAGGATCAGATTTTTATAAATCTTAGACTTAGGAGCAGTCACAGGCCTGAATATTCATGAGTAGGCCATGGAGAAGCAGAAGAAGGAGAAGATGTGTTTACTGATGATAAGAAAGACGTGGTTGAATAAGGAGAATAATGAGAGCTGGCATTATCCCTTGATTTATGAAGATCTGCTGATAAGGAAGCAATGCGGATTTGCATCTGACCTTCAGAATATTCCCCAGAAACAATCAATCAATCAAGTAATATTTATAGAGCCTGTCTTGTCACCCGCAAAAATATCCAGGTGCTTGCTGCAAGTCTCATTCGAAGAGCCAGGTCTTGAGCTCCTTCCTGAAGTCGGTCAGAGCGGTCTAGATGCAGAGGTGGAGGGGGAGGGTGTTCCCGGCAGTGACGGCAAGATGGGAGAAGGAGCGTCCTGCAGTGCGGCGGTGGGTATGCAAGGGATCTGCACGTGGGAGAAGTGTGCAGGTCAGAGGTTCCTGGGGAGACGGTGGAAGTGTAGTCAATGGTTCAAGTTGGCGGGTCCTTGGTCGTGGAGGGATTTTTAGGCATAGGTCAGGAGCTTGAAATGGCATAGCTTCTGGACCAGAAGCCAGTGGAGTTCTTTCAGGTGCTGACTGATGTGGATTTTCTTGGGCAGGTTGGGGATCAGTCTGGCAGCTGTGTTCTGGATCGTCTGGAGTCTTTGCATGAGATCAGCTGTGGTGCCTGCATAGATTGTGTTGCTGTTGTCCAGCCAGCTGGTGATGAGGGCATGCGCTTCTGTCTTCCTGGTGCTGATATGGAGCAACTTGAAAATCTGGTGGAGTATGCAGAGTGTGTGGAAGCAGGTTGAGGAGACAGCGTTGACCTGACGTTACATGGAGAGTTCGCTGTTAATGCTGAGGTTATGACCATGGCCTTCAGGCATGGGGGTAGGTTTGAGCTCCGACGGCCACCAGGAGTCATTCCAGAGGGCAGTGTGTTTGCCAAAGATGAGAAATAGCAACAGAGGTACCCTCCTCCTGCTTACGCATCTTTCCATCAACTTGATCATCTCTGGAACAATGATGCCTTTTGGCCAGCCGCTTCCTATGCTCCATAGTGAATGATCTGATGAAATGGCAGAGGGTACTCTATTTATAGGCATCACCTGGACCCCTGTTCATATAACCCAATGCCATTATAGAAGAAGAAAAATAAAAGTTCAGAAATAATGTTTTTATTTAATCAAAGGAAAAATATATATAGATATATATTTCTCATATAATTTACTGTTAATAAAAAAATAACCAGCTTGGAACCTAGTCGCCCAATATTTCCACTAGAGGTGGCTAGACACAATCCTTCTCTGTGACCAAGAGAGGCAACAGATAGCCAGCTGCCATCCTGGGCAAAAAGGTTCATACGTTACTCCAGAAAAAGCTTGATGCCTTGGATACACGAGAAGGATTGCAGTGCAACAAAACACGGCTGCCTAGAAATGGCGTCACAAAGGTAGCGTGCTGAAAGCCACAATACCTAGGGAGCTGTAGCACTGCATGCACCCGCATAGCCCAAATGGACAGCTAGGCTCTCTAGACCACTAGAATGCAGCACCGACGCACTTTCCAAGCAGCAGCAATGCTCCTGCCCGCATGGCTCGGTGGCCTAGAAGCCAACCTCTTGTGGTCTACGGCTTCAGGAAAATTATCCCTCAAAAGCACCTGTAGGGTCTAGAAACCATTGGTTAGTACATTTTAAAGGCCCCGTCTTTAATTTAAAAAATAGAAATAACGGGAGCATAGGCTTAACCAACTACACCCTTATACTACAGTATCCCACTTACCAGAAGTAAAATACACATAGGCCTAGAACCTCGTTCCCTAAAAGGCCTCGCCTCCCAGGGATTACCTGCAGAGGGTTCTTGCAGGTTTCAAAGGTCCAGTGTGGCACTGCAGAGCAGACGAAATAAACAAGAAGTGGTTTGGGCTCTGATACTCTTTATCACCAGTACGGTGAGAGGTGCTTTAAGAGAGAAGGGGTGGGGTCATTTTCTCTTTGAATTTTTTGATTGGTTCCAATTAGGTTATGTGGTGTCTGGGCATAGGTTGCACACCTCATAGAAGTCAATAATGGTAGGAGAAAATGGGCTGAGGAGATAATAATATATTTTTTAAACACTTGCCAATGCTTATTTACTAGCTTGAATAAGAACCTGTGCATACGGGGGAAAGTCCATTGTTTCATGTCTATGCAACCACCTGTTCCTATTTTGTATTACATTGCCTGTCCCATGTTATTGAGACCAGGGCTGCTCATTTAGATTTGTAAGAATGCACTGTGAGTTCTATCTGTATTTTGTTCAAGAAATATGTGAGCACTCACAAACACAGTACACATTTTGCACTTTAAATCCCGGTTTATGTAGTTGACATAAAGTAAATCTAAAAAGTATATTTAAAAAGCTTTTTTCACTTAAATAGAAAATTCCTATTAATACATTAGAGTGGGAGATTCTTCACCTCGGATACAGCTTTGCCATGGACATTTCACATTTCCAAAGGACTGGTTGGCGAATTAATTCTGCTAACTTTAAGTGCAAGAAACTTATTGCATCCCGGTGATGTAATTTGCAGATGACAAGCTGAAGACACTTTTAGTTACTGTCAGAAACAGAGCATGCAGCCTGCTAATCGTGTAGGACCGACGCTTGCAATGAGAGTGCTAGCTTCTGTCCACACGAGTTTATCAATTTAAAATAAGCTCAGCATTTTATCTGGTTGCTATGGTAAATATAAATTCGAAAAATTGACAGGGAAAAAGCTATTAGGTGTTAACATCTTTACAATTTCAAGGCCTTAATTTCGCAATCAAGGTGTGCTACTGCAGAGCTGACTCGAAATAGGGGCAAATGTGTCAAGCGTAAGCACTTATGCACCCCCGCCACAAGCCATAGCAGGCAGAAGCGTTCAGCTCTGATGGGTCTGATAAATATTGGTCTGGAGCGAGCTCTTCCCTCCCTTAGCTGAAGCCACCAGAAATGCTGCACTTATGGATTTTCTCCATTCACACTGTGGTGGAAAAACAGGGGTACCAGCTAGCATGTCTTTAGGTGTGCTGTAGAAAAGATATGCAGTGTGGATTTACATATTACTAAGCTCCCTACATCCTTTAAAGCAGGGCACAAGTCCTAAAAAAAGAAGTGGGGTGACGCTCTCACCGGAAGTGGCGTCACAACAGGAAGTGACGTCACGAAAGGTGGCTCCGATCTCAACCCAGAGAAGCCGAAAAGGTGAAGTCCAGCTGTTTGGCAGAGGGAACGGCGTCCACCCTGTAAAATAAGTGAGGGGACGCCGTCCACCAGCGTGGTACCCCGACTCGAGCACTGCTTTAACCCCTTCGGGGCTGATGACGAGCTCAGCTCATCATGAGCGTAACCTGCCGTGCGCTCATGACGAGCTGAGCTCGTCATGTAACGCAGTAATTTCAAAATTGCCGCGTACAGCGGGAAAAGCCGCCGCATTGATGCGGTTAAAGGATGAGTGTTTGTTTGCTTCCTACAAAATTGAGAAGAATAAGATCTGAAGGTTGTGTCACTGTAATGGTTGGATATGTGAGTACATGTGTGAGTGATTGAATAAGTGCGTGAGCATGTAAGTAAGCAAATAAGTGACACAAACAGCCTCTTGCAGCTAGAAAGAAACGTCTCTCAAAGATGTTCAACTGGGATCATTCTCATAGTTTGGGGTCTCTCAACTGGGTACAGTGTATATTTTTGTGAAGCTGCGACTGCAGTTTCATCCCAGACCTCCATGCATAATGGAGCAATGGATGTATGGTCCTCTACTGAGCATCTAATTTGTTGCCATGAGTCATGCGGCCATGGTGATGGCATCTTATTGTGCCAACAGACAGGATGAATCCTAAAAACACACAGATATTGTCCTCACCCTTTGGAAGAGGGACAAATGTTATTTTCATTGACTGAAAAGTGTTCTTATTCGCACACATAGATATATTTAAGAGCATCAATGGCAATGACACATCAACAAGAGACCAGGATTGCTCCTAAACATGGATAATCTGTACATACATCCCTTACTACCTCTGGTTGATCTTTGACATTTTTAGACATAGGCACAAAAAAACCTTTGTCAGTTTAGCGTGCACCACCTTCAGCATTCTCCCAAGTAACTAAAAGGCCCCTAAGACTATCAGACGGCTAGCAATTTTTAGCAAGTGCCCCCTTGGACTGGTAGAAGAATACGATAGGGAGCACTCTAACTGTGGCAAATGACAGTCAAATAGAAACTAGACAGTGCATCAGGTCTGGTGCTGAATGGGTTAATTGAAGATCCTTCCAAAGATGAAGGCATACACCAATGACCCCTGCAACCCTAGGACTCGAGGACAAATATCACGTGGAAAGCACCCATTACCTACTTGCATCCACTGATTTGTCACAGGCTGCAACATTTTCTCCACTGGGAAATAGAGTTCACCAACAGAAAAGCATTGCTTCTCACGAAGGAGTTTGCAACTGAAATCGGCCATAAATGATGGATTCTGGGCATGCTTTGTAGGCAGAAACAGTGCATTCTGCTTGGTGCTGGATCTTCGTTCACAAGGATTCCAAAGAAAATGGATGTGGATGCAGATTCTACTAGGATGTCTTGCTGCCCAATTTTCCACATACCAAGGTCCCGCTTAATAAACTACATTGCTTACAGCGCCAATTCGATGTGTATTCTCCGCCCATGATAAATTCTTGAGTTTTGTCCAGGCTTGTTGCTTCGAAGATGCTCTGTTGTTGGGGACCCTGAATGTGTGCACGGTGTGGAATTCCACGACCACTATATGGTGACACAACATGCAGGGAGTTCATGTTCATTTTAGTGCTATGGTAACCCTGGCCGAAATTCTTAGTATTCGAGCCCTCATGGCAAAAGTAACATGCAGCACCTCAATAAGGTCGAAAAGTTTCCTAACCTCTCACCTGCGCCATTTTTATCCGCACGTGTTTTTCTTCAAACATATAAGAAGCCATATTAAACTGTACAGTGACATTCAATGACATTCAACATACAAATGGCCAGTCAGGTGAAAAAAAAGAATGTACAATTAGTTAATGCGGCCTAGCTAAGCACGAATAGCGTGTAGAGCACGTCGGCAGTCAAGTGCGCAGAACTTCCGGTCCATCAGTTCCATTTATGCACGCGCTGTTACTTTAAGCTCCGCTTTCCGTCAGCGCTCAGGCTCGTTTTTTTTTTAAAACTTCACATTTGCAGGCTGCTGACGGCACTGCAAAAGAATGGGTTTTTCGAAACCACAAGGCATGGCGGTGCCAGCCAGTCCATCACCCAAGCAGAACCGAAATGAAGCTTAGCGCCCGCGATGTGGCACCGAGGAAAGAGCTGTCATTGGCGAACGGCTCTCTCGGAAACCCATTTATCTCTTTTACTGCCACATAATGCTGATTGTTTTAGATGGCATGGAACAACAGGACACTCAGTGCCCAGCTCAGCTAATCACTTCCTAGGCTGCATATTTCAGAGATACTCCGCAGTTGTCAGATCCGTTGTGCAGAAATATCTGTTCTGAGAGGCAGTGGAGTGTCGGGCTCATGAGCAGAATTACTGCAGGAGAAGCCTGCTGGGGTCCCACAAGGAATGCACGAGTGAGCCTGGAAAAAAACAGCTATTGATCGGGAAAGGCTCTCTGACACCGCAGAAGGAAGAGGAACTGGCCCAGTGTTTTCTTAGCACAAGTTTCCATTTCTTATCTGCACTTATTTACTAATTTATTAGCTACATTTACATAAAGTGCTGGCCCAAGAGGCACTTCACGTAGAGCAATGGCGAATGGAGGATTCTAGAGAGGTGACAGGAGTAGCGGTGTAAGGTGAATGCCCCAAACCGGTAAGTAGTTATAGTTATTATGTAGTTACCCAGTAGCGGTCGGCTGTAGGTGTTTCTGTAGGGCGGTGACGTGGGCAGGGGGAGGGGCAGGGTGGGGGGTAGTAATGTATGGATTACGGAGTTTTACAGGTAAGTAAACATTTAAATAAATAAAACGAATTTCATTGCGCGCACTGCATCCCCAAATGTGATGCAGTGCGCGCAACAAAATTCGTTTTATTTTTTAAATGTTTACTTACCTGTAAACCTCCGTAATCCATACATTACTACCCTCAACCCTGCCCCTCCCCCTGCCCACGTCACCGCCCTACAGAAACACCTACTGCCGACCGCTACTGTAGTTACCATAGGGAAAGCATTTTTTGAGTTGCCTATCTATTTAGCGTTGTTTGCAGCGGAGGTTCCTCCGCTAAGGCAGAGGAGCGTCGCCCCACTGCATCACAGCAGTGAAGTAAATGAAACATAAAATTATAATAACTTTAATTATTATCATTTTATATTCCCTTCTGTTGCGGCAACTTTCGGGGCGGACTGCTCCGACTACAGAGGAGCGGGGTAGGAGTGGTCTGCCCACTCCTAAGTGCACATGACTGTTTGACCAGTTCTCTCGGTCCGGGCAAACGGTCATGCTTACTTCACATCTTCTCCATTCAGGCTGTATTACAGCCTGCGTGGAGAAGATACACAGATCCCCATCCCCTGGCTGAGCACCGATCCACGGCGCTCAGACCAATGGCTATCAGGAGGTTGGGAGCGTGCTTCCGGCTGCAGACCAAAGACAGGAAGAAGAGGACGGAGGAGAGGTGGCGGCTGGCCGTAACAGGCAAGGGTTTAAAAAAAATCTGTTCTTCTTCCCCCCAGCCCCACCACCCGGGTCCCGTAGCAGCCACAAATCTTCACGAAACTTTCCAAAGAAAATGCGGATGGAAAGTTTCAGGGTGACCCCACAAATGGGGACTAAAAAGAAGGGTGTCAAAAAATGTGTGTTTCTCATGTTAATTCCCATAGGAACTTTAGACACTGCTACAGCCTGATCTGCTGAATGGAATGACACCTAATTTGGCAGAAAGGTAGATGTTGGTTCAGAGAAGAGACTTTTTTTTTGTGATTTGGTGTGAATCTGTTTAGTATTTGGGGAGTTATTTAAAGAAATTTCCAATTCTACATATAAGGACGCGGAGGATCCGCAACCCTTCCAGACCTCGAGGTGAGATCTGATTGGCTGCCAGCACTTCAAATCAGGCAGTGTTGGCAGCCATCTTAGGGCTCTACTTAAGCCAAGACCCAGACAAAAGGTTAAAAAAAAGAAAAGGGAGCAGGCTAGAAATACCCTGAACCCCTAAGCCTCTTGAGGGGTCCTACATGGACCGGTACACAGACATAATATCGACTCCAAAATATCGTTTGGACATAATATCGACTCCAAAATATCGTTTGGAGAAAATATCGACTGGACAGAATATCGACAGCCAAAATATCGTTTTTAAGGTAAGTGAAGTAATATCGTTTTTATTTTTAGGGTTCAGGGTCAGTTTTGGGTTTTTGGGTAAAGGGGTATTTTTAGGGTTCAGGGTCAGTTTTGGGTTTTTGGGTAAAGGGGTATTTTTAGGGTTCAGGGTCAGTTTTGGGTTTTTGGGTAAAGGGGTATTTTTAGGGTTCAGGGTCAGTTTTCAGTTTTTGGGTAAAGGGGTATTTTTAGGGTTCAGGGTCAGTTTTCAGTTTTTGGGTAAAGGGGTAGTTTTAGGGTTCAGGGTTAGTTTTCAGTTTTTGGGTAAAGGGGTATTTTTAGTATTCAGGGTCAGTTTTCAGTTTTTGGGTAAAGGGGTATTTTTAGGGTTCAGGGTCAGTTTTCAGTTTTTGGGTAAAGGGGTATTTTTAGGGTTCAGGGTCAGTTTTCAGTTTTTGGGTATTATTTTATTATATTTTATTACTATATATATATGTTTAATAAATATGAAATAAAAAAATATTTATTTAACTTTCATTAATTATTTAATTATTATAAGTTAATTTAAGTAATTTTAAGTATATTTTAGTAATTAATTATTAATATTAATTTAATTTAACACTGTTTTTAGTAAATACGATATTTTTTACAACTATATTTTTGTAAACGATATTTTGTACTCGATATTTTTGTACTTACCTGTTTGTACATACAAACTCGATATTTTTGCTGTAGATATTTTTTCCTCGATATTTTGGGTAGTCGATATTTTGGTAGTCGATATTCTTTCAGTGATCCACATGGACCCTGCAGGGCCCAAAAAGCATACTTTTTTTAGGTGGGATCTGTGGATCCTGATGAAATTCTTTTAAAAAATGAAGTGTGGGCACCTGCTCTTCGTTGATTATCTTCGCCCGGGTTGGGCAGATCTCAGAGATATTTTTATAATAAGGGAGGGAGTGTGCACAAGCCCCCTCCTGTAGGGCTTATTAATGGCCCGGGAAGCACCACCTCCTCAGGGCATACACATTTAAAAATAGGAGGGCCTCTCAGACCACCAGGCCTCTGGGACCGTCATCTCCCATGGAGCCTCATGCCTGAAAGAAATCAATGTGGCCTCTTGGACCCCCGTCCCTTGGGGACCGCCATCTCTCTGGGCCTAATATATTTTTATTCATGGGCCGCTCGGACCTCCCTGGACCCCGGAGACCATCACGTCCCGGGGCCATTTTCCTTTAAATAATTGGGAGGAGGGCCGCGTGGCCCCCTCTCCTGGGCCATTCTCTTCCCTGGGGACTGCCACCTCCCCGGGGCAGGCTCTACAAATTTGAAAGGAAGAGGGCAACGCGGCCCCGCTCCTGGAGCCATAGATGACCCTGCGGACTGCAACCCCCCAGGGCCGGGTCCTGTTATGTCCCGGGGTGCCAACCCCTGGGACATTGCTGTTTTCTATGGCTTGACAAGAGCTTTACTGCTCCCGCCAAGCCATAACAAATGTTCCACTTCCAGCAAGGGAGAGCATTAAATATGCTGTCACTTGCTGGAAGCATACATAGTTGCTTTCACAGACAGATAATTATTTTCTTTGAAAGCATTGCCAGCTCCCGCAGGAGGTGAGGAGCCAGCAAGGACTGCAGGGCTTTGAGGCTATCCCTGTGTTCCCTAACACTTGTGAGTGGTTGCCCTGGGTGGGACCCAGGCACCCAGAAGAAAGGTTGGGCCCCGGGGGACGTGGTCTCCAGGGCTGTAATCAGCTCTGAAGGTAGGCCACGTGTCCCCCTACCCTTATTTGTTTAAAAAAAAAGTGCCTTCCCATTCAAAAAAGACCTGGTCCCAGGGGGGTGGGGTCCCTGGGCTGAAATCAACGTAGGGAAGGGGGGCCATGCAGCCCCCTCCGCTGATAGAAAAAAAAGGCCAACCGACAATGTGTGCTACTACTACTACTACCATTTATTATGTGAGTGGCTGTATGACTGTGTGTATCCGTGTGTGAACGGGTGTCTAAGTGGGAGTAGTTGTGTGGTGAGTGAGTGGCTGTGTGAGTGGCTGTATTGGTGAGTGTGTGGGTGTGTGAGTGGCTTTATGGGTGAGTGAGTGGCTGTGTGGGTGGCAGTATGTGTGGGTGAGTGGGTGTCTGAATGGCTTTATGAGTGAGTGAATAGGTCTGTAAGTGGCTCTATGGATGAGTGAGTGGCTTTTTGAGTGGGTGTTTGGTTAAGTGAGTTGGTGTGTGATTGGTTGTATTGTAGAGTGAGTGTCCATATGAATGACTGTATGTTTAAGAGTGTTGAGGCCTGCAGCAAAATGTGTAGGGTAAAGAAAGTGGGGGGCTCGCTTGGAAAGGCTGGAGTTGCTGCTCTCACGTTATGTTGAATTCTTATATAGAGGAACACCTCCAACGGAGTGGGTGACCTCCCGGAAAAGGAATCTTCCCGGACAATGAAGGACCCTTCAACATATAAATATCCCCAGACCTTAATCCCTACAGTGTGAACCATACTCCGCATGCCACTTCATTTGTCAGTAGGAGTAGAGGGTGATAGGGCAAAGGAATCAGTGGGGAATAAAGTAATGGCTTCTGTAAGCGTGCTGCCAGCCTGGTCCATGCAGCAGATGTGCAGGCAACTGTAGAGGAGGTCTCTTCTGCGGTGGAGTTCCGTGCTCCTAAAAAGGCAGTTGTGGGGAGAGGGGCCATGTAGCCTTGCTCCATAGCCAAGTGTGACATGAAAGGGGGCGGGCAGAACCAATAAGCTTCAAAGTGGGCCCAGCACACAGAAAGTATAGCTCCATGCCTGATGCTTCAAATTCCCCTCTCGTAAAACAGAATGGTCCATCTTGCACCCAAAATTGTTAGCGACCAATTGACCAACATATTTAACGAAAAAAGTAGACAGCACACTTTATAGGTGATTGGGAAAAGCTCTCTATTCCCCCTTTAATGAAAACCCCCAATCTGGATCTGATGTAGCCCAGCAACTATAGGCCCATTTCCAGACTGCCTTTCCCTTTGAAAATATCTGAACTAGGAATAAAGGGCTCTGCTCTCAAATTACTTGAATCCTTCCTATGTGACAGGATACAGCATGTGACAATGGGAGAATACTCTTCAATTCAATGTAGGCTGCCATGTGGGGTACCACAGGTCTCCTCATTGAGCCATACCCTTTTAAATCTTTCTGTTTCCCCACTGGCGGGGCTTATCAGATCCATCGAATTCTCAGTTGTGTGAAACTTGCTAAAATTGCAGCTACTAAAAAATGCTTCTGTGCGATCAATTTTGGGCATCCCAAGTATCAATCTGTATCCCAAGGCCTTACCAACCTACATTGGTTCCCAATTGACAAGAGAATCAAATTTAAATCTTTATGGTTAGCCTTTAAGGCATTGCATAATACTGGCTGTGATTATCTGAGAGATCGCTTCACCGAGTACTATCCTCCAGGAAATGTATGATCTTCTTCTGGTAAGTTCTTGGTGGTCCCCATAACTAAGAGGGTGCCCAAGGGCGGAAGAAGTTTAATCAAAGGAACAGCTAATCTCTGGAACACACTCCCCTTAAACATAAAAGACTGCCGTAATCTTTTGTCCTTTAAAAACATGGCTTTTTACTAATTAGTAGCAGGAGGTTTTGTATCTGGTATCATTCTTTTTTTGGTGAGCAGCAACGTCAAGACTCCTCAGGGCATTTGAACGCTATACAAAATCGCAAATCAAATCAACTTTAACTTCTGAATAGAACTACTAAAGTTGGTGCTGCAACATATCAAAAGAATTGTTGCATTAAACCTGACTTGATGCTCAATCTAATTTAATGCAACTTTGTAGTAAAAGACACATTTTGAAAGTTGCTACTCTGTTGCCAAGTTTTCCAGTTACTGTTTACAGTTGCTAGCCTTGAGATAACCTTCTGTCCTCTTAGGTAAATTGGTGAAAGACTCACAGGAAAAAAACACAAAAGGAGCGTGCCACTGAAAGAGGTGTTAACTCTCCCTGGCAGGAAGGCCAGGCATGGTGTGAGCACGGAAGGCGAGCTTCATAGGAGAAGCTGCCTCTGAAGGACAAATGGTGGAGACACCTGAGAAAAGCTGCACTTTTGTTCTAGTAGACAGGTTGGCATTGGGCACAGAGAGGGGGAAACAGTTACCAATCCAGTTTTTCTCTTGGTGTGTAGCTTTCAGATAGGAACTCCTCTAGGGTTGGCTATCAATTGCCACACACCGTGAGAAGGCTTATGTCACCTTGGAAGTGGGCATAATATTGCATTCTGGGATAGCTGAATACCGCACTTGCAGGAAGTCATCATTAGGTTGGAGGGGACCTGGTAGCCCAATGGCTAATAGTCACCGCATCCCCGAAAGACTAGCTGTGGGCATAAAAGTGCCACCTCTGGCACCCAGAACTCAGATCATGTTTGCACTGGAGAGAGAACTAAAGAAGCTCCCTGGGCCCGGCAAAGAGAGACTGAGCCAAAGACTGGACTGCACCTGATGATCCTTTGGCTTGCAAAAAAAGGAATGTGCATGGGGTGTCCTGCTCGAGGAAAGTAATCATTGAGCCCCAGACAGAAAAGATGACCCTCAAGAGTCAGATGTCTGACATCCTGCAACACCAACAGTGTCACAAAAGCTGAAGGAGCCTGCCTTGGCTAGTTGGTAGCCGCAATCACTTGTTTGCCACTGACTGCCCAGGCTGGCCCCCCTCAACCAGGTCAACATCCACAGCATCCTTCAGCATCTTTAGCATCCTGTATCCCTTCCATTAGGACTACTCCATTGATGTCTATGGTGGTTCAGCCTTAGAGCTGGAACTGGAGAGGAGACTATTTTGATAGCACGATAATTGTCCTTGCAAGCCTTATTGGCCCGGGTGACTTCTCCCTTCCATTAGGACCACTCCATTGATGTCTATGGTGGTTCAGCCTTAGAGTCTGGAATTGGAGCGGAGACTGTTTTAACTGCATGATAATTGTCCTTCCAAGCCTTATTGGGCCCTGTAACTTCTCCCTGCTAGAGTCAGTTGCCCAAGTGTGCAGGAGGAACAAAAGACAACTTTACAAAAGTTTTCAAAGTAACCGTTGATGCAGCATGATTTTACAAATCATAATACCCAACACGTTTTTACACAGAAGTTACAAAACGGTGAAAGTACACGTTGTACACGTTAGAATCAGTGAAACATGAAATAGAGACAAGTGTAGCAAAAACATCGCTCAAGCTTGCATTAAAACATGAGACGGAGAAAACACTATAAGACAACACTAATACATATAAACAGGTTGCGCTAATGAAATGTAATGCATTTTTTGCTTATTAAGGTATATTGATGAAAATGTTTGCTCCCATGTGAAGTGGCCTAGTGGGTTTTGTGCAAAATTGTGTAATATTGAAGTACAGGCTTGAGATTTTGCAAATTGATACTAGAGACCATATAGTTTAGGAAATATTAGAAACAATTTTAGTAAAACGAAATTTTAAATATGTGCACTTATATGAATATTGTAAAATGTTGCGGTGGTAGGATATTTCTAATGTTAGCCAATTCTAAGTAATATTTTGCGAATATTTTTATAAATGTATACATTCTTCATTTGAAGTAATTTAACTTCATTATATTTTAAGTTAAGTCTAAGCTCATTTAATTGAAACGTGCAATGCTGACTTAAAGGCCTTCATGAAATGCCTTTTTCTAATGCTGACCTTTCCTCTGATTGAAATACAATGGATAGTTCTTTGCAAGTCAAATATTACTTGTTTTGTCCTGGACATGACTACATTTTGATGTTCACAGCGAAATATTCCTGTGGGAATAGAATTTCAGTTATGACTATAAGTCGCAACTTTGTATTTCTTTTCTACCATTGTTAGACCTGTGTGGAATGTCAAACTTTAATTTTTCATGATAAGCATGGAAAACCAGGTTGTTGTTTCAACCATATCAGGTGACATGATGTGAATAGGGACATGTGATAGTCTTTTGATGTTGGTGTGATGCTAAGCCGTTTGAGTATGCTGAAACTCTTTAAAAGAAGTCACCTCAAAGGAGGGGCACTGAACCCCATTGATCTTTGTTTGTTGTGACACTTATTCTATGCGGATCGATATTTTGCTTTGGACTTCTGTCAATGCTACAATCGATAGCTGATGAACTGAGACCTTCTTTGCCGAACCATTTCTATTTTTCACATTTTCCATTATATCTTTAATCTGTGCTAATGGACTCGCCCTAATGAACTATAAGTCTGATTATCTCCTATTTTCATAGGGCCTGAGCTGTTAGAATTTGAATCATCCTTCTGCATTGTAGGGTAGAAGGACTCTGCAACTCTGCAACAAAATTTTTATAACCATCCACTTAAGATTGCTTAAATATTTGGTGATTTGTTGCAAGCTGTGATATTCTTGACCGAGTCCTTAAGAAAGTACTTATTCTAATGAGCTTTGATTCTTTAATATAATAATAAAAATTACTCAAATACCCGTCGGAGTCTGTCTTTGAGTCCTGTTGATTCTTCTATTTTGACTGTGACTAATGTTTTAAATGCGCTGCAGAGAGTATTAGCGAGCCCTATCAGAACATCAGGTTTTACTTCTTCTGTTTTGTATTGCAATTGCTGAGCTTTTGGTTTGCATAATTCTCACTCGATTTAACTTCTGGAGGATGGATCATACAACTGCTATTCTTTATGTCTACAGCACAGTCTTAAGAGTGGTCTATTTATGTATTTATTATTTATTTATTTTGAGAGTTTCATATAGCTCTGACCAGACTCGGAGTTATCAGAGCGCTTTTCATAAGGTTCCACAGAAATTACAAAATTACATCAGTTACACATTACATCTAAATATGATTTCTAATTTGTGAGTTGGCTGTCGATTAATGGTCCTCATTCAACAGCTAACATGCAGTTTGAGCACCCACATTTCCACCCCTGCTATCAGCTGAGAAAGATTCATCAGAGGATTATTGCCTCTGTGGTAATGGAAGTGCTTTGGACTGTCTAATCATAAATGGCCCAGTATAGTTAAAAGAGTAAGGCTTGTAACCCTATAGACACAATTTGTATGCACTACTTTATGCTGCAACACCGTTAACTGTGATAGTGGCTAATGATTGTTGGTGATTCAAGCGAAAAGCAGTGATTTACAATTTGTTTAATAATTTATATTTCCAGAGAAACCATCTGGTGGATTTACTTTGTTTTGGTGTCTAACAATTCATAAAAATAAGAGTTATTTATATACACTCGTGTAGGATTTTCTATATGTCGTGTTTCTTTCTTGTTTAACTGTTTTGGTACTTTTAAATGATTTGTGCTTCATCCTTTGACAAAGCCTGACTGCTGTAAGCCACAGCTACCCAGGGTTGAGTTAAGGGCTTGCAAATGATTCTGACTGGATCCAAGTTAAGTTTGTAAATTTATTATACAGTGAGGTCGCACAACCACACCATATCATAAACCTTTTTTCTCAGAGGAGGTCATTGCACTCAGAAAGAACTGGGAGGCAGGGGCTCACTACTTCTTCCCTTTGTGTGATGACTGACCCGGCCCCAATGTGACATCTTCATACCACATTCAGCTTTGGGGTTGTGTCATACCGTACCAATTTGGAGCACAACAGATTCTGAATATGGTTTTGATAATCTGTTCCACATTCGAGGTCTGTCACTCTACACCAAGAATATATGATCAGCAATTGATGTGTTATTCTGCCTTCTACCTTTCAAATTTTTGCTGCACCTGCAGGTGGAGATTCACCCATCGATGATGGGACTCTTTTTCAATGTCGTGTATCAAAACAGCAATAACTGACAAACAGAGCCATCTGCGGCGGTGCCAGGTTTAATTCTGAGCTACAATTCAGCAACAGAAAATGCTAGCAGTGGGCAGCTGGTGCACAGTTGTTTCCCCCTTGATGTCCATCTGTGGGGCAATTTAAAGCTTTGCTGGAATGATGAATTGGTGTGTCTGCCAGGAAACAGCTTTTTAGAGGGTTGTGGTCCCTTGAATAGAAACCATAGACGGTTCAACAAAGGCCACAGGTGGCAGTCGGTAATAGGGAGATGAAGCACGTTTGTGATTTCCGAGCCATTCACTTTTTTGAGAGGGCTTTCTTCATTTCGACACACCAGAATACAATTCCATTTGCTAAGAGGATTGTCGCGTTAAGCAAACTCATTTCTTTACATTTCTAATGAGAATTCCTTCAGAATCCTGCTTCGCCATGTTCTTATATTGCACTGTGGTGTAGCTAGTGATGTCCCCACAAGTGTGGCGTCCATTTTGGACACACCTGAGCCACTGACCTAACGAAACTTGAGGGGGCCCCCCTGCAAAGTACATGGAAGCCCCCTCCCCCCCCCTATTCACTCAAGAGCTCTCAGGCCACGATACTGTGCTGAGGAGGCCCCCTGGAGCCCCCATACTGCAGGGGCTGGGGGGGGGTGGGGGGTGGGGGGGGGGGGCTTTGTTACACCACTGACCTGAACTGGATTTGCGCTTTTATAATATCCTTGTACTGGTATGTAACAAAGACGAAAGTCGGGGATAATTAATCTGTGATGTGTGGAAGTGTCCTTCGTTATTCACGCACTCAGGGAGTAAATTGGCCCATCAGATGTGTCTTCAACTACTGTCCTTGTGTGAACTTTAACGCCTCCTCGGAGGCAGTAAGTGCCACATAAACACAATTTCAGTTCTAATTAGCGTTTCAGCCAATAGAAAGGTAATAAAAATCGTAATGGGACTAAAGCAAAAAATACCAAAATGAATCTGAGAAGCTGCAATCATGATATTTTCTTGAGGTTTTGTGAAATGCAATGAAAGCTCCATGAAACTTCACGTAATGTATCTGTTGGTATCTTGTGTGAAAGCTAAACGCTTATAAAACATATATTAACCGCAGTTTTGCTGTTCATGTGACTTTTTTTGCTCAAACCAGTGTTCCGTTGTTGAAAACAAAAAAGATCTGACACTGGAGAACCTAACAGACTTGAAAAATTCAAATGACGAGAAATTGACTAATTTCACAAGATTTCACCCTCATAAAAACTTGACCAGGATTAATGACGGACTGATTTAAGTAGAACGGCTATCAATCCAAAATCTACTACAGTATGTTAGTGTTCTGAAAACGGACATATATGATAGGCCTTTCTAATCTTATAATTTAGTCAAATGTATGTTTTTTGTTTCAAACGCGTGAATGTATCGAAATGAATCTTCCCATGTTAACTGTGTTTCTTGTTGTTTTTTTTACTCGGAGATGATCTTCCTAATGTGGAATTTAATTTTAATTATAGAGACATTTCAACCGCAATTTCATATAAACATTTAGGTCCTATTATTAATGAACATTCACTGAGCGACACGATTCCTGCATTTAGCTAAAGCAAACTGTAAGGCAGCATTTTTCACTACACCAGGCAAGTGACCTGTAGCACACAGGCTGATTGGTCAATGAGAGTCATGCAAAAAGAGCCACAGCAAATAAGCAGATAACCCATTTCACACTTCAGACAGAGGCCTCACAGTTCACAATACACTAAGGCATAGATTCATCAACCGAAATTGCGATCGCAATAGCAGCAAGACAACAATTGCGATCGCAATTTCCGCTCCTGCAATTCATGAAGCAAAAAAACACCAAATACCGAATTCGCAAACATAAATTCGCAGAATCAATGTGGAACCCCCTTTGCGATTCTGTAACAGCGATTTTCCACTTATTTTGCAAATTAATTTGCGAATTCGCAAATAAATCGCAAACGCAATTCATCAAAAATCGCAAATAGCGAAAAACACCAAAATCGCTAAATGCGAGTCGCTAATTAAGGAGAAGTCAAACCAGGTGGTAACAATGAGGTTCGTTTGGAAAAAATAAAAATAAATAAATAACAAGGAACAGGTGCATGGTGAAAAAAACACACTTAAGGAGACACAGTAGGAGCATGAGGACATTCACAATGCCAGGTCTCTACATCGTGGCAAGGTGGCTGAGGCTCCAGGCTGCAGCCCGGAACCAACGCAGGATCCAGGAGCGCATCTTCCGGCTGCGGATAACACTCCTGGGCCAGACTGAAGAGGAGATCTACTCCAAATACAGGCTGAATGGGGCAATGATAACGAAGCTCATCAGAGACCTTGACCCCCTGATGCAGCACCCAACAAGGAGGACCAATGCCGTGTCCACCCATGTCCAGGTCCTGTGCTGCCTGCCCCTCCTGGCCTCCGAAAGCTTCCAGGGGATAGTTGCATATGCCGAGGGGATCTCCCAGAGCACACTGTCATGCTGCCTATGGAGTTTCCTGGATGCCATGCTGACCCGGATACACCACTACATAACCTTCCCAACCACCCAACAGGACTTAAACCAAACAAAGCTTGACTTCTATAACACCGCGCAATTCCCCCATGTAATTGGCTGCATTGACTGTACCCACATCCACATCTGCCCACCCGCTGAGACAGAATACATGTACCGGAACCGCAAGTCCTACCACTCACTCAACATCCAGATGGTCTGCAATGCAAAGACAATCATCACCGACAGAGTGGCCCAATAACCGGGGAGCATGCATGATTCGTTCATCTTCAGGCACAGTGGCATACACACCCGCCTGGGCAGGGGTGACTTTGGCGAAGGACTTCTCCTAGGTAAGTACACATGCCCACATACAGTATGCCAAGACCATGTAGCTGCACATAACAGGCACTGACCCTCTGCTCCTATCCGTCAGGTGACAGCGCCTACGGCCTCCGCGAGTACCTCCTCACCCCATACCTCAACCCTGCTACACCACAGGAACGGTGTTACAATGCTGCGCACATTCACACAAGAAATGTTATTGAACGAACATTTGGGATGTTAAAGAGCTGATTCCGCATCCTATATAAAACTGGTGGGGCCCTCTAATACCAGCCTGAGGTCTGGTGCCGCATCGTGGCCGTGTGTCCCATACTCCACAATATTGCTACCAAGCGGAGGATACCTGTGGAGATATCTGGTAGTGAGTCGGAGGGGGACAACCGGCCACCTGCACATGTGCATCATGCACGCGGGGAGAATCCTGCTGAAGTACACAGGCGCCACATCAACATCACACTGAACTATTTCTAGTGCACCCATACCCCTCACACAACACTGCACTCATGCATGCCACATGAAATAATGACATGAGTAAGATTTAAATTCTTATAATTTTTTTAACAAGATCTATAACTTTTTTGTTTGTTCAAACAACATGACTACTGTATTGCGTCATACAGCAGCATGAATGCAGAGCAGGTGTGCTTGGTATATCAGCATGGCTCTGCTGCTAATGTTCAGTCATTCAATGGCGCCTCCTGCCGGACGCACCCTGTCGCCTCTCCAAACCCACGTCGGCAGTGTCCGGCCGTGATGCTGCACTGGGCCTGGTACTGCGTTGCCGTTCTGGTACCACCGGCACAGACAGGCTGCTCAGGCTGGATGTGCCCTCATTGGCATCATCACCCCGCCCCTTGCATGGCCATGGCCACACAACTGTTGGTTTTGGACTGCGGTTGTGACTTGCTCCAGGGCCCTTGCAACATCCTGGCAGCATTGCACCATTTGGATTTGCATTGCCAGGGACCGGCGTGACAGTTGGGATATTGCATTCCCGATCAAGTGGTTCGACATGGTATATGCTGATAGCCGGGTCAGCAGCTGGCGGTGGCAGTGGCGGGTGATGTCCTGCTGCGACACCATCGTTTGGCTGTTCTCATTAACTGCAGCCGTTAACTCCTGCACACTTTCGGTGAGCTGGTTGACATTGCGTGCAGTCTTGTACAGCTGCAGCTGAATGGCTGCCATGTGCTGTGCCTGCTTGCGGTGCGCAGCTAGCATCCGGCGTTCGATCCCTATCCCTGGATCTTGGGCATGTTGCCCCCTGTCTGCTCGTGTGGCCACGTTGCGCTGCTGCCTCAACCGGCCGCTTGACTGCGACCGCACAGTGGCTGTGCGGCGTGTCTGCCTCCTGGGTGGTGGTGTGGCCTGTTCCACTGCCATGCGTGACGCCTGGGGTGGTTGCGCTCCTCCTGTGGCTGCAGGGGTGGCCCTGTCCGCATGGGGAGGAGGTGGTACTGGTGCAGGTGTGTGTGACGGTCCAGGTTGTGAGGCAGGATGGCTCTCTGCCTCCGTCTCCTCTGGGGTCTCCTCAATATGGAGTGCCTCGCTGTCTGTGGCCTCTGCTTCTGCAGCACCTGTGATGTAAATGGATGCATGATTAATTATATGAATCTTGCACATGGGATGTTGCAACATCCATGCAGGCTTGCATTCCCTGACTGGCTTTAGGGATATGTTTCACTTGACAGTTCTGGCTGTGTGTGGCTATCAGGGAACCATTGTCACATTACAGGTCCCACAATGCAATAGGGCGTTTCTGATGTGCATGGACTGTATTACTGGGGTTATCAAATGGCTAGCTCTGGGGGCATGGGCATTGTTAGGGGATGGGGTCGCAGTTGCATGGCTCTTACCTTGGGATTGTTGTGTGGGTTGGGAGGTGTCCAGCTGAGTGACCCCCACGCAGGCTGCAGGGTTGATGGTATCCTCAACAAGGTCCTCAAGTGGAGTGTTGGCCGCAACTGTGGGGTCTCCTCTTCCCATGGTCCGTTGCTCCCCAGCCTCTCTGCTATGCGCTCCTTGGCATGGCCTCTGAGGTCATACCACCTCTACTTTAGGTCATCGATTGACCGCTGGATCACTCCTACGGCGTTTACCTTCGCCCTGATGCACAGCCAAATGCGCCTTTTGTCAGCCTCAGGCACCTTCCTGGATAGCTTCCCAAAAAGCTTATCATGGTCCCTGCTGACTCCCTCAATCAGGTACTCCAGCTCCTGTTCGGAAAATTTAATTTTTCTTTTCCTGCCAGTTTCACTGGATCCTGCTGCATCCTGGGACATTCTGGAGTATGTTCTGTTGTGGGGCTGCAGGGTGTGTCTGCTAGAGCTCAGTGCTGTGCCTCCTCCTCTCTCCAGCTCTGTGTTCAGAATGAGTAAGGGAACTGCCTACTTCCTGGTTGTGATGTCATCATTGTGCTCAAAATGCGACTTCCCATTTTTGCGATCTTGCAGTTTGCGAGATCGCAATTTGCGATTTCGGTAATTGCGAAATCGCAATTTCAACTTGGAAACACAGGAGGTTCTGCGATTTTTGGGTGATTTTGCGAAATTCGCATTCGGCGATTGCGGCCGATTGCGAATCACATTTTTGGGATGCATTTTTTGATGCATCCCATTCTGCGAATTCAAATTTGCGATTCGGTATTTTTCGCAAATTGGAATTCGCAGAATAGGTGCTTGATGCATCTGGGGGTAAGACATCAAAATAGACTGCCAATTACACCTATTGATTTTTTGTTTAAATTGAAGGTATTGTCTGAAAAATGAGAATCCTCAGTAGAGGTGTATCAAATTTGCTAACCCAATTTTCGCACATTTCTCACACTTCCTCAGCTTTAGAACAATGTGGCACTTCAGTGGGAGATCATGGAGTTACCATGAAGCAAAAGGCTAAAAAACGGACACAATGTGTCATAAGGCTGCACCACCCTTACAAACAAAAGATATTCTCATCATGCTTGTCAACATTTAAACCCATAACTTTGTGATGGTTGTGCTCCTTAAGTTCGTGCCCTTGTCAAGTAATTGATTGTCAGAAGACATTTAGGTTTAGGTGTTGTGGCATTAACCCCCAAGCCTTTACCCCTAGATAAGTAAGGCAGGCCATCTTGAATTGCATGGCCTTTTCCCATGCAACAGAGAAGATTGATTTTAGTGTTGTACACATCATGAGTTGACAAACATCTACCACTACACTATGCCTTTTGCAGATTATGTATAGATCTCCAGAACATAGCTCAACCATTCATATGTAATAGGAAATGTACCATGAGGCCAACTTTTAGGATTTTGAACCGGCATACCTTTATCATATACCCCAGGCATAGCTATGGATTTCTGGCAAAGGAATTAAAAGGTATAATCTGTTGCTCAGAAATTCTGGAAGAGTAGTTGCAACTCACACAGTGTCTTCCTTTATGCTTTTACCAATACAAGGTTGCTTAACACGAAAAGGAACTCCTTTCTTTGTTTACTTTTGATAACACTGCAGACCACTTAATAAAAGACTGCTTTCAGAAAACAATAACTTTAATGGCTGTCAGAAGGCTGTGGGTTTTTCGAAAGACAAGGCAGAGTGCCATTTTGAAGAAAAAAGCGTTACACATATTTGGCATCACCTGGGAAGTGCTGATTTGAAACTTACTAGACTGGTAATTTGAGTTTTGTGAATGTGTACAATCTTCTATGTGATACAGACTAGTTTGAAACGAATGTTGGCCTCAAGTGAGAACCCAAGAAGATTTTACAGACTCTGGTAATCTGATTGCATTTTTGGGAATCAGCAGTGGGACTACTTGTACTGTGAAGGACTCGTCTGAGAAAAGCCATAGCAGATATGGGAAGGCCTTCAAATATAGCCTTTCCAGAGATGGTGCCAGATATTATCAGGACTGCTCTACACTAAGGAAAGGCCCTTTTTTCTTCACATAATTGGCCCATTTCATGAAGTATTTCACATGCATACCTATTGGGAGATGTCCATCTGTCATAATACAGAGGGACTTTAGATAACTGGGAATGATAGGAGAAAATCAATCAACACTGACTTCTGATAGACATGAGGAGTTCAATTTGATGGTGTGTTTTAGAGGTATGGGTCGTTTACTCCACTGACACACAGACACACACACAAATGAAAATCAAAAAGTCTAAAAAAAAAACAAGAAAAGCATCAAAAAAGGCTTATTTGTGTAACTTCTTATTGGTGGGTGATAGAGCCTCATTGGCTAAAGATAGCACCCGCCAGACCCTTTCCTGTTAGAATATTAGAATTTTGCCTCATAACCTGCTGCCAAGGGCTATATTGGTTGTTAAAGGCCCTGATCCCGAGTTATAGGTCTGCGCTGCAGGCAGCAGCCTAAAAGGAGGAAGAGGGCCTTTAACAATTGGTATAGCTCGAGGCAGAAGGATTATGAGGCCATTAGAACATTCCACCTATTGATAGTAGAATGTTCTAATTTAAAAAAGGGTAGATAGTAGGATATTCTAATTTAAAAAAGAGAGTCACAGGAAGACAAACATTGGAATATTGGAGCAGAAGGTTTATATCGGTCATTATTAGTCCTGAGCCACCTCATTGCCTTCAATGGAGCTCCCAAAACTAAAATGTTCTAATGGTTCTGCAATTATTGGTCCAGTACCATTTCACAAAATGATGCAATACATTTTGTAGTACTTCATGACCAATTTGGTATCTATCTGTTTGCCCAGTTTTTTCCATGCTAAAGAAAGTATGCAATTACAAATGTTACCATAAATGATCCATCTCTACATTTGAATTTTCACATTTGTATGCACTGTAAATCACTTTAGTCAATGACTGTATGTTCCACATAACGTTAGGCCTATCTTATTAATATTTATTTTGTAATGCTCTTTTTTTCTGAATTTGGGATGGGCCACTTGTTGAAGGTTGGTTATGTAAGTAATCTGGGTTCTGTTCACAGACTTCATTGCTGTGATATCACCCATGCCCTAGACTCTTTCAGAGTCATACAGTAAATCGAAGAGCTGTTTTAAAGCCAAAGTGTGACAGATATCCCTCCCACCTTATTACAAGTGCCATAGGACATAATGCAGTTATAATAGGGTAAACACAATATCCGTCAAGTTGATTATGGTGCAACCCAGGACCCGAACTCCAACGTAGGTCCTAGGATTTGTAATGAAAACCCGAACAAGGTGTCAACCTTGTAGGTCTATCACCTGTGACGAAGATTAGTTCCTCCTACCACTGGTTTGTCATTTGGTACCCCTGCTGCTACTCTGCTACTGCTGATCTGAGTGCCTAGAAGTCACCTACAGGGACTGAAAGTAAGAAAGGCTCTAGGAAGCACTTTTCCATTCAGTAGTTTCAGTCATCGTCCTTTGCCTAGCCTCCTAGGCATCAACTGGAGAGATATTGATGAGTAAAGTCTGGGACAACAGATCAAAGCTGTAATAGCATCTTAGGTTCAAAGGATGCCTGATGTGGCTCTCACTCCATCCCTTATACTATAGGGAATCTCTGTGAGGTCCAGACCTCCATTTTCTCCTGTGAAAGACAAATCGGGGACACCGCGGTGTGGACACAGCAGTTGACCGCAATGTCTGAAACTGTTTTGTGTAAATAGCTGTGTGGGCTCTAATAATGCATGCAACTGAGATGGTAATGCTGCATTAAAAGCAAGATAGCACCAGCTTCGAAACTGTCAGAAGGAGTTTTTGAAGTAGAAGAGATTGATTTGTTTGCATTTAATGAAGATGAAGTAATTAACAGCCCAGCAGCAAAGCCTTGGCTCAGAATGAGCTCTGACAACATTTCATTGAAGACAATGTAATCAAAACAAATGTGCCATTTAGTGGTGCATCCAGACACCAGGCGGGCACATGCAGATATGCACAATGAAAGGAGACTACCCAAACGATGACCTTCACGTCACAGCGCTTCAGGCCGACTGGCAGGAGGCGGCATTAAACAAAAAGCGATTTGTGGGAAGCGGTTGGATGCTAAGCACAGGCTTCTTAAAATCACAAAGAGGCTGCCAGCACGAGACAACATCTGTAAAGCAGCAATGGCAAGCAAAGTTAATGTGTCAGGCCTTGGCAGGCATGTGATAGTTTTTATTGTTTTTTGTGTTGTTGTAGGAATTACATGTTTAAACCATTGGCAAAGACACAGCCTGTTTGAAAATTAAAGAAATGAATGGAAACTATGGAAAAGGGAAGCCCTGGCACTGATGAAGACTAATATTTAAGCAGATGTGCACAAGTGACCAGGACGTCTCTGAGCAGCAGTTAATGTCTGGAGTAGATCCACCTATTGCCCCATTCAGTATGCTGTCAAGGGTGGTAACAAAATGTGACCGACTCTGGAACAGACCAATGGAGATGAGAGGGCTGACCCAAAGCTTCACTATATATGTACGTTTTCATTATTTTTGAATTGTGATTAGATATGCCTATGAAACAGCGAAAAGTAATCTCCAGTCCAGACCTAAATATGACCAACAGAAATAATGTGTACCTTCTATATGGCCAGGTGTCGCCGAGCTCCAGCCCGTCCCATGGAGTCACTCAGATCCCCCCACCTGCCCTCCAGCATCCCCTATTGCGTCATACAGCACGAAAACACTTTAACTTTTGGGTTAGCAGACGACTATCAAATGGTGCGCCTGGACAGACCATCAGGCAGAGGAGGAGGAATTGCGATCGCCTTTAAACAGCAATGGGCCTGTAAACTCGAACGAGTCAATTTGGCAGGTTGCGAGGCAGGTATCTTTAGCATAAACATTGATGGGAGCACGACGATTAAGGGTCTGCTAGTCTATCACCCTCCAGGACCTATGTCCAGATTCAAAGGGAACCTTTTAGAGTGTGTTACTGAATCAGCGATCAGGAGGGATAAGTTTCTATTGCTAGGAGACTTAAACATACATCTTGACGACCCTTCAGATAAAGGAGCGGTGGAGTTCCGGGATGAACTTCACACCCTACAGCTGGAACTAAAGGGGCTGCTTCCTACACATGAGCGCGGGCACTTGCTTGACCCAATATTTGCTAACTGGGAGAATGTCTCAGTTGCTCCCCCAGTGCCCCTGCCTTGGACAGACCATCTTTTGGTCCCATTTGCCATCTTCCTGCCCAAATATAAAGCCAGCGCCCCCACCCCACTCAATTACCCTCGGCGTAGGTGGGCAAGATTTTCCCTACAAAACTTTAATACGGCCCTCACTGTGGAAGGTCCCCCAGGAGGCAATGATGTGAATACAGCGAATAGGCTGCTTAATGACCATATTATTGCTGCTCTGGACTGCACAGCCCCGCTGGGACAAACAACCAAAGGGGCTCAGAGACAAAGAACGGCCCCCTGGTTTGGCGAGGTGCTGCGCTGCGCTAAAAGGGACTGCAAACGTGCAAAAAGGCAGTGGAGAGTGGCATATAACGACCGGATGAAAGAGGCCTATCTCGCTAAGAGACGTGCCTATCACAACAAGATCCGGATAGAGAAGGCCACATACTATGCTGACAGAATCCACGAGGCAGAGAACTCGTCCAGGGAACTGTTCAGCATATATAAAACCCTGGCTACTCCAAAAATCTCTACCTTAGAGGACGACTACTCAGTAGTAGCATGCAATCGCATCGCAAACTACTTTGGAGATAAAGTCTCTAAGATTTACTCTGCTTTTCCGCACATACCTCCTGCAGCGGAAATGCCAGCAGAACTATTGAGTGATGAAGCCGATCACAATCTGCTACTTAATTTTACCACCCCATCATCGGTGGATTTAGTTAGGATCTGCAAATCTGTTAAATCTGGCTCTCCTCGGGATCCCGCCTCTCCTAAAAGGTTGGGAGACAGTCTGGAAACACTAGAACCCTATATCAGACATCTGCTAGATGTTTCCTTTTTATCCAGTTCCATACCAGAGGACTGGAAACAGGCTGTGGTGCTCCCCTTACGTAAGAAGCCCAACATTAGCGCCGAGAAGTTAGATAATCTTCGTCCCATCTCCTTGCTGCCTTATTTCTCTAAGATCGCGGAGAAAGTAGTAAATAAGCAGCTAATGAAATTTATAGAAGAAAGTAACCTCCTTCACCCTACGCAATTCGGGTTTCGGCCGCGTCACTCTACGGAGTCTGCCCTTCTTAGGGCTACCGAAACCCTCAGGCAAGGTGCTGATGAGGGACAAACCATGGCCTTAATCCTCCTGGACCTCAGTGCTGCGTTCGACACTGTAGCAAATTCCATCTTGCTACAGTGTCTGAGCAAAGGCGGGGTGAGAGGGGCAGCACTGAAATGGATTCATTCATTTCTTACAGGCCGGGGTTTCCAAGTAAGGCAGGGTGACCATTACTCCGATCGCATCTCTCTGGATCAGGGGGTGCCGCAGGGCTCGTCCCTGAGCCCTACGCTTTTTAATCTCTATGTCGCCCCGATTGCTACCTTGGTAGAGAGTTACAGCCTCCAAATGGTATCATATGCCGACGACACGCAGTTGGTCATCTCCCTATCACGTACACCCGGTCCCTCGGCGGACATCTTCAGAGCTTGCATGCAAGATCTTGCGGCCTGGATGTCCGCCAATTGCCTCAAACTCAACGGAGGCAAGACCGAGGTACTGGTAGTGGGGGGAGGCCAATCAGCGTGGACGTCGGCGTGGTGGCCGCCGTGCTTGGGCCCAGCACCCTCCCCTTGCCAGAAGGCAAAGAATCTGGGCATTTGGTTTGACTCGGACCTTACCTTCGGTCCTCAGATCAGTCAGGTGGCTGGATCATGCTTCGGGACCCTCAAAAGTCTCAGGAAGGTATTAAAATTCTTACCTATCAAAGCCCGCCAAACTTTGGTGCATGCCCTAGTCACGTCAAAGATGGATTATGGCAATCTTCTCTATTTAGGAACTTTGGAAAAGAATCTGAGCCGTCTCCAGGTTCTTCAGAATGCCGCTGCTAGACTAGTGCTTAGACTACCTAGAAGAGCGGGCTCTGCAGCGGCCCTCCGGTCTCTGCACTGGCTCCCGATTCGAAGCAGGGTGGAATTTAAAGCCCTGTGCACGTGCCACCGGATCATCAACGGGAGAGCTCCACTCCCTTTGAAAGGATTGCTGACACCCTATGAGCCGTCTCGCTCTCTGAGATCTTCCGGTTCAGGACTCCTGTTAATCCCTAAGGTGTCCAGAGCCCGGATGGGTGGAAGATCTTTTAGGCTCCTCGCAGCATCCAGATGGAACAAGCTACCTATGGCATTGCGACTGGAACCCTCAGAAACACTCTTCAGAGCCAAGCTGAAGACTGCTCTATTGTCACAATAATCTTCTGCACTTGTCAGCTCTGGTAGGCATTAGCTCATTAGCGCGGGGACACGCCGCTGTGCGTCACCAAGCGCTCTATAAAACCCCCTAAATAGAAATAGAAATAGGTGTTGTAAACCGGTGGGGGGGACCATCAGCGTCCTGTCGGCGTATCGGTGAGCGGTAAAGAGACCACTCCCCTGCTGTCGCCCCTTTTAGGGCACGGGAGCTGGAGCGGACTGGATTGGAGCAAACCTGGAAGTGTTAAACCACTTCCGGGACACCACCCAGGGCCAAATATCGCATAATGGTGGTGGCGTAAAATGCAGCTGACCCCAAACGCTATGGGCTGTCCATGGCACAACCACCATAGGCGTGGCACCCTCTTTTGGGTGCACCTTGTCATTCATGTCTTTTCCGTGGATAGGGCCAGAGTAATATACATTTTATTAACCTCATGCATGCTCGTGACGGAACCGTTCCGTCACGAGCCTCGGGTGGGCTGTGCTGGTGACGGAGCGGCCCGGCCGCCATGCCTGCACGGTGCTGATTACGCGCCTGCGCGGTGCATTCTATTGAGTGGGCGTGGCCGTGACGGAACCGCTCCGTCACAAGCACAGCTCACCCGAGGCTCGTGACGGAGCGGTTCCGTCACGAGCATGCGAGCGCCGCGCGGCCCCTCTCCCCCTAGCGCTGCGGCGGAATTGCCGCCGCAGTGAAGGGGTTAAGTTACTTTTCTCATCTCCTCCATGTCTTATCGTTTTTTATCACTGTGGCTAACTTCTTTGTGTGGTTTGAACTAAATGGAAACACGTATAGAGAATAAAGCAAAGTAACAGCCATCTAGTTGGTGGATGTAATGTCATATCATGTAATTGAGTCGTTAGAATATTGAATTATTCTTTTATTTTCCTCCCTCAATATTGCATGATTACAGTCCACTTATTGATATGCATATACCGAAAAATAAGTGTACATTGTGTGCCCTATACACACGTTTACTATTATTTATCCCACCGCCACCAGTTTGGAGAAATTCGGAGTAGGAAATCCCACTCAAGGGGTGGGAAGTAAGTGTTGTGGTTAACGGCATATTTTACTCTGGCCGTTTGGAAACACGCACAAAGATACATGCTTAGATCTGACCTCTTCACACTACTGAAAAGGTCAGAGATTTGCTCATATTCCAGGACAGGAAGGGAAATAGAATACCCCCTAAATTTGGTAGGGATATATGAAAAAGACTGTTCCCACTATGAAATATGTTTTGCCCACTGACAAAAATGGGGGATTTATGTTGGAGCCTCCATGTCCTCCTGTGCGAAATTCTATGCTATGTAGATTTCTGAATGGGGGGGAGTACATGGCCATGGCATTTCCAATAGTACCAGTAGAAATGTGCACACGTTGCAGTTCTCCAGACATACTACTCGGAATGTTTGCAAACAGGAAAAAACAATATAAATGCTATCAGATGGAGATGTAAATCTCTACCAATAATTTTGTGCACAAGATCCTATATAGATAAGATTGTAGGTACAGCAGCTTTGATCTGTGTTTGAACATAACTTTCTCAGGTCTTTGCCCTTTATTAGGGCTCGCTGCGAAAAGCGCGCGAAAGCGCGCTCTCACAGAGAGAACTATAGCTGTCGGCTCAGCCGACAACCAGTGGAATGTGGATACAAGACCTGGCCGCGCGCAGTGGTGTCCCATAGGATAAGGTTGGGCGCGTGCGCTTTTGCATGGCAGACGAAGCCGGATCGTGACGTGTGCCTCGTGGAATGCAGGGGGAGTCTGCAGAGGGGCGCGCGGCGCTGATAAACAGGCAGCGTTGGCTAAAGGTGGAGTTCTGTCTCAGCCGCTAACCTGCTTCAGGCTCCTGTCAGCAGGATGTTAGCAGCATGCACCCGGGTTACCATAGTTGCTGGTGTAGTGGCCCCTCTAATGTAGTTTTCCTGAGTGATTGCATGAAGCAGACATTATTATAAGTTATTATTATTCTCTGCTGCCCCTTGTTGAGCCGTTACACACTGAACAAAACACGGGGGATGTGTTTGTGTAAACATCAGTGGAACTGCTAACAACTTGTAGCCGTTTCTTCACAGAAAATGTTGAGATTGTATGTTATGTGGATCGCACGTGCGCGGAGGCTCTGGTCTAAACTTGGTGACTTTGTTTTTCCATGTGCAAATATGTGCTATCGGATCAATGGCGTCATAGAGAAATAGCTAAAATTAGCCGCCATTATGCGCGGCGGCCGGCTCTCCGCGGCGTGGAGATGATATTTGAGTAAGTGGCCATCGTTCAGCTAATGCCTGCCTCGTGCTCGTGCACGAGGGGCTGTGGCTTTAAGTAATCACTGGCTGCCTGTGCCAGCAGAAGCAGAGGCTGCAGTGCCTGCCTCTGAGGGAGGGAGGGGAGGGCTCGCCCTACAAGGAGTACGGTAACCTGCAGCGCTAGCGTGGATGAGATGGGGCTCCCAGAGGCGCTCATGTGAATGTGGCCAGAGCCAGCCCGGGCACCGGCGCTGCCGCCACCTGTGCGCCGCGGGGGTCACACAGAGGGCAGTCGAGCCTGAAAATGGGCTGCTCCAGCAGCAAGATGTGCCTAAAGTCCCCGTGTGCAGCGACCAAGGTAACGAGGGAGAGTCTGGAGTCCGGCCACTTGCTGCAGTTAGGTGCATGGTTCACATCTGGCAGCTCCTGGCTCCGTAGTCTGCCACTTCGCGCACGCTGCAATGTTGTGGGATCAGTGCATAGCCCCGGCATCGGGAAGGATCTAGTGTGGGATACTGCACCGAAGCGTGCCTGGCTCCTACTCAGACGTGTGCTCTGCTGACTGGACGCGTGGACAACCTTTAGCTGCGGACTTGCACGTGTCTTACTTGTGGCGTATGCTTGTGTTCTGCGTGTGACAGTTAGCAGGTCAGAGAGGTGGCAAACGTGCCGGTCTCTCTTGCTAGGATGAAGGCAACAAATGGGTTACATAGGGCCGAGCACTGGCTACAGGGGTCCGGGGGACTCCACCACAGCGGGGCTGCTGCCTTTATACTCCCTGTATCCCCGGCATAGGTGCACGTTTAGGTTAACCTGTGGAGAGGTTAATGTTTCTTGTCGGATCTTGAGCAAACATCGCATGTTGCTGGCACCTGTATAGCGCCAAAATGTGGGGCGTAGTAAGGGTTGCATCGACCCTCTCATGCAAGGAAATAAACTACCCCCTTGCCACTGTGTAGTAATAAAGTGCAGCCATACTTTTGGTCCCGAGGACCCCTCACATCCCTTGGCCCCCGTGCATTATTGATAGGCACGTCCCTGACGTACAGCGCCTAGACCGTCCTTGGTGCGGCCTTGTATAGACGTGTGTATTGTGTTTTTATACGTATATAAATTGGCGTGTGTATGTCTGTGAAAATTGGTCATACATTCACACAAATGTGTGGGAGCTACACACACATGTGGGTATTTACAATATTAACAGCATCTCTCAGCACAACCACAGCATCACTCAGCACCACCACAGCATCCCTCAGCCCTGCCACAGCACCACTCAGCCCCACCACAGCACCACTCAGCACCACCACAGCATCACTCAGTGCCACCACAGCACCACTCAGCACCACCACAGCAGCACTCAGGGGCACCACAACATCACTATGCTCTACCACAGCATCACCGAACACCACAGCATCACTCGTTGCCACCACAACAACACTCAGTGCCACCACAGCATCAATCTGTACAACCATTCAACAACAACTGGTTCAAATATGTTCTCTCAATGTTTAAGCTTTATTACAAATGTCAAAAAAATATGTTGATATTTCACTTCTGTTCTTGTATTTTCGTCACAATAAAATACACTGTACATGATCTTCACAAAAGTTATTTACAAAAGTTTAAGCTATTGCTATTATAAGTTACAATAACTTTTAAGTATTAATTATTTAAAAAAAATAAAAGCCATTGTTATTTGTAATATCAATACATCAAAGTCACGTAAATACAACACATATTGCATTACAAATGCTATAGGTGTCACATTTGCGAAAGTTAAAACTATTGGCATTGTAAATGACAAAGCTATTAATTTTGCTATTTTCAAAACCAACACATAAATAAAAAAATTGTCACTTACAATACCAATAGCTCTAACTTTCCTAATGCGAGACCTATTGCATTGCAAATGCTTGTGTTATTTCCTTCCATCCATGTTAATCTACCACTGTGGGACTCTTGCCAGTCACAAGGCACACACGATGCATACTAGCCAGGGTATGGGAGAAACTCTCTTCTTAATTAATCTATTAATTGCAATGTCCACAATAATCCCACAAATATTAAAGGTTTATCTGGAATTTAATGAAAGGTATAGGTTGTTTTTTGGATAATATATTAAATTCTAATTTTAAAATAGTCAGACTCCAGACAGTGTGCCACAGAAATAAGGCAACCTTGTAACTCCTAAGGAGCCTGGGCATTTACAAATCAATAGAACTGTTGATTCAAAGGGGAAGCAGCAAAATACTCATTTAAAAAAGAAAAATTAGAGAAAGAAATCTCACGAAGAGTTCAATATTTTACAAAAAACTCTAAGAATGTATGTAATAAACTGTACATATTATGCTCATAGTAAGGAGGTCAGAAGTCACAATTATTTAATACAACAAATCCAATAGACATATTACATTTTCAAAAATTCAAAAGACAATATATTACTCCATAAATAAAAAAACATATTCTACTGAACATTAAATCACTTTATGTGACTTTACATGTTCTAAAATAGGAAAGTCCCAAAAGTAGGCATTTTGGTCCCCATGTAATTTCTTTTTAAGACCATAATCAGGACAAAATAGTGAACTCTGAATAAATGAAACCATTAGAATAATCAGAAAAATCAATAATTGATCCTCCCTTCGAAATCACCAATGGTAGATAAGTTTATTCTACAGATTTTACCTCTATGAATGCATGCAACCACAGAGCAGTTTTAGTCTATATAGGGCTCTTTAGTAGGGTGTAACCAGAGTCCTGTGGTACAGTGAATTGGAACCCAGATCTGTGCATAAGCTTGTGATTAGGGCAGCGCACTGAGGAGAAAAAGTGATGCGTGGAATGCTTGAATCAATCTTAGCCACGGGAGATGACTAGGGGTTGAATCCCAGTTCATTTTCTTTCACCATACCACCTCAGACTGGAATAAGTCCTATGCAAATCAGACTTGGCCCTGCTCCAAAAGGAATAGTATGCCTAGATGTGGGCTTTGTACTCACTATGGTAATGGAATCAAGCTGCACACTTCTGAAGAGCAGTGATTAATTTGAGTAGGTGGTTACCGGTGGGGCCACCGGCTCTCATTTTTACAACAGTCACTTATTTTATCTGATTGGACATTTCCTGAGAAACAGAGAGAAAAGCACACAAAGTGGGAAGGAGGAGGAAGTGTAATTTGGAAAAACATCACAAAGGAAGAAAGCAGGAACCTACAAGAAAGGGATAAAGGCGAAGGGGTGTCTGGTAATGAAATAAAGCGGCATGAGGTGGATTGAAGACTATGCAGCCTCGGTATTTGGTGCTCCAACATAGAATACTGATAGACGAGGGCTTCTGAGTAGAGATTTCAGCACCAGCAAATTACACACTGCTGAAGAGGTGCAAATACACCAAAGCAGGACCGGGTTGCTTGTGTTCTGGTTCAGAATGGACCTTATCTGGCATTTCAGGCTGACAATGACTACTGTCGCAAGACCAAGGTTTATTGGGCTATAACTGGGTCATATCTGAGGTGGTTTTTTGCGTCAAAAACAAATAACTTGGATCCACGCCCAAGTAATTTCCAGCACTTGAAATTTTCTCAAACATCCCACCCATCACCTTTTTATTTTCTGACTACATTTCATGTCATTTTTAACAAACATTCCAAAAGTATCCAGGTAGAAGCATTTTCCATACCTACTTACACACACACACACATTTCTGTTTCACTTCATGGGTCTCGTTACCCTGTGGTGCAGAAGCAGACCCCAAGCAGTCAGACATTAGAAGCAATTAAGCAATCTGCATGGAAGTCATTTGATCTTCAACCCTGTTTCTCCTTAACAAGTTCGGATTATTCAGAGCTCGGGAAGGACCGTTGATTGCTTTTAGCATATTACAACAGATTGGCCACCCCTCGGCCTTCACTGTCTGCTTGCTCTGTGTGAATCCAACAGTGCTTTATATGCAGAAATCATCTCTCCTAATGCCAGTCTGTGAAGGCCTTTGGACCCGCCTCCAGTCCTTGACAAGGAAGCCAATGACAGCCTACAAATATTTGGAACTAGTGGATGAGCTTTGACTCACTGATGCAAACAGTTACAGAACAAAATGTTATGTCTTTATGAGGAGTTTCATCTTTGACTGTGCTGCTTTAAATTGCAATGTCAATGGGACAAGTTTAAAGAAAAAAGGTTTGGAAAGCATTTTTCTCAGAAAACTGATTCGATGGGCTTGCGGCTGGCAGGTTTATTTAGGTTCCAGAAATAATATGTGAAATTGTGGTACTACAATCTTCATAAACATGAGCTCCTTTGAAAACTGGGACTGTGACCCTATTTTGCTCATGAAATTAACACGACCTACAAGCAGTTTTTAGACAGTAGAGACAACCTTCCCCAGTCACAACGTGTCAGCACTAGAGAAAAAAATAATAATAATACCAACGTCACACACTCATGTTTGCTAGTGCAGTGCACTCTGTGGTTCTGGAGGCCAGTGGCGACTCCTCCGCTATGGCGGAGGAGCGTCGCCCCTCTGCTCAAAAGGAAAAAAATACATTGATAATAACATATCATTATTATTATTTAAAATTTGATTTTTTTAAGTGCATCATTACCAGTAATATTTACTGCTTATGTGTAATTTATTTGTAGAAGTATTTTTTTTTCTTTTAACAATTCTTTATTAGAGTCACATTCAACATATCTGTCATGTATAGTATGCATGTTATAAATGAATAAAGCTACTATTTTAAAAAAAAAATCCCGAAGGCCAAATGGTTATTGGTCAAACTTGATACTGCATAAGAAGATTAGGGATGACCTCCCTGTCTCACTTACTTTATTAAAGAAATAGTTAGGAGACATCTGATTGAGGAAATCAATTTTCAGCATGGGACATAGGACTGAATCAGTTCATTATCAAGTTTGGGACAAAGACCATAGATCGCCTTGCAACAAATCATAAAAACTTTCCATGTAAATGTTTTTTAAATTGGTAGCCAATATAATCGGTCAAGATACCAAGAGATTGATTTGCTGGTTCAGCAAATATATTGGAACTATGTTTCAAATAATCTGCGTTTTGTACATTGTTCTTTGGAAGGGCATGCTGGCCTATATGACTATACATTTACGTTCAGGACTTATGGGCCAATTAGGATGGCAGTCAAACTTTCGTTGAAATGCCTTCCTTTCATAAATGGGACTGCTTGGCTACAATGTGAGGTCCTGCCGGGCTGCCGCACACATCGTAGTACAAAATATGGACATAACACATATCCCTGCACCAGGTGGCAGGCACCAAGCGGTGCCTGCCACCTGATGCAGGGATATGAAGGGGGGCACCTTTGGCACCCCCCAAAACCCAAAGGTGAGGTCCATGGGGGGGCCTGCTATGGTCCCCCAATGTTTCTTTTCCACCTGCCTTTTCATGGCGGGTTCACTGCCATGAAAGGGCCGGTGGAAGGGAACATCGTAATACCTATGACAGTGCCTGGCAGGCACCGCCACCATTGTAGGTATTGCTGCTCCTCTGATGGACTGCCACCCATTCGCCCGCCATCCTAATGTGGTGGACGGAAAACCCAATTACGATTGCAGTGGGACCACCACTGATGTGCTGTTGTTGGCGGTCCCACCACCATAATCAGGCCCTAAGTTGAGCAATTACCTTTCACATTTTCCTTAAACAAAGGAAGCAAGTATGTACTCATTTTATAATTTGTGCTGTACAGTTCAGTTTGTTGTCAATGAAAACCCAATGTTACGGACCGTGTTACGAACAGGTGGACATATTCCTGGGGCTAATGGCCACCACAAGGTCATCCACACTGATGAAGGGCCTCCCATCATCAACACCTACGTCTTATTGGAGTTTAGCTTTTAAAAGTTGTCCCTCCTCCAATTAGCTACTAATGTCATATAATTATTAAATACAGATTTTACATGATGTAGCTCATCATCCATTAAGATAACAATCTGTGTAGGATTCAGATACGCCATTTCATCTACGCCATATGATTTCATTAGTTGGACCAAACAGCAATATATATATTTAACATGCGAGGCAGGAGATGACCCCTGCTGAACCCCACATCCCAGTAAGTCTCTGTGGACATAAAGAGAAGTAAGGAGACTGCTTAAGAGTGGTTACACTGAAAGGACTTCATCCGCTGTAAAGCTTGGCTATTTCTGCCAATGTCTGTTAGTCAAGGAAGAGTAAAGGGTGACATACTGTGCCAAAAGCAGTGGATAGATCCAGTAGGAAAAGTGATGCTTTCCTCCTCTATACTGTATTATCTGCAGCTTAAGCATCATCACAAAAAGAGCTACCTCCATTCCATGGTGAGATCTAAATCCAGCCTGAAAATTATCTAGCCTCATGTTATGCTTAATAAAATGGATAGTTGAAGATTAACACTCTTCTCTGGAAATCTCAACATAAAAGGCAGTAATGAGATAGGTCAAAAGTTGTTATTAATTGTTGTGTCTGTGGAAGGTCTGTACCATAATTCTCTTACAATATTTTTTTTTCCAGCCTGAGGAAAATTTTCCAGTCAGAAAGGAATGACTGATGAAGTCAGTCAGGAAAGGGAAATCATTCTCATCGCTAGATAAAATATGTTGTTAGGGCACGGAGCTAAAGGCTATCCTGATTGTACTTTCATAGCTATGTTGCATGCTTCATCTATTGGGACCAAGGTGAACTGTGAGAGACACTGAGTATCGTTACTTACGTCAGTGTTATGAGATTTCATACTTAAATCCTCCTGCATGTCGAAAGAAGTTGGAAAGCACTTAAAAATGACTGACCTTGTTGGAGGAATGGGTGACGATAGTAACATATAACCATGGATGCCAATTCCCCAAAATGCCAGAGGTAGCGGAAGTGACATCGTCCAGATGGTCAGCCACTGATGGCATCACAGGAAGGGACATCACATGACCTTTTGACCCTGATGATGTTAGAGAAAGCTTTGTCACATGACATATTGCATAATGGCATTGAGGTAATGACTTCTGAAACTACCAGCAATAAATCATGATATGCTATGAGTGCAGCCATTATGTGCCGGGAGTGCTGCCTTGATACGTCTGGTTTGTAGCAGTTATGTACCCACATAAAGCCAGCATGGACACATCCTCATATGCATATGCACAGGCCCACATGGAAGTATGGCAGTGCAACGCGATCATTTTGATCGCTGTACTTGACAATGCAGTTTTCACAATGCAAGTCGTTACAACGACTTGCGTTGGAGGGCGCTGGATTGTGGAATAATTTAATTTTATATTCTAACTCCAGCCCACGTAACAGTAGGGAAGGTGTTGGAATAGAAAATCAAACTATTCCTTAAGCAAGAGTGCCATCCAGCGCAAGTCGTAGTAATGACTTGCATTGTAATGGCAGCATCGTAAAGGACACGCGGTGTAATCACCGCGTTGTAAAGGATATTTCCCGGCCCACATACCAAGACACAGCTAAATATGCCCAGGCAAGTGGCAAACACATCACCCAGTGCCCAGACGCAGCCTTTGGATCGTCCACAGAACCTCACATGAAAGACTCAACCATTATTTCAAGCCTCTGGCACACACCAAAACACAGATTTACAAATAATTCACACAGTGCAGTGTCAGTGAATCAACTACAGTTGCCGTGCTGTGTTGCATGAAAAAGAGAGAGCAGAACAGTGCCATGTCTATTATGATATGGAGGTATTTTCCTGTCTCCTTGCACTGGTGCACTTTAGACTGTCATTCACCAATGACCACCCACTTGCACCATAATGTAAATGTGTATGTTGTCTGTAGGAAACAGTATTTGTTGTTGAAGGGGGGCCTTCAATTATACAACTATCCATTAACACTTCCCGTGCTTTGTTTTTGTGCTGTATAATAGAGCACACATGCATAATGTATAAACAAGGATAAATTAAAACATTTCCTCTTGTTATGCCTGCCTCAAGATATTGATGCAAATCCCTGTCTCTGAATGTTTGCAGATAGGTATTTGCATTGCAAAAACATGGATGGTTGCATAAAAACATCCATGGACCACTCATTAAACAACCCATTGTGGTAAAGTAACATCAAGCAGTGTGAAGTGTACGTTTGTGTTACTTTGGACAACTATGCAGCATAAATTCTGATTTGCATTGGATGCTAAATCCCACCATAATTAATTGCATCGGATTTTCCAGTGCAATGTTTTAGTAAATTTGGGTCCAAATATGTATCTCATGGGTAGCAGCAGAAAAGAGGCAGTCATCCAAATGGTTGACATCCAGGTGACCCATAAGTTTAGGTTTTTTCTCTTCTCTCCTGGAGGGAGAAGTCTTGAAAAGGCACATGCAAAGTTCAGCAGTTGCTGTTAGCAACTCTGAAATTAAATGAGGCTTTTGTATTAAGCCTTCAGGAAAGTAACATTTTAGTGCCTGCACACACTTTAGAATGTTAACTATTTGCAAAATAAAAACATACTGAAGTGGGAAACAAACTCTAATGAATTGCAAATTCCCAGTTCTGCTGGAACAACAGAAAGTAAACAGGGCTCAACAAGCTCTTTTTCCTTCAATCAATCAATCAATCAGGCATTTGTTAAGTGCGACTACTCACCCGTAAGGTTCTCAAGGCATGGGGGGGGGGGGGTTAGCAGGCTCCAGTCCATCATTGGGGGAGTCTGTCGAAGATCCAGGTTTTTGAGGTTTCCTATGAAGATGGGGAGCGATGTTGTCTGTCTGAGGTGGAGCAGCAGGGCGTTCCAGGCTCAGGCCGCGAGGAAGGAAAGGAGCGGCCTCCCGATCTGGTCTTTCTGGTGCGGGGGACCACAGCGTAGGTGAGCTGGGAAGAACGTAGGGTCCTCTGGGGTGCGTGGAATTTGAGTTGGCTGTTCAGATATGCTGTTCTGGTGTCGTGGAGGGCCTGGTGGGCGTGGGTGAGCATGTTGAAGGTGACTCTAAGTTCGATGGGGAGCCGGCAGAGTGTGGGCAGGTGCTGGGAGATGTGGCAGTGTCTTGGCAGGCCGGGGACTCTGCAGGTGGTAGGTGTAGGGATCAGAGAGGAAAGGGGAGTCTGCCCTGCTGCGTTCTGCCAGAGAGGAAGGAGCAGATCTAGTTGAGAGCCTTGTCTTGGATCCCTGTGTCATGGAGTCTGTGTATTAGGGTGCGGTGAGAGAATGTGTCGAACGCCGCTGAGAGGTTGAGGAGGATGAGGGCTGCTGTTTCTCCTTTGTCCAGTAGGGTGCGGATGTCGTCTGTAGCAGCAAGGAGGGCGGTTTCCGTACTGTGTTTTTTTCTGATGACGGATTGGGAGGAGTCGAGGATGTTGCGCCTTTCGATGAATGTGGTGAGTTGGTTGTTAATGGCTTTCTCAATGACTTTTGCTGGGAACGGGAGCAGGGAGATGGGTCTGTCGTTTTTGAGGGTCGGTGGGGTCCTTCCTTCTGTTCCTGACACTGCCTTTCTGACCTCTGAAGCTGGTTCCCAAAGGCAGTGCCAGGGGTCGCAAGGAGCAAACAAGGGGTCGCAGCTGTGATGTTCATTTATATAACTCTGCTCTATGATCTGTGTCATTACCGGAGCAAGCTAGGTGTGTTAGTTGATTTGCAATCGTAAAAGCTTTCCTCGATATATTGCTATTTGTTTGTATAGTGTCTAGAAAAAAAGTGGCTTTTGTTTTTTCAATTAGCCTTTTATACACATTTAAGGCTTCAATATAATTTGTGACATTCCTGCCTCATGAACGGCATTCCACCGCAGTAATTTCCCACCCATACAAAGATTCCCCAACCGGAATCCAGGAGGCTTACCTTGAGCAAAAGAGCATTGACGCCTCAGAGCGCAAGAAACACCATGGGTGGGCCCCTTTCCAAAGCACTCCTCCCATTGTTGGGGAGGGATCTAGCAGAGACCCCTCTGAGAGAGTCCACAGCGACAAGGGAGTCTCACACAGCGGAGGCCTTGGTTTTTATCCCATTACCTCTGGGAGCACAGCACCGTACACCGTGACCGGTGCGCCTGATGGAACCTTTGGACTATGCCCCCCCAGGCGGAAACTATAACCTTTCTGTATGTTCTGCGGTGAACGAGCAACCTTTGACTGATGACACGTCGAGTTGTCCCGCGCAGCTATGGAGGAGTTTGGCTCTGGTTCACCCCTCGGCCATCACCTACCCAGCCAGACGTCGGACACTGTTTTTCCTCGTCTCCCCGTTGTGCCTCCTACACCCTCCCCCTCCTCTTCCCTCCATTATTCTCCATCTGCCTCCCCTATTCCTTCCCTCTCTCCCCTAATACTTCTCTCCCCTTGCCTCATGTTTATGCTATGCTTTTGTTCTCATGTAATTCCTGTAACTACGCTCCAGTAACTGATGTAACTTTGTAACCATGTTCTGAAACAATGTTTCTTCCTCATGTAAAGCACTCTGATACCTCTGGGTCTATCGAGCGCTATATAAAACCCAATAAATAAAATAAATCTTCTTTTGTCTTGTCAGTGATAATTGGTGACATTCCTTATCACGCGCCATACATTTTCATTTTCTGAATCTTAAGGAATCATTATACCAAGCTGCTGAGGGTCCTGCAACTTTTTATAGGAGCAATAGAGTTTATAGCCTTTTCCAACCAATAATTTGTATTTTTATCACTAAATGTACATCTTTATGAGTGTCAGGTCTGGGTATTTCATTTAAGCTGCATCTAAGATTTTGCTCAGTGAGTTTTAGTTAATTCTTGATATGTAACATTTTGAAACTGATTTTTAAGCTGATGGTCTGTATCATAATACATGCCTTAACTCGAATCAAATAATGATCTATCCAAGTTAATAGGATCACATTTGTAATATGTTAAAAAGGTATAATCTGTAAAAAATTAGGTCAAGAGAATGTCCTGCATTATGTGTAAGTTGTTGTACCAGTTGTCTCAAACCGAAAAGCATTAACAAATCTAAAAGTTCAGCAGTTTCTATTAAATCTGTAATATTGATTTAACCATTAAAATCACCCAAACCAATATATTGGCATCCGTGCATTAGTAGGAGTTAATGAAGCTACCACTTGACTACATTAAAGGATACATTCTTTGTCTGACATTCAAGCGCTCAATAAGAAGGAAGGTCACTAGAGTGCTAGCATCTAGTTCTCAAAATGGACGTCCAAAAACATGCCTTCTTAGTACCCCTTTTTTTGGTGGAGAGTGGCGAGTTGCTTTCGTCACCCTCAACATCCTTATCCTTAGGTTCCCTTATACTGAATTCTTCCAGTTAGCAACCTAGTAAGAGTACCAAGGGCCCTAATGCAAGAAACAAGAATGGGCCTCTTTGCCACTGGTTGGGTAGTAAAAGACAACAATAATTAGCGTACTTGAAAGCCGTCAGGCTCCTTTGCCCCGGTGCTACTACACCTGCTTCAAGATTGATAACTACACCTTTTGTCTTCAATTAATATCGTTCTTTTAATCCAGTAAATGATTACAGTGTGAGACAAAGATGCCTGTAGGGTGTGCATGAACATTATTGTTGAATTAATGATCCTATTTTAACAGTTTCCATTTTTTCCGAAAAAAATGATTTTAATTTTGAAAGTTAACTCTATGTTTTTCTAGTTCATGAATACATAAATGCATTTTCAAAGTGAATAGATGAAATAATGGATGTGCTTATACATCATAATGTATTCATTTCAAAAGTTGCCTCAAGTCATCTGGAGTTCACTCATAAAAGAGGATATATGCAGGGGGTTTAAATAATGAAAGGGTTACTCATTTCTTTAAACCAAAGAGCTGCTATACATGTCAAAGAAAATTCATTGTAGGCACTAAAATATTAATTGATAAGCATAATATGAATATCATGAATAAATGAACATGGTGAAACTGCATACACATATGTGTTAGAATGTGGGAGATCCGATAAGCAGTTGAAGAAATGGAAACTGGGCATTGTTGTGTTAAAGGCATGTTACTAAATTGTCTAAACCATTTAGCTGCTTGCCTTTACAGTGAAGTATACAAAAATGCGATGGGTGGAATGCTTGAAGTGTCAACCACTGGTATTACTCAGGACTCCAAGCCCATTGTTCTTTTGCACACCATGCCACCTCACTTTGGGCCAAGCTATATGGATATCAGTCTTGTCACTGCTCCAATAGGAAGACTCGAGCCCAAACTGCCGTGCCAGGTCCACCCTGAACCAGAACACAAGCAACCCAAGCCCAGTTTCTCAATGATTAGGGCTCTTCAGTCAGGTGTAGTTTGGTTCCTGTGACACAGTGAGCATGTGCCCCATGGAAATACAATTAGCCACATAGGGCATTGCTCTTAAGTATACAGGAAAGTGATTGATGGAATGCGTGAATTAATTTCAGTCCATTGTTCTTTGTACACCATGCCATTTCAGTTTGGCATATGACTTGGTACATGGCTGGGTTCAAAATGAGGTGCGATGATGTGCATAATAAGGATGAACTGGAATGCATCCCCATATAATTACCAATGTCTGAGATTAATTCAAGCATTCCAACCATTACTTTTTTTTTATATACTTCAGTATCTTTAAAGTGAGCATCAGATACACCAGAAAGGTTAGTGTCCTCTACTCTGTTGACATTTCCCATTGGATATCATTTATAAAGATTTTAAATAACATTATCATTAATGTACCAATAACCTGTTCATCTAATCAAAAGTGTTTTGTGATGGTGATGCAGGATAAGACTAATCCTTGTTTGAAGAAGTATCTAGTGACATCTTCCAGTTATCCCTAAAGAATAATATTATTAATATTGAATCTAGCCTGCTTTGCATGGCACAGAATGCCCTCTTTACTTGTTTCAAAGATTTCTGATGAAATCAGACAGTGTTCAAGGAATATTCCCACAGGGATATCAAAGGCAATAAATCTTACCTTTAGATTGCCAAATGCAGACCAATGAATTATAAGCAAAATGTCCAGTACCAAGTGCTGTGTTTGGTTATATTTATCCACAAATTATTAGTCCAGAAGAAGGCCAGAATGACTACTTCTTTGGCGGAAACACAAACATTGTTTTAAACTTCTATGTTAGAGCATTTTCAGTTCTACATCGATTACCAACATATGGATTAGGCCGTCACATTTAACAAACTTTTCAATCTCATCAAAGTATTTTATTCATTTGCTTGTATGTTTAAATATTAAATGTTGCTCTTGTTTACATACATGTTCGCGGCACCATGATCTTTCATGAATGAACCCAAGACAGACACTAATTGTGCAAGAAATTATTAGGAGTCTGCCACTTCAGAAGGTCATTTTTCAAAGCTTGGCAAATTTTAGGAACTTCACGAATTAGTTCAAGTTTTACAAAAAATACAAGTAAATAAACACATAAGAAGAATATGTGGAAATATTTGCGTCTCAAATGTTTTGTTTGTGGGAAACGTGCCTACATACAAAATTTCCAAGAAAGTACACGTTGTGTATTTCACATGTCTGCTGATGTGATTAAGATTCCGCCCAGCTCTAATAATTTCCATTGTGGGCTTGGGTGACTAAAAAATGAGGAGGGAAATGGGCTGCATTAATAATACATCACTATTAATCCAGCTACAATAAGAAGTATCTTTGATTCAATTTCTGCTATAGACTTTGAATTGTACTGTACTCTCCCTACTGCTACCTTGCTCTGCCAAACCGCATCTTTCAGTGCCGGTTAACACAGATGTCACACAGGGAAGCAGGACGATGATGTGGTGTAAATGGTTCCGTTTTCAGTACCAGGCAAGAAGCTAGCTCTTTCGCCAGGTCATACCAAGGAACCATCAATAGGCAGATGAGATTTCTGCGCCACCAACACTGTCTCCATTTAGCACAGCCTTTGGACACATCACATTTTAGGGACATAGGGGCACATGTAGGTAATTTTCATTTTGCGATTCTAAAATTGCGATTTTTAGGGAATCGCAATTAGAGAATCGCAAAATGAAATGTAGGTAGGATTAGCAAATTTTATTGCGAATCGCACTTATTCCTTATTTGCGAATCGCGATTCGCAAATAAGGAAATACCTTCTCATTCATTCCTATGCGGTAGAAGGCCCATAGGAATGAGTGGGAAGACATTCTCAATTTGCGATTCTCAATTAGAGAATCGCAAATTGAGAAATTGATTCTCAATTAGAGAATCGCAAATTGAGAATGCAATTTCAGGGTTGTAAGGGTGTCAATAGGAAGCCCTTTTGCACCCCTGAAATTGACATGTGTGCACATGTGACCCACATATATGCCCTAAGGGCATGTATGTGACCCACATGGCACTTTGAAAAATGCCAAAAAGTGCATTTTTCAAAGAATTCACAAAATACCACCAACCTGAAGTTGGTGGTATTTTGCGAATCCTTAAGCCAAAAGTCGCACACCTTGGGTGCTTCCTACATTGCATTTAAGGATGCAATAGCAAAATAAGGAATTTTGCGATTCCTTATTTTGTATGTGGGTTTTTGTGTGCTACATAGCACACTGCGCTAATTGCGATCGCAAATGCGAATTTCAGCATTTGCGAGCGCAATTAAGCTTCCTACATATGGCCCAAAGGCTGTTGTAGTTCGCTCTTTAGTTAGAGATGAAGACAGATTAGGATGCCTGATAGCTCTCTATCCTCATAGAGAAGTTGTCAGTAGTTTGCACACCTTAGGACTGTGAAATACCTGTGTGTATGTATGGGCACTTATAAAGTGGAAGTTTAGCTATAAAGCAGGGGTAGTGGTAGAGAGAAGCAGTGTTAATGAGGTGAGTTTACAAGTGCAAATGGCGTAAGTGCAAGATGTCACATTAATGCAGACGCTGTATTATTATTTGTTTTCCCCTATTTGTTCTTAGTTCAAATATCTGCATTGATGTTATAACATGAAAAACGTCAAGATGGAGACACCACAATTATTTTCACATCTGAAAATGCAAGCATTCGCTATTGAAATTTGAGTTGAGGCAACAAGACAACTATAAACAATATTCGAGTCATGGATGCATGAGTGGTAACTAAAATGGCAAATGCCTATACTACCTAAGGAAAATGAGAGTGTGAAGTCGAAACGAGAGAGCGAGAGAAACCAGGAGAAACAAGCATTGGCAAAGCCAAATAGGTTTGGTGTTAGCTACCAACCTTTTGGCGATTCTTCTTTTGTTTTGTCATGCTTTTTCCACAGCTTTATTGTTCAGGAAGCTGCCAGGTATTCAGCAACCTAAAAACCCAAAAAGGCAAAAATGTTTTTTGGTGTTCAAAAATGTGAAAGAAAAAATTAAGCCAGAAAGGAGGATAGAAAGAAAGAAAGGCAGTATAGAAAGAAAGGAAAGAAAAGGAAAGATAGAATGAAATAAATAAAGAAGAGAAGAAACAAAGGAAGAATAAAACACATTTTTAAAGTATCACAAGTGCTGCAAATCAAACATGACAAAGGCTGATTTTCTATCTGGGCAAAGTTTACTCAAGAACCATTGGTGAAGTTTAGTCCAGAATAAATGTGTCCTGAAGAATTGTGCATTTATGAATTCACATGTATAATATTGTAGCTTTTGGTTTGTGGACTGCATGCATATTAAAAAGAAAATAACTTAATACAGAACAAAATCAAATTGACGGAATCTGTTATGCTGTGAAATACCAACAGTCAGCTATGGAAAGGTCATTTTAAAAGGAGTATACAACAGCATTGGCAGGAGACAAGAACTGGTAAATGGTGGAATGTGGCCTGTGCTAACATCTGGTATAAAGATCTCTGCTTTTACCTCAGGCTCAAAACACAAAGGCATAATGTTAAAACAAAAACACTGGCACTTGAGGCCACTTCCTTGTGTGTGGGTGTGCTCATTCTGAAAGAGCAAAATGCAGTCCCTAAAAATGAAGTTAAGCAGTGGCTAAAGTAGTCTGACCCATTTACCCATGCTGTATGCTGGAGTGTGTGGAAGTAAAATGTGAAGGATAGAACAACAGACCAATGGGTGAAGATAGGTGGCTGAAAGCCCCTTGAAGTAAGTATATTATATGTGCAATTTTAGTAAAATCAAAAGGTGTTGGCTAACGCCAGACATAACAAGAAAGTAGAGACACTGATAGTCATGGCTAGGGACGGAGAGTAGATATTCCAAATATTATCTACTTCATGGTTAATTATGTGTAGTTGTAGTGGTGTTGTAAGGGAAAAATTAGTCTTCGGATAAAAAAGAATACATATTTTGATAAAGTAGTTTGTGTAGTGTAGAGTGTATTATCCTGTGTTAAGAAGGTTTTATGTTTGGTGACATTTGATGATAATTTCCTACGGCATCCCATAAAGGTCCAGGATACGACATTCTTAAATACTAAATAAAATACTATAAATTAATAAATACTGTTGCATCTGTGAATATAACTAGCTTTCGCCAATGTGTGCAACGAAAATATATCCACTTGCTTCTATTGGAATAGTATGCTGTTGACAGCTATCACCAATAATAAATGATTCAAAGGAAGTTCTTCAGATAATGCTAAATGTATGAGCCGCATCGAGGACCCAAGCAAATCAAAGAAGGATTACATGAGGCATGGATAGGGAGGATTTCTGAAATAATTTGCAACGCTTTGTTCAAAAGACATTAACATACTTACGTTCATGAACCTTCTTCTGAATGGCAGTGTCAGCCAGTGGAAAATGGTAGCTGACATATTTTGTGCATTATCTGAGTGGTCCAATAAGCCATATGAATGGGCAATTGAGACAATCATTTGGAATCTAAAAGGAGATTCCTTCACACACAGCAATTGATCATGCGTTGTTAAGTTTAAGTTAGATGTATCAAGTGATCTATTCCTAATGATGCCTTGATTAAGCTACTGATTAACCTATTGAATCTCATCATTAAATCTTTGGTAAACTTAACTATGCAAATGTCTATGGTGGTGGCAATCACAAAGGTAAAACACAAGGCTGAACCCCCTATTGTCCAATTATTCTTCCACAATGAGCTAAGTTTTGATTTAGCTAATGAATTTGGTAGTTCAACTATATTCTGTATTATAGTGATTTTGTCTGGTAGCTTTTGTGGTAAAGCATTGAGCAATAAGCTCTAATGGTGTCTCTATTGAGGTGTCTGACCATTGAGAGGTAGATTCAGAAACCGGTGAAATGGTTGCCAAATAAAAACCTGGTGATATTTGCAGACATCCAGAAAATGAATTGCCTTATAACTTTATAAAGAAGCAGGCCCATAACTGCAGCAGTAACATTTGCAGTAGGTAGTTGACAATTGACAAGATGGACCATTGGATTGCTTCAGCATTATCGCACCACATAGGTTACCTAGGATCCCCACAAAAAGGATATCTAGATATGTTATATTGCCCACCTGAGAGGTAACACATAACCTGTTCTCCATTTTCTTATTAAAGTGTATTTTGGTTGGCCAAATTTCCAATTTGTGTGTATTTAAAGGGTAGCATGAAACTGAAGAGAAGTTGAAAAGGAAGGGATGTTTCAGCATTAGAAATATATTATAATTTCATGCATGCATGGCTCTGCTTTACAAGATTTAGATCTTTCCAACTTATTTTCCCAATTTTATTAATATAGTAGATTAAGGGGAAACAATATTTGTTGACATTCTTCGAAATATGGACAATTGCATCCACATCAATATAAACATTTCCTTCTCGCTGGTATGCTACATTGATACATTTTTCCTACTTTGTACTTGATTAAATTTGAATCTATTTCCACAAACTATTATGTAATTATTCATGACACTGTTGCTAAACATTCACAGTACAAAACTTCAGTGAGTCTGTGCTTGTGTGCCTAAAATTAAATAATGTTTATTTTAAAGGCAGCAATCCAGAAGCTCCAGCAAAGTGAAAATCTGCAGTTTCACTGGGGCATATTCAGACAGAAACTCCCTGAAGATGATGAAGATATACAGTTTGGATATGTCTTGATTCATTCCCACCTTCTGAAGTAAATAGGATACTTTATCACAGTCATGTGGAATATTATTAATAGTGCATGGGCCAAGCACAGAGATAAAGGTTCAGAACAAATGTGACCATCGAGGGATGCATAGTGGGCAGATTTACAGATCTTTCAATGGACTTGTTGACGTGAGTTGCATGCCGTTACATCAATTTAGCCTATACCATCTGTGATTTATCTTTATGTTGGTCATACAAAAATCCTTTACATTTGATAAGGTGGAACTCCCTTGATAGTTATTCCTGTCACATTTTCAACTACTAAAGAATATAGTCTCCTTCAGTGACACAGGCAGCATTAAAACCAAATTTGGAAAGGGATATGTGCTTGCTATGCTGACTTATTGGACTAATATTTTATTGCACAAATCTTTGTTTGACGCTAGGATTAGAGGTTTGAATCCTAGCAGTTCCATTAGCCTTCCAGTAATTCAATTATGCTCTTTGCTGAGCAAAGTGCAACTGATTCATCTTCCTGAATCAATGCCATTTGGTAGATGATAGTGGTGAAAGATGGGACAGAAGTCTATGTTGTGGAGGGGGAAGGATACTCATTAGGTAAGCCCCAGTCTTATGTCTTTCAATGATCACACTTTTCAGTTTGATTGATGACAGCCAGGGGCAGAAACCTCACACATTCTTGTGCCTCTTTCTTGGGTGCCTCTGGCTGGTGACAACCTTGCCATGCGTAGCCTCACTCTACACAAATGTAGTGTCTGGAGAGCAGCCTTGGAAAGCCCACTTGATTGAGAACTGCCACACACCAGTTCTGAAAGCGCAGATAGTGGATACACATCTTCTGGTTATTCATACTGTATAAAAGATGATTCACTGGCTCTTTATTTTTCACAGTACTATTATATCGTCACAGTTTTGTTTGCCTGACAGTCAGTTTGTCATGGGTGATGGGACACTCCCTGAATCTCAACCTTGCTGTAAGAGCTTTCCCCTGCCCTGGAGTACCTAGAAGCTGGCCTGCCTGTTGCCATCCTGCTCTTCACAGAGCAAATTGTACGGGCAAAATGTTCAACTAAAGAACTATTTAAGACAGTAACCAAACTGACCGTCCCCTCTACCCCAAAAACTCAGAGTAGTCCAGAAGTTTGTGAAGAAATAGCCACCTTCTTTCTACAGAATGTGGAAGCCCTTTTTTCCTCATTCAGACTCTCCCAGACAGTAGAGACAGGTGAGCCAGCCACGTTGGCAATCAGCACAACTGAATCTCAGCCAATCGTAGAGAGATTTTCACCACTGATGAAGCAGTATACTATAAATCTCCTGGCTTCCATCAGATCGGGATCACCAAATGACCCCTGCCCAGTTTCCGTGATCAAACAAGTACCTGAACTCATCGGCGCAGCCCTCAACCCTTTATTCAACGCCATGTTTGAGTCTGAGCGGTTCCCCAAGAGAAGGAAAATTGCGTCCGTTCTTCTGCCGCTCAAAAAACACAATCTTGACCCTAAGGACCCCAATAATTACCGGTCAATCTCTTGTCTCCCCTTGCCGGCTAAAATAGTAACAAAAAACATGAATACTCAACTCAGCACGTTTCTCCAAGCAAATAACATATTAGATCCCACTCACTACGGATTCAGAGCAGAACATAGTACAGAGTCGGCCCTGATAAAATCCACAGAGGAAGTAAGAGAAGCTCTGGACCAATGCAGCACTAATTATGTTGGATCTCTCCGCAGCCTTCGATACGGTCCACCATGATGTTCTGATGAGCCATTTATCAGAATGCGGGGTACAAGGCAATGCTTGCAACCTCCTGAAATCCTTCTTTACAGGAAGAATTAAAACGGTGGACCTAGATAAAGCCCGAAACCTCTCTCCCTCCTGTGTTGGGTACCACAAGCCTCTTTCCTTAGTCCCACACTTTTTAATGTCTATGTAACACCTCTGGCTGCTTTAATCAGATCCGTTGGATTCCAGTTGACATCTTATGCCCGTAATTACAGCCTGTTTCTGTCCCACTGTGTCCCGCTGATTTTGGCCGCAGGAAGGAAGGGGTGCGGAGCTGGACTACTAGTCCCAGGCTCCCTGTGGCTCTTGCTGCCACCAACGACGCCAGCCTCTCGGGCCTGGAGGCGCACATAAATTCATCGCCGGGCTCCCGCAGCGCGGGAAGCCCGTAATTGCAGGCTGTTTCTGTCCCGCTGTGTCATGCTGATTTTGGCCGCGGGAAGGAAGAGGAGCGGAGCCGGACTACTAGTCCCAGGCTCCCTGTTGCTCTTGCCACCACCAACGACGTCAGCCTCTCGCGCCTGGAGGCACGCATAAATTAATCGCCGGGCTTTCCCGTCATCGACCGAAAGAGGCTGGGCTGGGCCACGGCTCTTGGCTGTTTGCCGTGACATTACTGTTTGATGGTACTGTGCTCCTGATTTCCACATATAAATTGATAAAGGGAACTGTCTGCACTTATACTTGTGCCGGTCGAACTGAAAAGTAAGACCACTGACTGACCATCTGTGCACTTGTAATATTGTGGGAATCTGTGAAATATTGACAGTTTCTATTGTATGAAGTGTGTGAAACTGGGTCTAGGATTAAGTTTTGTAGTAGTAAACAAGGGTATATAATTAATTCTACTAACTTAACGTGTAATTGGGCCAGTATGGGGAAGAGAAAAACATCAACCATACCACAAAAAAAGAAACAGAGTAAAATGGGGGAAGGTCCTTGCCTATCTTTATTAAATTACTTGACAGGTGCAATGGGCGCAATAGAAAAGCAAATCTTAACTGTAGAAGAGGCCATGAACCCAGACCGGAATAATACTGCATAGGGTCCCATTGTATCGGTAAATGATAATGTTAAAGTGATAACTGATCCCCAGGTGGGAAGGCGTAGTGGACTAGATTAAAGAAATGGTTGTGTTGTGAATATCTCAGATCTTGTCATAAATAGTGATTCTGAGAGTAATCCCCAACCTCCTTCTAAGCGACCCAGACATCCAGATAATCCACCAAAGCAGAAGAGAGAAACCAGCTTAAAGGGTCCGGTAACATCAAGCCAAAAACAAACAAAAGCTCCAAAGAAGGGTAGGACTGCATTGAACAAAATGTGTGGGTGGGAAAAGGCGTAGCCAGTTCGGATTTCCGAGCACAGAATGAAGTCCTAAAAGTGAGAAATACATTGGAAGATCTCAATACCTAACTTAGGGAAACTTTAAATAATATGAGTGAAAGATTGAGGGCCATGGAAGATGTATTGTCTAAATGCCATAACAGATGTGAGTTTCTATCTGAGCCCAAAGACACACAGAGCGCTCGAAGAGCGAATATCTATTCTAATCCCAGTATCCACTCAAACACTCTTATTCCAAGTGTGCAATCGACAACTGGTAATGGAACCACGGGTCCTGTCCCAAGCCAATTACCCACAGTGAAATTACAGATAATCAGACAGAGGGGCCCACGGTGATGAAAGAACTTAGACTAATGGAAGGGCCGGAGCTTGAAAACCACGTGACACATATAGATTTACCGCCCTACATAGCGGTACTAGCTAATGTCCCTAGGTTGCGAATGGGGATGGTGGAGTCATGTGAAAGTTTGAGGAATAAATGGCTATCTTGGCTCTGGCTAGGACTGATTTAACTTTAGACTCTTTCTAGAGTTTAAAATGGAAAGACGGGTGAGCTGGATAGGAAGGGGGCGTAAGGACCTGGCTGGCGATTGTATGATATTAAATTTTAAGATTCCACACTTAATTCAGTCAATCTTGAGTAGAACTGCTCAGGGCAGGTGTTAGCTTTTGGAGATATTCGTGCTTAGAGCGAATATCTCCAAAAGTTGGTAATAGGAGATAGCGATGTTAGCGACTGTTTCCATTCGCTAACATCTTGGCACGCCCACTTGGCATGTCATTAGTGATAAATATCACTGACATGCAAAGTGGGGCCCAAGATGGTCACTATCTCCTACTAGTTGTCACTAACTGGTGTTAGCGACAGCTAGGTAATAGGGAGATAATTTTATCTCCGCTTTCTTGGCTTTTAAAGCCAAAAAAGCGGAGATAAACCCCCTTGGTAATATGACCCTTAGTTATTTTGACTGTGGAGTACAGAGTAGGGCGGTCCCGCTGATAAATCACAGTATACGATATGGCATACCCACTCACAATCGTTTTAATGTATTACCTAGCTTGGAAGAAGTGGATTGACAGAAGGTGTTGGACAATAACAGAGCCAAATCTAAGTATATGAGTAATGCATCTAAGTATTCCACTGACGTTTTAATTCCCAACATAAGTAGTAGGGACGAAATATCAATGATTTGTGAGGTTGAGTATGAAACGGGGAGAATAGATTCATTTGGCCCACATGTCATTGCAGTACAATGCAATACATTAGACACAGTCTTAGCAGAGACAACTTGTAAGGGGAACACTGTAGCAATTTATGATGTGAGAAATACCCCTCCCTCACCTATAACTGTGGCTGTGCCAATACTATCCACTTCACTGGAGAACCACAACCAGACGTCAAGTAGAGAGGAAAGTCTGGATTTTAATATAGGTGCCAGAGGAAATGGCAGATGTAATTTTATGTTTTGGAATATAGCCGGCTTAAAATCCAAATTGACAAATGGATTGTGGACTGATTTTATTCAATAATTTGAACTCATTAGTCTGCAGGAAACGTGGGCGGTAGAGCCTACCCATATAAATGGTTATAAAACTCTACATACACCCGCTATAGCCTCTATGCATGATAGAGCCAAAGGGGGGGCTCTCCACCTAAGTCTCGAACCTAGCTAATTTTGGAAAAATGTACATGGTGTTCCAGGGTTGTTTTTACCAGATTATTAGTTTAGTGGTAGATAAAAGCTGCACAGTAATACTAGTGAATTATTATAACAATGTTCCCCATGATTTATTAGAAGCGATTGTAAGGGCCATATGTTGTCACTTGCAAAATTTACAGGAGTTAGGGAGTATAGACTTGTTTATAGTTTGGGGGGATTTTAGCTCTGCTCTCTGCCAACATTCGCACATCGGGAATTGCGGAATCACAAATGATATGGAGAATATTCTTCCCCATTTTCCACATACGAGGTATGGTGATAGTTTGAATGAAATTGTGTTTCAATTTGATCTGAGATTTGCCAACACTCTAAGCAGTCCCCCCGTTCCCTTTGGTTCTACTTTTAATGGCCGTGGAACTTTTTCAACAATAGATTTTATCTTGGTTTCAAATATGCACTGCTCAGGTATTGTTGATTTTTGCAATCATAAGATTGCACTAAGTGACCATTTTGCACAGAGAGTGGGCTTCTCGCTATCTAGACAAGAGATAAGTAGAGCTTGTAGCCCCAACCCCATATTGGAGAATATATCCCTATCTAGGCAAAATGGTTATACTTTAAGCTGGGATAAAGTGGAACCTAAAGAATTTTTTGTAAATGTTGTAACAAACTGTTATGATAAGATCATGGCCTGTTTGGATGAAAAGACCACACCCAAATAAATAGTTGATGGTTTTAATGGTATAACAGACCACATTAAGATGGCACTCACTGTTAATGCAAATAGCAGGAAAGAAAACCAAAGGAAAAAAGGATGGTTTGACTCCAACTGTACTAGGGCTTATAGAAAGCTTAAGCATGCCCTACATATGCAAGAAAAAAATAGGGATAGGAATGGAGAGGCACGAAGAGATTATAAGTGTGCCTTAAAAGGCAGAAGAAGTATGCTAAGAGCAGAGGCATCGATAGCCCTATGTGAAGCATCTAGTGCTAGAGATTCTAGTGCCTTTTGGAAGGCAGTTAATGCACCTTTCCTCATAGATAAAGGCATAGTCACTATTGAGGTGGCAATCTCAGAGCATGCTTGGATAGAGCACTTCTCCTCTCTGTATGATGAGTTATCTCCAGGGTCATATGACAATACAGTTATTGAGGTTGAGCACAGTATATTACTTAGGGATCAAGGAAAATCGCTCCTCTTCAAGCTCAGTGAGGTAAACCTGGCCATTGCTACAAGTCCGGGTGGGAAGGCAGCAGGGCCAGATGGTGTTCCTGTTGAAATTTTTAAAGCCAATATTGCATTATGTGGCCCATTGCCGACACAAGTGTTTAAAATCTGCAGCTCTGCTGGCTTTGTATTGACATGGTATGAGGTATAACTTTGTACCAATTTTAAAAAAACGGGATAGGACCGAGCAGGCTTGTTACCGACCAATATCGTTGTTGGATTCATCTGTGAAATTTGTGGGTCGTGTTATACTTAATAGACTGCAGAACTGGGTGGAGGACCGGACAGTGTTAAGCGATCTGTAGTTTGGCTTCCGTAGGAAGTTAGGCACAATTGAGCAGGGCCTTAATTTAAACATCCTAATGAATAAGTACATCAAAGCAAAAAAGGGAGCCATGGACTTGTCCTTCGTCGACTTATCATTAGCGTTTGATTGCGTAAAGCACAACAAACTATGGATGATTTTAGAGGAGATGGGTGTTGAACCAGTTTTAATTTCTTTTTTAAGAGAGTTATATTCAGGGGCAAAGGCACGGGTACGGTTCGAGGTGGGAGGGGAATGCACTGGACACTTTAAAGTGAGGCGTGGTGTGAGGCAAGGCTGCGTCCTCGCCCCGTTTCTTTTCACCTTATACATAAATAATCTTGAAAAGGTTTTAGTCCAGGAGTGCAAGGAAGGACCTACCGAAAGCTGGTAAATGCCCCATCCCCGGATTGTTATATGCTGACGATGCAGTCCTAATGGCTCGTACACCGGGGCCTTACTATTAATTCATCTAAAACTTTTACAATGAATTGTGGGTCAGGGTGTAAAAAGACTAGATATATATTTATTGACAGAAAACGGATCGAAATTACAAAGACATTTTCCTACCTTGGAATTTTATTTGATTGTACGGGGTCATGGGTGCAGGCCGTTAAAGTAAGGAGATTACTGTATATAAAGACCTTATCTGCACTATCAAATTGTAGTAGGAAACCAGGCAGACGTCCAACGGTGGAACTACTAAAAATGTATAAAGCGAAATGTGTCACTGTCGCATCTTATGGAGCTGGCATATTGGGGTATGCGGACATAAGCTCTTTACAGGTAGCTGAAAACATGTTTTAAAGATTTCTGTTGATGGTTCCTAACAGTACCTCTTCCTTTATATACCACACAGAACTAGATTTGTCATATTTAGAAGACCTTATAAAAATCCAACCGGTTCTGTTGTGGCATAGGATATGGATAACAGAGGAAACAAAGTTCAATCGTGGGGTCCTAGAAGACTGTATGCGTCTAGATGGGGTGATACACATTAGATGGCTGTTTTATGTTAAATCTTTTTTATATAATTTAGGCCATCAAGAATTTTATGATGATCCGCCCACCATGGTTAGGCTGTCCAGGAAAAACCTTAAGATTCAATGCCTGAGCTTTCTGAGCGAACAGAGATTGTGTGTTGAAATGAATAAAACTACGGTGCAAGCACATAATCTTACATTAACAACCCTCAGCCTGCAGCCATACCTATGCCTGATAACGAATGACTATGACAGATTTTAATTGATGCGCTTCCATCTGTGTACTCTACACTGATCATTATGTTTTCCAGTTGTAAACGATTGGTCAAAACAGTTATGTAAATGTCCATGTGACGACATCTCTGATCAGTCTACTATACATGTGATATTTTCTGCAAATTTTGTTCTGTACAGAGGAAATTATGGATTATTCCTGCTTTAAAAATATATGGCATGAGACACTGTCACCCAGCATTTTTGGCTCTTCAACAATTAGAGACAGAATTTGTCATAGCCTCTGTAGCTGGTTTAAAAAAATATATTTTTAAGTGCAGGAAACTGATCATGACTTGATAATAAGCCAAATTAAATTATGTTTATGTACGTGGTGCATGTCCATTACTGTATTATTATAATATGTTTTATTAAAACATTTTAATACGTTTTTTCTTATGTGCTTTTAAGGTTATATATGTAACCGAATAAAGTATTACTGACTGACTGACTGACATCATATGCAGATGACACACAAATAGTGATGTCACTACAACCCGGACAAGAGGTTGAGAAAGGGAAAAGGTTCAACGATTACATGAAAGTGGTCAGGCTGTGGATGACCATTTACTGTTTGAAGCTAAATTCAAGCAAAATGGAGGTCCTTATTTTTGGCAATAATGCCAATTTCTTGACGCCAGACTGGTTACCAGAAGAACTAGGGACTCTCCCTGAGCCAACTAGGAAAGCGAAAATCCTGGGCGTCGTAGTCGACAATAAACTCACCTTTGGGGACCAGGTAAATGTGGTTGTCTCTGCCAGCTTCCATCTTCTTTGAATGATAAGGAAAATAATGTAATTCTTACTGGCAAACAGCCACTGAGTAGTGATAAAATCTCTAATCCTATCACGTGTGGACTACTGCAATAGTCTATACCTAAATATCAAAAGGAAACACCTAAACAGGCTTCAACTCCTGCAAAATGCGGCAGCCAGACTACTGACTGGGACACAAAAGTTTGTCTCTGTCAAAAAAGAAATAAAACAGCTACACTTGATCCCAGTTAAACAACGGATTCAATTCAAATCCCTATGTATCGTCTTCAAGTCTTCAAGGCTCTCCAAGGTATAGGCCCGGACTACCTGAAATGGTGTTTTAAATGGTACGTCCCCAGAAGAACCACCGCTCCACTGGAGCAAAAGGGGTAGTCACACCCACATTTTTAAAAGCCAAATGGGGGGGAGAAGTTTCATCACATGCGCCGCCAGGGGCTGGAATGAGCTTTCTTTCCACCTCAGGAACGCTACATGACATTTAGGAAGGGACTGAAAACCTGGCTTTTTACTACATAGGTCATCTCACACCTTGCCGATCGGAAGGCAGCAGCCAGTGCCAGGACAACCTTGGGTAACCGTTGCACTTAAGAAGTTAAATTAACATAACATAACATAACTCCAGCAGGGGAGTGACTGTTCAACGCAAGCAAGGTGCAGCATTACATCTGCATGATAGGGTCTACCAGAAAAGGAAGAGTGGCGACTCATCTGTTTGCCCTGGTGTGTGCAGGCTGCAGATTCTTCCCCCTGTTTCCTGGCGGGAAGTGTGCAGTGTAAGTGAAGAGCACTGGAGCCAAGTACAGGCTGTGATCATGAGCAATGTGCCAGAATTGAAGTTGCAACAGGCCCTGTGTTGCTGTGAACACAAAGTGGGTGACACACTGCACCCAAAAATGAAAATGTGGTTTTCTGAATCACTTTCTCCAGAGAGAGTGAGGCCTCTGCTGATCCTTGCCTTCCAACTGAGAACAGCCTGTGTGTTGCTGCACAATCCCAAAGCTAATCAGGCAAAGAAAGATTGTATTGGTCTTCAAGCTCCTTCTTGCCGAGCTGGTGTGCAACCTAGTGACTCCCGGAACCACACTCCCTGCCACCACGAGGCAACCCCATTTACCGGAGGATGCAGAGAAGCACATTAAATCAAAGCATATGTAGCACCTTGAACAAAAATGGCCCAAAATTGATACCTTATTTTTCAGCCCTACTACTGTACCTCAGGGTGTCTCACTGGATTCAGTCCTAGCTCCAATGATCTTCAATCTCAAGAGGGAGTTTTCAGTTCACCCACTTGCCACTTAACATAGGGGTTGTGATACAATGCTCCTAAAGATAAACAACAAAGTTTAAGTCAGTAAAAAAGAAGATGGATCAAGTCTCAGGATGTTAAATTCTCATAGAAACTAGCCTGGAGCATTTTGGAATATTGAATAGGCTACAGTCTTCCCACAAAAAAAATACTCTGAAGAACACTTGGTAAACAACTTTGGCAAAATTGTAATTACCCATCTGTAAATGGCGTATTAGGAAAAACTGATGATAATACAATAATTGTGCCAGAGATAAGGTTGCTGATAACAATAGACAGGGTATGGCCCTAGGAAAAAAGACCTTGTTGCACTTCACTTGATTGCTGTTGCTGAACTCTGGTAAAACAGTTGAGAATAGTGTAGGAAATGATGAGTAAGAAATTAATTTGAAGGTTGTCAATGTGTGTAGAATGAAAGGTCTATAGTAGTTGCTGGTTGATAAAAAAAGGAATGGTAAGTGACAATGGCTATTTATGTATTTGTATCCCTGACTTCACTACTGGTTTAGAGAAAAACTGAACATCATAACTATGAGATCAACAGGGACCAAGCAGTCGCCATGTACTAGAGTCTCAAGAGTCTCAAGAGGCCAACATATAATGAAGTAAGGTATACCATTGTGAAACAGATTTGAAGCGGTAGGCCACAAATGCCTTGTGAATGGAAAGCAGAATATGTTTTTTAAAAAGTCTTCCATGACAAACTTCCATGATCTTGAATGATAGCTATGGAAATGGCTGATTTGTACTTTCATTTTAGTGAGAAGGATCACTAGATTGTTTTTTTGTTGTTTTTAGTGAAAGATCTTGCTATGGTGAACATGGTTTTTGTAACCTTCCACAATTTTATGCTTGCTGTGATGTTACGAAGGTTGTTCACGTTGAAGCACTTTGAAATTAATGTAGCCAATCTTAAAATATTGAAAAGCAGCCACACACTGTCAGAGGAGCAAGTGGTGGTCCATGAGCATTGGGGTAGTACTATCAGGTAGAATTTCTCTAAACAGTAGCTGATCTACCTATGAGATTATGGATTTAAGCAGATAAAGTGATGTTTAGGCAAAGGCTACAGGAAAAGTGCTATTACTGTCAATGTAAGATAAGGATAATGACTGCACCACTCTCCTTATAGTTTTCATCTTCACTCCTGTCTGTCATAAGCAGCTGAAAGCTCACCTAACCCTTTCTTTCTTTCTTTCTTTCTTTCTTTCTTTCTTTCTTTCTTTCTTTCTTTCTTTCTTTCTTTCGTTCTTTCTTTCTTTCTTTCTTCCTTTCTTCCTTCTGTCATTAATTGCCATAAAAGACAGAAGCAATACAGAGCAATTAAATGGTTATAAAGCAAATAACGCCATGAATCTCAACATATCTTATAAGATAAATGATCCGATGACTATAAATCATAATAGCTAATGCTCTACAAAATAAAACTACAACACTTAAGTCCTTTAAAACAATTTGCACATCCACATATAAAGTGCATAGTGCATCTATAAAATTGTACACACCCTGGCACTGATAATTGGAGTATGTAAAGATTGCAATCTGTGCAAGGCCTGTTCATAGCTTCTGTACCCCAAGGATTTTAAAAGCGGGTTCAAACAGAGGCTCTGGGCTTAACTAAAATAATTCCCAAAATGATGTAATGCATTAGTGATTGTGAGGAAACCCCATCACGGGGACGAGCTCTTGAGGGGCCTCCCAAGGCATCAGTTGGCATTCTAAAACTCATAAGCTGCCATACCGAGTCTGATCTAAAACAAAAGAGAAGAGACCTTTCCCATTTGTATTAGTTCATGAGAAAGATAAAGAATGGACCCTGAGCTGGCAAGGATATGGTATTAAGTCGAGACAGAGTTCTTGGCCAGCTTCTTCTTTCATTCTTACCTCAGCACATCCTTCCAAAAGGCGACTTTTTATCCTAGATTTTTCTCTTTTCTGTACCCTAATTGGAGGCAGGAACAACAGAGACAAATCCAGCACTTGAAAGGTTGTGTCGATATATTTCAACCATGATCTAGAGCCCCAATTAGCCAAACGGAGACAATCTGAAATGATCTCTCTACAGAATGTGATTTAGGGATTTGTCCATATACTGACCCAAAGACGTAGAGGTGCCATTCAGACACTATCCTCAATAAAACGTTGCTTAATCTCTGTCTGTAGGATAAAACTAGAGGCTGAGGGGGGAGCTGTAAAAATCTCCTACATATGCAATCTTCCTCATGCTGAAGGGAAGAGCACTCGCAAGAGCCTCGAATGCCCAATACACCTCATCCACATGCCACTCCCGGCCAGTGCCGGACTGGCTACCGGGCGTTTTGGCATGCTGCCGAACTGGGGGCTGATGTCACTGTGGTGGGGGCTAATTTTGTTGATGGAGACCTGCGTGTGCTTCAAAATAAACAAAGGAAAACGAATTTCATTCAGCACATGCGGGTCCCCATCAACGAAATCAGCCCCCAGCTCGGCAGCATGCCAAAACACCCGATAGCCAGTCCGGCCCTGCTCCCGGCCTCCCACAAACAACCTACAACTCCAGTTGAGCTGCTTCATTCACACTAAATGGGAACTTTGAACATCAATTTTACTGTGGCAGATGGCCTGCTGGGTTGTTAATGGCCTTGGTTTCTGCCCCTCATTGGAAGACTCGCCCTGGCAGGGATCACTTAGCCTCAAGTCAATCTGCTCGTGAAAAAGATGCCCCTAAAGCAGAGGTCAATGCTGAGCATGTCACCATGTTGTAGCAGTCTACTCAGCATTATATTTATTTAGCACAAGTTTCAGTTAAATATAGTAAAACTTTTCTATCCCATAGAAACTTACCTTCACAATTTTCTTGTCCTTATTATTCTGGAAACAATATTGTATCCGTACAATATTTTTTCCTCGCTATTTTGTCCAAATACCTTAAGCATCTATGAGAACCCTCTGTAACCTTCTTAATCAAGCTTATATTTTTGCCCCAATCTTCTTCCCCTGCATTCTCCAAATTACTCTGTGGTCGCCCTGTAACCCTGTAGACATGCTATATAAGTGCCAAAAAAATAAAAATAATTAATTAATTAAATAATTAAATAGACTGCCACACCACTCTGAAGGCCTCTTCTGGGATTTGTGGTTTTTTCTTGTATTGAAGGTGATGCTGGCAGAGCAGACATTAAGAAATATTATCAATGTGAGTTTGCTTTGTTACATTCGAGAATTTGGCAGCAACGAGATCAATCGTGGGAGGGATGCCAAAGAGGTTAATCAAGAACTAAAAAGGCAAACAAAAACCCTTTAGTTGTCTTGCGTGGCATAAGGAACTCCTCGGGGCACATGAAAGTATTGAAGGACGGATCAGAGGGACAGTTCTGCTGTGTAAAGCTTAAAAATGTGAATTTGTATATTTTTAGTCCTTTCATCCTTCGCCTTTCATGTAGATTCTCAGTCACACTATGAAAGTTAAATCACGAACAATGCGCAGGAGGGAATAATGGATGAAGTAGAAGAAATTAAGGGACATGATTTACGTTTTATTTATTGTGACAGGCATTTATGTCGGATAAAAAACCCAGATTTGTTTTTCATTTTCCATTTGAAATCTCTGTTCCATGAACTTTGAACTGTTCTAGTTGTGGTACACTAAAAGGGGGGCATATTTAGCCTTAATCTGTGGAACATGAAATACTGCAATATGTTATGAGTTTCCCCTAAAAAATAGAGGTAAGGGCCAGATTCTGAGAATCTGGCCCTTTGCGAGCGGTATTTTTGCATTTGGGATGCATCATCCCAAATGCAAAAATCGCAATTTTAGAAATCGCTAAATTGCGATTATTTGCATTTAAGGAATCACAATTTGAGATTCCTTAAATGCAATGCATGAATGTTTTTAAAATAGCGAATTCGCTAATAGGGCACGCAAATTACCATGAAGTACAACTTCATGGTAATTTGCAAAAACAGCATTTTTCAAAGTTTCATGTTGCGCACACACATGCCCTAAGGGTATGTGTTTGCACAACATATGTGCACATATTAATTTTCAGGGGTGCAACAGGGTGTCCTTTGGACACCCCTGCACCCTTGAAATCGCAATCTCAATTTGCGAATCGATAATTGCGATTCGCAAATTGAGATTGTCTTCCCATTCAGAATGAATTGGGAGGTATTCCTTAATTGCGACTCGCAATTTGCGACTCGCAATTAAGGAATTCTAAGAAATCGCTATTTTTAAGTGATTTCTTGATGCATTCCATTTTGCAATTCCTTAATAGCGAATCGGTATTTTTCGCTATTAAGGAATCGCAAACTGGGTTGTTGATGCATCTGGGGGATGGTCTGTAGACAATTCCTTTGTAAGAATTACCTGTAAATGTGCACAGGTTTTTATCACAATTTCCTTCGGGGAAAGAAGCCCCGGAATTTGCCTTAGGGGAATTAGATTCACTCACTGTACCTACTCACTATATTTTATCCAGAATATGTATGGCCCTTCACGTCGAAAATCACTTTGACATTATAAAACATTAATTGACTGTGGCATGCCATCTACTGATTGCAAATTAGAGAATAAAGACTGGAAATAATAAACACAACCCCTGTTACCTTAGCAGTAACAATGTATTCAAAAGTAGATTTCGACTCTGTGACATCTACGTTCATTTTGACAATGCTTTTCCATCGATCGCCAACTACAAAAGTAATTGTTAACTGTGTATGAGTCTGATTTGCATAATGCAAATCTAGCTACAAAACAATGGAATGCTGTGCATGCTGGGAGAGTTCTGTAACTAGTAAAGGGGAGGGTACGTGTGAAGGGGCATGCTGCAGCATTGTCAGGGGAGAAAGTAATATTGAAAGGATGACAGAGTGGGATGACAAGTAACAGAGAGAGTGAAAAGGTAAATAGCATCTTTCTGGGAATTGGCCAACAACTGTGAGCTCACCCTTTGATGAGATGTTGCTTGAAAATCTTAGGTTTTAACTTCTTGCAGAAGCAGAAAAGACAAGGATACACACTTTGCTTAAAATGTAGTAACTTATCTAAAGAGAGGGGATGTTTTGTATGAGATACACACGTTGCGGATGACAAAGCCAGCTCGTCGTGGGCGTTACCTACGCTATGCGCATGACGAGCTGGCTTTGTCACGTAACGCAGGATTTTTGAATTTTCAGTGCACAGCGGGAAAACCCGCTAGCGCGGTAGCGGTTAACAAGAACTTGACCACTCCTGTACCTTGCTTCTTTTTTCTGTGCAAGGTTCAGGTGGCTATTAATGGAAATTGAGCATGTTTGTCAGCAGAAATATATGACCATGATGACTACAAATATGAAAAGAACAGGACAGACAGTAGAAGTATTGTTTCCATGGATACCTTTTTTGCCCAAATGATGAGGGGATCTGGGTAATTTAATGATTGAGAGTTGGCTTTGCAGCTTTTGGTTCACAGTCCAATCGACTGTAACATCCTAATTAAAATTAATTATTCGGCTAAAGCCAAGTTCTTATTGGCAGTGCTCCATGCTACAAATCCCCATGATGTATTTTGGCTTCCTGTTTCTGGCTGTGTCTAAAAAGGGCAAAAGGCGTTCCATTTTTTAAAAGAAGGTCAAACTACTTGCAATATATTTTGCGAAATACAGGCCCAATTTTAGAAATGAAAATATTTATCATTTGTTTGTGATTAATTCTATATTCACGATAGTCTGATCGATGGTCACCTTTTATTGCTTAAATATTTACAGTAGGATGAATATAAAATCTTCAATCAAAAACTGCACCTTTTACCACTAGTAAATTGTATTAGTTTTATGGAAAGTCTGATTTTATTGGTTGCGCATAAATGACAATGAGGCATCAAGCTTCTGTTTCTGAGATGCATCCATATTATCATACTTCATTTTAGAGGAATATACAGGGAAAAGACGAAATTAGGAAAGCATAGTAGACAGGTATTAGACTTGACAGCCTTGGGGGTATATTTATCAAGTTTGAACACTGTGTTTGCACCACAAAAGTGATGCAAATCGGCGCTATGCTTTTTTACTTGTGTTTAGCACTGGAAAATCACTTGATAGTAGCGCAAAGCAGCACATAGCACTGCTTTGCATTACTTAGCACTAAGGGAGCGTACCATGTGTGGTGCATGGGCGTTTCCATGCAACCACCCTTGCTTTCTAACACTAAGGGCCATATGTATCAAGCAAATTAGCATTCGCAAAGGCCGAAATTCGCAGAATTTTGGCCTTTGCGAATGCTAAATTGCTAAATGGAAGGTATGAAACATTTTCGCAGCAAAATAAGGAATCGCAAAATTTGCCATTCCTTATTTTGCGATTGCACTTAAGGAATCGCAAATTGTGCGATTCCTTAAATGCAATGTATCAAATAAAAATTCAAGCAAAAATGCCCATAAGGATTCGCAAATTGCCACCAACTTCTAGTTGGTGTAAGTTGCGAATTCTTTTGAAAAAGCAATTTATTTAAAATCCAAAGGTGGCATATGACGCTCATACATGCCCTTAGGGCATGTATGTGCGCCATATGCCCACACATGTCATTTTCAGGGGTGCAGCAGGGTGTTCTTGTGACACCCCTGCACCCTTGAAAATATTCCTAAATTGCGATTAGCAAATTGCTAATCGCAAATTTCCCCTTCATTCCTATGGGCCTCCTGGCCCCTAGAAATGAATGGGAAATTTGCGATTAGCAATTTGCTAATCGCAATTTAGGAATGTTAAGGAATCGCTAAAAAGAAGCGATTTCCTACATACATACTGTTTTGCGATTTCTAAATAGCGATTCCTTAAAAATCGCTATTTAGAAATTGCAAATGGTGAGGATGATACATATGGCCCTAAGTTCTATTTACTTAAAAATGTAGACAAGGTTTAGAATCAGAAAATAGCTCCCATTTAAACTAAGCTCTATCACAGAGAAATGCTTTAATTTCTCCTTCATACAGATACCCTCGCTCTATGGTACGCGGCGCACGGCAGTACATTTCTGTGCCAGTGCTAGGGGAAGGGGAGGAGAGTGTCATATTTCTGTAAATATGGCACTCTCCTGATCTCTCCTTCTCATGCAGTGCAGCACAGCATTTCTGGCTTCTGCACTGCGCTGCGTGATGATTCAGTAAATCTAAGCCTTAGTATGATATTTCCCCAAACCTTTTTATCTTCTCGGCCTGATTTTTGCTGAACTTATTTTTTTTGGCATTAGAACTCTGGGCATGTTACCCCTGTTAAAGAGTGCGAAAGTGATGTGCTCTCTCCTTTAAACAGGTTAAAATTGGTCTACACCTGATTGGTACATTGAATTTACTTAAAACTCCCTAGTAAATGGAACTCCATATATCCAACTCCTGTAAATTAAATTGTAACCTGCAGTGCAGTTTTAAAATGCCACATTAACCTGTCAAAATAAGTCTTTTGCTAGGCCTAAATATTCCTTTTTAAAACTAATAAGTCGTACCTAAGGTAGGTCCTAACCATCCTAAGAACAGTGTGCACAGTATTTAAAAAGTAGGAAATGTGCGGTTAAGTTTTACATGTCCTATCACTTTTCACTATTGTACTGCCTGTATCACCCTTAGGCTAACAGTGGGTTACCTTATTAAATGTAATAAGTGGAACCCTCAGATTGGGATCGGATAGAAATGTAAAGTTTGCACTCAAATGAATTGTAATTTAAAATCCTCTTGAATATTAAAAGCAGATTTTTTATTCTAATCTTGAAAATACTACTTTTAGAAACTTGGCATGTACCTTCCTCAGAGTTTCTGACACATTTCGAAGACTTTTCTGTTGCCTGGCTTGTTAATTGTTCCCCCATCAAGAAAATGCATTGGGCCTAGACAGTGAAAAATGGGACCAGGATCTAGTTGAGAGAGAGTCTTCCTGGCAGAATGGCTGGAGAGGAGCTGTACTCCTGATTTCATTTGAAAGGACCTTGCCCATAGAACACTGAAATAAATTTGATATCATACCTGACTGTTTGGAGCCAGGGGAAGAACTGACCAGAACTAGTTTGGGTGGTAGGGCAGGGAATTTGCTCACACAGAAGCTGACATCAGGCATAAAAGGTAGAGTGAGTCCTGATCCCCCCACACACTTCCCCCAGCCAGAATACCTCCACTTCAGGATGGAAGTGGAAATAATCGCCACCCACAATTCTTGTCTAACTTCTGCTTTTTTTGCACTTTAAGCCTCATTCCTGCTAATGTCAATCGTATCTGTTAATGCACATTACTTTTGATTTGAATTTATACAGCAATTGATTACTCAGGAAAAGGGTATCCTTGTGCTGGGAAGAAGGCAGATAGATGGGAATCTAATTTGTTGCAGCTAGAAAGAAAATAAGTATGATTTGAGAGATTCACAAAACTAGTTAGACATTTTTCAGTTGTGAGGTTGAGAAGGGGAGCATCAGAAGACTTAGCTGTAACCAGCAGGAAGGTGAGAGTTCCTGTGCATGTCCTTCTGAATTTAGGGAAATTAACAAGATATAAAGAGCTGGAGCAGAAAGTCCAGGCTGGGGTATAAGATGAAAAAAGTGAAGCAACTTTATTACTGGAAGGAAGGCTATAAAGATCCTAATGGCAAAAGCAGGGAGATTTAAGCAAGCAGTGTTTAGGAATCTGCATCCAATGTACCTGAAACAGAATGATTAAAACATGGACATGCTTATAATGACAAGGACCAGATGAACAGCGGAATTTTGAATCAGTTGGAGCTTATTGATCAAATAGCTATGAAGACACAAAATGATTTACAATATACCAAAAATTTAATTCTCAGTGCTTGTACAAAGGCTATGCTTTAGATAAGAAAACAATTCTTTTCCTAATGAGTTTCATCATAAGATCAGTGAACATGAGTCTATTAATGTGGCCCTAAAAAAAAATCAGAAATCATGCCAAGGTTTCATGCTGAGGAGCTGGGAATTGGAGGGCGCCCAAGTGTACCTGACCCTCATATGGAAGACCAAGCTGGAAAAATGTCAAATTCAAGAATTTCGGTCTAATTCAACAAATAAGCTATGGAACAGAGCAATAGTTACATATGTATATACAAATGATCAATTTAAATGTACACTTCTTTGCTGGAGTGCCATGGCATTTAGTCTAAAATGCATAGGAAGCTCCACACAATGACCGGAGGCAGAACTGCAGTGCATATGAAACAATACCATCACATTGGAGAGGCTCAGTCAGCAAAGTTGTCCTTCTTGTCTCAGTGGTGGATGTATCTAAATACATGGCGTCACTGCTGGCGTCAGTGCTCCACCAACATCAATAGAAACTATTCATAATTATTCAATCATTGATCATTACTCGGATTCGAATTAATAAGAGAATATCAAAAGAAGAGTACAGCAGACTTTGTAGTCTAGAAAAAAAAATTCCACTAGAAATGCACAGAGATTAAATACATAATTCATTGCCTCCTGCTAATTAGTGTGTAATCAAAACTTAATCTAATAATTGGAGCAGAGCAAAGGGAGAGACCTACAGGGCTCAATCAACCTGCGTAAATAATTAATCGAAAAAACACATCTCAAAGTTGTTTAGGGCTTCTTCATTTTTTACCATGGCAAGGAAGGATCAAGCATAGGCATAAACATGACAAGAACACTCCTATTTTTTTGATACATGCAAATGCCCTCCATCTGTGCTGGCGGATTCAAGCTGCAGAGCAACATTACATTGTGCATTCCCCCTGGAACATACCTCTTCCGGCAGCAAGAGCACAGTGGCGGCGTGGCATCCGCTGTGGAACAAACCATCCACTGCCACCAATACACACACCTATGCGGTATGTGATGAGGGTCAGTATGGTTCCTCTCATTGATAGGTCATTGTCACTAGAACCAGGCAATGAGGAATTTGGAATTATTCCATCTCAGCCAAACCAACATGTCTGTTTCCGATTAAAGTCTCACTGACAGATCTCGATTTGAGGTATAGCTCTCTTAAAAGATTTGAAAACTCCTTTTCCGACATCAGGACTTAGCACTACTAATACATGTTCCACGGTTGTTGCACTAGCAACCCTGACGACACACAGAGTCAAGATCACATCATCGCAATCACACGTTTAAAACTCCGCCCCAGTTGGCCATGCATGGCTCCAAAGCGGTGCATTTTTTGTGTCTATAGACAACCGCAACGGGCCCGCCCGAGGTGAAAGGAGGTGTTTGTGGTATTCATCTGTAGGAGATACCTGCTGATAACTGGACTAATAGGTTTGGTACTGGATTTCACTTGTAACATTTACCCTGCTACTCACCTTTTTTAGAGAGGCACTAAAGGGATCACTCAGCCCTGTTATGTGACAATATCAATATTAAGAGCGGGTGAGAGTACTTGACTCCTTTTCCTTGGCTTGATGCACCACTTGGTGGGCTGTGTGCGACGGGATGCATTACATGCGATGTGTATTGTTATTTTTCACATTACTGAAACTCTCATTTATAATGAATGTGGCTGGCTTGAAAATCTCAAAGGATAGCGTTTCTACTCATTTGAGTACTCATATAAAGAGACTGTGCGTATGACAAACGGGATCAGTATGGGAACTAGCCATGAATATTAAACTAACCTGTAAGGCAGATGAGAAGTCTATTGACATGTCTAGGGGATTAACGGAGAAGAAATGTAGGCGATGCATCCAGTTGTTTTGGAAGAGAACCCTCATCGCTGTATCGCAGCATGCTTCATAATAGACTCCTCCCCACGGTCGAGACACCTGATCCCGCTCACCCTCTCTGAATTGTGCTTAAAGGGTGATATGTGAAAACTCATAAACAGGAAATTGGAGAAATTCTTGCAACCAAGAGGATTTTAAATATTTTCCTTTTTTCAATGCCTTTGAGCTCCATAAAAGAAAGCAGACTGTATTCCTCATATTTAAACATTCTTCAAAGAAAATTATCCAAAGGGTGCATACATTGCCTTCTGATTCCTCTGATACTTGTTACACGGGAGAATGAATAGGCAGTAATTTTTACTCTCTCTCCCTTATGGACCTGATTTGAACTAAACATCTGTGAATTGTATCTTATCGTTCAGGTTAAGCTGATCAGTCTTAATAGGCACATCAATGCAGAGGTTTCTTCTACCCATCCCTTCCTGTGGACAATGAATAAGTAAACAGAGTTTAGAGCTGATAGAGAGGGAGGGACCAGTCCTGACAAATGCCCCTAATCCCTGTAAGACTTGATTGAGGGTAGAAAAATATAGCTATCTAGCACCAGGGAGCTTGCATTGCACAGCCAAGTCTGGGCTTTGATGTTGAATCATATGATAGAGAGGTTGGAGCATTAAAAGGAACACATTAGTAACCACCTTCTATGCATGTTTATAGTTTTGGTTCCCCTGTTCCAGAGGGTGTAAATGCACTCTCCGAAATTATGCACAGTAACTAAAACACATCTTTCATTTAACTACACCAACTAGGAACCACACTAAGTGCTCCTCAGGGAGCTCACCACAGATAGATGACTAGTTTGTGGTGTGGAGAAACCCGATAGTGAAGTATGCCATTGATAGTGGATTAAGGTTTCTGTCCATTTTGAGGAATACCTCACTAAAATGATACATTTTGCCCTGCAGGACATGAGCCACTTCCACTTTTGTTCCCTTGTTATGTTTTTTTTTTTTTTATTATTTCTTTATTTGCATTTTTTTTAACTTTATAAGTACAATGTCCACAGGTTATACATTACAGTATATGTGGCAGGCTTCAACTGGCAGTCATCGCTTTACATTGAAGAAGCATGACAGTTTAAATACATTTCTTAAATAAGGTAATTTCTACAGTTCTTGTTGTGCCAACATCTGGTACTATAAAAGGTAGTGTATCACGGAAAACATAAAATGTTTCACATATTCTTGAGTATCACTTAATCCTGACATACATATATGGCTAAGCGTCATCTGCAGTTTTCACTGAACCTGTATTGCCAATAGTCCATGGGTTGGAATAATGCATTGTTAACTTGAAAGTGAACTTATTTCAACAAACCAACACACATAAACCATTATAGTCCAGTGTAGCAACTGCATGGCAGGGATGCTCAACCCCAGCCACTGCGCTCTACAGTCACAGGCAAACCTATATTAAAGTTTGTGTTTGTTTGCACCCCTTAGTTATCTGTGTAAAAGGCTCGTATTCAATGTCATTTGTTGTTAGTGCGTATGGAACCTGGGTTATATACTGTTTAAGTACCTGTATCTTGTCTGACCAGGTCTCCGTCTTGTGCGTTATTTCCCTCTGACTCTTGTTCCGCATGATGTAGTTCTGCCTTGGCCCCTTGTTAGTGTGATGCTTTGTTGCTCTCTTCAGCATGCATACTATTTCTCTTCTATTACCCCTTTTGTAATTGTATGGTCCCTCCCACAATTCCAGACTGTGAGTGAGAGACGAAGCCAAAAGCCAATGTGATTGGGGCAAATCTTAATGCCTGAAACTCACTGGAATTTGGATCTAGATTCACCCAAAACGTCTGCTTCTTTCTTTTAAAAACATGCAAAAGTACACAAACTGAGGATTACCACACTCACATTCTGAGAATAGAGAAAAAAAAGAAGCTGAATTCTCTCCCCATAAAGGAGGGATGCTGTCCAACTACACGCATTACACTTTGAACACTTCCGGACACATTTACCGGCAAGTCAAGCAGAGCAACGCAGTTAGACAACTTGCTGTGCTGTTTTGCATGACAGGGAGAGGCAGGAATGCGTCATATCACCTTTTCACCATGGTGCAAGAGTGCTTGCATTAATCAGTATTATTTTTGTGCAGGAAGGGGTATCTTACTACACTAAAACAATCCTCTGAGGCTGTTTCCTCTTTCTAAACAAGGAGAAATAAACATATTTCTCCTTGTTATACCTCACCTGGAACAGCATTGCAGTTTGATGCATTTCCAAATGTACTATTCTTAGTAAATCTGGGAATATGCGCAAATCCCTGGGTTGGTGCATGGGAACACCCACGTTTCACCCATGGAATGCTTTCCTAGGACAGAGTAACGCATGGAACTGACTTATGCTTCCTTGCTTTACTCCAGATTTACTAAGCCACACGCAAGGCGCCTTTGCGTGACTTATTAGGACATTGGAATGTTGGGAGCTCCATTGCAGACAATGGAGTGCTCCCTGCTACTACGGGCTGGTAAAGGCCCGCAGAGCAACATTCCAATGTTCTACAAAGGCTTCTCGAAGTTCGAGGGGATTTATGTCCCCTCGAGCTTCGAGAACCCTTTGTTTAATTTGTTAGAACATTCTGCCCTCTAGTGGCAGAATGTTCTAATAGCCTTATAGCCCTTCGGCTCGGGCCTTTAACGATTCAGCGGGCCTTTATTAGCCGGTTTAGCCCGCTACGGCTGGCTATAAGGCTATAGTAAATCTCACTGAAGTCCTTGCATTGTATGTGCGTCCCGCATGACGCAATGGCTACACAAGGGCTTTGTAAATCTGTGCCACAGTGCACAACAATAACCATCTTGAAAATGGTGTAAACATGGCTGCATGTGCCTTTCAGGGAAAGAAGCCACCAATGCCGTCCAAGCCCACAACCACAAACTCAGCAAAAGCCACCAAATCCATTTACAAATTGCTTCAGTTTATTCCAACTTAATCATAGTACTGAAATAGATCAAATATTGACAGAGAGCATCAGATCTGCTCCAGTCGTAGCAACTAAGCAGGAGGTTACCAAGTCACTGATGGTATCCAAGCGCATTTGAAACAGTTTAGCCCTTCCTATTTTACACAAGCAGTCTTGGCCAAGCATTGCATTTTGCCTGTAATTAAAAATCACCGCCAATATCTTGGCATTTCCTTGAAGGGTAACATTTGAGCAGATGTGGCATCTATATACACCCTGTCTTCAGTTTATAATTGCCTCTGCGTTGAGTGCAGGCACCTGTAGAGACACATAGATCGGATTGCTATTGGGAAGAAATTGATCCTGACGGCTGCTGGGACTCATTCATGAAGATTAATAAGACGTCTGTTGCCGCCTTCGTCGTGAGTCTATTTGCCGCTTTACACATATCCTGCGTGTAAAATGGTCACCTTGCTGCAGAGTTAAAGTGAAGGTTTTCATGGTTGTGAAATACAAAGATGAGAACATGTGCATGTATCTCAAGCAGAACATGGAAGCAGATAGAAATTGTAGAACTATTTTATACAACAAAGATAAAGGAGTGAAACATGGAAGTGAGGAGGCAGTTCTTGGGTCCTGCTGAAGCCATTAGTGGTGCGAAGTGCCGAAGGTTTTCGTTTGATATAGATTTCTTGTTCTTGGGGCATTTGCCATGAGCAGATCACCCACTGTCTGAAGAAATATGCATGAGTTTGAGTAAGCACCTGATTTAGATTTCGGCAGATGGTTACTCCATCCCGAAAGCGACGTATATCCCATTTGCCGAAAGATAAATCGCATAGGATATTATGGGATTTATATTTCGTCAGACAGGATATCCGTCACCGTTGTGAGGGAATAACCCGTCCGCTGGAATCTAAATCAGGCCCTTAGAAAAATTTAGCCTCAGCTTCCACTGTGGCTTGTGCAACAGTGCGCAGTGATTGTGAAGGTCTTTGTACTGCTTTTGGGATTCATTGTTGTGTGGACGTTAGCAAGTGGCATCTAAAGCAAGCTGGATAATGTTCATTGGAGTGCAGTGATAAGAGAAAGCTTGAGTCTACTTTGGGATGATCAACAAATAGGCATACTAATTTTTATTTAATGTTCGTTGATAAGCAGTTTCTCATCCCAGCAGCTTTAATCCACCATTCTGTCACTTCGGAGTTCTGTGACCTTACAAGTGGGGCGGGGAGGGTACAATGTAGGTCCATCAGGGCAGGTTCCATGTCACAATTTTTAAGATAGCCACAAAAGATACATTACCATTAAAGTAATTTAGTTGGAGAAAAATCAGTTGTTGTCTGGGGAGTCTTGCATGGATCTCTGGGGAACACAATCGATCATCGGCAGCCTAAATACACCCTCCTGTTAAGGATATCCTGGCCCCATTAAGTTTGGAAATGTAACTCTGTTCACAATGAAACTGCTTAACAATTTTGTGTGAAATGACTGACGAACTACTTGGGATGGACTTCAGTCACGGAGGAACTCTTACCGACAGGGGCATATCATAGCCCTTCACTTCCGCTTACCAATATGGACTTATGTTGATCTATGATGCAATAAGACTTTCCTTATTCCGTGGCAGTACTCGACCAGTTCAGACCAAGCAAATTGTCACCACTTAAATTTTCCGTCGGACCTTATGCTTAGAAGAGAAGTACTGGATCCATTGAATTGTGTGGCGCTATTACCGTTCTGGATCAAACATATGAAAATAATTGAATAGGATTTAATCATTCTTACTGGAAGATCTTGGATGTCTACGGAATACACATGAGCCTTGATTGTCATTTATCTAAGCTTTGAAAAAGTTACTCTGTAACGAAACACCTGTCGGCTGCCGGTTCAACGCTCCACAGGAGGATTAATACACTATGCCCTCCAATTTTGAAATATAAATGTTATTGTTAAAAAAAGTTTTTGCTTGTAATTCTATTGCTAAACCAGTGTGTTCCACATATGTATTAAATTGAATAGCAAGTCAAACATTGTTCTTTGTCAAATTGATTGCGTAGGAATAAGAAGACTATTCATGAATCAATATCCAACTGATTAGAGTGCCGAGGTTTACTTTCATGTTGGATTCTCAAATCCATATATGAAGAATTGTCCAATGTCAAGTATTCTGATGCTAATTTCAATAGAATTGGTATGATGGAAGAATATTTTTGGGAAGATCACTCTTGGATAGGTAGTGCCAGAAATTAGGGTATTAATTTGGGAGACAATTTGGTTAGGTCCCAACACATATCAATAAGAAGCTTTTCATAACCTTTGGCACCTGCGGAAAACAATAGGCAGCACCCAAGCAGTGGCGGTTCCTCTGCTAAGGTGGAGGAGCATCACCCCACTGCGTAATGCAGTGTAAAGAAAGGAAAAAAATGATAATAACTTGAGTTTATTATCATTTCATTTTTTACGGCGTCTTTGTGGGGCGGGGCTGCTCTCAGAGCAGGGGAGGAGTGGTTTGCACTATGCATTACAGCCTACATGGAGAACATGCCCACCCCTCCAGCCCCTGGCTTAGTGCTGTTTTACGGCGCTCAGACCTATCACAATGCTAAATTGCAGCGTTGTGATTGGCTGCAGGGAGTATGAGAACCCTGGTGCTTCCTGCTCCTGTTTCCCCCAAGAAGCCAGGAAGAGGACGCAGGAGAGGTGGCGGCGGCCAACCAGCTCGCCAACCCGGAGATAAGTGATTATTTTTGTTTAACCCAATCCTCCGCCGCTTCCCCCCACCCGCCACACTGTGCTTCCAGGTAGCAGCCACCACTGCACCCATGAGCAATGCATGTAAGTTCATGTTAAGTTCAAAGAGTACCAATCAACATTAAAGGTAAGGACACAATAATATTCCAAAACTAATTTAGACAAAACAGGAACATTTTAAGATAACACAAAATGGTTAAGCATGGATTAAGGGAAACATTATATGGATTTGTCAAAGAATGCTGATAGGAAGCATGGGGTGTAAAAGTTGCAGTTGGTCTATGTGCATTACCCTAAAACAGTCACCAGAGGTTACTTTTTTTTTTTGTAAATTTTTTTTATTTTATTTTGATTTACATATGGAAACAAACATGGCAAGGGCCCCCAAGGCGCCATCAGTTCCCCGCACACGGGGCGCAATAAGAAGCAATAGATCAGATATGTCATACAGACAATTGTACCTCAAGTCCAGAGCAATAGGATCTAGTCCAGTGATTACACTCCAAAAGTCTTCAAAGATCCATAAAGAGAGCATGAGAGCACAGCGTAAAATATCCGCAAGGCCAAGTGCCTATTCAGCTGAGAGAGATGAAGTGACCTAATAGAGGCCGGGCAAACGGCCGAGGGCAACCCTTTAGAAAGGAACTCCACCAGGGGACCCCAGTTATAACGAAAGTTCTTGAAGTTACCCAGATAGATGTCTGCCATTCTCTCCAGACTCAGATATCTCCACAGTCGAGCGTGCCATAATGAGATTGCCGGTGCCCCTCTCTGCTTCCAAGCGGCAGCCAGAGTAAGTTTGGCAGCTCCCAAGCAGAGCCATAAAATCCTCTTATCCGCCCGGGTTTGATAGTTCAAGTCGGGAACCCGCAGGCCTAACAAGACAGAGGCGATGGAATCCTCAATGGGATAGCTCAGAATGTCCTTGATATGCGAGAGGATTTCCTCCCAATAGGGCCGAACCACTGGGTAGTCCCACCAGATGTGGCGAAAGTCACCCAGGAGCCCACAACCCCTCCAACACCTGTCGGACGTAGCCGGGTATATGCGATGGAGTCTAGCTGGGCAAAGATACCAAAGCGTAAGGGTCTTAAGATGTGCCTCCCGCAACTGCAGAGAGTGGTTGAACGCAGTAACATCCCTCCATAGTGCCGTCCATTCGGCATCGGAAATTCCTCTCCCCACCATGTCCTCCCACTGTTCCATATACCGCGGCCTCGGGGCCACAGCAGAGTGAAGCAGGAGGCGGTATAAAAAGGAGATAGTCCCCCTCATGGTGGACGTCCGAGATAGAAAGGCCTCGAATGGCGAGGGGGGTCTCGTAGCCGCGTCACGCACCCCAGGTGATGTGGCCCAGTGGAGCATCTGTAGGTGGCGAAATCGCTCATTTTGGGAGACCCCATAATCCCTCATGCAGTTGGCAAAGGAGAGGGGGTCTTGCCCATGAAACAGATGTGTCAGTGCCCTGCAACCCCCTTCCCTCCAGGCGTCAAAGGCTCCCTCTTGGAGCGCCGGAGCAAAGGCAGGATTAAAATGGATCGGCGTGAATGGGGAGGGGAAGGTCGTCCAGCGCTCGTCCGAAGCAAGCGTGTCCCACACCTTCAGCGTCGTACCAGTCGGTGTACTGATATACGCATTGAGAGGCCTGTCCCTCTTGGGCTTCCATGCTAGGTCCCATACCGACCTGCCAGCTACACTCTGGTCCATGTGGAGCCAGTGCCTTTCAGATGTTTGCTGCGACCACTCCACCAATACCCTCAATTGAGCCGCTTTATAATAGAGTTGCAGGTCTGGGAGGCCAACTCCTCCCTCCGTCCTCGGCCGACGCAAGACCGCAAAAGAGAGACGAGCCCGTCCCCCTTGCCATATAAACCGCATTATGTGCGTCTTGAGGCGCCTAAAGAAGTCGGTGTCCAGTGGTATGGGCAGCGCCTGAAACAAGTATAGAAATTTAGGAAGGAGAACCATCTTCACCGCGTGGATTCTACCTAGCCAAGACAGAAATTTAGGCTTCCACCTATCCAATTCTGCCCGCGCTTTAGCCAAGAGCGGGGGGAAGTTGGCCGAAAACAATTTGCCCACCGTCGGGGTCAGATGGACCCCCAAGTACACTATCGAATTGACGGCCCAAGCTAGAGGCGTCAGCGGACAGAGGTTACTTTTAACACTGAAAACAAATAAGAAAAAAATTGACCGGCAAACTATTCTGCCCCATAGAGGCCACAATATGAGGGGCATAGCTAGACATCCTCCACAATGTTCTACTCTAATGCTATCAATCCTGCTGGCCCTGTTCTATAGGACTCCAGTGAAAGCTCTGACAGTGAGACAGAGCTCTTTGGCACAGTTTCTCGCAACAGCTAAGAGTCCAAATTTTGTGTAACTACTGAAAAAGTGACGTGATCTCTTCTACTGTATAGGTCATAAGGGCTGACTTCTAGGCACGAGGTATTTCTCCAGCCAAGGTACTCTCAGGGTCCATTGCCGTTAACTCACAACCGGTCAGCTGAATCTTTCTCATGAGATGGAGACCTTTTCATGCCTTTTGTGTATCTGAGGCAAATACCATTAATCTGGACTGTTGATCATTGGTGATACTATCAAGTCCCTGAGTGCAACTGGTAATCGTGAGTGTCCAATACGTCATTCCCCAGCAGAGTTCTTTTTTTCCTCAGATATTCAGATATTCTTCCAGGTCCGGAAATGTTCTGGGACGTTGATGATGAGATGCATTTTCATCCTGTGCACTAAGATTGGTGAGTTACCTAGACCTGATTCTAGCAAAGTTCCCACCATAACTCCCACTTTGCTTTACTGTGAATATTTACAGAGTACTCACTCAAGATGGCGAAAATGAAGCACCCAGCTCAGTAACTCTCCCAGGAACTCTCTTTTGGAAAAGAGGAGAACACCATCCCTACCTGATCGGTATACTGCTTCCCTTCCTGCTGTAGGCAGAGACAGCTGTCTCGGGGAACTCCAAATGAAATGGTTTCTGTCACTCAGGTCCTCTTTTGGGATTTTCATGTGAAAAGGAACACTATTGATAAAGTAATTTGTTCCACTGCCTCCCTGGTGGCTCATCATTGCTAAGCAGTCAGTGTTTGCAGTACAGCAGTAGTCTTGCCTTTATAAGTGGCTCTATTCTTTCCTAGCAGGTCAACATATCACACCAAGTGGAAGGTCAATTATAGCCACTGCGGTAATACAGCCAGCATGGTTGGATTAATTCTGTTTGGCTGTCAGGCAATACAAAGTACACTTTTAAAAAGTACTTTTCTTCTACAGATACCACAAATCTACTTTCACCACTGAATTAGAACTTTGAGGCTACATTTTTAAACCTGACTTGTGTTCACAACTAGGCCTTCTCAGGAGAAAGTGTACTTTTGCCTACGCAGTGTCAAACAGTGTTTGCAAACTCTTCACTTTGTGTCATATTGTTCTTTAATATTTATTATGGCTCATTTTTTATATACTGAGTACCCAGCTCTAAGGCGTCGGAGGGAACATGTAGGGATGACTTATCTAATGTATAAAATTAGGCTTCCTACATGACAAGGCACCTTTCCCTTCTGGGTTTTTCTGTCGTGGTTTCAAAACTGTAGAAATCCAGAAGGAATAGTTTTTTTTCTGTGGCCATCACATTTGGTTACACATTTGAATAGTTCAAGGTAGTCTGCTGCCCACATACAATTCTTGTTTACCTAGGTGTACTGGAAAGTTAGATAAGCCACTTTGGTGTATTTATATTGACAGACCATGTGCACATCAGCTTTCAATGACAGTATCAGTGTGCACAGTTATAGTACTAGAAAAACTAAGCCAGTAACAAGCAAAGAAATCAAGACAGACCATGCAAAAAAATGTAAACTGGCTGCAGACAGGTTTTGGTTTAGCCTTATGTGTTTATGCTGCGTTTTACTATTCAGAACTAGTGCTGGGCTAACAAACGAGGTCTCAATACTGCTCTAGTAAATCAAGATTAATTATAAAACTAAAAGTCTAGGAATTATCTTTGATGCCCTTATATAGTTAGCACTGTTTTTGCATTATTCAGCTACTATCTCAAATCAATATGAATATTCTACCATCTATTGGAAGAAGAAAATAGAAAAAACTTAGCAAGGACCATCATTGGAGCCAAATTAAACTATGGGAATTCAATGCTAGATGGCACATTCAATTGGAGCATTAGACTATCACAGGACTTACAACTCTACAACTCTAATGGCCTAATTACAACTTTGGCAGTCTTGGATCGGGTCCGCCATGCCGCTGCCTTGATCCAAGACTGCCAAAGCTGTGTGAGCACTGCCCACCAGATTGCAACTATTTTGGTCCCTCACAGGTGGTTCTTTGGTGGTCCCACAGTGGTGCCTATGAAAAGGCACTGCAATGGGAGTGTGAAAAGGCAGTTCTTGCTCTTCAAGGACTGGTGCAGTCCATGCTGTGCTGGAACTGGGGGTGCATGCACACAGGGGAGCACAACATGTGCCCCCGTGCATGCACCAGCATGCATAGGGCGAGGAGGGCCCTGAAGGGTCCTCTTTGTTTCCTGACCATCGCAGTTTCATGGAGTAAGAACCTCCATGAGACCGTTGGCAGCCAGGAAACTCGTAATATGCATGGTGGTGGTGCAGCGGCACGGCCAGCTTATTGTGAGCCCCTGACCTGCACGCCACTGCCAGAGTAGGCAGTTCCCTCGTGGTTGTAGTTGTCCAATGGCGGTCTGACTGCCAAAGTTGTAATACAGCAGTTGTAGCACCGGTGTGGCAGTGGCTGGACCGCCACCGCTGCACAAACTTAGTGGTGAGGATGGTGGTGAAGACACAGAAAAGAGCACACATTTTCCCACGTACTAAAATATATGCTTCGGCTAGCAGCTACAGCTAGAATGTAGTTCAAGGTGCTGATATTGACTGCCACCCCTCCATCCTCCTCTCCTCTCCTCTTCCCCGTCCTTTCCTTCATTCACCTCCCATCTTCCTCTTCCTAGCCTTTCCTACCCTCCCTCTCCTGTCCCCCTCCCTTCCTCTCCTCGTCTCTCCCGCAACTGTTGATAATTTGTTGTACTCCAATTGAAAAGTAATTGTGATCCAATGTCTACACAATGAATGTAATGGGTATTGTCATCTGTTTTACCATTCTGTTTGGCTAACAGCAGCGCTGTTGCGCTGCAGAAATTAAGCAGTGATGACAAATCCCAAACAACTGAAGTAGAAACAAAACAACGTGCCAATCATTTCAGAAGAAAACAAGCAAATGTGGAACTTGACAAGTTCAACCAATGGAAAGCTATTTGATCAGCGATGAGAGATTTGAAATGCATGGAAGAGTGGCTGAAAGCCTGCTAAACTGCATTTATGAAACACGAATGTGTCTCCTCATCTAAAGGTTAACAAAGCATTAACTGTAAATAACATCACAGAATAAGAAAGATGCTCTAATGGTCATCGCAATCAATCTTGTCTAAAACCTGTCAAAACAAACCAATCTAGTCCAATCATCTCAGTGAGAACGCTCAGAGGAAAATGATCACTCCAATAGACATGCAGTCATTTTATGGCTTGCATAAATGAATTTTAGTTTTTGAAATGTCATTCAGTTTTATTAAGCCTGTTCTGCATAACGGTAATTGTTTCTTTGGGTCATTTCATCTTGTTTCAGACTTATCCTAAATGTTTCTGTCTGTTTGTCATTATTTGAATGCTGATCATGATTTTTATTGGACAGATACTCTTCTAAAGCCTGTATTCTTTGCCAGCTACGGAGGGAAATGTTATTTTTTCCCCCAAATATTACTGTCTGAATAATTTGTGTAGTTGCTACGGAAGATGTTCTTCTCAAAGCTGATGAATTCTTCAGGATTTTCTCCTGGTGATCTAGTTATTATAAGCTATATCTAGCACATTCATCCTTTTCTTACTTACACATGTTCCTCACAGTACCACACCTCTTCATATTCCAAAAGCAATTAAATACCCTTTTCTTGAAGTGACGTCACACTGATGAATCCGAACGAACCACAATAGGGACAAGATGAGTAAACTACCTTGTGGTGAGTGGCCTCAGTGCAGACACTGCACCTCTCCTGCGTGTCTCAAACATAGGATACTGCAAACCAACTCTCCTTGTTGCCATAGAAACCACCATCACTTGTGTCGATATAATATATTGCCTGCATTCCACAGAGGAGAAGGGGATCTTTTGGGATATTGTACATTCCGAGTCTGCAGTCTCCTCTGATTCAAGGTGATAGAAATGTGGGTCTCTAGTTGGCAATGGCTGGCCACTGTCCAAGTAGGGACCCTTCTTTCTAAGTCAGAGTAAGGGGGCTACACCCTTTGATAACCCCTGCTCAACCCTGTGGTAAGGTAGCACGAGCAGCTAGGCTTATCTCAGAGGCAGTGTGTAAAGCATTTATGATCATACACAGTAACACAGTGAAGGACACTAAAAAAGGGACACCACACAAGTAGTTATAAAAAAATAAGTATCTTTATATATAGACTTCACACAAGACCAATAACGGTAAAAAGCCACAATACTGAAAAAGGGGGGTACTGTTGAAAAGCTGGAAAAAGAGTTCAAAGTGTTCAAATAGGGGTTCAGTTTAAAGCAGGGGTCTCTGCGACCCTTTTACTTACATAGTACCTGGATTTCGTAGCAAAATAAGCAAAATGTCGCAAACGAGCTGTAGCGATGATTTTCCCCACGCTGGGCCGGTGATGCGTTGTAACCTTGCCGCAAGGGAGGATGATGCACCGGTCTGCGTGTGCGTGCGGGACAAAGCGATACACTTCTTCACGCTAGTCCAGCGATGCGTTGAATCCTTGCCGCAAGGGAGGATGATGCGCTGATCCTGTTGCATGTGCGATCTTGTTGTGATGAAAGAAAATGGTGCCCCACGAGGGAGCGACGATCCGGGTGCGATGCGAGGAAAATGGCAGACGCATGCCGCCCGCTCTGCAATGTTGTGATGTGATGATCTCGATGCGATGTTCCGTGGTTAGCGAGCCTTCGACAAGCCCGCAAACATGCGATGCGATGATCTCGGGTTAGCGAGCACTTTGTGGCCCTCAAGCATGCGATGCGATGATCTTTGGTGTGCGAGCACTCGGCAGCAGCAGCGCAATGATTTTTCTTACGCTCTTCAGCTGCTGCGGCTCGCAAACGGGCGTTAGTGACGATTTCAGGACTCTCTTCTCTGTAGTAGAACTAGAAGCCCTGGAACTCACAGGGGCCTCACCTGCAGATAGAAATCATCACTGGGAGGAATCATGAGGCTGGTGGGGGAGTCAGATGTGCCTGTGACCCCAGCAGGAGGCTAGCTCTTTTCTAGCCCTTGGGTGATTGCTTAGCAAATAAAAGTCTCTCAAAAGTCCTTTTCCCTCTTCTTCCAAGTCGAAGGGGAACTATTGCAGGCCAATCCAAGAAATAGCACACAAGCACAAGGACAGTCCCCTCCTGCAGATTCCTTCAGTGAAACGGACAGAGGTTCTTCTTGACATTCAGGAGCAATACAAACATCAGGGGGTTGGGCACAGATATTTATACCCCAAAAGTCCTTGTTCTCAAAAGTCTCTAGTCACTGAACCCAGTCAGAACAAGTTCTGCTCAGGCCTGGAGCACTTTGTTTACCAGGCTGCATCCTTCCTTTCAGAAAGAGGGGTCTGCCATCAGACGCACAGTAGGAGGTGGAGCCATCTTTCACCTTGCCAGGCACAGCCCTATTCAGGTCAAGGAGCTACCCCTCCCCAGTACTCAATGCAAATCTCTCTATTCAACCCAGGTCTGACTCAGCCTGTCTTGCCCCTCTAAACGCAGACAGCCAATACACATAACAGCAGAGCACACTGGAAGGCATAGGCAAGAAAATACCTACTTTCTAAAAGTGGTATTTTCAAACACAGAATGTTAAAACCAACTTCACTAAAAGATGCATTTTATCATTCTGAGTTCAGGCATACTAAACTCGAATTTCTACCATGTTCCCTAAGTCAGATATGACTATAAGGCTATTGCCAGTCTGCCCATTCTATCCTATGGAGAACAGGTAGCCTTGAAGCAATGAAAATCAAAAAAGGAGGATGATTCACTACCAGGACATGCTACACATATCAAGCCATGTCCTACCTTACACACACAATGCACCTACCATAGGGGTGACTGACAGGATGGTAAGGGAAGGTTCAGGGGCTGGGAAGTGTGGGCACTTCACAGCCGAGATGGCAGTTCTGGACTGCACGCAGACACTGCAGTGGCAGGTCTGAGGAACACTTTTCAAGCTGCTTCTATGGGTGGCGCAAACCAGCGCTGCAGGCCCACCAGCAGCATTTGGGTTACCAGCCCTGGGCACACACAGGCCACACTACTGGGGACTAACAGGTGAACCAAATAAGCCAATCAGGGATATACCAATTCGCAGTCATATTTACACAGGGAGCATTTGCGCTGTGGCACTGAATGGCAGTTGCACAGAGCCCAGAGCATCTAATACCAGCAAAAACAGAGGAGACAACAGCGAAAAATGGACGGGAGACCCACGTCAATGGTGCAAGGTCTAACACGTGTTCCCCCCAGCTAAAATGTGGGTAGAACTACCCATCTCCTTGGGGGTTCTCTTCACTAAGGCGGAAAAATCTGGACAGACCATCAGCATTGGCGTGCTCTGTACCAGGGCGGTGTTCCACCATGAAATCCATACCCTGTAGGGAAATGGACCACCTCAACAACTTGGGATTCCTCACCCATCATCTGCATCAGCCATCTGACGGGCATGGTCTCATCTTCTTCACTGCCCAGACCACAGCAAATGCCTCATGCTCAATTGCACTCCACCTCTGTTCCCGGGGAAGTATCCTCCTACTGATGAAGGCTACAGATTGGTCTAGTCCCTTCGCTTTGATCTGTGACATAACAGCCCCAACCCCATGCTCTGAAGCATCTGTCTGGACAAGACGTGTCCAGACAGACTGGAGGACGGGTGCACATGGCAGTCTTGAGGGCATCAAAGCTTTCTGACAGGTGTCAGTCCAATTCACAATCTTTGGCTGCTTATTGGAAATCAGCTCAGTCAAGGGGGCAACAATGTTGCCATACCCCTTGACAAACCTCCTGTAATAACCTGTGAGACCTAGAAAGGCTCTCACCTGGGTCTGGGGGGGCTCCCATGCCAGGATGGTTTCAATCTTAGGATGTAGGGGTACCACCTGGCCCCTCCCAACCTGGTGTCCCAAATACACTAGAGAACCCTACCCAATCTGGCCCTTACTGGCCTTGATTGTGAAGCCATGCCTGGCGCAGTGCCATCAACACTTCCCAGAGGTCGCGCAACTAATCCTCCCAGGAGGAACTAAACACTGCAATGTCATCCAGATAGGCGGCACTGAAATCCTCCAGCCCAGCCAACACCTGGTTGACCAATCTCTGAAAGGTGGCAGGGGCATTCTTCATTCCAAAGGGCATCACACAGAACTGGTAGTGCCCCATCTGGTGTGGAGAATGCTGACCTCTCCTTGGCCCCATCAGTTAAGGCGATCTGCCAGTACCCAGAAGTTAGATCTACGTGCTGAGGTACCGGGCAGCCCCCAATCAATCTATGAGCTCATCAGCTCTGGGGAGGGGGTGCGCGTCGGTCTTCGTGACCGAATTGAGACCTCGGTAGTTCACACAGAATCTGAATTGGCACCAGGCATGACATCTTTTGGTACCAAGACCACGGGACTGGACCATGGGCAGCTAGAGGACTTAATCACCCCTAGGGCAAACATTTTGGAGACCTCCTCCTTAATGTAGGCCCTGACCCGGTCAGTCACTCGGTAAGCCTTGTGCTTGACAGGAGGACTGTCTCCTGTGTCCACATCATAGACGCACCACTCAGTGACACCAGGCACGAGGGAAAACAAATCAGAAAATTGCCCCAACAGCTGGTGACAATCTCTCTGCTGCTCAGGGGGTCAGTGTGGTGGAGAGGACCACACCCTCCACTGACCCATACTTCTCTCTGGCACACAGGAGGTCAGGAAGAGGCTCACTCTCCTCCTCCATTCCAGCATCTGTGGCAAGAAGCATGCCCACTTCAGACCTCGCAGAGTGGGGCTTCAGGCGGTTCACATGCAGGACCTGCAAGGGGTTCCTGGGAAACTGAAAGTCTACCAAGTAGGTAACTGGGCTTTTGCACTCCACCACCTCAAAGGGATCGGTCCACTTATCTTGGAGCACCCAGGCTCCACTGGGGCCAGTACCCAAACCTTCAGACTAGGTTGAAACTCGACCAGAGTGGTGTTCTGGTCGTGCCAGTGTTTCATATCCTCCTGGCTGGCATCCAGATTTGCCTCAGTAATTTTTCTGAAATGCTGAGTCTGGTTCCTGAAGGCCAAGATGTAGTTGAATACATCTTGGGAAGGGTTCCTGGGAGATTGCTCCCAGCCTTCCTTGACCAGACTCAGAGGCCCTCTTACCGGATGGCCATAGAGCAGTTCAAAGGGACTGAACCCTAAGGACTTCTGTGGCACCTCATGGTAGGCAAACAACAAGCATGGCAAGAGGACGTCCCACTTACGACTCAGGGGCTCCTCTAGGCCCATAATCATGCCCTTCAAGGTCCGGTTGAACCTTTCAACCAGACCATTTCCTTGGTGGTGGTAAGGAGTGGTGAACGTATAAGTTACCCCACACTGCTTCCACAAAGACTTCATGTACTGGGAGATGAAACTGGTCCCCCTGTCAGACACCACCTCTCTGGGGAACCCGACGTGGGAGAAAATCCCAATCAGTGTATGTCCCACCACGGGGGCCGTCATCATCCTGAGTTGGATGGCTTCAGGGTACTGGGTGGCATGGTCCACCAGGGCCATGATAAACCTGTAGCCCATGGCTGTCCTGGGATCCAGAGGCCCCACAATGTCAATGCCCACTCGCTCTCATGGGGTACTAACAACTGGAATGGGTTGGAGTGGGGCCTTGATCTTCCCCCACTCTTCCCACATGCCTGGCAAGTCTCACATGTCCTGCAATGAGTGTCTAAACTCTTGTGCATCTGGGGCCAAAAAAAGTGAGTGACCAGCCTTTCAAAGGTCTTGGTCTGCCCCAGATGTCCTGCCAATGGAATGTCATGAGCCAACCCCAGTAGGAAGGCTCTGAAGCATGTGGGCACCACCAGCACATGGGATGACCCCAGCTCAGCAGCCTTAGGCTCGCTATACAGGAGACCGTTCTCCTAATAAATCAGAAGTGAATCAGACTGGTCTCCTGCTGCCTGGGCTGAAGCCTGTTGCCACATACCCTCGAGAGAAGGGCAAACTCTTTGCTGCTCACAAAACTCCCATTTTCTACTGCTGGATTCATAGATGCTGCTTCACAGACCCCTGCGGCACTGGCTCCCCAGATCACAGTCAATATCCACTCCCATCTTAAGAGGAGAAATGTAAAGGATTTCCCACTTTTGAATGTCCATGGCCTCTCTACTCACATTCTTGTTGTTGGAACGCCGGAATAGATTTATATTTCCCCCTCCTGGGGAATGAAGACTTGTGGACTCTTGATTTCTATTTACGTTCATGCTCGTGAGCTACAGATGTTTGATCAACACCATAATATTAATAGCCAGACTGGCACATTTCTCCTACGAGGAACCCAGGCTCTGCCTCAATCAGCATACACAAGAGTGGTATATGCTCAAACACATTTAAATATAAATATTATGCCTGGACACCTTTCCATGGGTAGAAACCCTGCCTTATCAACAATCGACTGTGGTAGGTCTAGCTGCCTGCCTTCCCATTGGTGAGACTCTTACCTCAACCCAATTAGTAATTCAGTCTTGCCTCCAACCTCTAGCCACTTACCAACTATTTGCCCAAACCCACAGGTGAAAATAAATCTATCATACGGGGCAAGTATCAATTATTATTCACTTATTGATTTTTGTTGTTGTTGTGTTACTGCAGCCAAAAAACTGTGTCCATGTACTTGAGGCACAAGCGGAAGGGACGCAAATTGTTATACAATGACAGAGGCCAGTAGTTTGTCAAGGTCACGGCCTTAGCAGGAGAGGAGGTCTTTACATGCTTATGGTACTTTCTGAATTCTGTCATGTTGGGAAGAGGAAAAGGTAAGGAGTTCCAAATGTTTTTACATTGAGGGAGATAGGTTCTGCCATAAAACAGCTTGGGCCTCATTTATAAAAAGTGACGCATTGCTGCGTGAAAACAGCGATGTGTCACTTTTCACTGCGCCCTCCTTGCACCACCAATGATGCGTCATATTTACAGTATGAAAGGGCCTGCATCAGTCTTACGCCTGCTGTGAGGCAGGCGTAAGAAATTGACACATTTGTGTCCTAGAAGTGGCGCAGTGAAATCACATAGATTTCACTGCATCACTTCTACGACCCTTTCTTGCGTCAATACGCCCCCTTGCATACATTATACCTGGCGCAAGTATAATGTGGCGCAGGGGTTTACAAAGGGATGCATCTACCTAGATGCGTCACTTTGTAAATATGGCGTAACAAGGCGCATTTTTCATGCCACTGGTGCGTCACAAAAAGTGACGCACCAGCGGCGTAAAAGTGGCGCACAGCCTCATAAATGAGGCCCCTTGCATCCTATTGAGAGCTGAGATACGAATCTTGGTGAGGGGAGAACTGATCCCCGTCCTGCATTTAAATATATATATGTTACAGAAAGAATCTTGAACTATCAGTTGGAGTCTATCCTATTAAGAAGATCCAACAGTATATGTATGAACAACACCTAAACTGCTTTGGTGTACCACTTTTACATATTCTTTGGAAATCACTGAGAGTGGCTTACTTGTTTTCCTAAATGGGAAATGTTTAGATGTATCTCTGTAAACCCTAAGAAGAGACATCATCACTATGTTTGTCTCATTAGTTACTGGCCATGGGAACATTATATCATAAAGAATGATACAATGCATTAATTTAAATGTGATATATCTGGCTCTTTACTAGTTACTGTGGGACCTGATTTACAAGTCACCCAACTACCCTCCTCCAAAAATAAACAGAGTATCCCACCCAAGTCAAAGAGATTGCTTAGGGTTCTATACATTTGGTAGCTCATGCTGATCCAAGTAACATGCTTCACCAGGAATCTGGTGGGTTTCAGTCTACAGTTCAGGGAAGACCAGTTATTGCCTTATTAGGTCTTAGGAGATAATGTCCAAGTGCTAGTAGTTGGCGATCAACTGGAAGTACATCCACCAGGAACATCAAACTTTACTGGCCAGTATCCTTTTCTGGCCTCCTGCTCCTGTGGTCAGGCATCTGGGTTACCCACTGGATAAACTGGCTCATCCGTTAAAGCTAAGAGAAATGTGGTTTAGGTATAGGTTCAAACCACAATTTCAAACAACAATAACTCAGTAACACTATGGTCTAGATAGAAAGTTGGTTACATTTATTCTGAGGTGAGCGTTATCTATTTCCGGAAACTGGATGTATCATGTTTTGCCTCTTATGCTAGACAATACATAAAATAACCTTCCACAAATGTAGAACTATGAAAAGGCCAACTGCAACATCACACTGAAGACCCTCAGATCTGGGGGAAAGGCACCTCTGTGGAAGTTTATATCACTGGTCAGCCCTGAACTGGACCGGTTTAAGCTTAAAGAATGACAAACCATTCCCTGGATAGGGTATCATGCATTATCATAGGATCCATCCCCTAGTATAGATGATCGATAGTGGGCCCAAAACAGATTTTTGGTGATTTGCTGACAACTGTGGGACTTTCTGTACCTTATTAATAAGGATTGTGCCACCGACATCATCCACCCCATGGTCATAAATGTGCTTTGAAATAGGTCGAGAATGGTGCAAGCTAGACACATTTGCAGTGCAGCAATGTCTCTTGCAGATGTTCAACCCTTGTGCACCACGACATTTAGTCTTCTGGGCCTAGCTCTATTCCATACAGGTCAGGCATCAACCCCTCTCCACACTCAGTAGTACACATTCTGCTTCTTCTAAGTCAGGTTGCAAACAAGTGGGCTTCTTGTAATCTTAGTATTTGTCCTTGTTTTTAAGCTGAAGGTACGGTTTCTCTTTAGGTCCAGATGACTCGCAAGTTACTTGCTCATGTAGGCCAGTAGTTATTCAACTTTGTGGGCCCTGTTAGGAAACCAGGGTCCATCAAAGTATAAGGTCCCTTTAAATTACTAACTGTGATCCAATACCGTGGAGGGTGGACACTTGTGGGTTTTCTTCCTTGACTTTGTTAGGGTAGGGAATGGAGCAGACATCTAATGGTCACATTGTGGATTCCAGGGTCAGGCTAGCCAGGCCCTCTATGCCTCCATCGCTTAACAGAACACGTAGGAAGGGGAGCCTAGATGCAATTGCCGTACAGATGTTTTGACTTCCTGGGAACCCAAAAATCGACATAGCCTCTTAATTAAGGCACCAGACGGTAAACAACCTTTACAACGCAACTTTTACCACGTAGTGCCTTTACAACGCAACTTTTACAAAGCAAACCATTACAACGCATTGCGCTGGGGGGGCGCTCCAGGATAGGGAATAGGTTTAATGTACTATCCAACACCTTCCCTACTATCCACGGGGAATGGAGTTGGAATAGTAAATTAAACAATTCACTATCCAGCGCCTAAAAGCACTATGCGTTGTAATGGTATGCGTTGTAAAAACCGCGTTGTAAAAGCATGCGATGTAAAAGCATGCGTTGTAATGTCATACATCCCACCAGACACATTAGCATATGGATTGTTATGTCCAAACAAAGTTTAGCGATACCATGGCAGCCCACCAGATTTTGCGGCACAGTAGAGAATCATGCTCACCCCACATTGGACAAACTCACAAAACATTTTTCACTGGTGCTTTACATGCCCTTGGTGGTAAGTAATGCAGAGCAGTGCTTGATGCAAACACGTTTTACCACCATATTATAAACGTATATTTGTGAAGATGTGTGATAAGAATATGTGTGAATATGTGTGAATATTTGTTGTGTGTCATTTCCTGATGGAGGTTATGTGCGGGGATGTTTTTTGGTGCAATTTTGTGTTTTGTGCTGCATTATTGCATTGTGTTATTTACTGTGTTTCATTTTGTTTCGACAAGTGTGTTTTTTGTGGCCTGTTTCAACAAATGTTGCCACATTCTAGTCGAAAGAATCAGCTTCTGTTAAAGTTTTAATGACAAGCAATCATTTTCTCCTATCTATGGCGGTAAAACACTGCTGCTTCAGCTCATCAACTATTTAAACCACCAGTCAGTCCAAAACTGTGGCAGATGTTGGTCTTAAATGAGCAGATTAAGTGCTCACTTTATGTGATGCAGACGTCGGTCATCCTACCAAGCAAAACATGTGCTGAATGATACAATCCATTCGTCACACAGGGAGGGAATTAAGGAACCCTTTGATGGGGAATTGGTTGGATTTGACATGGGTTGGGAAATATGCTGTCTTCCACTAAGAGTACAGGCGACACAGCCTCTGCCACTGAACTATAATCAGCAGGTATTTATTTACTTGTATAAGAGCAGAGGATGTAAGCCGCCAACTACAATGTATAGGACCACAATGTACATGTGTTTCTTGCACAGAATAGCCCGTGCTGCTGTTGTTGGAACATCATTAAACATGGAGGGCCTCATTTATGAGGCTGTGCATCACTTTTACGCCGCTGGTGCGTCACTTTTTGTGACGCACCAGTGGTGTAAAAAATGCGCCTTGTTGCGCCATATTTACAAAGTGATGCATGTAGGTAGATGCGTCACTCTGTAAACCGCTGTGCCATATTATACCTGCGCCAGGTATAATGTATGCAAGGGGGGGGCGTTTTGATGCAAGAAAGAGTCATAGAAGTGACGCAGTGAAATGTTTAAGATTTCACTGCGCCATTTCTTGGCCGCTAATGCATCAAAATCTTACGCCTGCCATGAGTCAGGCGTAAGACTGACGCAGGCACAAACAACATGAGACTTGCTCATGTGAAAGTACACATTGCTTGAGTTGCGTCACTTTTGTGACATAGTCCAGCAATGCGTCACTTTTGCGCCTACAGATACATCAGAAATACTGACGTATCTGTAACTCCTTGCGACATGATGCGTCATACTGTAAATATGACGCATCGTTAGTGTCGCAGGGAGAGCGTAGTGAAAAGTGACGCATCGCTGTTTTCACTCAGCGATGCGTCACTTTTCATCAATGAGGCACGGAATGCCTAAAAAAGACTCACAAATCGTCGAGAAGGCTGTAGAAACATTGGCGGGCAGGCTGCAAAAGTCCCACAGGCTCAGGATAGCATAGCGTCCCATGCAAGGACTAGCATTCCTAGTTGACACATTATACTGAAAAGCCATCAACTGCAACAGCAAACATGCCTCATAACAACCAAACCCCAGTTGCAAAAATGCTTGTTTCCTTTTAAACATTTCAAATAACAACCTTGTTCATAGAAACTGGAGAATGTACTTGGGATGTTCTTAAGCTGATTCTTGCTAGAAGAGCATGTACATGTTCTGAAAATAATTCCTACTGACATGTTTAGAAATAGTCACTCCGTCAGACTGATAATAATACATCAGATTGAAACTCTTTCTCGGTACAAAAACATTGATGCCATTCCATGGGCAGCACAAGACTTGACCTTGAACGGAAATATTGTTCTCCGTCGCTCTGTGCATTGTGTTTCCCGCTCCCCGCCCCCTCCCCCGCAGCGCCATTACGGGCTTGTCTGCAGGATCATTGACTCTTGCCGAAAGAAATGAGAGATGTTTATTGATTAGGGACGGATGCTGGGTTAATGCTGTAAGGTGACTTCACTTGGGAATGCACAATTGGCACATCAGAAGTCTGCTAAACACGTAACCTTGGAGAACAAAGAGGAAATGTTCAAACATGCTCCTTTAAAGGGTGTTTGCTTGAACGCTGTACTTTAAAGGAACGCTGCATATTTTTGTCTAGACTCAGAAATTTACATATTTGAAGGAACAACTTTCTATTTTACATACTTTTGTAAGGGGAACTAACTAAAACTAAATGAGGATGCTTTGATATGTTTATTAATTCATTTAAGTTTGTTAGAAATGTAAAGTATCACTCTACAGCAGGCATGACTTCAAGCCACCGATTTTCAATCTCTTCTATAGAAGGAGTAGTTGTAAAATCGTGAATGAGCTGTAAGTGATCAATGGGGGTGTCACTGCAGGCTTGGCTCAGACAGCAGTGTCCTGTGGGTGGTGAGGTGAACAATACACTCTTCAGGTTATTTTTACAGGTACCAGTGTGTCTTAAAATAGGTTCATTTTGATGCCTTTTGTTCGTCCCTCTCTTACTATCTCTTGCTTGTCCAATAGGCTTTCTCTTTTGTCCCATCTTGTAGCTGTCCCTGGATATTTATTTCTCAAGTAATCAATGTAATCAATTTCCTACACAGCTACTGGGCCCAGAACATCTGAATTAATTCTAGTGTGAGGGAGTGATTACAAACCATTTATAATCAATGTGATCTGTCAAAGCTCCTGTAGTGCACTGCATTCCGCTATTCCTAAACCATGGTGTGTCAAAGGCTGCTTTAAATACATTATACTAAGTGTTTACACAGCTTGTTTATCATCAGACTGCAACCTCTTTATTGGGGCTGGAGATGCAGAAGTCTATGGACTCGATGACTTACCATATAGAACTAAAAAAATATCGTCCAATTAAATATGTTCACTGCAATACTAAAACTGTTTTACCTAGGTACAACAAAATATTTAAGGGTCACATTTCAGAATTTAAAACAAATCAATAGAGTATTAAAAATTATCCTTAGAATATGCATTATTATTACTGGTTTTTATAGTCTAAGGATTGACTGAAATATTCAGAATTTCATATCATCATCATCAATAGACTTTATTCGGTTTTAGATAGCAAACCATAAATGGCAGTTACAATATATTTTGAACAATGCACACATACGACATTATAGGGTATAACATAAGAAATCACCAATTATTGAGTTCCTTCATCTGACAGCACAGTTTAAAAAGGTAACAGACCATCACATAAAAGGATCACTAAGTAATTGTACAAACAGGAAAGCAGGCCCGGCCTGGGTAAAGTTTCACCCAACTTAAAGTGGCCTTTGGAAGATCTGAAATGCTTGTTAATGGGACATAATAAAATAAAGCACATACAGCCAGATTCATCAACACAAATTGCGATCGCAATAGCTGCGAAATAGCTATTGCGATCGCAATTCCATGAATCGCAATTCATGAAATAAAACCTGACCAAATTGCGAATTCGCAAAACAAATTTTGAGACTTCGCAAAGAAAATCGCAGAATCAAGGTGGAACCCCCTTTGCGATTCGGAAATTGCGAGTACCCAATGATTCTGCGATTTCATTTGTGAAATCGCTAAATAATCGCAAACCAAATGCATGAAATATCGCAATTAGCGAAAAATCGCAATTTGCGAGGCGCAATTTAGGAGAACCCAAACCAGGTGGTAACCATGAAGTTAAAAAAAAAAAATCCTAACTAGCCACAGGTGCGGGGCTGACCAAACACACTTAAGGAGACACTGTAGGAGCATGAGGACATTCACAATGCCAGGACTCTATATGGTGGTTAGGCGGGGAAGGCTCCTAGCTGCAGCAAGGAAAAGACGCAGGATCCAGGAGCGAATATTCCGCCAGCGGATCACACTACTGGGCCAAACTGAGGAGGATATCTACTCAAAGTACCATCTGAATGGGGAAATGATTACAAAGCTCATCCAGGACCTTGACCCCTGATGCAGCACCCAACGAGGAGGGCCAATGCCGTGCCCACCCATGTCCAGGTCTTGTGCAGCCTGCACCTCCTGGCCTCCGGAAGCTTACAGGGGATAGTTGCCATTGCAGGGGGGATCTCCCAGAGCACCATGTCCCACTGCCTAAGGAGTTTCCTGGAGGCCATGCTGACCCGGCTACACCATTACATTGAATTCCCAACAACCCAACAGGACTTGAATGAAACCAAGCTACAATTTTACAACATTGCGCAATTCCCCCATGTAATTGGATGCATTGGACGCAGAGACAGAATACATGTACCGGAATCGCAAGTCCTACTACTCACTGAACATCCAGATGGTGTGCAACGCCAAGACAATCATCACCGACATAGTGGCACAATACCCGGGAAGCACGCATGACTCCTTCATATTCCGGCACAGCAGCATGCACACACGACTGGCCAGGGGAGACTATGGCGAAGGACACCTTCTAGGTATACATGCCAACAAACATCGGGACCATGTAGCTGCACATGACAGGCACTCACCCTCTGCTCCTTTCATTCAGGTGACAGCGCATATGGCCTCCGTGAGTACCTCCAAACCCCATACCTCAACCCTGCCACACCACAGCAACGGCGTTACAATGCTGCACACATTCGCACTAGAAATTGCATTGAGTGGACATTTGGGCTTTTATAGAGCCGATTCCGCATCCTACACAAGACTGGTGGGGCCATCAAATACCAGCCTGAGGTCTGCTGCCGCATCGTGGCCGTGTGTGCAATACTCCACAACATTGCGACCAAGCGGAGGATACCTGTGGATATCTCTGGCAGTGAGTCGGAAGGGGACAACCGCCCACCTGCACATGTGCATCATGCACGCGGGGAGAATCCTGCTGAAGGACACAGGCGCCGCAACCAAATCACAATGAACTGTTTCTAGTGCACCCATTCCTCTCACACAACACTGCACTCCTGCATGACAAATGTAATAATGACATGAGTCAGATTTACTTGTGACCATAAATTCTTATTGTTTTTTCACAATAATGGGTACTATAATTTTTGTCAATATTACATGTGAACTGTATTCCCTCATACAGCCCCATGATAGGGTAGAGGGCGTGCTTGTATAATCAGCATGGCCCTGCTGGTAGAATTCAAAGTGTCACTGGCACCTCCGGCCGGACGCACCCAGTCGCCTCTCCACGTCCTCCACAACAATATTGGCCCGTGATGCTGCAGTGGGCCTGGTGCTGCGGTGGCGTTCCGTTACCAGCTGCAAGGACATGCTGCTGTGACTGGAAGTGCACTCACTGGCATCCTCCCCCCCACTTGCTTGGCCATGGCCAGACGCATGCAGACTCTGCACAGCTGTTGTCACATGGCCAAGGGACCTGGCGACGTCCTGGCAGCATTGGACCATCTGCATCTGCATCGCAAGGGAGCGGCGTAAAAGTTGGGAGGTGGCATTTCCAATGATGTGGTTGGACCTGGTGTAGGCTGACAGGCGGGTCAGTAGCTGGCGGTGGCAGCGGCGGATGATATCCTGCTTGGACACCAGTATCTGGCTGTTCTCACGGACAGCTGCGGTCATGGCCTGCATGCATTCTGTGAGCTGCCCCACATTTCGCGCGGTCTTATTCAGCTGCAGGTGGATGGCTGCCAAGTGCCGTGCCTGCTTCTGGTGTACTGCAAGCATCCGGCGTTCTATGGCCAGCCCTGGATCCCGGACATGTACCCCCCTGCCAGCACGTGTTGAGATGTCCCACCGCTGCCTCATCAGTCCGCTGGACTGGGATCGCACAGTGGCTGTGCGCCATGTCTGCCTCCTGGGTGCTGGTGGTGTGGCATGTACCACTGCCATGGGTGTCACTTGGGGTGGTTGCTGGGCACCTGTGGCTGCAGGAGTGGCCCTGTCCACATGGGGAGGTGGTGGTACTGCTGCTGCTGGCTGAGATGGTCCGGGTCGTGGGGCAGGATGGCCCTCACCCTCGGTGTCCTCAGAGTTCTCCTCTATGTGTAGGGCCTCACTGTCGGTGCTGGGTGTTCAGGCGCACCTGTGATGTAAATGGGTGCATGATTAATGATATGTATCTTGCACATGGGATGTTGCTACATGCATGCAGGCTTGCATTCCCTGACTGGCTTTAGGAATAACTTTCACTTGACAGGTCTGGCTGTGTGGGGCTATCCGGGAATTGTGGTCACACTACAAGTACCACAATGCAATAGTGCATTTCAGATGTGCATGGTCTGCATTACTGGGGTTATCAAATAGCTAGCTCTGAAGTCATGGGCATTGTTAGGGTATAGAGTCGCAGTCGCATGGCACTTACCTTGGGATTGTTGGGTGGGTCGGGAGGAGTCCAGCCGGGTGACCCCCACACAGGCTACAGAATTTAGGGTGTCCTCCACAAGGTCTTCCAGTGGAGTGTTGGGTGCAACAGTGGGGTCTCCTCCTCCGGTGACAAGTCGCTCCCCCAGTCTCTCTGTGATGCGTTCTTTGGCACGCCCTCTGAAGTAGTACCACCTCTTTTTTAGTTTATCGATGGAGCGCTGGGTCACTCCGACTGAGTTCACCTTTGCGCGGATGCGCAGCCAGATGCGCCTCTTGTCCGCCTCAGGCACCCTCCGGGACTCCTTTCCAAAAGGCGATCATGGTCCTTAGTGACTCCCTCAAGGAGGTACCCCAGTTCCTGCTCTGAGAATTTGATTTTCCTCTTTCTTCCTGGTGCACTGCTCCCTGCTGCTTCCTGGGACATTTTCAGTTCTTTGTGTCCTGGTGTGGTGCTGCAGGTAGTCTGATGTGGAGCTCTGGCCAGTGCTGCTTCCACTTTCAGGCTCAGTGATCAGAATGAGGTAGGGAACTGCCTACTTCCTGGTTGTGATATCATCATGGTGCTCGAAATGCGACTTCCCGTTTTTCGATCTCGCAATTAGCGAGATCGCAATTTGCGATTTCGGTAATTGCGAGTTCGCAATTTCTACATGGAAAATGGCCGATTCTTCGATTTTTATGCGATTTAGCGAAAATCGCAATTGGCAATTGCGGCCGATTGCGATTCGCTTTTTTTAATCGCTTTTCTTGATGCATCCCATTCTGCGAATTCTAAATTGCGATTCGGTATTTTTCGCAATTTAGAGTCACAAATGCAAGGTGGGCGATCCGCATCACAAGACCACCCGAATTTAGCCTAAACCTTTTAAAAACAATAACAATGAGAGTTAGACATACCGTATATATTCAAGGAAGTCTGTACAATAGGATACAACTTAACTGAGACCTTTGATAAAGCAAGGGATTCCCTCTCTTCATGTAACTGGCTAAGAAAAGCATCCTTTATGTGGATGAGATGCTCTTTCATGATACTGTCAAGGTTACTAAAAAGAGAGGGATGATCTAATTTGAGTAGACATTTTCTAACGTAAGAAATCCATGGCAAACGTGAAACATGATACAATCCTAGACAGTCCTTTAGAAACTTCCTATTAAGTTCCAGCTCCTGTTTGAGCAAGGTGGGGCCAGCCATAACAGCCATAAAATGAGGGGTCTCAGTTGAATCGTATCACAAAAAGCCCTGCCTCAGCTCTTTGTGGATGATAAAGGCAGATGAGCTGCTGGGGAGTAATATTAGCATTCTCAAGAACATATGCTCAACACATTGTAGAGAGGAGATGTTGGCATACTCCCAGATGTTACAATCATATGACACTATGGGCACCCATTTTGGTTTGCAAATCTCAAGCATAGTCCCCATCGGCTTGTGTCCTAATCTGGTGGCAAAGTCAAAGACCGCAGCAACACTTCTGGCAAAAACGTGCCTCTTTTCCCTAAGCAATGGGAACCAGGTAATGGGAGAGTCAAACATAATTCTGAGGCAAGGAAAGGTTTTTACTTTGGTAAGTGTATGGCCCTTGCATAGGTGGGCTTCTGCGTTTAGTGTTTCTAGGACCTATTAGATGTGGGATTTATCAGAATTAATACTTAGGTCAAGGGTGTCCATGTAATTGATAAAAAGGCCGAAATAAATTTGGAGACCTTGTGCTGTCCTGTAGACTAAAACAATATCACCTGAATATAAAAGTGCTTGAACAGGGTGGCCATCTTACATAGGGAGGTCACGGCCCCAGCTCCTAGGATCTGCTCCAGCTTGTTAACATAAAAAATGAATAAAAAGGAGGCCAGAATACAACCTTGTCTGATCCCCCTGTTGAGTGAAAAGTGCTCGGTGCATTGTTCCTCCGAGCCATACCTGGCAGAGGTGCTGAGGTTCAGGTGCAGGTCATATAAGACAAGGGCAATATTTTTGTCAATCCCCAAATCCAACAGTATAGGCCACAAATTGTGTCTGCTGACCCTGTCAAAAGCGGAGCTTAAGGTCATGAAAATCAGATGTATGGCTTCGGGTATAGACAGGGTGTACTTTTTAATTAAAAGATACAGGTTTAGGCATTAATCTCCAGTGCACTTCGTGCCCAGAAGCCATATTGGACTTCAGATGCACACCTTGGTTTTGGCCCAGGTTTTTAGACCAGATCGGAGCACGTTCCCTATAACTTTGACCTGAGAATCTATCTGAGAGATCGGGCGATAACACAGAGGATTGTCTCTCAAGCCCTTTTTATGTATGGGGACAATAACTGATTTGGAGCCTGAACTGGGGAGACCATGTTTGAAAGCCACATTAAACTAGATAGTTAATATTGGTGCCCACAGAGGTACATCAGATTGAAATAAGTCCTTCGGATCCCCGTTTGGACCCAGGGACTTGTTGCGTAGGGAGAGTAAGAATAGCATCTCTTATTTCTTCACAGTCAAAAGAAAGAGAAAGGTCAGCCGCATGTGTCAGTACTGTGTGGTACCCAGTGAGACCAACAGTAGGGCAATGCCTGTCATAAATGGATTCAAAATGTTGGACCCACATGTCGGCTGTGATGGGTTGTGTAGCAAATGAGTCCATCAATCCGAGATAGATTATTGTAGAGATCTTTATTACAAGATAAGTAGTGAAGTAAGAGCAGACCCTCCACAGCAGCAGCAACTAACTAACTGCCACAGTGGAGAACCCAACGAACAAACATCACAGGAATACAGAATGTAGAACATAAGCCAACAAGTATTCTAAATAGACTAGAGAGGCAACTTACATGTACTACACATCTTCTCCCTTTCTTAACAGATGAAATCTTGCAAAAAGACAGGAGGTCGCCGAGACCGAAGTGAACGTGTACAGACAAGATCATTGTGAGTGGAGGGAAGAACTTGTGAAGGAACAGGGGCATCACCACCTCCAGAGCTAGTAACTTCACTATGTACTGGAGATTCAAAGGACATATGATCAGCCAACAAGTAACCATTCATGGAAGAAGCATTAGTATCAGGCACAAGTGAAGTGGAATCACTATTAGGCAGGGAAAAAGAGGACAAGGTAGATTTCACTTACTTATAGATAGCAACTCGCCTGAAGTTCCAGCATTCTCCATTATTAAGAATAACACAATGATTTAATACCTTCTTAACCTTGAAAGGTCCCTTGAATTTAGACAAACCTTTTTGCAGTCTATCCAACTTAACTTTAACTAAATCTCCTACAGAAAAAGAAGAAGAAACATGAACATGGGAAGTCCACATTTGTAAAGCGCACAATCACCCGTAAGGGTCTCTAGGCGCTGGGGGCCGTCGGGAAGATTAAGCGAGCTATTGCCCAGAGTCACATGGTGCTGGGCTAACCTGCCGCCGGAGCCGGGGATCGAACCCTGATCCCCAGATTCCAGCGTCAGTCGCCCTGGCCGCGGCGCCACACCTCTCCCAGAAGAGGATGGACTAACTTTTTCTCCTTCAAAAGTGCTAGACTGAGTCCGCAAAGTAACAACATCTCTCATCCACGAAGGAAACAACTTCAAACCAGGATCACGTCCTCTCATCAATGTAAATGGTGACAAGTCCCCAACAACTAAGGGCGTAGTGCGGTAGGCCCATAACATTTCATCAACCATCTTTCTGACTATACACCCACCACTGTATGCCATCTGAATAATGCCCTTGACCACCTTGTTCGCCCTCTCACATATCGCATTCCCTTGGGGATTATACAAGGACGTGCGATGATGAGAGATACCACAATCTTTCAAAAATACCTGCATGTCTCTGGAAGTGAGCTGAGGTCCATTATCAGTAATAATGACAGAGGGTAGGCCCTCTTCCTTAAAAAGATAACCTAAAAATCTGATGGTATTTGATGTAGTGATATCATTGGTAAAATGGACAACTAACCACTTGGTGAAAACATCGACTACTACTATAGCAAATCTGTCCCTCTCATTTAACTCACCCATAGGACCAATGAAGTCCAGGCAGATTGTGTGCCAGGGCAGACTAGGACTCGGGTTCACCTCAAATTGATCCGCTCTTACTTCTTAGGCTAGAAGACAGGTTCGATTTATCGTCGCCAAAATATTGTAGCAAATGAGTCCATCAATCCGAGATAGATTATTGTAGAGATCTTTATTACAAGATAAGTAGTGAAGTAAGAGCAGACCCTCCACAGCAGCAGCAACTAACTAACTGCCACCGTGGAGAACCCAACAAACAAACATCACAGGAATACAAAATGTAGAACATAAGCCAACAAGTATTCTAAATAGACTAGAGAGGCAACTTACATGTAGTACAGGTTGCTGTAATGGAATTCCCAAATCTGGATTGAATAATGGGCTGTTCACGAATTCCCAAAAGTTAGCATTAGATCTAGAGGCATGAGCAGTAATAAGATCCTGCCAAGCCTCCTGTTTCAGGGTGAACTTCCTGCTATGTAGAGTGGCTTCATACAAAGCTTTAAGGGAAGCAACTTTACAGCAGTCCCTTTTCCTTTAGAGCCATCAGAAGGTCACCATGAGCCCTGGTGCAGGAATGGTCATACCATCTGACAGAGATAGGCAACGCATTCGAGAAGAGGTGACAAGGGCCACCACATTCCGTCTTATGATGTCAAATGAATTAACAAGGGTCTTGTCTATGCATTGGGGATCATGCCATTAAGCAAAAGCATCAGGTTAGAGGCAAAACAAGTTAAAAAGAAAAAAGTCAGGATCAATACCCTTCTATCTGAGTCTGTGTCCTTGGTCACGTGTTGTCACCTACCTGTTAGAAATGGGATCTCTGATTGGCTAAGACTTGCACCAAAGCCAGGCAGAGACCACCACTCTAGTCAGGGCAAGGGAGTTACACACCAAAGATAAACCCTGCTCACCCCCTTGGTAGCTTGGTGGCATATCCCGGAGGCCATGTGTAAAACGTTTGCACATGCACACAGCAACAATATCCCAGACACACCACAAAAGGAACTCCACACAAGGTTATATAAAAAAATAGCCTTTGTATTCTCATAACACAGTAGAATAGTACTCACATACTATACATGGTGCCACCTGGCACTAGGTCATATCTACAAGGGATTATATACACCTGACAGGGCCCACTCGACCACTGTCAGAACCATCACAAAGAGAACTTAGTAAAAGTAAAACATATCATAAACGTACAACCAGTAATCATTGGTAACCACTGTACTCAGCATCAGCCTGTAACCTAAACTACATTATGCACAGTATCACATTAGGCGCAAATTACATTCTGCGCCAACCTCACAAGCATACACACATTAGGCAATCATCTCATAAGTCTAAACGCATTAGACCCTAACCTCCTAAGCATAACTCACATTAGGGGTATAAATCTCAGTGGAGAGTGACCTCCTAAGCATAAGCCTTATTATGCAAATAACCTCATACATAAAAACACATTTAGAGGTATAAAACAGGGTGTGTAAATCATACTACAAGAATCACTTTTCCTAGCGCCACAGAAATCACATTAGGGCCTGGTGCCCTACAAACCTCACAGTCCCCCTGGCCAACTAGCCATCTCAAAAGGGGCTCAAATGCCCTTGTCCATAAGTCAGGGTGCGCTGCCAAGGCAGCAGAATCCATGCGCGCATTTGCACAGGCCTAAACGTTGCAGCTGCCCACTACTTGCTGGGCAGTTGTGAAGATCAAATGAAGGCCGGGGCTCTCAAGGTGTACTTAGAGCAAATGGGCACAACTTTGCAGCTGCCCGTGCTGGTGCGGTGCAGCTGAGAATAATGGGAGGGGGCCCTGGCACGCCTATGCCCTTGGAGCCCCACTGGGGCTCTTAAATTAACTTGGCCCCTATAACGTTGCAGCCGCCCTCTAGCAAAATGGGGAAGCTGGAGAAACTGGCCAACACGGGGAAGTACGGGCACCACTGGCCCTCGGGACCCCCACTGGGGCCCTTAAACAAAATATTTACAACAAGGGGTGGTGAGGGACAGAGTCTCTGAATTAAGCAGAATACTCTCACCCAGTCAAAAGATCAGGGCTAGATCCAACACCGTTTTTTAGCTCATTGCACCATCCCAGTTTCAGAACCTGGCTGTATGCAAATTAGTCTGTTCCTGTCCCAGTGCATGATGGGAACAGGGCAAACCAAACTACAAAAGCCAATTCTTACACTGGGAAGGAAACAAGCTTCCGGGGACCGGTTTCTGGCATTACAGCCGTCTTCGGCCCGGCTTGCTTGAAAAAACAAAATATGGCCCACGTTGGAGCGGCACTCTGCCATGTGGGAGCGCTCAGACACTGGGCACTACACAGGTGAGTGCAACAAAATGCCCCCAAGCCCCCACGGGGACTTCGTACCATCAATGCGGCCAGAGATTCGCCCTTACTCACCAGGCTCTCTCTCGGGACTCCGCTCCTCTCCGTGGCTTCACCCGGGCCCCCTCCTGGGACCCGGGACTCTAACCCGGCGGGACATGGGGCTCTTCTCTGGGAGGACTCTGCTCTCCTCCGGTCTCACGGCGGCTGGGGAACTGCACATGGGGCTCTCCTCATCACACGGGAGCCCCGCCAATGAGCCTTCACGCCCGCCTCTCCTCACTTTCCCAGGCCCCCTCCTGGGACCTGGGACTTCGCAATGGGAGCCCACGAGGCTCCCGGACTTCCACTTCTGTTTTGAGGCCCCGCCCCCAATCAGACAGCACGGTGCCTCACTTCCCTCAAAAAATGATCGCAGCTCCGTGCTGCAGGCTGGAAAGAGAGGGGCTCGGTGAAATCAGGGAAGCGCTCTGCAATAAAAATAAAGTGCTTCTCAGCAGTTTACAGATATAGCGCTTTTAAGAAATAAACAGAAGGCGTTCACAAGGATAAAAGTTCAGCACTACCTAAACGCTATAATCAAAGTCAAGGGGAAAATAAAGAACTACTTTAGAATCATCTTCAGAATGAAGGCAAAGTTCCAAGGGGTAATGCAGGGCCCAGGGAGGCAGCCCTCATGGCCATCCCCCCTGGGCCCCAACAGCAGCACAGCCCCAGCAAGGTCAGGAACAGCAACACAGTACATAACTGAACATTTTCATGGGGTCACAGCCCCTATATTTATACTAACATTTCCTTTGTGTCACAGCAGCCGGCTTGGGGATACCAGTCAGGACTGGTTTAGGGGGGATTTGGAGCATTTTGTTTTGCCCAGCTCCTCTCCCCTTTGTCAGGTGGGGCTCAGTGATCAGACACACCACAGGGGGCGGAGCCAGCATTGTGGAGGGAGGGCACAGCCCCATTCCGGTCCCAGGTGCAACTCCTCCCTCCCATCTGCATGCAGATCTCTCTATTCATCGCTGGGCTGACTCACCCTGTCTCCTGGAGCCATCCACACCTCTCAGCTCCTGTGAATCACAAGCCAGACATGCAATTCACATCAGGCAGGCAGACACACAGCACACAGAAATGCCAACCTCTAAAAGTGGCATTTCTCCACCAGTCACCATAAGTCTGCGCACACCATTGCGCAGCATTTATTCTTACGAGTCGTACATACTAAACTCGACCCTGCACTCCCCTCATACCAGGAATTACCATGGACACACATATCCCCCATGCATTCCTATGGGAGGGCAGGCTAATCTCACCACACGCACTCAGAGAGCGCCCACACTTTACACTGGGCCACAGTGCTAAAGTGCCCAGAGGCCTAAAATCACCACCACCATGTCAGAGCTTAAGGCAGAAAGATCAGGGGTGAACCTGCCAAAAGGGCCAAGTCCAACACTATTCATGAGCTAGATTCATGTCAGAGGCCAAATTATGCCTCTAGTGTAAGAGGGCTGTGTAGAGGTTATGATCACTTCTTGTTTCCCAAAGTATGTTATAGTTGATCAGTGATGACACCAAGGCGGTGGTGACAAAAATGAAGTATACAGTGGTGAAAGCACCTCTCACAGTAAATGTAGGAGTTATAGCACTATCAACAGGCTTCGTTTCACCCTCACACAAAGCAGACACATTTTAGCCATTTACCAAGGTATTGAACAGTTCACTTGAACGGTATGTATGAAGTGAATATCAGAAGGAGAAAAATCCTACAGTCATCACAAAGATGCAGATTAAAATCACCCATCAGAACCACAGGGCTAAAAACAATGGCAGAGCAAGAACACTTGTGAAACAGAGATCTAAGTGTATGACACGATTAACAGTAGATTGAGAACTATTGGCATTGTAAAAATTGATAACAAGCAACCTACACAAAATAGAAATGACAGTCAAAAAGCTAACAAATTAGGGGGGGGTCTAATTGTTCAATTTTGCAACTCGAAACTAGTACCAAAAGACCACCTTTGGCACTCCCTGACTGCGAACTGCGTGTTGGTATGAAGAAGCCACTCTAACCATCAAGGAAAAAGCTATTGTTGACTTCCCAGGTCTCCTAGAGACAAATTAGTTTAAAACTCCTTAGGAAGGACAGCCAAAAAGGGTAATCCCTAAGACACACAATGCCAGAATTATCCCAGGAAAGTATGCCAAGCTTGTGGGAGATATTGTAAGTGCAGGTCCTAGTCTCTGGATAAAATAATTCCTGAGATCCAGAGGATATGGCTGAAGGAGAAAGTCAATCGATAGTATTCAGGGTACTCAGACGTTGAAAGCAGTTGGAGGTGGGTACGTTAAACATGCCACTTCGGAGTTGAGCTGGACCAACAGAAGAAATATACATGTTATAAGAAGCAATAGCAGTGTGGTGAACACCAGCATACGGATGAAGATTATTATAAAAGTAATTCAAATATACTCTGTAATGCTGTCATCAGGGCTATGTTGCAAAGTCAATGCCCTTAAAATGTTCCTTGCACATCTCACTGTATTAAAGTTAATAACTATGCAATCTACGGGCAACATTTTTAGACCCTTGTTAAGTCAGGAAAACCATCTGACCATGTAGATATGGTTAAATAGAAAACAATGTAGAGTCCAGCTTACAATGAAGCCAATAGATAATCTTATTTCTGAGTTGATGATAGTCTTCTTTAGAACTAGCCATCAGTTTAAGGACATTGGTCAAAATTACAACAAATGAATTAGCCGCTGCTCGTTGGTCTAAATGTGCAAACTCACAGTCTGAAATGCACCCTGTTGCCTGTATTATGCTCCTCACTAGGCAAAATACTCCCCAGACTATTGTGTGCGAGAACATTTGATGATTGCACTCTAAGGAACATGGGGGCACTAGCCTTAGCTTTCAAGACATCAATGTGCTATTTAGAAACATGCCCTTTAGAAGGAGAATTGGGGGACAATGAGGAACATAAATCAGAAATACTTGTAGCAACAGAAACAACTGGGATTCTGGGCACCAAATTGATAAGAGAGTAGGTAGATAAAGTGGCAGAGAATCCACTAAGAAGCCTTTTGATGCTGAAGAGTCTATCATAACATTCCTTGAATGAATTTGTGCTGAGCTGTTCAATGTTTTTCAGTATACTACCCAAGTGGGGTTTGCAAGGAAGACAAGAATCACTATCGGTTGCAGAGTTATGTAATGGAACTTTATCAGAGGTCATGGCCTTCAATCTGCTCTTTCTTCTAGGTAGAGCTGAGTTAGTAAAATCATAATGCTGATGAATAATCCCGTCCGTGGCAAGCCTGGTGTGACAGGGATACTCAGGGCCATATTTACAACGAAGTGGCGGAGCATGGTGTTAGCCTACTTGAACAGACTTGAGAAGAAGGCAAATCTCTGCTAGAGAAGGCTTTTCTAGCAGTTGAAGCAGGATCACTGTGCTCGCAATATTCATGCAGTAATGGTCTCCTTGGGGTCCCTTTAAGTGGGGTAACATGAGCAAAGTCAACACAAGTTGAAGTAGATCACAAGCATTGAACAAAAGGGCTCAAAGATCATGAAATATATTGGTTGGGGCTTTTGGTGCCGTGTCTTGTAGAAGAGGCAACGTTTCCAAAACAGATGCTGGTAGAGTTGGAAACAAGAAGCCCGATATGTGGATTAATGATGCAGATGCCATGTGGTGGGATTCTGAGGCAAAGTGTTTTTCACCCAGGGAAAGCCTTCAAATCGACTTATACGGGATACTCAATGAAGAGTGCAGAAAAAGGTTACTTCATTTAAATCCACTTCATTCTTGAGTATAGTGCAAATTGAAAATGATATCAAGTTCTCTGGTTGGCTTATCGGCCCAGAAGTTTTTCTGGGCTTAAGTTTATTACACTGTGTTCCCTACTAGCTATTTAGTATGGGATTAACTGCAGATACAAATGTGTTTTAGGCAGGGCACTGAAGTTGTTGGATCTGACGTCAAAATGATCTCTTGCTTGTCTCACCAACAGAACATTCTGACTGATGGTCCTCATCTTCTCAGTTGCGGCAACTGGGTATAATAGTTGTCGAGCACTTCCACCAGACACTTGAATGTCACAATAGATAGTTGTATGCTTCTAACAAAAGAAGGAATGTTTCCCTGATCACAGTGAGGTTTTCACAGGGCACAAATTGTGTTCCTGGAAAAAGTGTTTAGAGCCGTAGAAGTACAATAGCTCCTCAACAAACATAGTATGCCCCATATATTTCCAAAATGGTGGAATACCATCATACATTATGTATGGAAATCCTGAAAGTCAATTGATAAGATTATTAAACACCTTTAATAATCCAAGTGAACTCCTCTCTATCTGTGACACCTAACAACTGTTACAGCAGGATGGGCATTAGGGACTCTCACAAGAGTATCCTTCCTGCCTATCTGCCTCTCTTTTATGCCAAGATGACTGCTGAAAAAAGTGCTCTTTAATCCTTTTTTGTGAGGTATCACAACGAGACAAATATAACTCTGACAGACAATTGACAGAAGACTCCTCAGTGAGCAACATCTATCTCCCATGCAGTATAATTTAAGCCTCCAATTCTCAGCCTTCAAAGAGCTATATCTTATTTCCTTCCATGTTAAAACATGACACAGAAGGATGTTGCCACGGAAAAGAGAAATGCTTTAAATACAAGCAAATCATTTTAAAGACAGTCTACAGTCTGTGCATTCTGCATAACATGCATAAACCGTTATGCTGCACCAGTAACCAAAACACCGATGTCATTACAATAGGCTTTCAAAAATTATATTATTCTACCTATTTTTATAAAGGGAAGGCCCTTATGCCTCTAAGTTGTCCTTTTACTGAAACACGCAAGAATTTGGAAAATGTGTGCTAACTATGAAATATTGTAAGACTTCTTAAGAGTGTTCACTTTTTTCCGTATATGAACCTACTGACTTTTTACCCCTTAACTTCGATGCACTTGATGAATTACTGAATCTATAATCCCTTTCTGGGGCCATATTATGTATTAGGGTGCACTTTACTTGTTTTCGTCTGGTGCACCTTAAAACACATGCGCCGGCGCAAACAGAGAAACTTTGCCCTGTTACATGGAATGCGCTGCCCCCAGGGCAGCCACGAACTGATGCTGCCCTGGGGGCAGCATATTCAAGTAAAATACAGAGCCGATTTGAAGCAGCCGCTCTGTATTTCACTGTGCAGGCAGCAACCCATCTACACTTTGAAGGGGGATTAGAGATCTCCTTGCAGGCGGGTGCAGTCACTGGGGGTTCATAGGACCCAATTACCCTCTGCAGAGGGCTACTCTCAGGGGGCAAACTGAAGCCACCTTCTAGGTGGTGCACTGTCAGTATGCCTCCGGACAGCTTCTTTGCCTCTACACCTGCATCTGTAGTATGGCCAGGGGCAGAGGCAAAGGGATTCCCTCAGGTGCATGGGGTGTGCCCCATGCAAATGAGGGAATACCCCCTGCAGATACCCCTGCCACTTTATGTGCACCAGCGATATCGGTATTACAGAAGGGGCTGCACAAGTGTCTGCAGCCTTTCTGTAATACCAAAGTGCCCTGGGGGTATGCAAAAGCGGGCGCAAACACCAGTTGCGCCCCGGGGCACTCTGTAATACAGCCCCTGGTAACTTGGTTAATAATTTGTGCCAAATAGGTACCTTTAAGGATGTCCTTTTAACTCAGACCCTCTGCTGATTAACCCCTTCCACGCTCATGACGAGCTCAGCTCGTCATGAGTTAGGCCTGTCATACGCTGATGACGAGCTGAGCTCGTCATGAACCGCGGCTTTTTAAAAAAGTCAGCGCACAGCGGGAAAACCCGCAGTGCGCATGGGGTTAAGAAGGCTTCCTTAAAGTGAATTTTTGAATATGTAAAGGCATTCACTACAAAAATCTTGAGAAGAGGGCATTAATAAAAGTTTGATTGCACTATTTATATTAATTCAGGCATAGAATGGCTCAAATTTCCTTTTGGAATTTCTGTCAGTCTTCTGATACATTGTATAGAACATACCTTTACAACAGGGGTTTCTATTCTATTCAAATCCTTACTGATGAACTCCCTTCTAGCATATCTTTGAAAGAATGTGCAATACACACCATCCTATCCTTCTTGAACAGATTTAATTTTCGGTCCCCTCCTGCGTTCAGTGGAGGAGGTGGTCCCCATAGGCCTTTCATGGGAACTGCACAGATTGCAGTAACCAAGAGCTCTAAACCATCAAATGGTCTTGAAAGAATATATCATTTTAAAACACATTGGTTCCTGGAAATATAACCTAAAGAATGTATTATTCACCTACAAAGGGGGGGGGGGCAATGCAATGTTCCCTACCGCGCACTGCACACTGCTGCCTGAGCCATGCATAAATCATAACAAGCATTAGAAATGCAATCGGGCTCGGATTTATTTGAGTTTGAGCTAATGGCATTGTAAATGCCAATGTCTTTTTGCCATGTGTTATGGAGTGTGTGCATGTGGTGTATAGTGGAAGTATGTTGGTTGAATTGTAATTTTACCAATGGTGGCATGCTGTGCTTTATATGAATATGTTTTTATTTGAGTTATTACGTAAAATAATGTTTTGATTTAGCTCCTCAAAAATGTAGAGACAAAGGTAACGTGATGTAAAACGGGAGAAAAGGATGCCCATCTAGTCACTCCATTGCACAACAAGAAAACCTGGGATCGCTTCCGGATTTCCTGCTTGACCAAATGATGTAACTCCAGGGAATTACCTTGATTCGCTATGCCTCTTTTTCCTCGACCCTGCCAGATCCAAGAAAAGCCAGCAAAGACACAGGAGGAGGTCATTATGTTGGCGTCTAGCGGTATGACGTCAAGAGAATAAAAAACAATGATGGGCATTCACACCAGTGATTTATCGGAGATTGTGCATTTCCTGATAACCAATCATTAATTTGTACCGGCGGTTACAAGCGTAGCACCATCACTTATTTTGGGAGCCAGTTTTTTTTAACATCACACTTTAATCCAAAGCAGCAAAGAGAGAAAGGCAGAAAAGAGAGAAACCGAGGAAGGGTAAGATAAGAAAACAGTGACACGCGGAGAAGCTTGCATGAAACGAAACATGTATAGGGCGTCGGACCCATAAGGTGGAGGCAAGACTTGGCAGCCTTGGTACTCACCAGCGCTTGTGGTGGGCTCCTCGGAAAAACAGTGGGCCCCAGCGCTTAATATTTTTTTATTTATTGCAAACTAAGCCCTGTTGAGACACATGCATCGAATTTCCTCACCACAGTCAAGAGCATTTATTTTAACCCAAGTCGTCACGAGGCGATTCTGATCACTGTGTGCCCAATTCTTGTTGAAAACGTAAAAGGTGATGGAATTCAGCACATTCAGGCCAGCGCTACAATTTGCAAGTAGCAAACATGACGTATTTGGCAAAATCACTTTTTTTATTTGAAGCTAGGGGAGTGGATGTGGTATGACGGCTAGACTGTCGACTTTGGAGCTGGGAAACCAAGGTTCGAGCCTCGGGGTCGACTCCACATCCTGGGGTTCCGGGCAAATCACTTCACTTAATCTTCCCGTGCCTGCCAAAAAAGGATGAATGTGACCTTGTGTATTGTAACTGGACTCAGGGAAAGCGCTCCAATAGCATGCTATATAAATCTGCACACATAAAAAAAACTGACATCTCCACTGAAGTTTCTAATAAATATGTTTTCAACGATTAATGAAATCAGCTTCATACTTTAGGCCCTGGATCCTTTTATTTAATTCTGATGGGGCTGGCGAGGATCAGAAGAGGCCTCCCTGTTTGGACAGAGCGAAGTCAGCTTTTTTTTTTAAAGCTAAAGTACGAAGACCACGAAAAACGAGACCCGCACTGGATTCATTTTCCCCCATGTCCCGGTCTTCTACAGTAACGTACACTCTGCCCAATCTCCGACTCTGTCTTCACACATAGTCCTACAGATGTGCCTCGGTTTATGTTTGAAGATCCCCGGTCATATATGCAATACTCCCGTCCATACTCTGGGCAGTATGGCAGCATCTTACCTTCAGCACAGGACGGAGCACCCCAGCGGCCCGGAGCGAGCTGCAGCAGGCAGTGCTGAGAGCGCCTCGGCCTGCGCCGTGATTATTTACAACGATTCTCCGCAGCACTGCCTCAACCACCGAGGCAGCCTAAGGCTCGCAAAACAAACTCCGTGCGCGGGCTACGCTCCAAGCAGGATATGACGTCCCCAGCAATGACGTCACGGTCAGGCTGATAGACAGAGGCTGCGCGCTGGGATTTAAACGCGCGATAATAATACATGGCAGCAAACAGTTGGGTGAGGCTGCCAGCAGACTGCTGCAAGCTCTAAGCTTGCTTGAGCACTGCAGCACGCTCAAGCCCCCGGCGGCTGCGCGTGGCCCAACATTACATGAGTGTAAGTGTACAGTGAGTGCGCTTAGGGGCCCCCGAGAGCTGTGGGCCCCCCCCGCACCGCCTTTGTTACGCCCCTGCTTCAAGTGTCACATGCCTCCACCGAGCTCCCTTCCCTTTTACACATTCCACGCTGCCTTTTCCACCGAGAGCTGTAATTGAAATGCGATGTGTTTCGTCTCTCCTCTTCTTTGAAGGACCGGGACGTTCCAGCATGCAGCAGCTGCGCGCTGAGCGCTGCTGAATGGTGAACGCGCCCGGCCATCTGGATTCACTTACGGAGGCACCCTGACAGCTCCTAATTATAATTAATGTACTTCTTTGCGCGAGCACGAACGAAATATGCCCAAAATGGCGGAAGAAAACTACATTTACCCTATCACTTCAAGCCTATTAAAACGACAACACAACGAAGACGAATCACTGGCCAGATGACAGAACACGCTAAGGAATGTGTGGAATTTGTCTCGGCCAAAGCCCTAGGAGATACTTCTTTTTTTTCTTCTTTAACATTAGGATCTCGAAACTCCTCCCCCACTTACGGTGGGGAGGAGTCCGAGCCCTAAAAAGAAGAACAGGGAATCTGTTGAACAGATAATAGAAGGTAATTGTGTTCAACCTTGTTATCTACTGGATTTAAATGTGAATGTTCTTCGCCCTACTTGCACCTTGGTACATTACATTTATTATCTAGATCACTGAGGAGAAAGTAAGCAACAAACCCCTGATAATTATTTTGTAGATCAAGATAATGTCCAGAGAAGAGATCCATAAAAGGAGCCTTAAGAAGTTACATTTATGTGACATTTTGAAGAACCAATTAGTTCCCTGTTATATCGGGTGACTGCCCAAAAGGTGTTTGTGCTTATATATCGGATGAGGCGAAGTAACCCATAATAAGGCAACTACAGACCGGCGGGTCTGACATCTGCTTGATAAGTATAATGGGGATACATATCAAGGAACATTTGGTCGACCATCTGGGCACACAATGGCCAATTAATTTGAATATGAATTAGTCTGAGTATTATAGTCCTGCCAAAGTAAACTGGAGAGATATTTTTTGAATCTCTAGGCAAAGTCTACCTTTTTGAAAGTTTTTTTTTAGATGGTGCATTTCTATGAGCTTGTTACATATTTAGAAAATAATGCTTTGGAAAGGTGAATTCTAGAATTGAGATCATGTTGGGAGGGGACTGACCCCTGCATAGTTTTGTGAGTGTGTATTCCTTCCCTGGATTACCCACTGCATGTATGCGTATTATTTTTTATTTATACTGTACAGCATGAGATGCTCATTCTTGCGTGACGAGGCATTCTATGTGTGATGATACTTTGGGCCTCATTTATGAAGTTTTACCGTAGGGCAGCACCGCAGGCCTTCCTGCAGTGCTGCCCTATGGTACAAGAAAAGGGCAGGAATGCGCAGTATCTTTTTCCCTGCGCTGGCGTGCAATAGGCTGCCGGTCGGCAACGAAGGCACCTTTGCACCATGATGCAAGGGTGCCTGCGTTGAGGTGATGAATGTTTTTTGTGCAGGAAGGGAAACCATCCTGCACAAAAACAATCACTAGAGGCTTTTTCCTTTTTCTATGTGCTGTAGGATACAGCACACATAGAGATAGGAAAAACGGGGAGAAATAAAGATATTTCTCCTCGTGTGCCTCCGTTATGCCTCCCCTGGGGAGGCGTAAGTTTTTGGCGCTGCCTTAGATTGATGATTTCTCGTAAATCTGGGGCAGTGTCAAAATGCCATGGATGTTGATGGGATGCCCCCGGCTTAGTGCTGCCTAGTAAATATGAAGCAGGCTCCTGTGCTACAAAACATCTTGAAAAGTGACTTCCCAGCAGCTCAATGGGCCTCATAAATGAAGCACTGAATGTATATATGAATGTGATATCTGTATAGCACAAATTTCACCAAAAGGCAGTGGAACACGGTAGGTAGTTAAAGGCAAGCATTTCAGCAGCGAGTGATCGTAGAGGCAGCTGAATTCTGGAAGCAAAAGAGTACAGTTACTGCATTGTGATGTAGTGTTCTTTAAAAAGAGGCTATTTCCAATTTAGAAATGCATTGTGGCAGTCCTATTGACATAGGGATATTGTTCTAGATCCTGGGTGCATAGATAACAAAGGCTAGCTTCCCTATTTATTCTTTTTTTACACTTCAAAGTCTCTGATCTGATGGTACTTTGGTTGTGGGTGTGCTGAGAGACACCAGAGATGGTGAGCTTGCCTGCTAGAGGTCATGATGGTTTTGTAAATGATGCAGCTAATTTTGAAGATGATGTTTGGCAGCAAAGGGGAGCTAGTGAAGTTCCATCAGGGTGGGGGTGAGGGTGAAGCGATCATATTTCTTTAGGTCTTGGATTAGATTTGCTGTGGCATGTAGGATGCCCTTATGAGGGTCCATTGTTGAGTCTGGGCACCCAGGGAGTAGATTGTTGCGACGATCCAGATGCAAAAGTACAAAGCACAGAAGAGCAGTTTTAAAATTGCTTGTGAGATAAATTATTTCACCTTCTTTAGAAGAGAGAGCTAGCACCAGGTCATCTTTGTCTTTTTGGCAGAAGTGTCCATGGTGAATCCAAGTGCGTTGACTTGTTATAAAAGTTGGGGTTCGAATCCGCCAAGGTTGGTGATTTTGACCCAGGTGTCCACTATTCTTGCTTGTTGTGCTTGGTAAATAATAGAAATTGTTGGTGGGGGTGAGCTTCTGGTAGGCACTGGACATCATGGTCTGGATGAGATGCAGCCAGTGTTTAAAACATTAGATGCCTGTAGCAGTGGAGAATTCCAAGAAAAACTATGTATTGGGGTCATATTGGTGAATCTTGATGCTCTTATCTGTGAATAAAGTCCCAAGGGCTTCTAAGCAGAGGTTGAAGATGAAAGGGGGAATGGATCTTTTGTGATTTGAAGGTGTCCATGTGAACAAATGGTGTCAGAAAGCAAAGTGAGTTGCTGAAGTCCCTGAAGCTTTTGTGAAGCACCAGGAATTAAGATCTGGGAGAATGGAGACACAGCTCTCTACAGAAATGTAGCAATGGTAGTATGAAAAAGAAATGACACATGGAATTAATACAAATAATTTATTACATTTATTCGTACATAAGAGTTCATACTAAATGCAGAAGGACCAGCACTAGAAATTGCCCAAAAGCGAATAATCATAAAATGGAGAAGTGTGGCTCACTGGTTAGAGGAGGCAGACCTGGAAGCAGAGGTCAGCCCGGGACCAGGGTTCAATTCCCGGCTCGGCGGGGTCTTGAGTCCTAAAATGTCCATGGACTCGACAATTCTCGCTCTGGTGCCTACTCGATTCATGGGTTCACACACTGCGACTCTGGGCAATAGCTTGCTTAATCTCCACAACGGCCCCTTGTGGCGGGATGCCTGGCTTTCACCTTGCGGATACCCTGCCGGGGTTATCTCACAGGGGAATACCAGGACGGGTTCCCTAAGCAAGCACTTAGAACCCGCTCGGTGATTTGCGCTATATAAATTCCTGTACACACACACACAGACCAAAAGATGGGATAATAAAAGGACATGTAAGGATTCTTAAAATAAACAAGGAATCACTAGAGACTGTGTACTATGCATCTGGCAAATGTTGATGTTTGTATTCATTTTCTATCTCCCAGCAAACATAAATTATTAATCAATAATGTTTTGCTGTGCATATTGTCTGGAGGCAGTCATTCTCTGGCGTAGGCGTGCTGCCTGCAGACTTACTGAAGAAGTGACTTAAAGCTCAATATTTTTGTCAGTAATGGTTGTTTCATTCATGAACTTTCCCTTCCAAATAATTTTAGACAAGCTAAATGTCAGACATAATGCAATGCTGTGAAGTTTTGTGTGATGAAACACTACACAATCACTTAGACTCATGGGGTTTTAGGAGTCACAAATACAGAATATTACCTACAGATTGTGAGTTTCATAATTGATTTGGATTCTACAAGGGATTTTGAGTCTTTGATCTTCTGCCATGTCCGAATAGTGTAGTCAATCTGTTTGCTTGTAGCAGGGTTCCATGGACAGTACAATCAAGAAGAGGGAGGGTGGACCTTATGAGGATCTCGTCTCTATGTGATAAGTGTATGTATTGTAAGCAGCCTCACTGCAGGGTTTTCCAAAGGTGGTGGGCGTTGCTTTGCAACCTTTTGCTGAAACACTGTAGATGTATGTATGTAAGTTTGTGGGTGAATGTCTGTATGTAAAGTTGCCCATCTGTGGATTGAGGGATCAGTGGGTCTTTGTGTAGACCCAAGGGATGGTGATCTTAGGCAGGGGTTTAGGGAATGAATGATGCAACTCTCTCTAAACTCATAAGTGTGTGATCAGTCAGTCTGTGGGTGTGAGAAATCCCCAGGGGGAGCGTTACAAAATAGGATGGGTCTTTTGATCTACTACTGTACTGTGAATGTGAGAGAGGGGGAGTAAACGAGGTAGAGAGAGTGAGTTGCCAGACAGTCTGTGGGATATGGATGAGATTTCATGTGTTCCATGGTTTGATCCGCAAGTTGGTCAATGAGTGTGTGGTAGGGTATGACCTGGCTCTATGTTATGTATGTTTTGTCTTGTCTCAGAGTGCATGTTTCATTATAAATTCTCATCTGTGCCTGATTTCATGCATATACCCTCATTTTCTGAGCAATGTAAATATGTAAGAAATATGCCTGATCCTTGTATTGGTATAATTATTTGAAATTACATTTGCAAAAGGAAATTTAAAATGTGGCATATAGTGTCATTGATTACTCAGTTTCAAGTGATGTTTTACCAATATAGTCAGTTCTGAATTCACAAATTCTGCATCTTAAAAGTGGTTGTTGGCTTTCTCAGAAACACTGAAAAAAGGAGAGTGAAAAGGAGTGATTTCTTCAAAGTCAGGTGACTGGAACGTCTTCCTTAAGAACATTTGTTAAACACAAAAACCCAGTCCAGCTGTGTCTTGTGTATTTTTTTTTTAAAAATGTTTGTTTATTTTTCCAGTTTTCTGCATACATGAATATAATAATCAGTACATTGCAGAGTGAAGCATCAGCGATAACACATAACATGCATAACCAATCAGCAGGTAAATGTGAACAATTACTGATGTGGATGAGCGATGCAGTGTGGGCAGGAACCACAGATATACAAAAAAGGTGGTAAGAAAGGGCGTAGTAGTACATGAAGGCATTGATCGCTGCTAGTTCAAAAACATTATAAACAACAGTACATTGATAACGGCAGTCAGCAGAGAGTGTTCAACCTCATAAACATTTGCATCACAACTCGTGTCTAGCAAATCCCTTCAGGAACGATCTTGCTTGCTATCTGTGAATCTTGGTCGGACCGCTTTTAGGCAATGTAATCCCTATATGGGCCCCAAATGTCCACAGGCCGTGTTGTGCTAGGGATCAGAGTGGAATATTCCTTGCAATTAACATTGCAGAATGCTAAACTTCGGAGCCATGCCTGTAGTGATGGGACCTCTTGCTACCCCACAGTAAGGCAATCTCCCATTTAGCTAACAAAAAACCCAGTGCTGCCAGTTTTCTGACCTTCCGAGGGAAGTTGGCCACATAACCCAACAGAGCAATTTCAGGGGTGGGTAACAGCTGCATGGAAAGTATGTCACCCAGTGTGGTGTGGACTATGGACCAGTATTGGTGTATTTTAGGACATGTCCAGGCGAGGTGAGCAAAATCTGCAAACGGGGCCAAACACTTCTAGCAGTGATGGGGTCTGCTGTAGTCTATCCTATGTGAACGTGCAGGTGTGTGATACATTCTGCGGGGGAACTTAAAATGAAGTAGTTTATGCCTGCTGTTCAACAAGACCTCTTTTGTCACCCTACAGCATTGCTCCCATTGGTCGTCGGTAATGGGCCTACCCAAATCAACCTCCCAAGCTGCCCCTCCCTTGGTGTCAGAAAAGGTCTGACCGCCCGCATTGTTGGTATAATTTCGAGATCAAATGTGTGCCAGTAGAACTCTTGATAAGCAGCGTCAGTGGTGGGGTTGGTTTGGGGGCCGATGGAATTGAGGGAAACATGGCTCAGAGCATGGAATGCATTTGTGTCAAAACAAAGGTGTCCATAAAGGAGCGCTCACTGAATTGGGCCTCATCTACAACCGAGAAGACATGCCCCTCCGGGAACAGGTCACCTATCGTGTGGACGTGAAACTTCTCAAGGGTGCGTTGGATCAAGACCTCACCAGTTATGGGAAGCAATGAAGGGTTAGGTAGAGGTCGGTCTGGAGAATACAACAGCTCGCGCCCCAGTAGTCTACGCAACTTGTCCCATGCCCAGCATGTGGTTGATACAGTTTGAATGTCATGGGGTCCCGAAGAAAGCCAGTGGGTAGAATAGTGGAAAGGTGACGAGGGAGCACCAGGTCCCCCCCCGGCTTCAGATATGGGACGCGTGCGTCTGGGTGGAACCAGACATGTGCGTAACAGATTTATGCAATTAGATAATACAGATGAAGGTCGGGGACCCCAAAACCCCCCCTCTCATACGGCAGGGTCAGGGTCTGCCAGTTTACCCGAGGCGTCTTGTCCCCCCAAACGAGGCCCAATAGTAGTGTACGCAATTGTAAAAAAAAGGTCTTGGTAAGAGAGATGGGGATGTTATTAAAAGATATAAGAACCGGGGGAGGACCACCATTTTAATTATTGCGACTCTCCTGGCCATTGATAAGGGCAGTCGCAGCCATTTCACGATCTGAGATTCCAGTAAACTAACCGCCCTCCCGTAATTTAGCCTGATCATAGTAGCAACATCTTAGTGGATCTAAACTCCAAGATATTTGACAGCGCCCTGGCACCACTCGAGCGGGAATTCACATGCCCAAGGATTCGTGCCGGCTGCGAGCGGAAAAATAACCGACTTATGCCAGTTAATGCTAAGTCCAGAAAACTTACCGAATCAAATAATTTCCGCAATCAAGGGTTCAAGATTGAGCTGGGGCATCCCAATGTACAAGATAGTGTCATCCGCAAAAAGCAAAACTAAAAGGGGCCCAGTACGAAATTGTAGGCCGCGGTGTAGGTGTTTTTCCTGAAAGTGGTGAACAACCGTGGTCCATGGCCAGAATAAAAGGCCATGTGGCCATGTGCCACGAGACAGATTAAAAGGGTCAAAAATAGTGCCGTTCAGGCGCAGTCTAGCTATTGGTTCGGTGTAAAGAAGAGCCACTGTGGAGTCAAAACATTTGGGCATGCCCATACGTCGCATGATGGACAGGAAAAAAGGCCACTCGAGGGAATCAAATGCCTTTTCCGCATCAAGGAGGATGGCGGCAGCAGGCATGGCGGGATCGATCCTGTGCAACACCGTGTACAAAGTACGCAGATTAAGTGATGTGGATCTATGAGGCACAAAACCCGATTGCGCCGGCGATATGATGGATTCCATTAATAAGGACAATCGTATTGCGATTACCTTAGCCAATATTTTGTAATCGACATTTAATATGACAACGGCCTATAGGAGCTGCACAAATTAGGGTCTCTGCCTGGCTTGGGAAGGAGAATAATGACTGCTTCTCTAAATTTAGGAGGAAGGATGCCCACCTAGAGTGCCTCCGCATACACCTCCACCAACCGTGGAACTAACCGTGGAACTAATATATCTTTATATGCTTTATAAAAATCAGCGGAAAAGCTGTCAAGAGCAAGAGCCAAGGATCCCCGTAACGCTTCGATGGCCTCCATTATACTGTCTAGGGAGATAGGAACTGACAAAGAGTCCTGCATGTACCGTTCTAAATAAACCATTGCAATCTCCGCCAAATATTCCCCCTGTCCCCGCAGATCCCCAGTGATTCTAGAAGTATATAATACTTTATAATATGAAAGAAAAGAGTCGCAGATATCTGGGTTAGGGTGCAGTAGGGTGCCATCTGGGCCGGTTATTTCCGTGATGTAAGCAGAGTCTCGCGGGGGGCGTAGGGTGTGCGCCAATATTCTACCAGGTCATTCGACCTCACCGTATCGCCGCGCGACATGCTGCTTATTAAGAAACAATAGCTCTCGTTACGCTGTTTCCCTAAATTCGAGGAGCACGGCCAGTCGTCTTGGCTCCCCGGTACTGGAAACTGTGAGCATTAACTCCCGGTCCAAGGCAGCAATGTCTGTTTCAATGTGGCTCAAAGTGGAGCGGAGATCCCGCAAGACTCCAGCATGTTTTGGAAATACATTTGCCTCTGATATAGGCCTTGAACCCCTCCCAAAGTACCGCCCAGGTGTTTACCGACCCAGTGTTTGTTTCAAAATAGTCCGTGTCTTGTGTATTAACCTGTATTCTTTGGATAATTTAAGTAATACGGATTATAGGATGGTAGCCCTCTCCCACCTAGTATGGAATGCTTCATGACTGTGTCATTCATCGAGCATTGAGAGGCATCCTGAGTATAACTGATTTGTTTTGTAGTTTGAATGTTGTTGGAAATGTTTTATGTTGTATTCCTGCAGATTTTTGCCTTCTATAGTTGAACCCGTTTTTGATTGTCATCAGTCTCTGCGCACTTTACTTCTCCTAACCAGTGGTAGACTCCATGTGCTCTCCATTCTAAACATAATAATCATGAGAATGGGTTGGTGGTTGATGGTTGTGAAACCCTACACAAGCAACAGCCCTAATCCTTGTTAGGATGAACCACAAAAGTTACTAAATCAACCTGTGCTTAATCCTCTTGTAGCTTTGCACAAAAGCAGTCAGGCTTAGCTTAGAGGCAATGTGTAAAGTATTTATGGAGCACACAAAGAGTAATAAAGTAAAATCATACACCAATTTGGAAAAATAGAGTAATAGGTAATCAATTATGTGATAGAAAAACAACAAACATCCAATTGGTAGAACCCGAGATATGTAACTATAAAGATTTCAGCTAAGAGCACAAAGTTCCACTTGTGTTTATATGGTCGTGCGAGGCTGGGTGAAAACCCCCAAAGGTTCAGGGCACCTGCACTAGAGCACCTGCTTGATACAGGGACTAGGTTAATCCCGCTGAAAAGTTGACTTCTAAAGTCCAGCACAAAGGGTCCAGTTCTAGTGGAAGAGACCCAAGGCGCAGGGAGGAGGGGGGCATCACCATTGGTCATCCCTGTAGCAGCAAGAGCAGGCCTGGTGCGACAGACAGTAATTGCTGGAGACTGGCGTTCACCGCTGATTGTTGATGCTGTAGTGCAGATCTCATGTTACCCGCTGTCACTGGCGGTTGCTGAAGCACGAAGAGTCGGGTCCACCTGAGCTTCACGTTTGCTGTTGGCACGTGTGGCAAGATCTTGGTGCAAATGGGCGTGTTCGCTGTCGTAAAAGCCCAATACTTCAGGGTTTCTTCAAGGAGGAGCTTAACTGATGCCACACCAAGAGTCCAGGACTGAGAGACACCTCTTGGAGATCAGACACTCACTCCAGCAGAAGCCAGCAGGGTTCAGGCAGGTTTAGTGGCAGGTCCAATGCAGCAGGTCAGCTGGGTAGTTGCAGGGAGACCTTTGGAGCTTGTTGTATCCCTGTAGCTGAGAACAGCGGGTCAGTCAGATGACCATCAGAGTCTCTTCAGCCTGTGGTAAAGGATGCAGGTTCTGTCATCCTTCTCAAACAGCAAGGCAGGTCTGAAGCAGCAGGGCATCAGTGCAGTCCTTCTTCTGTAGTTTTCACAGGTCTAGGAGTGTACTGAAGAGTGGGTCTGATTGTCCCTTTTTTATACCAGGTGCCCACTTTGAACTGGAAGAGACACCTGGAGTCTTCCCCATACAGAAGTGTCTGGAATTTCCTTCTTCCCTGCCCTAGTCCCAGTCTGTCTGGGTCACCATAGGCTATTGTGAAGTCCTTTGTGTGTGAGCTGGGCCAGTGCCTTTGAAGTGCAAGTTTGGTAGGTGAAGGCGCTAACTCTCATCAAGCCAGGATGACACATCTATTGTGATACTTTCTAGGAAGAATACAGTCACCAGGATGACACATCTATTGTGATACTTTCTAGGAAGAATACAGAAAGGCCAACTGTCAACTACACCTCATCATGGGACTCAGCATAAAGGCTGCAGGCACCAAATGGTTTGGATTAGAAAATGTCAACTTTCTAAAATTGACTTTCTCAGAATTATGACTTAAAATAAGCTTTTCCATAATAGAGGGCTTTAAATGACAATTCCTCAGACGCCAAACATGATATTCCTTCCTGCTCCCAAACACAAGTATCCACAAGTTAAATGTAACACAATACCCAATATTATCCTATAGTAGAGGTAGGCCTGGCAGTAGTGAAAAACAAACTTGAGAATTTTTCTCTACCAGGACATGCCAAACTTGAAAGTACATTCCCAACTTTTTAAAACTCCCTGCCCTCTTGGCTGTTTAGAGCCTACCCAAGCGGTGACTTATATGTATTAAAAAGGAAGTATTAGGCTTGGCAAATGGTTTATTTTGTCAGGTTGGAATGGCTGTTTAAAACTGAACACACAGCCTGCAATGGCAGACATGAGACATATTTTAAAGGGCTACTTAAGTGGGTCCCGCTAAGTTCTGCTGGCCCAATAATAGCATTTAATTTATAGGCTCTGGGTACCTGTAGTATAACTTTACTAGGGACTAACAAGCAATAAATAGGTTGATTGTGTATAAGGCAATTTAACAATTTTTTACAGGAGAGAGCACAAACACTTTAGCACTGGTTAGCAATGGTAAAGTTTGCAGAGTCCTAAAACCAACAGAAAACGGGTTCAGAAAACAGGAGGTATAAAGACAAAGCGTTTGAAGGTCACTCTGCAGACGGGGCCAGGTCCAATAATAACATTGTCCTATACCTAATTTCCACATTTAATGTACTTGTAAGTCCCTAGTAAATGATGCAACATGTACCTGGGCTTGTATATTAAATGCTACTAGCGGGCTGCTGTGCCCAATATGCTATCCATTAAAATAGTACTGTAAAACATGTCTATAGATCTGCCATTGCAGCCAGGATGGGTAGATTAAACTGCCCTTTTGACCTGGCAAAATAAACCTTTTTCCAGGCCTAAATCTTCCTTTCTTATACCTAAGGTGGGCCCTCAATGCCCATATAGCAGGGAGCATGGTATTTATTTATGGTTGTACATGTCCTGGCAGTGAAAAAACTCCAATGTAGGGGTTTCACTGTTGCAAGCTGTCACTCCCATAAGGTAAACCTGTGTTACATAATAGTACTTATAATGCATAATTTAAGTTTGGTGGCAGTTAGTAAAATGACTTATTTTAATAGTAATTTAATATCCAACTTAATGTTAGTCATAGTTTAAATTTCTGTTTTGAAAATGATACGTTTAGAAAGTTGTCATTTTGCTACCTAAGCCAAAAGCACATGTCTGCTAGTTTTTAATGTCACCTGACTGGTGAATGGCTGCACTGTAGTCAAATGAGGATTCTTCCCATACAATGGACAACAGGCTGATGTATGGGAAGGAAGGTGTTTTTCTTCCTTGAGCAGGGTGGCCTGGGGGTTGTTCTCAGCCCAATCCTGAGCTTCAAAGGGGCCTACCTGTCACTGGCAGATGTAGCTCACACCTAGGACTGACTCTCCTTGTTTTGCTAGTCAGTTTGTAACCAAACCCAGGGGGAGGAGGGAGCCACCCAAGAACTGGTTTGGAGGGAGTACAAGGGAGGGCTTGCCCATTATGATAACCACATTTCCGGATAGAAACAGGGAACTGTTGCAAGGGAAGAAGGAGTCTGCCATGTTAGATTTAGGTAGAGAAGGACAATGTGGGTATTTTATAGCAAAACACACATGAATTGCTACAATAGTGGGTTGGGCCAGCCCTGGAACCTTATAAACCATTGGTTAGGGAGTGGCAAAAGAGTTCTCCCACCCATCCGTTGGCACTGAGCATAAAAATGGCAGCCCCACACCCCTCTCATAACATTCCTGGACCCGTGAAGAATTAGAAGGACTTCCTGCTGTCTGAATAACCTGAAGGAAGAACGTACCTCTTTGCCTTGAACCGATGACCCACAAGGGCTTCAATGGTCAGCTGGCTGACTTCTTGTTTAATCTAGAGAGACATAGCAGGCTTCCAGAGACCTTTCCCTGCAACCAATTCCAACTGCCCTGCTCCGGACCCTGCTACAGGTAGTGGCTGGAGTGAGTCTTGACTCCCAAGGTTCTAGACCCTTGGCTGGGGTCAAAGTATACTCCTCCTAAAGTTTCCTGAAACCTGGGACTTAGAAGCTTTTTGCCAATGTTATGCTCTAAGAACTGACAGGGGACTGGGACCAACCTGCCAAATCTATCTGACAAAGGTGCATCATTGCTGGGCCAGAGATTCAGGTTGTTTCTACTAAGCATTTATTCGCAGCAGCAAACCCGATCCAGCGGAACCTTGCTGAAAAGGTGTCCGGGTTCATGGAGCCCACTTTGGCTACAGCAGCCCTGTCCCACTGAAAGAATAGGATCTCCAAAAAATGGCCTAGTCTGAAGGTAAAATGTTCACTGGGTGAAGGCCCGTAAAGTAGCCGGCTGGCGAGGGACCTTCTCTGGGAGTGGAATTCAAGTTTCTACTGCTTTGAGCTATCGGGCCAAAAGTCAGCAGCTTCACAGAGACCTCATCTTTGGCCACAGTCTGCTGCCTTGACATGCTGAGGATTTTTGACTTCCATCCCAGAGACTTAAAAGGTAATACATTTCACTGGGGCAGAACGGGTTCCTGTATTCATCCCACTCTCCGTCACAGTCAGCCTTACCTTTTGACTTTGAACTGGTTTAGGGCGACAAGTATCAACTGCGGTCTGAACCTAATGCTTTTTGACTCCATTTGGAGCCATAAACTTTTAAAATTCACAACTAAGGTTCTACTGATTGGATGGTTGTCGTTTTGATGTCATTTTATTTATTAAAATACTCTATATGTCTCTAAATTGCTTTGTGATTTTTCTCATACTCCATTTTCTTGCAAATGTACTATATGTTGTGGAGCATGTAAAGATGGTATGAAATGAAGGCACAACAAAGAGGTTAAAACTAGGTGAGGGTAAACCACTCAATGGTAAAAAAATATATATTCATGCTCGTCCATCTAGAAGATTATAAAAAGTTAAATCTGAATGGTGGTCTCTGCAACTGTTAGTTGTCTTTAGGAGAAGCAGCCAGAAAAAACGAGTTGCAGAAACCTTTAAGCACTGGCAAGGCTATTCAGAGATTAAGGGCTTAATATTGAATTTCCCAAAGTGTCTCTCTATCTTATTTGTGTAAAGAGAGAATAGAGAATCTTAAAATATTTTCTCAGAAAGTTAATCCTGAAAGATCACAAGTGACTTCTTCAATAGTAGTAACTGAAAATGATTTTTAAATGCAAGTGAACGCGAAAAGCATTTTTCCAAATATCAGATGGTATATTAGACATATAGAAGAGCAAAATGTGATGTTTGCATTTTCTGCATCGTTCTTTCTGCGCTCAAGGGGCATGAAAGAAGAGCCTTAGATGGCTTCTGTAATTCTGCTTTTTAAGTGTAGCAGTGTGTGTTCCTTTCCTTACTTGGTGGCACTCCCCTTGCAGACGTGCAATACCTCATGCCACCAGCACTTGGCCTAGTACAGAACATTCACCAGAAGTGGCACTCTTCCCACAGTCTGCAGGTTTTGTAAAATAATATAGGAGGGATTATCAATAGGCACTCCCCTAGTCTTGGCCTTCGGGAAGTGGCAGAGCAGGGCTGACTGAGAGACCAACAACACCGACCCATTTTACAATATGATTTCTAAAGTATATTGTCTAAAGAGCTATAGGTTTTCCCTGCTATAACTAACCTCCTCTAACCTATTTACGTATCCCATTGTTTCTGCTTGGATTAACTCACTGTAATAATTGCATGTAACTTCTATTAAACTGATCCACCTCTAGAAACTGGAGGAAATGCTTGGGTGTCCTCAGAAGGGAAAACTAACACAATAACCAGCAAACTTAGAACAATAACTAATACCCACTTGGATAACGACTAACATTGTATTGTAATTGCATTTATATACCGCTTACTACCCCTGATGAGGCGTCAAAGTGCTTTTTTGGCGAGTAGCACTCTACTTCCGGGACCCATAAAGGATTAGTGTTGAATTAGTATAGTGAAATATAAAAGTAATTAAAGTTGTGGATATGTTATTCAGTTATTTATATTCGGAAGGATAGAGGAAAGATAGAAGAGGAAAAAAGGTTTGTGTTTATATAGCACTTGTTACCCCTGATGGGGGGTTAAAGCGCGTTTTCGGCGAGTAGCACGCTACTCCACGATCCATAAAGGATTAGTGTTGAATTAGTATAGTGAAATATGAAAGTAATTAAAGTGGTGGATAGGTTAGTCTGCTATTTGGATTCTGAAGGATAGCAGAGGGATTGAAGTGGAAAAAAGGTTTGTATTTATATAGCGCTTGTTACCCCTGATGGGGTGTTGAAGAGCCTTTTCTTTTGGGGGGGGGGGAGTAGCACGCTACTCCGGAATTGGGTTGCGGAATATCATACTATACACAATAAAGTGCTTCTTCATATCATCATGAATAGTAAGCGCTATATAAATGCAATTACAGTACAACACAATTAGGTCCAAAGAGAAAATTGAATTGTGACATACTTGAATACCTCTGGATCCGGCTCATTTGAGGGAAACTTATTTTTTTACTTAGCTGCAAATCATGTGAACCATGGGAAGAAACACTGTAGAGGGATCCACTATTCATATGTATATAACATACCTGAAATAGTAATGCCCCTAATGCCCCCTGCCCGGTTTACCGAACCACATTCTGCTGTTTTTTAGATGATGGGGTATTAAATGTGCATGAACTGTTATTTCTATACTTTATTCCCATGTTTCCCCCATTGTCTGACGCATTGTCACGTGGAGACTTTGCCTGCTTTCAGAAGGCAAAGTTTACAAGAGAAATACTCCCAAGCAGCGGTGTTCCTGTGCCTATTGCAATCCTCCACTGGGATTATCCCTATCTGGATTACAAATGCACCCTTAACAAGGCTCTCAAAGCAGAAACTCTGCCTAATCACCACAATTTGATTCGTCTGAATTTTTGCAGTGGTTTTTTATTTGAAAATCTTTACATTGTTTATTTTATTCACCTGAGGATTTCTTTTTCTCAGTAATCTCTACTTTTAAAATTATTTATTTTAGTAAAATCAGTTTGTAAAAATGTAGTAGTTGTTTTTTTTTTAAATCTTTTTATTAACATTATAGAAAAACAGTGGTGGTTGTCACATAAAGATAGTACATTACACACAAGTGTACCTCATGAAGCCCAGTTTGACAGATCATATAGTTATGAACACATTCATTACAGTTTATCACTTAGCATGCAGTGCTGCGAGTGGGTCGTCAACCGGGGTGGTCTGGAGGGGTTCGTATATATGGCCAATGTATTCGTTCCAGTTGGACCACACAGCAGTCCACTTCCGGGGACATCCCCATGCGACATAGACAGTTTTCTCCTGGAGCATACACCAGTCCATGTTTGTTTTCCATGAGCCCAATTTCGGAGGTTCCACTGCTTCCCATAGCCTAGCTATGTTCCTCTTTGCTATTACGAATCCCAATGTGGCCCATATCCTCCCATGAGTTGATAGGTCATTAGGCTCCCAGATGTTTAGGAGACACCTCTTTGCCTCAACTCGGAGCTCAACCTCCCACACTTCTTGCATGCATCGGTGTATCCGTTGCCAATAGGTTTGGAGCAAAGGGCACTCCCAGATTATGTGGAAGAACGTCCCCACCTCTCCACACCCCCTCCTACAGAGCCCGTCCTCACTTCGGCCCATCAACTTCAATCTAGTTCCAGATATGTAGACTCTATGGAGAATTTTGAGCTGAATCAGCCGAAGTCTGGCCAATATGGCTACTTCCTTCGGGGACGCTAGGGCACTCCCCCACTCCTCCTCATAAATTTCTAACCCATCCACCTCCAATTTCCCTTTGAGAGGCCGCAGTAAGTCTGGGAGTTAATGACCATTTTCTTGTATCTGAGGGATATGGTGTGCTCGGGTAAGTGGCCATCAAGTAATCTTTCCTCCAGGGGGGATGATGCTGGGGGGAGAGTTCCCTGGGGGATTTTGGATTGCAGGGAGGGTCTGACTTGGAAGTATCTGAAGTGCTCTGTGTGAGCGAGTTCATACGTGCGTTGGAGTGAGTCGAAGGAGACGACACCGTTGCAACCCCGTAGGTCCCTTACGTGGGATATCCCGATTAGGTCCCAGTTGCGGAACCCTTTAGTGCGGCCCCGGGTACCTAATCTTTCCGAAAACCATAATGGGGTAGCCAGAGTCAAAGTGTCTGCCCATCCCAATTTGCAGTGGACAGTATGCCACAGTTTGAACGAGTGTTTAGTGGGCCCCATAAGAGGGTACCTGCCAGGCTTGGAGCACAGTGCCGCCTCAAAGTTCCCGCCCGGTAGGAGCCATCGGTCCATTCCAAAACCCGGATCGTCGCCATCAGCATATGTGCCCTGAGTGATGGTCGAGAGATGGGCGGCCCAATAATACTTCCGAATGTCCGGGAGCACTATACCTCTGTCAAACCAACCTAGTGTAAGTTTCGGGAGGGAGATGCGAGGCGTCCCGACCCATAACAGCTCTCTAAGTGTTGATCCAATAGACGCGAAATAAGATTGTGGAACTAAGTCTGGATAGTTCTGCAGGGCATATAAGAATCTCGGCAGCGCCATCCTTTTAAAGAGTGACGCCCTACCAAGGAGGGAAAGCGGAAGTTTCTTCCAGGAGATCGAGTCCCTCTTGAAGCGCTGCAGTGGTGGCAGGAGGTTTCTTTCGTATCTAGTGGCCTTGTCTTTGGAGATATAGATCCCCAGATATCGAAACCCATCTGTGGCCGTCTTGATAAGGCAGTTCCGGGGGATCACCGGAGGGTCTCCATGAAGGACACACATTACAGACTTGCCCCAATTAATGCTGTACCCTGAGTTCCTCCCGAAACTAGTAAAAATGTCCATGGCTTCCATCAGGGATCTACGAGGTCTCGTGAGATAGAGAAGGATGTCGTCACCGTACAATGAAATCCTGTCCTCCGAACCATCGGTCCACCGGAGCCCTTTCAGGGAAAGGTCCTGCCTGATCCAGGCCACAAGCGGTTCAAGGGAAAGGGCGAAGAGCAGGGGCGAGAGGGGACACCCCTGTCGTGTCCCCCTCTCTAGAACAAAGACGTCGGAAAGTTTATTATTTACCGTTACCTGGGCCAAAGGCTCAACATAGAGGAGACGACCCACCTAATGAATTCAGGGCCAAAGCCCAGTTTCTGAAGGACCGCCATCATATATGGCCATTCTAAAGTGTCAAAAGCCAGAGTGGTGTCAAGTGACACCACTACTGCATCCTCCCTAATGGTGTGGCAGCGCCCCAGTACTCCATGTAACTGGCGAAGGTTGAGTGCCGTGTTGCGATGGGGCATAAAACCCGACTGGTTCGGGTGGACCAATGTCGGCAGGACAGGTCTAAGCCTATTGGCCAGTACCTTGGCCAATATCTTGGGCTCCGCGTTCAGTAAAGAGATAGGTCTATAAGAGGCACACGAGTCTCTTGGTTTGCCGTCCTTGGGGATGGCCACTGTGGTAGCTATGCGCTGGTCCCGGGGCAGCAGACCCCTCTCCCTGCTTTCCTCAAACATCCTTTTCAAGTAAGGGCTCAGAGCATCAGCTTTAAGCTTAAAGAGCCCAATAGGCAGCCCATTAGGTCCTAGGGCTTTTCCCGAGCGGAGATCATTAATGGCTCAGCCCAACTCTTCAGCAGTGAGCAGCGCTTCAAGGGTCTCCCGTTCTGCCTCCGTGAGGGTAGGCAACCGAATGCCTGCCAACAAGTCAACCGAGTCCTCCTCCGGCCTGTCCGACCCCCTACTATAGACCTTCCGGTAGTGCAGTTCAAACTCCCGGACAATATCAGTTGGTTCCGTAATAACGGCCCCCGCTTCAGTTCGGAGCTCCGTCACAACTTTTTGCAACTGCTGTTTCCTATCTAGCCAAGCTATCAGCTTGCCGCCTTATCTCCCTGGTCGAAGATCCTCCCCTCCCGATCTCTAATTACATGTTTCGCGGCATCTGTGGCCAATGCCTTATATTCCGCACGTTTGAGCTGCATCTGGTGGGTCGCCTCTGATTCTCTCTGGGTAAGTGCCGTATCCTCCAACTCATGGAGGTCTCTCTCCAGTTGGACCAGGTGAGCATCCCGCTTCTTGCGGTGTCCCACAATCGCCGAGAGGGCCTCCCCTCAAAGTACTGTTTTAAAAGCCTCCCACAGCGTCACAGCGGAAAAATGTAGTAGTTTTAAGAGTTGGATTAAAGTTTGTCATTCCTAATATTCACCTGACTTTCGAGTAAGAACAGGCTATGCAGCAGGACTCCAGAGAGTGAGTACTTTTAAACAATGTTCAAAAGAAGAGGTGTTATGTTCGGATGTATGTCATCACAACGCATGCTTTTACTACGCATGCCTTTACAACGCAGGTTTTACAACGCAAGTCGTTACAACGACTTGCGTTGGGGGGGTGCTGGATAGTGGAATAGTTTAATTTACTATTCCAACTCCAGTCCCCGTGGATAGTAGGGAAGGTTTTGGATAGTAAATTAAACTATTCCCTATCCTACAGCGCCCCCCAGCGCAAGTCGTTGTAATGACTTGCGTTGTAAATCTTGCGTTGTAATGGTAGTGCGTAGTAAAAGTTGCGTTGTGATGGATGTTTCCCATTATGTTTCATTCAACAAATATAACTCCATCTCCAGTCTTTTATATCCTGGACATGATTTCTGAGCCTCTAAAATGTCAGCTTAACAAACACATCTACACTATTTATTCAAACACAGGCTGTAACTGTGTATACATTCTATCTTTTAAGAATACACATGAAACCCTTCGTTTTAACTCTTCGGGAAACATGGACATGCCATTATACTTGTCCAGGAATTAATTTGTCCATTTAAATATCTGTTCAATACTTTTGGTTGATTAGGTACATTTCATACACAAAATAAATGATCATCCATTTATTTAATGCTTTGTTTTATACTGGTTCCTTGAATTACTTCCATCATAATCGATGTGATACTGTCCAATTAAAGCAGTCCCTTGCTTTTCAAACTCTGTTTTATAAGCGTCCCTTTCAAAAAATCTAAACACACGTGTGTGTGTGTGTGTGTGTGTGTGTGTATATATATATGTATGTGTATATACATATATACTCATACAGCATATTAGTGTAAGTGAAATGAGATGCAGAGTTATTCTAAAGACAAATTCACATGGGAAATTCATGGCGCTGTAAGACTCTTTTTATTGCAGTTATAAACAAATTTATTAAAGCAATAAGAAGTTGGAAGCAGACAATGTAATCCTAGTGCTACAATAAATAATTCAGTTTCGTTCCCTTGCAAAACACGTTTTTTTCTCTTCAAGCAAATGTAAAATTGCAAATAACACCGTATTTCTGCTTTATTCTTTCAGCATCTAGAGCTAACAACCTCAGTAGGTGGTGGGAGGGGGCGGAGCTGGGTTCTTCATGCTCATTATCTTTTACAGGAAAAAACCATTTCACAAAAATAGTGGGCAAACAACCAATAGGATCTTGGTTCCGAGAACCACCAGTAGCTCTCTGGAGCTGCAAAATGTAGGACATTATAGCCCATTACGTTGAAACTGGGGTAATATATCCAGGCAGCTCATAATGGAATGGTAGTGGTGTATGATATTAAAATGCACACTCTTTAGCAATATAAAAACTTCAGTGGAAATATATAGTTTTAAAGTCTTGCCTCTGCATTTGAGGAATGCCTTTGAAAGGAGAATCCATGCAGATTTCATGATGGGTTTTCTGTTCACTAGCCAATAATGTGTGTTTAAATTATGCTTTACTGTAAATGGTGTTCAATTATCTACAGTGAACTTATGATTCCATACATATGTCAGATTGTCTGTAAGGAATTCAGATCCTAGAGCGAAAAGGAAAAGAGATGAAATGAGTGGAAAGATATATTTGAATATTTATAACAACCGAATTCAGCTATTCGCAAAGGAGAGTGAGCCAGTGGAGGCTTGCATAGGGCATGCTGCGGGGCAGTGAGGCGGGGAGGGGAAGGGTGGGGGGGTAGTAAACTCGGACATACAACGGAACGGAGGAAAGTAATTATTATGGTTCTCAATTTCGTCGCAAGTCCGAATATACCACCCCCCCACCCTGCCCCTCCCCCGCCCCGTTCACCACCCCGCAGCACGCCCTATGCGAGCCGCCACTGGAGTGAGCCAAACACTCTCTTACATATCCTTGAGGCACCTTCCTGAATACGTATTTGGGACGGACGGCATAGCAAACACACTATAACATATGTAAGAGAGGAACAATATTGAAAATGCAGTATAGATAATTTTTTATCTAGACGTCCCTCAAATAGCAGGTGAATGTCGGAGCAGCTGACAAAAACCTGAGCACAATCTTCAGGATTCATGGAAATGACCAATGGCATAACAAAAGCCCCTGCAGCCCAGCGGTGCGGAGGAGCCCAAGCTCCAGGCTCCCTTCGGCACTGTGCACTGGTGGCGGGCCCCTGGCCTGAGAGATCCTGACTGGGTCCGGAGTATGTATTTTGCGGGGTCCTCAAGTTTCGATACGCCACTGAAAAGTACTCAGGTTTATCATATGACTCCATTAGAGTCGGTGCTGGGAGTAAATTGCCACGGTCAATATTCCACAGATCTGGTCTAGACAGAAGGTGGTCTATAGTTTAGTCTCTCTGAATAATATTCCTTTACCGTTTCCACATTTTCTGGTGCTTTGTTTAATCCTGTGAGAGCAGGTCAAAACCATTGTCCAAGAAAGATTTGATAGGTGCTTATTTTGTGCTGGAGGTTGCAGGTGTGAGCTCCCGCTCTCATTTCAGCGACCAGGACTTATGTTTTTTATCATCAGAGCATGAGAGGGAAAGGCAGAAAAAGCATGAAGAAGGACGAGAAAGATAGGAAAACAGTGACAAAGCGGGAAACTTGCTGCAAAGTGAGGTGGAGAAACAGGAAGAGGAGGCTGATTGAGGAAAGAGGCATGAAGATGAATCATTAATAGACAGCCTCGCATTTAATCAACACTGTCAAATTGCAGAACCATTGGCCTCCTTCTAAACAAGCATTTGCAATGCAATAGGTCTCGCATTTGCGAGATTTTGAGCTTTTGGCATTGTAAATGGCAATGCTTAATAATTATGTTTGAAAACCAACAAGCGGTGCGTAAACACGCGCTTTCTACTTATGGTCCTTGCTTTCGAGAAGCAAAGCTGACAGTAACTGCGCCTCTTTTACTGCCAGCATTGCTTTTTGTAAGCAAGGACTAGAAGGAAATGTGCATGTTTACGCACCGCTTGCAGGTTTTCAGAACATATAAATAAAAGGCATTGTTATTTACAATATTAATAGCTCAAATGCTAGCAAATGTGAGACCTATTGCATTGCAAATGCTTGTATAGTGGAAGCACACAACTTCTGCCCAATCCAAACATGTATTCCTGTTACCAACATGTGGGCGGAGCCAGAGCCCCTCTCTAGTGATGCCCACCTAATTGTCTGGTGAGCACTGCACTGTCCATCCAGACCATAATAAACCGGTTATTCTGAGCTTGTGTCTGCAGCTGACCTGAGCTGCAAACCACAGGCCTCTCAGAGACCTTGGGGGGGCAGAGTCCGTTATTGGGGTTGGCCCTCTCGGGGTTCACTCCTGGCAGTCTCAGGGCACTGGACATGGTTACCAGTAAACCCTTCCCACCTCCCCCCGTACTGGACACAATTTCTAGCAGGTCACAGGCTGGCAGTGGCTTGAATGGGAAGTTCAAGGCCTGGGGGTATGGGGGGGGGTCTCAGTACTGAAGGACGGTGCGGCTGGGGTGGTAACACTCTACACTGCAGGGCCTGAATGAATGCATGAATCAGGTATATCGACAGAGAAAGGGTGGATGAATGTTCAGCGCCTGTATTAAACACCGTATACAGGGTGGTTGTGCATCGCCGATGACGTGTTTGTAGGACATCTCTTGTGTCGTGAGCAGCAGTGCACTATGGGTAGGTCGGCAGTCTCGGGAGCTGTCCCCCCACTCTGTGGACCCTGCTGTTCATGTCATGAACGCGACAGCAGTAACTCCCCATCTCCTGTCCCTACAGATGTAGGGCGTCTCTCCTGGGGATCCCCGCTGTGACCTCCCTGTGACCCAGATGTTAGTAAGTGCTTCCCACAGCCGTGCTATCCCTCCCTCCCTAACAGAGGCTCCTGAAGGCCTGTTTACCCAGGCGGGGCAAAGGGTACATGGTCACCCATAGAAACCTGTACGATCATCCGCGAGGAGCTTGCAGAGGAGCACACAGTGCACTCGCAGCCATTTAAAGGAACCAAGAGCGCTGGGGCCCATAGAGTGGTCACCCAGCTCTGTAAACAGCCTCAGTAAACAGTTCCACAACCCTGGGCTGTGTGGAGACTTCTGGGGGATGTAAGAGAGGGTGCTTATTTAGAGGGTTCTTCATCCCTTAACTTCTGTAGCGTGTGTGGGCCTCCATCCGTCCACCTATCTACATATCCATCCCTCTATCCATCCAACATGTATGTATGTATTTCTGGATGTATGTGTGTCTGTCTATCTATCTCGCTGTCTATCTATCTCGCTGTCTATCTATCTTGCTGTCTATCTATCTATCTATCTATCTATCTATCTATCTATCTATCTATCTATCTATCTATCTATCTATCTATCTATCTATCTATCTATCTATCTATCTATCTATCTATCTATCTATCTATCTATCTATCTATCTATCTATCTATCTATCTATCCATCTATCCCTCTATCTATCTATCTATCTATCTATCTATCTATCTATATATCTATCTATCTATCTATCTATCTATCTATCTATCTATCTATCTATCTATCTATCTATCTATCTATCTATCTATCTATCTGTCTATCCGTTTACAACTCAAAACCTAAAACGACATCAAAGGTAAAAGTTAATATATTCAACATTGTGCCTTTTCCCCTGCAGTGCGCACACAGCTCATGACGTCACATATTAAATCATCAACACCATCATTGTTGACGCATATATATCTTTAGGAGTGTAAGTAGCGCCAACTGAGCTGGGTGCATATATTTATTGTTCATTATCGATTCATCCATTGATATAGCGCCACTGCGACGGCTGTCCCAGGCGCTTTACATTACACCAGTGTTGTCAAGGGACCAATCACATTAAGGGGGGGGGTCGGATCACTTTGAAACTCGCCTTGGCCGCAAGAGGTTAGCTTTAAGTCCGAAGTTTTTTTTACAACGCCTCGTCCAGGAATTGTCGAGAAAAGTGAGCCTTGGATTGTTTGAAAGATTGAGTGGGAGGTCACCAGTCTGACAGTGGGTGGGGGGGAGGGAGGTTTCTAGGGTGTCATGGCAGCCCCAGGGAGGGAATGCTGCTGAACAGTTAATGTCTGAGTCGAGGGTTTAGGGTCACAGGGAAGAGTTTTATGGCTTCTTAGTCCAAGCGCTTCTAATTTCAACTTTTTCTCAGTCCATCTGCAGAAAAGTACAAATAAGCATATGCTGGGGGAAATGAGTTTCTCATACTTATGCATTTTTCTACCTAATGTTTCATATGTGTGACATTATATGGCATCTTTCAAGAGAAGAGTTTTTTTTTCAATCAGGTTATCTAACAAATGCAAAGTATACAATCGCTGCTTGTGTGGCATATTACTTCAAATTACTTCAAATTGTATCCCCATAAATATAATGTTATCTTCTGTACACACAGTTTAAAGCGCAGTGGAGTATGGCAACTTATATTAATTTTTAAAAAGTTGCAATGGTTAGAGAACACAGGAGCAGCAACATGTGCCCTCGGAATGCCTGTGAGCCATGCCTATCTGCATCACAGCCCTTGTGAAGACTTTTCTTATCTGCTTGTTAAATAAACAAAAAGATAAGAAAACGAATCGAAACGAATCGGACACAGGGGCGTGGATGGAAGTCCCCTTCTTCATACTGAACACTAAAGCTCTCGCAGGCGAGGAGCGCATGCGCTCCAACGCCAGGCCGAGACCTAAAAACTGGGGACTCCTGCACTTATATTTATTTTCCAAATTAAGTACTAGTCTTGATGCCCTTGAAGCCTCTGGACAGAAGGACACATTGCTGCCAATCGAACTGGAAAGAAGAAAAAGTTGTTGAAAGGATCAGGTTGTCCCGGTTCGTTTTCTGACTCTGCTCTGCTCTCAATAGATCTACCGCTTGAGCTTGAGTAGGCTTTGTCCAAAATTGACTGGCTTCATAAAGACTGATGGTGAAGAAGTTGTGAAATGATAGAAATGCTATGAGCAAAGTAGGCGCTACTTAAGGCTGAAGCGGAGCACAAGGATGTAGGACTGAAGAAGCTGCTTCTCATGGTCAATTCTTTTTGGAGTGACTAGAGTACTGAAGCTATGGCAGGTGGCAGTAATATGTTTGTAAACTGAGTTTGAGTAAGTGCTCTAAGCTGTAATTCCTTTTTTACTGTGGGAAATACCACTGAAAGATTATTGTCGACTATCTCTCAGCTTCCTACAGAGCTATTTGAAATAAAGGACTCCGAACCTCTGTAAGCACATCCTCAGGTATCCCCCAAAACTGCAGTGACTTTAAATAACAAATCTTCATAGTTCTCTCAAGCACAAAGCATGGGACACCACAAAGGCCCCATCTCTGAATCTTGGGGTTGGAACTTCTGTTTCGTTGGCGTAAATCAGAATCACAGTTGATAAAATTAATGCAAACGTGGCCACATTTGTTGCTGATAACCAAAGCGAGATATTTTTGTTTCTAAAACCCCCATATTATATTTTATGTAAATCCAGTATCTTGGGTAATTTAGGGTATATGATCTTAATTGCTCAGCTGAGGCTTCTCGAACACATTTTAGATAATTTACTTTGGATTTTGTTTTGCAGTAATTAATAGAGTGTTTTCCTTGCATAGTGAAGGCTTGCAACCCATGAGAGTGGCCATGGGTCTACGTTCAAAACATGAAAGCATGCATTGGGTGTTATATATTTTAATGCGTACGCCTGACATAAAAACATAAAAATGTTTAAATTATTCATGGCTTTGTACGATACAAACATTTGGAAACGGTGTACCCATTATTGCAATAAACAAGCATTTGCAATGTAATAGGTCTCGCATTTGCGAGAGTTTAAGCTATTGGAATTATAAATGACAATGCCTTTTATTTATCTGTTTTGATAATTAACACATAAATAAAATGCATTGTCATTTACAATGCCAATAGCACAAACTCTTGTAAATGTGAGATCTATTTCATTTAAAAGAAGCGGCCACCATTGTCCCGGGCTGCTTGGAAAGTGAAAGCGGGCATGGTGCACTGAATGTTCCAGGAAAGCATGTTGTGCCCTCAATAGGAGAAACGCAATAAAGAAAATAGTGCTTATAAACTGCACAACACATATCATGTAACAACAGAAGTGTAAGGGTCAGTCCTCATGGGAGGTTTCAAATTAAGAAAAGGCGGTACTAAGGAGAGACTAACATGCCTATTAACAAATCAGAAGCCAGCCTTTACAAAGGACAATGACGCAAGCCAATGAAAGATATGGGGGAGCTTCAAGTCCATACTTAAATACAGCATGCCTCGCAGAGCAGCGCATGCCCTGCCCAGGCTCAACCTGAAAATGGCAATAGCAAAATGAAACCTCAGACGTTTTAACGTTGTGTGGCTGATGCTCACATTGGAACAGAAAAGGGTTGCAGGTGCAATGTGTACAAATATCATAGCCATTGACCATAGCTAGTTTCAAGCCTGTTTGTTATTTGTTTTATACCAGTCAAGGGCGGCATGTCTCACGGGTGTTGGGAGGCAGTCGCATGGGGGAAGGGGGAGGTGTAAATTTTAAATTAACAAAATAAAATAACTTACCTTCGTCAGCCCGGTCCGGTCCCGCGTTGCGCCGTCCAGCGTGTTTCTGCTCCTCACAGGAAGCAGGCAGCCTCCTTCCTCCGCTAAGTCGATCACAACATTGCAATGGCAGCATTGTGATTGGCTGGGACGCCGACCGCACAGGCATCTATGGGGAGGCCATTTTCTCCATGTAGGCTGCATGCAGTCTACATGGAGAAAAAGGAGAGTGTGTATGACTGGTTTGGTCGGCCCTGGGGCTGACCAAACAGTCAGCGCCCACAACAGTGATCAGGCCACTCCTCCCCTGCCCTGGAGCAGGACCGCCCACACGCATGCCCCCCCCCCCAACCAAACCCCTCTGCTTTCTCGCAGTGCGAGAAGCAGAAACATAAAGTGGTATTTATAATACCATTGTGAGAAGGCAGTGAGGTGACACTCCTCCGCCCATGTGGAGGAGCCGCCCCTGTTTTATACCAAATGGAATATCTCTGTATTCCACTGGCTTCACCTCATAAGCGTCCATGAACCTATTTCAAAGCATGAAAACATGCATTAATATCGTGCATTTTAGTACATAAACTGGATATTTAAACTACATGTGTGCTTAATTAGTGATGGCTGTGTACCCGACAAACATTTTGAAATGCTTTCACTGCTATTGTGAAAAGGGGGCAAAAGCCAAAGGCAAAATTTAAGCATCTTAGGTTTGGGTAACTGAAGCGCACAGTGTTGTATTGCTCAGGTGCACAAGTCCATCACATTGGACTGGTGGTCAGCAGCGAAAAAAGACAGGCTCTGTCTTCAAGCTCACTATATCTGCATTTTTTGCACACAGAGTTAGTTTGGCAAAAATACATATTTTGTCCATCCTTTCTAAAATAAAGCCTTGATGGGTAATAAGGGCAAGAAAGGACATGTTTGTTCCACCTTTTGAAACAAATAATTATACAAAATAACCAACAATATTGAATAAATTGGGTAACGTGACTTTTAATTTATATTCCAGGACTCTGTGATTTGAACGGGTCATTGGAATTAACCTAGGGGGAATCTAATCTTTTTATAAAGCTCTCACTTGCATTGCCTTTTGCTAGCTCCGCTTTGAAATCCAAAATCCCTAAATCAATTCTCCTTTCTGATTGGATCTTTGACACGGTTCAAGGCGCACTGCTCATTTGTAGATGTTCAGCTAATTGCTTCAGACACAGGAGTTACCACTCTTCACTCTCGGTAATGAAAGCTGTTCAAATCCAGGGACAATGCTTGTGACAGGCTTTGTTTTTAAAGACGTCCTGTTGTCTTTCTATTCTCACTATTTCAAAATACTCATTCTTTGCTGTCAGGAGACTATCCGTCTGCATTAAATTCCTCAGCTTAGCTCTGGTTACTTTCACTGCCCTTATGTTATGTTTCAATGTAGAAGGAAGGGTGGAAACAGGAGGCCAAGTCAATTCTACCTATTACAGAAAAGATTTTTAACCCCTCGCGTGCTTGTGACGGAACCATTCTGTCACGAGCCACGGTGGGGCTGTGCTGATGACGGAATAGTTCCGTCACGGTCTGGCCGCCGCGCCTGCACGGCGCGGATTCCGCGCCTGCGCTGGGCGTTCCATTGAGCGGGCGGGGCAGTGACGGAACCATTCCGCATAAGCACAGCGCCACCGCAACTCGTGACGGAGTGGTTCCGTCACGAGCATGGCGGCGCCGCGCGGCCCCCCTCCCCCATTCCGCTGCGGCCAAGGGGTTAATGGGCGTTTGTTTATTCAGGCATAAGATGGACGAATAGTAATGTTTGGCAAACTGTTAATAAAGTTGTTTACTTTTAATTTCTATTGTGTCGCACAGGCTAAAGGGCATGTTTTAATTTATACCTGGTAATTGGAAATTTGGTGATCAAGTAAAGTCACATAATGTCCTCCTATGTTTGTTGGCCAGATACTTATCAATCATTGATATACGGAGCTTTAATTTTACCCCACGTTCAAATGGTGTCGAAGCACCATCTCATGAACAGACATAATGTATGACCTATAAACAATTCCCATTCACTCAGCCTCTGGAAAAAACAATTGGTACCTGTGGCTTTATATCTCTTATACCAATGGGCTGATTCATTCCTCCAGTGGGCAGAGACATCCATAATTAGCATCTGTGAAAATCTGATTGTGGTCTTTAATCCATTGGCCTTGATATATCTAAGTTATATTAATGATGTAATCATTGTTTCAATATGATAGTCATGGTCCCTTCCCCAAACTTTAAAGGAATATGCCATATTAATTTTCTTTTAAACATGTCCGGAAAACATATACAGTTATTTTGTATTTTCTATTCGAATTCTCTAGGGACATATTTCTGAAAATACAAGTTATCTGCTAATGTCAAAGGATGCCTCCAGAGTGCTTGGAAAGATATAGGGCCATATGTAGAAAAATGTTTTTAGCAGACAATTGAAGTTTATACTTTTTATAGCATTTAATTCTGGAATGTTGAACAGACTTCTTAAGAGAGGTGTAGCTAGACAATTAGCAGCCCATGGTGGTCCCTGCTTTTGCCGCCCCACAGCAACCGCATGTAGGAGGGGGTGCTGGTGATTTAAATGCATTTGCTGCCCTGTGACGGCCACAGGTAAGAGCGGGGGAGAGGCCGCCCCCAAAATCATGCTAACCCCCTTGCTACACCACTGCTTTAATCCTGGGCCATCAAGGCTACTTGGGAGAGGCTTTAACTCAACTTAAAATCTTTGGTTTTCTAAAGGTTAGAATGAATTTGAAGGTGGGCAGTATCTTTTTAACCCCTTGCATGCTCGTGACGGAACCGTTCCGTCACGAGCCTCGGGTGGGCTGTGCTGGTGACGGAACGGTTCAGTCATGACCCGTTATTCCGCGCCTGCGCTGAGCGTTCTATCAGGCGGGCGGGGCCGTGATGGAACCGTTCCGTCACAAGCACAGCTCACCTGAGGACCGTGATGGAGCGGTTCCGTCACGAGTACGGGAGCTCCGCGTGGCCCCCCTCCCCCTTAGCACTGTGGCGGAATAGCCGCCGCAGCTAAGGGGTTAAGCAATATTGGCTTTGCTTCAAACCATAACCATGGTTGTACAGATGCCATGCCATCTATTGTTTACTGTAGTCCCCATCAAGCTTGTAGGCATTTCTTTCTTCATGCATGCAGTTTTTAATATTGTATTGTAAAAGTTCTTAAAATAAGCCTGGTGTTTTTAACAGTTTACCATTAAAGAAGTCAAATGCGCACAGGTAAGGTTCAGATATCCCTAATGTGCAATTATCTTAATAGATTTACTTTTTCGAGGCCATGAGAGTGGCTGAGACAAAGTTGTGGCTCATACCTTCTATTTTATCATGTGTGCAGCCTTTGTGGCTTTACAACCTGGGGTGGGATGTCTTCCCTTGTACTTACAGGGATTGATTTTAAATGTTTGACCCCTAACAACTCAAGACACTGGCCTCGGCTTGATGGCTTGGGTCTTTTCTCAGCGGAATTGTGTAGTACTTTAATTTTCAGCACACCTGATTCCCCACTGGCAGGAGCATTGCTCTTCCGCTTTATAGGGTCAGGCTGAGCAAAGCTCCCTTCCTCTGGGAACAGAAAAATGCACTGTGCCCATTATTCACAATTGCTGCTCCTTGCTTCCATCGCCTCGCGCCGCAGGCTCCACGCGCTGAACTCTTCTATGAAGGCACAGTACCTCGGTGTGGAAAACTCGTTTCTATCTGTTCATGTTGTATTTTACTTTTCCCACGATAGGAAGTGGACAGAAAATTACCCCCGCGGTTTGCCTATTATTTGCTAAAGTAGTTGTACTTACTAACCTCATTTCGCTCAGAAGATTAGCTGTTAGATGTCTTCTTCCAATGTCTGCCCATACCAGTCTCTCCTGTGACACAGTGGCGTAGCTTCCATTGGTGCAGCTGGTGCAGTAGCACCAGGACGGTAGGGCTGCGGGCCCACCGAACTAGATTATTGCTGTATTTCACAGTTCAAACAGGGACCAGGGGGACCTCTTCCTTCCTTGCACCAGGGCCCTTGACAGACTGGCCACGCCACTGCTGTGAAAAGATCTGTATCTTCATAAATGTTTTATATGAGAGATTCAAAAAGGCACCTTGCTGAATAAAATCTAATAAGACCAATGACAATGAAATTGTTATATTTCAGTGCAGGTGGTAATTACTGTTTTTAGGTCGAGCCTGGGCAGCGCAGACACTGCTCTGCGAGGAATGCTGGTTCAGGTATGGACTTGAAGCTCGGCCCACTCTCCGCCCATCTTTTCAATTGGCTGCTGGAACTGTCTTATGTAAATATTGGCTTTTGGTTTGTTAATAGGCTTATTATCCCTCCTTAGTACATCCCTGTCGTGTTTTGTAACCTCCCATCAGGACTTGACCTTTTACATGTGTCCTTACTGTATTGATTGCACTAGCTGTTCGGGAGAACTCTTTGCTTAATTAATCTAAAGAGCACTGGTGGGACGCCAGCGTTAGCAATGGCGGAGGCTTTTTTTGGGGTATTTGCAGCATGCAATGCGTGCTTTCACTTTCACAATGGGGCCACATGCAGGACGGGGCGCGCAGCTCACCCAAATCTTTGTTTGTTTGTTTTTTTCAGATTACTGGGTACCCACTTTTACATTTTTACCACGTGAGACGGTCTGTTTTTTCACACCCTCTACTTTTCTTTCTTTCCCTTTTCATTTTCTCTCTTTTTTCTTCCTTTTCACCTTCTTGACTGGTACAATTTCTCTGTCCTAATCCCCATCGCCACTTAATATTAGGGGCGCAAGTGTTTGCACCCTGCTCAGGAAATCTGGATCGAGCACAGACCAGCAGAGGACCCGCATAAGTGAATTCCGATGCTGTAAGGATTCCGCAGCCCTCGCCCTTGTCTGGGCCTTGTAAACTGCGGTCATGGCCCCATAGGAGGACGGGAACTGTTGCATGTACTCCTGGCCGGTGAATTCAATCTGGTTTGGGAGAGCTGCGAGAGGTGTGAGCTGATGCAGTGCAGATTACTTTGTGTACTGCCTGGGAAGTGAGGGACGCACCGGGTGGATCACTGGAGCGAGGGAAGAGTGAAGTGGTGGCCTGAATTGAATGGCGCTGCCGTGCTGGATTCTTGGTCTGCGAGCCCACTCTGAGGGAGGGGACACCGAGGTGAGAGACAACTGCTGTCAAGCGGACAGCGAGCGCATGGCCTGGAAAACAGTAGCCGCAGAGAATCCTGTTGCTGTTGTTGGTGGGGGGAGCTGTGCCTGCTGTTCCTGCAATGCACCGCTAGGGACCATGAGTCCCAGGATCCAGAGAGCCATGCCTGCTGTTCCTGCAATGCACCATTGGGGACCAGGAGTTCCAAGATCCTCTTGGTCACTGGAAGGGCTTAAGTGCGCAACGTAGACCCGTGGCGCGACCAAGGGCAGGTCCGTCGGTGCATGTCGGAGGCTGGGCTGGACTGGGACCCCCTCTAACATTTCAGCAAAGGATAAAGGCCCGAAGGATGGGTAAGAATAAGACAACCCACACACCTGCCGAGGAGGTAACTCTGACTTCTTTAGATACCATTCTTGCTAAAGCTGCCACAGTTATTGCCAATGAGATCTCCCGCACTGAAATGAGAATCTCGATGGGCCCAGTGAAGAGTGAAAGGGGGCTGCTATCAGCTGTGAGCCCCAACGAACACAGAGGCACATTTAAGATCGGATGGCTTTTCCTTCTATGAACGGAAAGAGCGCATTCACTCGCGTCTGGACCTCCCGCCAGCTGCTTGTCCCTAATTCTGGCTAACACCCCCGAACTTCAAAATACTCATATGGAAACAACTGAAAAGTTGATTCTGAGAGCACATCACTGGATTACTATACACACAGATGACTGCATTGGAGGCCAAATTAATATCCTTATGGCGAGAAGGGTGGCCTGGGTGGGAAACTCTGAAAAGTCAATTGGGGGGGACTGTGTTGTTTTAACTTTCAAACTACCCTCCATGGTCCGGAATCTACTTAATTTACTGCCTAAATCCCCTACACTAACATCCCAGATATTTGTTTTGCTGTTAGTTTTTTTTCTATAAACCAGCAATCCAACCTCCAGGGTCAAGAGTGTCGAAGGGCTTTGTTAGCGACCCTCACCAAAGGCATAATCAAACCTAGACAACACTAGGAATCACCTCCATACCAAATAGAAATCACTTTACTGCATTGACAGATCTAGAAGCCTGTGATTGACTTACAACTGTGGAGGAAACTTCCAACACAGTAATCAGAAGAGCATTTGAGGGGAGAGGATCTTTAACCCAATCCCTGGAGAGTAATGACTGGTTCTCAACCGTCACATGGAATGTTGCAGGTCTTAGCCAAAAAATGACAGACTACGAACGGATCAAGTATATTGCTTCCATTGACTTCATCTGCCTTCAAGAAACATGGGAAATAGGCCCTATTCACATAAACGGCAAGGGGTGGCATCCTGACGCTTATAAATAAATACCCTAAGACTTGAAGTTTTTTCTTCCCAAAATTATTCTTCATGCTACAACATATTAGATCTTAAAGGCCCATGCGGTAACACTGTATCTGTTATAAATTATTATAACAACAACAACAACTTTGGTGAAGAGATGTATAAGATTGTAGATGTACTCAAAGGGAAAATGAATAACTTACTTAATAACCGTTAGAATGTGCCTAGTATCTTATGGGTGGGGGACTTTAATGTGCATAGTTGTCCCTTTTCTTCAAACATGACATGTGGTCTAACGGATGAGAATGGAGAAAGTACCCATTTTTCATACAATAGCTATGGTGATGCACTTAATAGATGTATCATCACTAGAGATCTAGAAATTATAAATCCCTCTTCTGAGATAACAGGTCAGCTTCAAAAAACCTTTGGCTCCACTACCAATGGCTCTACCATTGATTTTGTAATAGTGTCAACATTTTTAAAAGGTACCTTTAGAGATATTAAAACCAATTTCTCGGGGTTTAGTGATCACGTGGACATATCGTGCCAATGGTATTGGGAATGGATTGCCGTCAAACGCCTAAATACATAACCCCCATTATAGGGAGGAAAAATGGACTCGTACTGAAGTGGGGGATATAAATACGGAAGAGCTGATTCCCCCAGGTTGTAGCAACCAGACAAAATTAAATTATGAGTTGCCATGATATACATAGTGAACCCGAGGGAGTGGTAACAGCCTTTGAGATAATCCTGGAAGAGGTTAGAAATAACCTAACAACAGATGGCAGAGCTCCAAATAAAAAGGGACCGGGTTGATTTGACCATAACTGTAAAAAATCACTAGCAATCTTCCACCGAGCCCTTAAGAGGACCCAAGAGATGTGACTGAGGTTAAGCTCGCCCGGCATCAATATAAAATTGCAAGAAAGAACAGATTAAACCTATTAAAGGAAGAATCCTGGGAACAATTGCACCATGCCTCTGTCTCAAAGAACTCTAGGGATTTTTGGGCAGTAATTAAACACCCATTCCTCAATATTTTCAAAAATATTTGAAGGGAAGAGCGTGGGAATTCTTTTACCTTCAAAACATATGGCACTAACTACCAATCCCACTCTTACTTTTAATTTAACTGAGATTAAAGATCCCCTCTCCCAGTGCGCTAGTAATAAGACACTAAGGGCCATATGTATCATCAACCTGATTTGCGTTTCTGAAATAGCGATTTTTTAGAAATCGCTATTTCAGAATCGCAAATTGGGATGTATGTACAAATTCACAATTTTTTGTGTGAATTCTTAGTATTCCTTGATTGCGATTAGCAAATTGCGAATCGCAATTAAGGAATACTTTCCCATTCATTTCTGTGGGCCAGGAGGCCCATAGGAATGAATGGGAAGTTATTCTCAATTTGTGATTCTCAATTTGAGAATCGCAAATTGAGAATATTTTCAAGGGTGCAGGGGTGTCCAAAGGACACCCTGTTGCACCCCTGAAATAAGCATGGGTGCACATGTGGCGCACATACATGCCCTAAGGGCATGTATTTGCATCACATGGCACTCTGAAAAATGCAAAAATTTGCATTTTTCAAGGAATTCACAAATTACCACCAACTTGAAGTTGGTGGTAATTTGCGATTCCTTAAGGACAATTTGCATTTTTTTTTCTTCATACATTGCATTTAAGGAATCGCAAAATTTGCGATTCCTTAATGCAATTGCAAAATAAGGAATCGCAAATTTTGCGATTCCTTATTTTGCACCAGTTTTCCTTAATACATACCATTTTGCAAATTCGCATTCGCAAACGCTGAAATTTGCAGAATTTCGGCGTTTGTGAATGCGAATTTGCTTGATACATATGGCCCTAGGACCAAATGGAACGCCAATAGACTTCTTTATCAAAAAAGCCTGAACTATGGGCCCCAGTTCTTACTAATGTTTTTAATCCGATAGCTACTACTGGCCCACCAGAGTCATGGCAGAAGTCTATTTGAATACCCATTTACAAAAAGGCCAATAAATCTTCCCTATTGGATAGTACTGTAAAACTACTGAAAAGACTGGAGGAGTGGGCATCTGCAAACAAGGCCCTAACTCTGTCTCAATATGGCTTGAGGAAGGGTAAGCTATTTCTAAAAACAGTGGTCCCTAGATAGTTACGAATTGGGGCAAACAATAAACATATGCTTGATAGACAATATGCTCTTAGCAACCCTCTTCCCAGTAATTTCACACGTATCTTTTGATTACAGGGCACCCATTGCTGGCGCCTGATTTTTAATCATTCTATCATGGACAGCTACCGCGACGTGAACCCCCTGCTCTAATTCTGGTAAAACTTGCGTTACCCACTGGCTCGCAAATTCTTGTCTCACAGGCGGTATATCTCATGGCCTTTAATAACTCTTTCTATCCGCTGATTTCACAAATTGATCGTCACATGCCTTTAACTTGGTTATTTTCCCTTTTCCCTACCTTCCTCATTTACCTTTCTATAAGCCAGCAACTTGCACACGGCCTTGAACACCTGACTAATTAGCTGATGTCACTATCACATTATCAATCATGTGTATGGTCTGCCCCTGCCCACCGTAATTAATGCCCTTTCCTTTTTCCCCCATTTTCCCTCCTCATCTCTCCTTTACCTTTGAACATGTGTCAACCATGCTGCTTATATGTTCCTAGACATGAACATTTTGAATGTCTAGAATTGCTCGTACCCAGGCATGAAAAAAACCAATGTCCTGAAGATGATCCCATGATTTTTGCCCTAGGGATCGAATCGTCGTTGACACTCCATGTACCATATGTTTTTAAACTCTGTGGATTACATTGTACAATGGTACTTTCATGCGATTCAAGTCTGTTAAATTGTATGATATGCAGACTCGTTTTCCCTTGCCTGAACACCCCCCTATTCTTGTTGTCTGTCTATGTTTGTAAGTTGGAGCAGGTTGTGTCCCACTTGAAATTGTACATGAATCTCCTTCTATGCAGTTATTTAATCATTAAAATTCTGTCTGGCTGGACAAAGAGCATATAGTCTCTCTAGCATATGTTTATTGTTTGCCCCAATTTCGTAACTGTCTAGGGACCACTGTCACATCCAAGGTCCCTGACGTACTGACTTTTGGGTTCCTTTGTTGTTTAAAAAAATTGAGGATGGGTAAGGGCACTCAGGACAAGTGTTTCAATCTGAGCCTGTTAGTTGCGAAATATACCCAAGTAAAAAAGATGGGCGTTGACGAAGCAAACATCTCCTTCATTAGACAACTATATTCGAGGGCTGTACTTGCGTCCGCTATGGGACCCAGGGAGAATGTATGAGATGGTTTCCCATCACTAGAGGAGTGAGTCAGGGGTTAGTCCTCGCTCCTTTTCTATTTTCCTTATACACAAATGGAGTAGAGGCTCCCCTTATGGCTTTGACCCTGGACGTTCCATCTATGAATAAAGCCTGCATACCAATATTACTCTATGCAGATGATGCAGTTTTAATTGCATGCACTGGTAGTAGCACTACAGAACCTGATAGAGTCATATGTCTATTTTATGGAAAAATTGGACCTTAAAACGAATGAGGTCTTTATCCTAGTGACAGGCAATAAAGCTAAGAAACCCCTAACTTCCCATATTGCAGGGCGAAAAATCACACAGACGGACACGTTCTCCTATCTAGGGGTAACATCTGATAGGATGGCCACGTGGTCCCCAATGGTGAATAACAGAGGGTTACTGTTGGGAAAAAGTAATATTGCTTACTTTCTTTAAAAAAAAAAAAAACAGGGATTGAAACAGATAGATACTGCAAAAAAGGTATAGCACGCAAAATCTGCTCCAGTAGCTGCTTATGGCGCTGGAGTTTGGGGCTGCGTTAATTCATTGGCCATACGAACGATAGAAGATACCTTCTGGAAAAAACGGTGGGTCTCCCCTATAGTTGTTCAAATTTTGACTGCCATCTTGAACTGAATGCCCCCTATATATCTGATAGGTATGGCACCAATCCTTTTGTGCCACTCTTTATGGCAAAGGGAATCCATTCATTTGACAAAACAGTTTATCACGAATCACCTCACATTAGAACATGTACAGAGGATTCCTTGGATTATGTATATAAAAAACATTTTAATTGCCCTGGGTTGGGAATTGTATTTGAAACCCCAAGTAAATGTTTGTGTATATCAAGTAAAACTATAAAAACTCGCTTTCTATCCTTTATGGGTGAAGTAAGGCTCAAAAATAATAGTAGTAAATATATGGTCAAGGTTTATCTTGATGGACCGCAGCTCTCATTGGGACAACCGACTTACCTGTCTATGGTGAAAAATCCCCACCATAGTTTATTTTAACAAGGTTTTGATTAAATCTTATCCCATGTATGCTGGGTTTTCCATTAGATACTTTTTCTCTTAAAGCTCTATCAATCTGTCCTTGTGATGGTTTGTTGCCCCAAACCGACTTGCACATTTTTTTCTTTTGTAAATTTGACCTTGATCGTTGTAAAAGATTTTTACTTCCAATTATGTGCAATGATAAATTTAAACAATCTCACCTGGGTCTGTTCTTTCTAAGAATGTTGTCTGACCAGCTGGTCTGTTACTGTGTTGCATCTTTTTTATGTCTTTCCCTATAAAACAGAAACTTGTAAAATTGCCTAAAATGATTTATTGATTGTTTCCTTTTATGCTGCTTTTATCTTTTTTAAAAAGCTTCTTTCTTTTTAATCGAATATTTTTAGAATGTGTATTTAATGCTTTATAGTGCACTTTTAGGATTAATATGAATACTGATTGAATAAAGCGAATTTGAATTTGAATTAGACTGGTACAGGAAGCTTAGTGGGGGATTAGGTTCTATCTGTGTGCGAACCCCTGAAGATTGATTTACAGGAAGAGTTGCTCTGCTTGGCCCAGAGGCCTCCCCGTCACTTCTGTATGTGAAAAAAACTCCCTGGAAATCCATGCTTAGCATGAGGCATACAGAATATGGCTGGCCTGGCACAGCCCTTCCTCTGGTGCCCGTGTGTCTATGGGCGTCTTCAGGCCATTATGTCTTCTCCCTACTTTCTGACACTCACCGCCCTCCATTCTGGGTTCCTCTGCATCCCGGGGAGCTCCAAAGTGTTGGTATCGCACCCCGGCAGTGTGAGCCCACTGCTGTGTATTAAAGACGTGGCTGAAACAAAGATGGAGTGATCCCTGGCCGGAAGTCCATTTGTGACATGGCACATTGGGCACAGAGTTAAAGACACCGCCCTATGCCTAAAAAGATCATCTTTGTGTTTATATAAAGGTTCAGCACCTCGTATCGGGCTGTAAGAGCTATATAAATGTAACAGTAACATAATATCCATAACACCGCAATATATGGCTAGGGTGCCTTTCTTGATGCTATGGGTTGTTGCTGGGAATATTTTCTGGCTCCTTGGTACTTCTTTACGGCAGGAGGGTTCATTAACCATCTGATCTTTATTATTCACTTTATTTCTACTAGGCGCTATAATGTTGGCCAACAGAGGGATACCGCAAACACAGGTTGGATTGTCTTTGTGGTATTACATTTAGGCATGAATGATCTCCCGGCTTCAGACTGGCAATCTTATACTGAAAGCCCTCTTCCACCTCTCCCAGTGAGTGGAACAGCTGCTTTCAGCTCTGCAGCAGAAGGCCTTGGCGGGGAGCCCTTTGGGGCTTTCACCATATGCGCCACAGTTACATCAGATCTGAATCCAAGGGTGCCTTGATTGGTGGTCAGCGACGGTAGACACACGTATGCATTTTATGTCCTCTGCAATCGTGTAGGCTAAACACCTACTCCTGGTCAGATTGGAGAAAGGTGTATAAATAGCTAGATATGTGTGGGTGTATGTATTGTGCATAGCAAGTGTTTATGTACTGTCAGTTGTGCCACCAGCATTTGCAAATGCCAACAGAACCTCAACGTGGCAGTGTAGAAACGTAACAAACACTACCAGTTTATTTTTAAACTTCATGTTTTTTCAGGTAATATGCTTAATGCTTTTTATTTATGTGTTGGTTTTCAAAACATGTAAATAAAAGGCATTTTCATTTAAAACGACAAGCGCTTAAACTCTCGCAGATTGTACTGGCGGTGATAGAATTAGCTTAAATAAAATGAGTATTGAAAATAACTGCCCCAGTACTGAACATAAGCCGATAAAGTTCAGTGTAGTAGCATATTTCATTCTTCGTAGTGTTAAAACCTCTATTGTTACTGGAAGGACTGATTATATTGTGCTCTAAAACCATGAAATCACCACAACAAAAATTCGATACATTTATTTTACAGTGTACCGACATTCCAGACTCTAACGGAAGAAATACTCAGTAAACTCGCCGACGTCCTTGAAGAGGTAAGTGTAGAACGTCTTTGAATTCTTGAAATGTTTGATTTGTTATACAGAGAAGAGCAATGTGTTGAAGAACTGTAATCAGTGAATAGATTTGCTAGATTGAAGTACTCGAAAAATATGTAGTATTTGATATGTACTAAATAGAACACTTTTGTAGAATGAAGATTAGGTGTAAAACCAAATGTTATCCTTATTGTTTAGGCAGTGTATATCAGAAGTGCTAATTGCCTAAGGAGGGTGTTTACAATGATGTTATCTTTTTGTTCAAATTCAGTAAAAACATTTCAGAGAATAGGAAAGACAGACATTATTTTCAGCTTTCCACTCAATTGAAGGTAAAAATATTACCACCTGTATCCAAAGGGGGCAATGAGGAAATGTGGGATTTAGGTTTTGTCAGGTATTCAGGTCATGCACCGATAAGCACATTAACCCCTTGGCCGCGGCGGTAATTCCGCCGTGGCGCTGGGGGGGGGGGGCGTGGCGCCGCCAGGCTCATGACGGAACCACTCCGTCACGAGCCACGGTGGTGCTGTGCTTGTGACGGAATGGTTCCGTCATGGCCCCGCCCGTTCAATAGAACGCGCCGCGCAGGCACGAAATCACTGCAGCGCAGGCGCGGCGGCCGGGCCATGACGGAACCATTCCGTGGCTCGTGACGGAATGGTTCCGTCACGAGCATGCAAGGTGTTAATGGGGTGTTTACAAAGATAAACCTCCATTCCTGATTTGAACATTTACTCCGAAATTGTAGGGCAATATGTCGAATTAGAACAATAGTCTGGACTGTGGAGTGGAAGTCCTTGGCAGTAAGCAATGTTTTGAGTTTTTAAGTGACTAGAGGGAGGTTCTCACAGGTGTTGTGGTGTGAGTGATTTGTGAGTTCGGAGACACATGTGTCTCAAGTCACAATCCAGTTAATTTGACCTCCTTGATTGTGGTTGGAGTGAGAAAGCATCAATGCTCACCTACAATAGCAAGTGCAATTTGATTATGGATTTTTGAAAGCATCTGATGGGGATGATTTTTTTTCCCAGGATTTATTTAATTGTAAGAAATTCATTGAGGGTCACCTAGGAGACTTGCTTGCCAAAGTATAATGGTACAGATGTTTTGAGATGTTTTGAGATGATTACATTTAAGTACAGTTGGGTGTCATCAGCATGCTGGTGATTTTAAACCCCTATCTCCCTGATCAATCAAAATTCTTAGAGGTTCCATGTATAAATTGAAGAATATGGGCTTAATAATAGATTCCTGGAGGACCCCATCAATGACATTGAAGGGGTTACATATGTTATTGCCCTTCAATGACATTGTTAGGAATGAAGAAACACATCCAAGACCTCACCTCTAAAACCAATGAGATTGTTGGTGAGCCACATGTAATTACTGATATTTAACACTGTCAATAAATCAAGAAGAATGGCGAGGAACACATTGTCTGACATGCAATAAATGTCACTTAGAATCTTAAGAAGAACATTAGCTATACCCTTTTGAAAGCTAGACTGGCCTGTGGCTAGCAATGTGTCTTGGCCAATCTGTGTGGCCAAGTGGCCACATACTTCTGAATTACTTTGCCCAGCCATACTGTTTCAAAGGCTGGTTGTTGGAAAGCGCATTTGAGTCATCCATTGACTTCTTTTAAAAGGGTAGTGGTTCATCTAGTTTAAGGTGAGTCAGAGTGGATGACCTCTTTCATAGTAGCACTTACTAAGGGATGTCAGAGTTTGCTACATAGGTGAAAACTCTTTGTCTAGAGGTTTCTTTCTTTGATTTGTTTAAACTGTAGATCATGTTCCTGATTTTCAAAATGTAGTCTGAAAAGTTATTGGTGGCTGTTTATGCCGTTATTACTTTGAGAGTGGCAATGTTAATCTCATGTTAGTATTTTTTCTTGCAGATTTTAGAGCAGAGAGTGAGTTGGGTATCTTAGAGGATCTCCAGTGCGTCTCTAGAGTTTTGTTTTCCTGTTTCCTTGAGAATAGATCATCTGAGAACCATTGGTTGTAATGTTGGTCGTCACAGTCTTCGTTTTCATTTTCTATGGACACTTGGGTTGAATACCTTTTGTACTTCTTTGATGTAGTTGTTAAAAGAAGTAATTAACTTTGGATAGATGATTGTGTTGTCTGGCACTGCACTTTAGGCATTAGTGAGGTCGTGATCATTTATATGACTGATATAGCTTCAAAGAATAATTTTGGATGGTGAATTTGCTGGTGCAAGCCATAGCATTATGTGAAGCAAAATAATGAAATAATCCTGCCATTTCACTTAAGTCAGACTGAACCAGCCAACCTCAGTTTTATGGCATATTGCAAGATCTAGGGGTATATTCACAAGGTCGTGTGCTAAACATCACCAAAAAATGCTTACGCACCTTTACACATCGCAGCTGATTGTGGTAAAATAACACTGTGTCAACATGGAATTCACAATAAGGCGGTAGCATGCAATAGTTTGCTGAAACTGCGGCCAATGTCCGTGATACAACCACCTCGAAAGGAGATAAAAGCGCAAACCACAACACAAAAAAACGTGCGAAGAGCCCATTCACGATGAGGAAAGCAGGGATAAGACCCCCATGCCCGCGACACATACGACAGGCGGGAATAAGCACAACAAAAGCCTGAAAAAATGTGACAATCCAAACAGAAAACAACAGCCAAGTACAATGGAGGCAACCCGAGCCAGCACTCAACCTCACAAGCCACATTAGCAACAAAACATTGTACATGGCAGGCCTTCTCGAACAAGGTGAATGCAGCCTGAGAGCGAAGGTGGACAATGGAAGAAAACCAGAACATCCTGAATGATGCAAAGCGCACAACCAATCAGAAACACGCCGACAACAAGACGGCAGCAATGCACACCGGAGGTGGGAGGCCAGCTCCATACCAGGAGCTGGATGACATGGTGTCGACCACATCAGTCTGGAGACGGTGGCAGGACTGGGGACCAGAACCTGACCAAAACAGACACAACAGCAACAGGGAGAGGAACCAGCAGGGACCTGGGGGAGATGGGCACAATGGCACACATGCACAATTAAGTTCAGCACCACTGCAGACAGACCATGCCCAAGAGGGACAACACCAACCAAGAGCACAAGTCACACAACTCGGCAATATCACACCACAGAACAAGCACAGAAGTGGAAACCAAACTGACTGAAGAGGAGAAGGGTGAGCCAATTCAGAGCTGAAGGGACATCTCACACACAATGCAGCACACACATATAGGAAGCAGTGCACCACAACCTCAAACACAATGTGGCACAAACACCAACATTTGTGCAACCGAACACAGGACACAAGTGCACCTGCCTGTGGGCGGTAAACAGCCACATGCATCTGGCTAAGCACGACACACGGACATGACAATGAACAAGGACAACCCACAGTCGTGATGGGGTAGCAATGCACGTATGGCAGGGAGCCAGGGAGCCCATAATACACACATTGTCATACAAATCAAGACACAACACTGTTGGAGACAAGTTAAAGTGCGGAAACTCTACCAACAAGTGTGTGCCAGTATGGCCAAGAGAAGTGGCATGATATCCAGACCAATGCAGCATCATGTCTGAATGAGGAACGTAGGACATCGCTCATGTCCACCTCGGGGAGTCCATCACAAACACAAGTCCGTGCCAACCCACGTTGGTTGTCCACGCATGGATCATGAGTCCAGGCAAAAGCATCCATGTCCACTGTTGTTTTGGGACATGTGACCAGATTCCCAATATGCAACCAGGCATTGGGACACGTGCAATGGGTCACATCCAGTTGTGGATGCGGGTACTTTGTCACTCGTCCATGAACGCATCTGCAGCTGCGTAAGCCAAAATCTCCAATGAGCGCTCGTCGTCCAACACATCTGACATGTCATCAACGTATCAATCAGCTGACCTGGACAGATGTGCTGACTCCAAACACTGGACCCAATGTGCACCAAAGCCCAATCGGGTAGTGGCTCAATGTGTTTTGTTTGTTTGTTTTGAAGGTTTTATATTGCGCGAACAAGACTCTTGTGAGTATCAGAGCACTTTACATGACAAGTAGAAATATATACAGTATATATTACGATATAGTGAACCACGAATTAAGTAAGTAAAAAGATACATCTAGATCAAGAAAACGCAGTGCGATGCTAGTGCAAAATGGCAAAGATAAACAGAAGGACGAATATAAGCGAAGAAAAGCAAGTAATATAGTTCAGTGAATAGAACATAGAGTTCACGTGGATTGAGCCATGAGGATAGCTTTCACTTCTCTTTTGAAGGAAGCAGAGGAAGGGTTCATTCTAGTTTCACTGGGCAGAGCGTTCCATATCCTTGGAGCCATACCGGAGAAGGACCGGTTATATGTGTTTTTCTTGGCAAATCGTTGAGGTTGTAGGAGAAGAGTCTTGGCACTCCTGGAGGCGCTGCTGCCCACTGAGAGCACCAGTTTCTGGGCTAGGTATTGTTGGGCACTGTGGTAGAGAGCCTTGTGTGTCATACAAGTGATTTTTAAATGAATTCTGGCTTCAAACGGTAGCCAGTTGAGGGCTCTCATATCTGGGGATTTGTGGGCGTTTCTCTTAGAACCTGTGATGAGTCTCGCAGCTGAGTTGATTGTGGCTCTTAACGGGGCTGTCGATGACCTCAGGAGTCCTCATATGGTTACTGCTCCATATTCCAAGCGAGGGATAACTAAGGCTTGAACTGCTTGCTTGAAATCAAAGGCGGGCAGATAGGGTTTCAGTTTTCGCAGGGTCTTTAGGTGGAAGTTGGCTCCCTTTGTTGAGGCGCTGATGGGTTTCAGCATCTAGAGGTTATTGTCCAGCATTACCCCTAGAGATTACCTCACTGCACACGAGGACTCGTGCAATCTCCCAGGTCCAGTGTCCAGCCTGCATGCCAAATATCCATGTATGCCACAAAGGGGCATCACAGTTACACTCCTGGTTATGGACCAACAAGGGGCGCCCACACACATCGTAATCCAGGTCAGCTACCGTAACGCTGGAGAGGCAGGCTTCAATGGACCACTTGAATATGCACGAGCGACTGCAACACAGGCTGAACTCAGGTGACGTCCGATAGGTGGAAGCTCAGCCGGTAACTGATCCGCAAGACGGCCCATGGGAGTGCCCCCAGTACATGCAGCAGACGTGCATGATACAGATCCACGTGACTGGATCCAAGCATGTGTTCAGGATGGTCTGCCATGGTGTCAGTTGCTCTGCTAGAAGCAGCACTGGCTTGTACTGCGCCAGTCCTGTGGATGAAATGGCACAGCCCGGTGCAATAAGTTGTGTCTGTGTGCAATGATTACAGGCCTGAGGTGGGGTGGGAGTACGTGTTAAGGCAATATCACGCATGCCAACTACGACCAAGGACTACTTCTTGTGAGATGTGTACACATTGGTCTCACTTCGGGCAGTGCGAAGTGTGGGAGTCGCAAGCAAATGCCATAGTATCTCTCAGTGGATGCGGGCCACATGCCAGTTCCTTCTCAGAGCTGCAGATGTGCTACGGCCTGATAGTTCACACAAAGGACCTTTCATCCATACAGTTACTTTACCATCTGCAAGCATACAGGAGATGCACAGGGCCTGGCATGGGTGTGGTGGGATGTCTGCCTGGGAACACCGTGACACTTACCATTGAAGTTGTGGGGCCACGTGAGCGTAGGCCAATGGACCAGACAAGGGGGACACAGGTGTACAGCCCATGGCTGGCTGGGATCGTGCTGCAACTGAGCCCAGGCAAATGACTCATGCATCCGGAGGCCTGATACACCAGACATTTGGCATGCATGTGCAAAGACCCCGTGCAATTTAGCGCTCCTACATGTCCCCGTACGGGTGGACCCGCCCTCCTAGTGCATGCTACATTGCAACATCGACTACTGTGGCCCTGGTGGCGACTAAACCCCAACCCAGAGACACACTTACCGCACTTCCTGCCCAAGGCCAGGTCCGAGCCACGCCCTGCTCCCCCTGCCAATTCTCCACACCCCTGCGCCGACTTGATGTAAGCCTAACCAGCACACGCCACTTGTGCATGCAGGTGGGTGCGTGCGAAGCTACATATCCAGGGTCACTGCCGACGCTGAAGTGACATGGTAATGTCCACTGAAGATAGCACACTGTGATGTTCCGGGGACCATGCCCATCATGCTGACACAATGACCACACGGACAAACTTGCTCAGATGGTGTGAATGGCTTCGTGCACATGCGCATGGCCACATTTATTAGCAGGCACACTTAATGAGTGACACCTGTGTTGGATGTGTGTGGGGGTGTGTGCACACCAGCAGGCAAGGGCTGCCTGGTGCAGTCACAAATCAACAACAGTGTACATCGCAAAGGACCCCAAGGGCCCCATGACTTCTGCTGCACAGAGTTAGTGGCCCCGGATGCACAGCGGCATGCACGGGCATACCGCCATGGGACCCTGACTTGCTGGGCACTGGGGCAGGGTCAAGAGTGCAGAGCAGATTCTCATTGATGTGAAAGGATCTTGCCACGGAGTGCCTCGGTGAACTGTGGAAGAGGTACCCCCAAGGTCATGATGCAGAGTCCAGGATCACGCTGCAACAGTCACAATGGTGGAGACGTATGGAACAGACACATGTCGGACACCAAGTCTGGTCCAGCATGTGGAAGATGCAGGAAACCACCAGGCCATGGACCCAGATGCCACCAAGGTACAACCAGAAAGTGCCCATGACTCATTGCGCACAGGGTTAGTGGCACCAGTGTTGTTGAGGAAGCCGGCTGTGATGAGGTGTGTCCAATGGTGTGCACTCCTCCACATCTTACCCAAGACACAGTTCCACATGTGTGGTGTACTGGACCGCAGTGTAGGCCTGAAGCAGCGGACAAGGCAAGGCCACAGACCCCTGGCGTTGATGAGCCCAAGACCACTGTCACAGAGGTCATCAAATATATCAGAAGAAGGGGTCCCGAATGTGCAAGCACAGAGTCAGTGGCCCCAGATGCACAGCGGCCTGCACCGGACTACCGCCACGGGACGCCGACTTGTGGTGCAGTCAGATGGGCCATGTGACCTGAGCGGCTTCTCATCAATGTCCGAGGTGTATGTGGCGGAGGGTTGTGGGGGACAGTGGGAGGTGTCCTCCAGGGCATGATGCAGAGGGCGGGGGCTATCTGGAAGCAGCACATGGAGGAGTGGAATGCCACAGCATTGTTTTTGCCACAAATTCAGTATCAGTGACATGATAGCGACAACATCCCCAAGTCCATGGACTCATCCACCACCAGAGTCCAACCAGAATGTGTTGTAGGTCTCGGGAAATAGACGTAGTGGCACCGGGGCTGAAAGGAGATGCAGTCTGTGATGTGGCCTGTACAATGACGTCAAGTAAGCCATAAATGAATCAAGGCTGAATTCAAATTTGTGCATGACCTACTCGACCGCAGTGTAGGCCTGAGACAGCAGTTAGCACGGGCCATTCACTGAGTGTTGCAGGCTTAGGTTGGATGGCCCCACCGGCCTGCGTAGTTCAGGTTCAGTGGCCCCATGAGACGCGGACTTGTGGTGAACAGGGTTGATGCCACCAGGTCAGTTGTTGATAGTGTTCGATCACCTCCGTGAATCTGATCTGGCTTTCGTCTAGACTGAGCCGCATCTTCCTCTTACTCCTCTCCGTGCATTCACTGGTGGAGACTCATGAGTCATGACTACTGCTGGATGTGGGCCCGACTGGTCTGCAGGATAGGCCTGGGCCTTCCTCCACGTGTGGCTGGCTGGTGTTGAACAGGGTTAGTGGCACCACGTGTAGCCGGCTGGCATTGAACAGGGTTAGTGCCACCAGGCGTAGCTGGCTGGCGCTGAACAGGGTTAGGGGCAACACGTGTAGCCGGCTGGTGTTGAACAGGGTTAGTGGCACCCCGTGTGGCCGGCTGGCGTTGAACAGGGTTAGTGGCACCTCGTGAGTCCGGCCTGCCATTGGAATTATGCCTCACTGATTGATTGGAGTCTGGTGCTGTGGCTGCTGCCACTGACTTGGGCTCATTGCCATTCAGGTCACAGGTCCACCTGTGGGACCTAATGGGCTGCAGCAGAGGTCACGGGACTGGTGCTTGGAGCTTGCACCGGCATATGGTGGGCCCTGTTTGCCACACACCAGTGTAGGCAGGTGTGTGGAGCCTTGTTGGTGCACTAGGTCAGGCATGGCGGGTATGGGGACTGGCGGCCCGGTGTGCAGCGGGCCACCGGTCCCCATACCCGTAGGCCCCACCGCGCTCGGCGCAGGACTTGTGGTGGGCTGAGAAGCACCGCCCTGGCTGACACGTTGTCCGTTCTGAATGAGAACCAAGTCCAGGGCGACAGACTTTTTGTTCACAACCCTATGCAGGCCTGTTGTATGCAGGTCCAACCCACTATGCACACACATGCAGGGGGGCCATAACCTGCGACAGTTCAGCGTTATGCCCCACAGCCTGTGGGGACATGGTAGCGTCCACTGGCCAATACACTCCATGCACCAGCAGTTGGTCTCCACATGGCCATTTCCGTGGTTTGCACACTGTGGTCTGTCCGGCACCTCCACGCCACACCTGGCATTGGGTAGTTTCACATTCCTTTGTCACTCGCCGCTCTCACTCATGCTTGCTCCATGCCCCTGGCTAGGTTGTGGGCATGGCAAGGCCGGATTCACTATGGAGTCGTGTTGTCATGTTCAGTCCGTTGGCATGTTGTGTGTCATGTTGGATGTAGTTGTGCTGCGTGCCCATTGACAGTCTCGTTAGTTGCATGACTGTGGGGTGCAGGTGCGTTTCAGGTGGGCCCGCTGTCTTTGTGTACACTGCCCCTGTGGTGTTCCGGGGGGGGGCGGGTTAGGTCCTGGGGGATGGTGGCGGACCTGGGGTAGTTGCGATGGGTGTTGTGGCTCTCATTGCATGATCATTGTCTCCATGGGATCTGTGGGTCTTCCGGTGTGGCTCTTGGCTGGACTCCCTTTCATGCTGCAGGTAGTCATCCTGCTTTACACCAGCAGAAGGCAGGTGTTAATTCCCTGCTGTTACCGCGGCTTATTGCCTGTTTTTGTTTAGCATCGCGGATCTTGCATTTCATTGTGAAAGTGGTGTTGTGGATTTTTCGTGTGTTTTTGCACGGGAACGCCTACTCTGCATCTTATTAGGGTTAGTTGGCGGTGTCCACCGTGGGGCAGTTATCGCTGGAATACAGGCGATGTCTGCAGTTTGCACCAGCTTGTTAATGGGGTGTTAAATCTAGCTCCACATTTGTTGCGTTAGGGTGGGGATAAATCGGAGTGGAGTCCTTGTGAATATGCCCCCCAGTGTTTTTTCCTTCAAGTGTGGTGGAAAATTGAAAGTCTGTTTCAGGTTTAATTGTAATAAATATGAAAGAAGGTCATTGGTGTGCGTGGTAGTGGGAATGGCCCTCCATGTTAAAGTTGCCTATAAACATATTGTGGTATTTAATGATTGTTGTTCTATCATTTAGTCAGTGATATTCATCATAATGTTTTATTCACTGTTGGATAGTAAATAGTGGGTAGATAAATGGCACTGTTTGAAAAGGAAAAAAGGGAGGTCAGCTATGTGATAATTTAGTAAGTCAATGAAACAAGTAGTTGAGTGACCAAAGAAAATATCTAGGTTTCTAAATTTGGGCAATTCAGATATGTTTAGGTCTCCTTAACGCCTTAACCGTGGCGGTTTTTCTGCCGCGGTGCGGGCGTTCAGAAGAGTGGGCGGGGCTGCGTCGGTCGTTGGCCGACGGCACCACTAGGGAGGTAGTGCTGGTGTCGGGGGTAGCACGCAAGGGGTTAAGGAAGGTATATTTACATTATCAGACAAAGGAAAATCAAATTAAACACAAAGCACTTCCAAAATACATTGCTAACAAATGCATCCAGTAGTCTCATCTAAATTGAACATAAGAAAACATACTCACAGAATGAAAGTTGCTCAAGGGGACTACATTTCAGAGGGATGTGTTTATGAATGTATGACTTCCATCAAAACGTTGCATATGTTCCAACTATGCTTTATAGAGTGTTTTATTGTCTATGCACTCCAAATAGGAAATAAAGGTCACCTTGCCCTTTGGCATATGTCTCATATTTTCCAACTCGAAATCTGAGCCATTATTGTTAGAATTGCTGAAGTGGAAGAGGAGAAATGTCCAACTGAATATGCACAGTTATTTGCAAGTAATGATAACGGAATGGAATGAGAAAGATTACAGCTGCACAACAACAGGCACAGCCCACTGAGTAGAAAGCTAATTATTAGTTTGTTGATCCTAATCCAAGGACAATGAGGTCCACATTTTTTCAAATGAGATTGATTGAAAAATATTGTACAATGTAAGAAATAGAACAACTATTCAGTTATAGGTAATGACATTAGGATATTATCTGATTAAACATATAAAAGGACAAGAGGCAGCTTAGATTTTTGGCAAGTTATAAAAGGTTAATATTCAACAGTGCATCCTGGTGACTTATTGACCACCTACATAGTTAAGTTGTACAAAAGGTGAAATCTCACAATACAGCATTATGGGCCATATGTAGTAAATACTATTTAGCGATTCTAAAATACCGAATTTTACTGATTCGGTATTTCAGAATCGGTAAATGGTATGTAGCTAAAAATTTGGTAAACATTACCGATTCGGTATTACTGAATCGGTATTTACTGATTCGGTAATTCCCATTCACTATTACCGATTCGGTAAATACCGAATCGGTATTAGGGGGATCACGTTCAAGGGTGGCAGGGTATCACATTGACACCCTGTTGCACCCCTGAATCGTGCATGTGTGCACATGTGGCACACTTACATGCCCTAAGGGAATGTATGTCTGCCACATGCCACTGTTGAAAAAGCACAAAATTGCTTTTTTAAAGATTTTCGATATTTACCACCAACTTTTAGTTGGTGGTAAATAACGATTCCTTAAAGCACATAAGCACTCTTAAATGTGCTTCCTACATACCCGATTCGGTAACTATTGATTCGGTAATATTGACCGAATCATCACCTACATTGGAAATGGCTCAATACAGGTCGGTAAGCCTGAAATGTACCGAATTTCGGGTTTACCGACTGGTAATGAGCCACCTACATCGGGCCTAAAATATCATAAGGTATACGTAGAGGATGTAGGAGGCGTAGAGCAGTTTGGGAATGGAAGTTTTTTTTCAACTGCTTCAATTTGGAATACATAAAAGATTAAATGCAGACAAGTGAATAAGTATGAAGTTTGACTATGTGGTGACTTTTGTGTGTGGAGTGTAGGTAGTTTAGGTGGGGTACAGGACAGTCATAGTGCAAGGCACACCTTTGGGGCGTGTTATACAGATTAAAACTCCTACACATGAGAGGCCTGAGTGATCCAAGGAACAGGAAGGAGTAGAATTACTTTATTTTCTTAAGATTAGTATCATCAATGTTGTATTTCTAAAGAAAATGGATAGTGACTTAAAGAGCAAGAAATTAGTTGTGCTAAACTAAAACACTACACATTGATACTTAGTACATCTTTCTCACATTGCTTACTTGGTATAATGGCATGATTAGTTCAAAGCATTATTAAAATTAAGAGTATTGCCATTCTGACAGAGAGAATCCTCTTGGACAAATCACAACTTGACAATGTGACTACACTTGATGTGAATTTGCATCTATGACTCCCTGCAAGAAAGTTTCTTTCCATCTTTTTCCTTACCATCTCATGCGCTCTTAGATATAAGACTATGGATCTATTTACTAAAATTTAACATCTCCTTTGCATCACAAAAGTGATGTAAAACAACACTAAATTGTCTGTTACCTATTTACTTTCCAGTGTGAAACCTTAGCCAAGGGGGCGTGCTATGAGTGGGACATGAGCATTCCCATGCAACCACCCAAGGTTTCTGAGTCTGAGCTCTATTTATTTAAAAGAGTAGACAATGTTTAGCATCAGGAAACAGCACCCATTCCAGAGAGGTGCTATGAAAGAGAAATGTTTTTTTTCTCCTTTATTTTCTGACTGTGCCTGTGTTCTGCACTGTACAGCACACATACAAAGTGGGAACATGTTTAAAGTTAGTCTAAGCATAGTATTTTGTACTTGATGGGTATCCTTCCAGTACAAAGCCTATGCAAGACTCAAGGAGACACCCTTGCACTAAGGTGCAAAGGTGTGTTCATTGCGCGTGGTCGCTTATGTCTGTAAATATGATGCTTTCCTTCTCTCTCCTTCACATGCTGTGAAGCGCAGCATTTGAGGATGTTTCACTGCACTGCATGAGAAACTGGTAAATCTGGCCCTATAAGTTTACATTTTGGATACTGTAAAATATTTAAGGTATTATCATATGGTGTATACCCTTAGGGTATTTCTAGAGGAAAGATATAAAGAACAACAGCATTGAGCACATGTTTAGCATACATGAAATCAGATACTTCAAAAAGTCCACACTCACTAACAGTTTAAATCATATCACTTGTATGGAATATATGATAGATGAATAGTGATGCAGACACACATTTTTTCTGCAAAGAAATCTGTAGATGAAATTTGCTGGGCCAATGGAAAATGACAGTTTGGGTTTAAGATAGGAGTTATATTTTATTTGCAAATATTTTGCTGCCATTCTTGAGATAACATTGGAAAACCGATATGGATTCATAATGAATATATTTCTAAAATATGTTATAATTTTGGTCCAATTCTTATTGATCCTTCTAGACCAAGTCCTTTTTGTATACTACGAGAACCCATGCATCACAAACATGATTATGGTTTTTGTCCATTTAATTTCGGTTTATTCAATTGATAACATAAGCAAAGTTCTAAGCATACAAACTGATGAAACTTTGGAGCTGGGAAATGGTAACTCGGCTATCTCTGAAGCATTTGTTTATTATTGGCCTTCAAGTGCACCAGGCAAAGATGGGAACAATACGGGGATGCTCAAAAGAAAAGAAACAAGAGCCACCGTAAATAAATGTATAAAATCAGCAGTTTTTTCACCCAAAAATCTGAACAAAATAGCCAAATAGTGACATACACTTTGTTCCAAGTTCTTTTCAAAATAGCTATTAATGTTTAATGCAACTTAGGTTAGCTTCGAATGAAGAAATTAACTGGTCATATTCTAAAGAAGAGAGCAGGACAAAGCAGATGGTGCAATAATTGTTCATAGTGAAAATTATTTGCCTCAATTGATTTGAGTTTTCTATGTGCGGTACTATGAAGTTGTATCTCTTAAATTCATCAATGTGTTCAAACTATTGTACAGAAATCTAAGATTAGGGATAATAACTGAAGTTCATCTATCTTCTTGGATAATCATCTGTAAAAGTGTACTATTCCTCTTTATAAACACTACGGGCCTGATTCACAAAAGTAAACTTAGACCAAAACTCTAAGTTGAGACCTAAAGTCTAACTTTACTACTATTAAAGTTAGACTTTTGGTCTAAGTTTAGACCAAAAGTCTAACTTAGACCAAAAGTCTAACTTTAGTAGTATTAAAGTTAGACTTTTGGTCTAAGTTAGACTTTTGGTCTAAACTTAGACCAAAAGTCTAACTTTAGCAGTAGTACAGTTAGACTTTTGGTCTAAGCTTAGACCTAAAGTCTAACTTTAGTAGTAGGAAAGTTATACTTTAGGTCTAAACTTAGACTTCGGGTCTAAACTATGACTTTTGGTCTAAGTTTACTTTTGTGAATCAGCCTCAATAAATCCAGATACGAAAGATGTTGGCAATTGTTAGTTCCCATTATCTCCCATGATCCCATCTGAAAAAAACGTGATCCCTTTTATGGGCGTGTAGCTCTTTCAAATCTGAAAAATTGGTAATTAGAGTTGAAAGTTCAAAAATGTAGATATGGGATCGGAGGGACAGATTTAAAGCCAGGGGCGGCACTTCCATAATGGTGGAGGAGTGTTGCACCACAGCCCTTTCCAGCAGATGATAAATAAAATGATAATAAGACAATGTTATTATCATTTGATTTATGCTGTCTGAGCGCACCAATGCAATACGTATAGGGCGGGCCAGGCCGAGGCAGGGAGGAGTACTGTGTACTCATAAGTGTGCAGGTGTGCTTGGCCGGCCGTCCATCCTAGGCCAGCCAGGCATGCATGCGTACTTATGTTTTTCCAACCCAGCTGTGTTACACAGCAGGGCTGGAGAAAGGGCATAGGCTTCAATGTACCTTCTGAGCAGCAAACGAGGCCTCTCAGACCAATCCTGGTGCTGCTCTTATGTCAGAGCAGCATCTGGATTGGGTGTGGAGCCTGTGCTCTGAGGGCCCATTCCCTTCTGGCCCGTCGGCAACGAGAGAAGCAGTAAGGAGGCAGCGGGAGAAAAGCAGCAGGTGAGTCTTTTCTTATGTATATTTTATTTCTTCCCCCAACCCACCGCTCTTTCCAACCATGGCCGCCCTACCACTTAGCATCACCTACCACAGAAACAACTTACTTCACTACCATCCAGATTACTTTAGCAGCTACAGTCACACTTTAGTATTCAGCTGGATATTCATATGAATGCTGATTGCCATACAATTTTTAGTGGGTTGATCGATTACGTTAAAGCTCCGGGCTCAGGCCTGAGCGTCATAGCACTAAAGTAAGTCATATCTTGCACCAGTGAGGAACTCAATGGAAGCTGATTGCATTTAGGATAAAAGTGGAAATATGTAAGGAGCTTCATTAATGGTGTTAGATGCATGCCTCAAAGGCTTAATCCTAGTTTATCCATCTGACCACACTGTGCTATTCTAGGCATTCTTCCACATCTTCACCTGTCTTAGCAATAGAAACCGGCTGAATGCATGTCTGGATGTCACATTAGTAACTGAATATTTCCATGGTGGTACTGCGGCCAGTGCACAATGTAGGCCTCATGATAATAATGGGGAGTTGTGTGATGGGGCACGAGCTGAAACTAAAGTATGGTGATGATGTACCTGATGGCCATAATAAGGTTTTGTTTTAGAGAGAGTGGTAGTGATATTGTGACCTAGTACTACTAGGACTTACATAGAGCAGTGCATTTGAGCAACCTCTACACCAATTACATACATTGTGCACAGACACAGCCTCAGGCACTGTTGCTGAGGATGATGCTGGTATAAGGTCTTTATGATGATAAGTTGTTCTTTCATTCCTTACAAAGAACGTTAGGCCGCTATACAGCTTCCTTCAAAAGCTGTCCGATACTAGAGTTCAAAGGTGCACAGGAATGGTTCAAGAGAGAAAATTACATGGGGAAATAGAATGAGAATAGGAGCCATGTGAGTAGAATGACCTACTCCCAACGGGCTACCGGCGGAATTCTTCAAAAAAGGAGTTGACTTGCTGACACCCCAAATATTAGCATTGTTCCAAGATGCAACCCAGGAGGGTATTCTTCCACTGGATCTGTGAATGGCCCCGATTGTACCCATATATAAGCAAGGCAAGCCTACGCAGGACTGTGCGTCCTACCGCCCGATTTCTCTCCTGAACGTGGAGATGAAGCTCCTGGCAATGATTTTGGCTCTCCACCTATGTCGGGTGATTTTGGGCCTGGTACACCAGGATCAGACTGGGTTCCTACCGGATAGAGCGACAAGGCAGAATTTGAGGCGGTCCGACAATTGGCTTATGGAGGTCGAGAGACGGGATGCCCCTCACATGTTCCTCTTTCTAGATGCTGAAAAAGCGTTTGATGCGGTCCATTGGCCCTTCCTGGAGGTGGCTCTGATTAAGTTTGGCATTGGCCCTAACTTTCGTAAGTGGGTGGGACTCCTATATGCTGATCCTAGAGCCCGAGTTAAGGTGAATGGGATCCTCTCGGAAGACTTTCCCATCCGGCGGAGGACACGGCAGGGATGCCTTCTGTCCTCACTGCTTTTCGCCCTCACTATTGAAATAGTGGCTTTGCGGTTCGGCAGGAGGCGGAGGTGAGGGAATTCCGGATATCACCTACGGATACCTGGGAGGAGAAAATCTCGCTATACGCGGCTGATATACTACTTTTTATCACCCAGCCAGGCACGACAGTCCCGCTCTGTTTAGACTCTTGGCCAGTATGGCTCCTTTTCGGGGTATACGATAAACTGGCACAAGTCAATTCTGTATAGTCTGTGGAAGGAAGTAACAAAGCCACCCCTGCCTAGGGCTCTCCAGGTCACTCAAGCAGGGTTTACATATCTGGGTATTTACCTGACAATTGACAGGGCCACGTCCTATAAAAAGAACATATTGCGAGTCCTGGCAAACTTTGTGGATGATGCTCTTAGGTGGAAAACTCTCCCTCTCACGATACTAGGCAGGGCCGCAATGTTTAAAATGATCACACTGCCCAGCTTCCTGTATGCCCTACAAAATGAATATTTTCCGCTCCCCCGACAGACATTCACAACGATACACACAGAATTGCGCTCCCTGCTGTGGCTGGGAAAACAACGTAGAATAGCTCTTGCCAGGCTCCAGAGGAACCAGTATAATGGAGGGATCTTGCTACTGGATCTGGAGGCCTATTATTGGGCCGAGCATCTAGCGCCGATCAATGACTGGCTCCATGCACTGGCTGATCACCCTACATACCATTTGGAAAGGGACACTATGGCCAGATGTACCAGTTTGCACTGTTTATATGGGGGAACGGGTAGGAGACGACTTCTTCCGGCCACACAAATAACCATAGGGGTCTTGGTCAGGGCGACAAAGATGATGGGGTGGGTGCACAAACCTATGAAACAGACACCGATATGGTCCTGCTTTTGGCTGAGGGAGCTCCACAAACTCAGGGGGTTTAAGGGGTGGGATGACTTTGGGATCTCCACTCTAGGGAACTTGGTGGTGCAAGGGGAACTTTAATCTTACCAAATCCTGCAGGCGGAGCTTGGCCTCCGTCACACACAGTTCCTTAAATATGCACAACTACGCCATGCATGGAGGGCTGAACCGGCGATCGCCTCCCCCTTGTCGGAGTATGCTCCGTTAGAGGGGCGTTTGATGCAGGAACAGGTACCCAATAAACTGATTTCCCTGATGTACAAGACCCTGAATAATAGTGCAACGGATGGACTGGGGAAACTTAGGGCAGCTTGGGAACAGGATGTGGGTGAGATGGACACAGTGGACTGGGAAGCAGCCCTAATGCACCACAGGGAAGTGGCAATAAATTCATGGCTACGACTCATCCCATACAAAATACTACATAGGGCTTACTACGATAGAGTCAGGCTACATCTTATGGGACGGGACGGTGATTCTTGCTGTCATAGATGTAGATACCCACAGTGGGACTTTTATCATATTCTATGGGAGTGCCCTGTTATCCGCACTTACTGGACACGGATACTAGGTGAGCTAGGGGAGGTGCTGGAGACTGAACTTACCATGGAACCTAAGTTTGTCCTGCTAGGAATTGCTACTGATGTGGACCTGAGCCGTCTGCACCTGATTTTTACCATGCTGGCCCTGGTGGTGGCGAACAGAGATATAGTGAGAGGGTGGGGAGTGCAGTCACCGCCACAGGTGGAGGAATGGAGGCGGGGTATGGATCTGTATATGGCGGTGGAAAGGGTCACCTGTAAGGCAAGGTGCTGTCCCAGAAACTTCCGACAAGTATGGGGAAAGTGGAGACGTTACCATGGCCTGGATGGGAGATCTGGGCTCTGACTGTTGTGCTATTGGCCCTGCGGGAGGGGGCCAGGTTCAGGGGTGTAGAGAGGTGGCCTGGAGCCCTGGACTTACAAGAGGTCATAGACCGTTTACTGAATCAGCTGTACGGGGGCGGAGGCAGGGTAATGAGATACTACGGAATCTGGTATTGTTATTATGGTGGGGGTGGGGGGTTGGGGGAGCGCAGAGGATTGTGGTTCTTCGCTGGTGTTGTGTCAAATGTGTTTATGTTGGTTAAAAATGCAAATAAAAATATTTTAAAAAAGAATAAAGCAAATTCATCTATGCTTTCGGTCTCATTGCTACAGACAGTTAAGCCTGGCACAATGCTAATCACTGCTAAAATTACAGTTCTACATGCTCTAGTTTTAAATACCATGCTCTGTGCCTTCTGGGCTACAAGACATACATAGGTGTGACTGATTATTATTTTAATGGCAGGTTTTGATGTGGATTGGTAAAAAGGATGTATTTTGTCAGGTCAAATGGCAGTTTTTACACTGCTATAGGCATGTGACACAGGGTATGCCTGAAGGCATGTTTCCACTGCCATTGTAGTGGATGGTACATGGGTATTGCAGTCCACGGGGGCATTAAACCTCTTGGCCATGGGCATCCTTTGTACCATCTGGAACTTATGGATATGTCAATTAGAAGCATGCCAATTCAACCATGTTCAAAGGGGAACGTTGAAATCATATTCTGTCGGAATTTGCAAATTAAGATGATGAATGTTATTGGTGTAAGGCTCAAGACATTAATGCTAAATGCCTTCTTTGTTTTGGGGTTGTAACTCAAAGTACATATGTTAAATTGGTATCAGATTTAAATAATTATTATAATGAATTTGAATGTAATTAGTATTGAGTGAGATCTGTTGGTGCAACAGTCTACATGAATCATTTCTAAGGTCTGCCTAGGGTTATTTCTGAGTATAAAGTATTGTGTATCAGTAGTTGTTATGTTCACACATACTTCACACATACTTGCATACTTTAAGAGCAGAATATTTCAGTGCAGTAAAATAGGATTTACCACCCAAACGGTGTTTGTTGAAAAATGTGTGCAAAACATTTTAGTCCTCTGTGAAGTTGTAAAAAGTACACAAATTAATATATAATCTGTTCAGAGTGATTCCTGATTAACATATCAGAAGAACACGCCTACTTGTATTGCTTTCGAGTTTGTTGACATTGTCATTCTCCTCAATGTCTGCTGCATCTTCTTCAAGGCTGCTGTTCTAAAGAAGAAAAACTACTTGGCAAAAACTACCCATCTCACACCACTACAGAATCATCTTGATCCAACCATTGACTCAGCACAAAATCCCAAAAGTTGTGAACAAAGTATATTTACAATGCTTTTCTCAATGCGTTCTTTAATATTTTGGAGCAATCTGCCCCAAATTCTCAGGTTCCCAGTCTGCTGCCAGGAAGAAGTTTAAAATGATCACATTAAGACGATTCTTTTCAGAGCCCATCTGAATGTACCTATGCAACCATAATCTCTATGGTTTTAATGTCGTTTAATCTATCAGTAGGCTCACAACCTCATGGCTGAAATTCAAATTGTCAAAGTACATTCTTATGCATCCTGTGAATCGCTCTATATATTTTTGCATATTCTGTTCCCAGTGCTATGCAGCCCTTTCCTAATGCTGTATACATATAACTACTGCACAGTAAGGTTAGGTCCACACACTGTAAATACCCTATAAAAATATAAATGAAGAAAATAATGTTAACCTCTTATATAAAGGAGCGTGTTGACTATGCAGCCATGTGTTTCTGACGCTGATCTTTGTTAGGGGCAGAGTATGATACTCAAGGTAGGGATATGGCATATTTTTTATGCATTGATGTGGTCTTCAAATTAATAATTATTAGTTCTATTTTTGCACTGCATTTGAGTTTTGCTAAACTCACTCTGTCAGGTGTTTGAATGCTAAGGAACCACTGAACAATAAGTGTTAGCTAAGGATTTTAAACAAATGTATGCCTGCTAGTACTTAGACCAGATTTTTAAAAATGTCTGGCTTTTTTTCATAGCCTTATATTGATGTGTGCCAGATTTGGCCCATCTGTCATGCAATGCAGAGGGCATTAATCTGTGTGGAAGACCCTACTTGAGAGTATCTGTGTTCCTGTATAAGTATCTTGAATTCATTATATCCTAATCATGAAAGACATGACTTTTCTCATTCAATGAGGGGAATGCATTTCAGAATCCTACGTAGTAATGTGCTCAGGTATATTCTGATCCTACGTAGAAATGGTGTCAAGGCAGGCAGAATCAGTGTGGATTATTCCCCCACTAGAAATACTAATCCTATATGTTTGAACTATACTTGCAAAGAATCTGGTTCATTTAAGAGGCAGGAACATGTACTTGAAAAAGCACCCCCCACTGCATGAATTTGACACCCAAAAGTTGAATATCCTGGGCATGGACCCAGGCACAGTGCCCTGGGTAGGAAGATGGCCGGCATTTACCTTTCTTGCCTTGACTGCATTCAAACCTATTTATGAGCACATGTTGCCTTATCTGGACTCCAGGCAGAATCATGCTGAATCAAACATTCTCACCCATACTTAATCCAGTATTTTGCAAGTAGTTACCAGAATTCATGTTTGTCCTAAATCGGTACATCCCAGAGCTTATGCTTTAAGGTAGGTATGACATAAAAAAGATTATGACTAGGTGGGCTTTAACAAGGACCTATTGGGTCATGGAATCATGATATATAAATGGGGAGAGGTTTTGAAAGGAACCCTCATTAGATTTCTTGACAGTTCTTAGAGAAGAGGGATTAGAAAATCTCCACTTAACGTCCTTGGTATTATACAGCTTCCCGTGAAACAGAAAAAATCATAGACACCTATAATCATAGACACCTATAAACTTGAGGAACCGACGAATGATCATAGATATGGCTGGATGCTGGATGACTGTCGCCATCCAATATGATCTGTCAAAACAATTGGTTAATCAACCGAATGGCAAAATGGGGAGTGATTTATAATGCAACCTATCTCCATATAGGAGCATTTATGGAAAGGTAGAATAGTCGTCCAAACTTCGATTGCCAGAGGCATTCATGGCTTCCTCATATAGCTGGTTCACCTTTTGGTTGGCACTCGAAATGAGGTATTTGTGCATGGGCATGGACTTCCTATGTTTTTGTGAGCATAATATGCTAAGTAACTGGGAATGGTCTGGAGTGGGGCCATCTTGTGAGGATGCATTAAAGTGTGGAGTTTATCAAGTGATATGGTCACCGGTCATGCTTCATTCAATGATGATAAGCATTACAAACATGTGGTTCAATCTTCGAAGTAATGGACTCCTACACTGGTGACAAGGAATTTTGGTCGTTCTGTCACAATATAAAAAGGTTTAAGATGTGTACATATTTTCAAAATTAAGCATACATGTCTTGAAAAGCTTTCAGGGTCTCTGCTACAATTTACTGCAGACATTTAAAAAACAATTAACACTTTATGCACAAAGTACAGTCGAAAGTGCTAATATGGTAAGGCATGCTGATACCCAGTAGGGGCTTTTCATGCTGAAATGAAGGGCCATATTTTTGGAAATGTATTAAGCATAATTATTGATTCAATTTCAGGCAACAGAACTCGAGATAATGTGTTTATAATGCTATATCATGTATGGGGATATTCTGCCTCACTGGAGAGGAGGGTTAAAAAGACAGGAGTAAAACCCACAGACCGAGTTGAGATCTGGGCGTACATGTGTTTTCAACAACAATATCTTAATCAGATTTAGTACGAGGAGTAAGTAACAATATATGTACTAGACATTATAAGAACGTGGAAAAAAGGGAAGAGAGACTCTTTGGATTTCAGTTTTTAGAAAGTGCATGTAGCATCACATATTTTAAGAACACATTTCATACAGGACATCTGGCCGGGGGGGGGGGGGGGAAACGTCTTCACTATGGTCGAGGTCGGGCGGCAGGGTCTTGCGAAGTTGATAACCCTGTCAGAGGTCAATTTTCGATACCTCATGTAGGGAACGGTCCACCGTCAGAGTGCGGGGGCCGAGACACGGTTCGTAGTCGGGTCAGTTGGGAGAATCCGCGTCTCAACACTTATTGAATGAGTACGAACCATTGCCTCTGTAAATATTGTATTTTTGTCACTTTGTCAACCTGCGTCCTTCCCTGTATTCACCCACTTGTCACTTGCGTCGTCACTCTTTGCTTCACTAACACTTAGTGCACAAAGCCCCCTTGGGTTGCCACCACATTTTATGCCTACAGTGCTGCTTCAACTGTCCTGTATGAAATGTGTTCTTAAAATATATGATGCTACGTGCGCTTTCTAAAAACTGAAATCCAAAGAGTCTCTCTTCCCTTTTTTCCACGTTCTCATACTGTCTTGTACATATATTGTTACTTGCCCCTCATACTAAATCCGATTGAGATATTGTTGTTGAAATCAGTGGAGATGAAGCATGTTGCCTCTTTTCATTATTTCTTTCTAAATATTTGTATTTTGCAAATGTAACATTTCAGTGGGTGCTCTCGTGGCAGCGCTAATTATTCAGTTTCTTTTGCCCGAAGTTGATAGTATTGTGAGGTAAATATGAAGGATGATTTCCCCCTGAATATGCTGTTTAAAAATACAATAGATATGCTATTATGGAGAAACAAACAACTACTGCAATACAGAAACAAGTCATTTATACAGTAAGGTCCGAGTTTACTAACATTTGGAGTAGTGATTGTGCCACTTTTTTGGTGCAGCCATTACGCAAATTGCTAGTCAAGATTTAAAAAGCCATTCAAGAGCTGATTTGTGTCACTTAGCGTGGCTTTGTAAAAAACAAAAAGCAACGTAGTGTCCTGCGTTTCTTCGCATTACACTGTTTCAGGCATGGAGCATGGGTGTTTTCATGCATTCACCAAAGTATTTTGAAGTAAACCCAGATTCACTAAAGGAACTGAATCTGGGATGGAGCCAAAATGGTGAGCCTAACAGAGAGAGGTGCAATGACAATAAATATATTCATTTCCCCTCGTTTCTTCCTCTTTCCAATGTGTGCTGAATTCTGCAGCACACATAAAAAGAGGAATGTGCCTCTAATGATTGTTTAAGTGCAGCAAGTTATTCCTTCCTGCACAAAACACCCGTAACGCATGCACTCCAGAACCATGGTGCAAGGGTGCCTCCGTTGATGCTAGGATGCCTAAAGTTCACCAGCGTTATGAGACAGCAGAAAGGGTCACCTTCGTAGATTTGCACATTTCTGCTCTCTCCCTTTCAGGCAATGCAGCTCAGCAAGTTGCCTTGTTGTGGTGCTTTCTGTGAAAGTTTAGTAAATCTGCATGTTTGTATATATCTGCTAAAAAGTATTTGTAGAGTGGTTGGAAATATATAAAAATGCGGGCATGCTGGCATAGTAAAAATGTGGGGCATACTGGCATAGTAAAACATTGCCAAGATTTCTGATTTAGAGTCTTTGACCACAGAGCAATGGCTCATGAGTGTGTGTGTGTGAGATTGTGTGTGTGTATGTGTTTGGGTTTGCGTATTTGTCAGAGAGAAAAATGTGTGCATGTGTCTGTTTGAGCATTTGTGTTTCCATGAGTGAGTTCGTGCACAGGGTGTGTGTTCATGCTTGAGTATGTGTTTGTGTGTGCTTATGTGAGTGTATTATGAGAGTGAACGATATTCTGCCAACCACTTAATTTTAAGTCCATTCCTAAGGGCCACTTTATGCTGAAAAATACTTTGTTCTGCTATTTCAAGTGCCTACCAATAAAAAACTTACTGGCACATGCATCAACAATGCCATTTTTGATTCCTTATTGGCGAAAAATAAGGATTCGCTAAAAAGGAATAGCAAATGGCTATGCATGTAGAAATCTCTTAAAATATAGCGATTTCTTAAACATTCCTTAATTTCGACTCGCAAATTGCAAGCCACAATTAAGGAATACCTCCCCATGCATTCCTAAGGCCCTAGAGGCCCATAGGAAGGAATGGAAAGACATTCTCAATTTGCGATTCTCAATTAGAGAATCACAAATTGAGAATGCAATTTCAAGGGTGCCATGGTGTCAAAAGGGCACCCCTGAAATCTGCATATGAGTACTTCTTGCAAACACACATGCCCTAAGGGCATGTGTGTGTGTAAAATGGAACTTTGAAAAATGCACTTTAGTGCATTTTTCAAAGTTTTTGCAAATTACCAGAAGTTCAACTTCATGGTAATTTGCTACCCCTATTAGCGAAATAGCTAATTTTCTTACTGTAATGCATTGCATTTAAAGAATCTCAATTTGAGATTCCTTAAATGCAATCGCAATTTAAGTAATCGCAATTTAGAGATTACTTAAATTGCGATTTTTGCATTTGGGATGATGCATCCCTAATGCAAAAATACCGGTCCCAAAGGGGCAGATTCTGAGAATCTGCCCGTTTGCGACCGGTTTTTGCTTTGATGCATGTGGGCCTAAATGCCTTTGTGAATGTAGTTCACTTGTAAGTTACTCTGTCCCCTGGTATATAGTCTGTTTGCCATATCATAAGAATTCACTTCAACTCAAGTGCATCAGTTTGCAAAACTTCACTAGATGCCTTAGGCCAAGATAATAGCAGTCTATTTTTAGTCTATATTTAATGTCAGCAACGGAAACACGACATTTCACATGGTTTATATGATATTTTTCTGCATGACAAGAGAAATTATTCTGAAGAACGTGAGAAAACGTTGATATCTGCTTTATGACAATGTTGTTCAAATAATTGTTGGCCCACAATGCATAACCTCCCGCAGAATAATATATCTTCGGAAGTCACTCTTTGACTTGCCTTTGTTGAGTTTATGGGAACGCTTCTGTAATGATTATTTATGTTACCAATCTAAACAAAGAATTATCTCCACTGCAAAAAATATGCGGGATACCCGTGAGACTGAACATTTCTCCTGGAGCTTTAGAAAACATGTGTTAACTTCTAAGAAAACCGTCCTAATGATTTCATAGTCTAAAAATAATCCCTCACCGCGCACATGATATCAAAACAAGTCATTCATAATCATAAGAAGCAATTTTTTAATGGATGTGTGGATCATTTGAGGGGAATTAATTCCAGTTTCATTAGGAAACAGAGGAACACAGAGCATGAGCTTTCCCCAGACACCTCTGTTTTCGATGAAATTTGTTATTTTGGCCAAAGACTGCGGAAAGTAGTCAAAGGACGCCCTAGAACATTGGACTCCTGGGTTCTGCTAGTAATAAATAAAGTTAAATAATTGCAAAATATGATTCCTTACAGATAATACGGTTATAGACGTCAAGCCCACCCCTACAAAGCCCAACTAAAAATAGACATGTTTTTAGAATATGTCAGGACTGAATCACTCAGTGTTGTAAGAAAACCATGAAAAAGGCGTTAAAGTTCCCCACAAATGACCCTCTGCATATCAGGTAGGGCCGCGAGTCATAGAAATCTACGCCATTTGAAGATTTCCAGTTGTACACCTTAAAACACTAACTCTATTTGAAGCAGATTGTGTACCATGGTCATTTATTTTAGCAGATCAGTTCCAGGCCACTTTTTGTTTCCTGGTTTTTCCATTAGGCAAAAAGGAATCCACTCTTGAGAAACCACTTTCAATACTTCGCCATACAATTTGTCAATGATCCATTACCCTAGTTCCCTCCAGTACCATTCATGACTTATGGAGATAACCATCTCCCAGACAGAATAAAGAACAGAGGAAAGTGGGAGCCCTATCCCACCCCCTCCCACTGGGAGTACTTAACCAATACCTACCCAGCCTTCTTTCTGTACCTTTTTAGGTCGAGCCTGGGCAGCGCATGCGCTGCTCTAAGAGGCATTCTGTATTCAGGTATGGACTTGAGGCTCTGCCCACTCTCCACCCATATTTTTCATTGGCCTGTGTCATTGTCCACTGTAAACTGTGGCTTTCATTTGTCAATAGGCTTAGTAGTCCCTCATTAGTTCAGTCTTGTCTTATTTTGTAGTCTCCCATGAGGACACCCCCTTTTGCGTGTGTTGCAGGCAGGACATGCTCACTCCTAATGCTTTAAAAAAAAAATCTTAATAGCACGGGCGCAGAATGCATTTGCAATGCAATAGGTCTTGCATGTGCGAGAGTTTAAGCTCTTGGCATTGTAAATGGCAATGCCTTTTATTTATCTGTTTTAAAAACAACACTTAAACAAAAGGCATTGTCATTTACAATGCCAATATATCAAACACTTGTAAATGTGAGACCTATTGAATTGCAAATGCTTGTTCTGTATACCGACAGAATGTGACGAGTATTCTGGGAGGTGCTCCTGCTGGTCGGGAGTGGTGGTTTTCTCTGGAGTCCCTGTTTAGCTGCTGGGCTGTCCTTGGTGGGGTGTTGTGTGCCTTCTGGACTGCTGGGCTTGCCAAGAGGCGCGTAGGTTGCCGGCAGGCCCTTTGAGGCTCGTGTGTCGTCTCTCCAGGGCAGTTCTAGGTCAATGGTACACGTCTTCCTGGTGACTAGGCCGGGTGGAAGAAGCACTGCGACAGGGGGCTGTGTCTGGCTGTGTTACTGAAGAGCATGGCTGCCGGTGTGGACAGTTGGCTAGGTCACAGGTGCGACGGCATGTGCCTGGGCTGCCTGGCTGGGGCATTTTTTTGGCAGACAGTGCTGTGGACATTTGCCAGCCAAGGGGGTGAGTACCGTGTAGCATTTTTTTATGTCTTCATTCCTGATGGTATGCTCCATAACTGTTTGCATATTTTCACAAGGAGCTTGGTTTTAGCGGCATGTACATGGCCATTTGATGTCGCGGGCCGCCATTCTGCACGGGTCCATGTCCTACCAGTGTGGGCTTGGTGTTGTATGCTGGTCTTTGAACCTCAGGTTCTACGGCTTCTTGTTTTGTGTCTAGGGCCATTCTTTTACCACCTTGGCCCGGCATTTAAGCAGGGTGGGGGTGTCGGGCGGTAGGGTGCAAGTTGTCCTGTCTCTTGTGGGGCCAGGACATGGATGGCATCTGTGTGGTGGCATTGGGGAAGGTTCTGTGCTTGGAGTTTTTCCAGTGTTTTTGGTTGCCCTGCTGTTGATGGGCCAGAGTGGGTATGGTTTTCGGCCAGTCCCTCTTCCAGCCTCTGTTCGCTCGGTTGGTTGAGTGGAAGTGTGTCCAACAGCCTTGGTCTTCCTTAGGCAGCTAGTCTAGACTGGGTTGTGGGCTTTGGCTTCTGCTTATGTGTTCTGTGGCATCGAAGTTCATGTTTTTACTATTTTTGGGTTGTGCTGTTCTGTTTGTGTTGGTGCATTTCTCCTGGTTTGGGTGCTTCCTGGATTTGGAGGGGCGTGCCTCCAGGGAGGAGTCCGGCCTGGTCATGCATTGTCTCTGTAATATGTTGTTTAAAAATTATATTTTTGGCAGTTTACTGAAGTATAGATAGTTTAAATGTACTCTCAAAACAAGGAATAGAGAATTCTAGAACTATGTTCTTTTTATTGTACGTACTCCATATGTCAGTCCTCTTGATTTACTTGTGCTGATCAGAAATTCCTTGTTGGTGCATAATAACTAGCAAGTCACAGCATGGATCAGGATCTTTTGTTAAAAAATGCTTGGTTTGTTGTGCCAAATACTTAATATTGTGTTCTGGCTCTCAGTGGGAGTCACCAGAACACTTGCAGGGCTGGGTAAATGTTGGTGAGTTTCTTCTTGTCGAAGGCTAGTCTAGTTCTTAGTTTTGTATCCATTGTCATTTATCAATGAACTGCTTATGTAGGGCCTGACAAATGGCGTGGTCAGCTTCACATTGTTTAGAGGTGAGGTAGGAGTTAGAAATATTTACTTATGATAGGAGAAAAAATTGGAAATATGATAGTTAGTTCCGAGTGAAAAATTACCTCCAGGTTTTTTAATATCTGAAGTTGGGTTGACAGTACATCTATGTTAAATAGATCAATTTTCTTTTGAGGTCTATCCAATATTTTATTTTTGTTGAAGGGAAGGAAACATTTAGTCATTCAGTGATATAAACATGGTGCCAAGGAATCTATGATGGTAAATTATTCAGTTTTGATCTTTGTTTTGTTTTTCAGGCGGGTATGTATCTAAGCATCATTTGCATGTATCTGGAAATATAGAATGTTTTGTTCAATTAACTTAGCAGTACTGTAGTGGAATAGGTGAGATGAAGATAAATCCAGAGGTACTCATCATTGGACTTTTCTAATGGGGAAGTTTGGACAATCCATTCGGTGAAGTTGACTCTGATTGTGAAGAGATGATTGCCCCACTCCAGATCTATATCCGTTTATCCAGGCCAGTCCTTAAGTCTTTTTTGTAGTTTACTGTGCCATAATACTGTGCATGCGTCGAGAAGGACCTGCTTAGTTACATTCCTCTATGCCAATAGAACATTCCCTGATTTCTGTTTCTCTCTTCCTGATTGGCTGTCGTGGATTACTTGAAGTTGTTACACATGTTTCTGCAATTAACTTGTCACTTCCATTCCTAGTGTTTTAATGCAAAACCCTAACCTGCAGTCATAATTACACTGGATCATTCTGCAAAATACGAAATGTTCATTTCTACTTAACTTCATACTTCCTGTTTTGGTGCGTGCTCTGCTCCCATAATGGTGGTCTGGTGATATGATTGAGACATGTCACATAACCCACCTGTGGCGTACTATGGGCATAATCCTGTCAAGGGACGTCAAACATTAGCCCAACACAAAAGTGCACACACACATTTTAATATGTTGTACCGGCCAATGGCATGTGTAGAAAATATATGACTACACAAATGAATGTTGTAGGCAGTCCATTAAGTAGCCATTCATAGCCCATTTTTTTCACTATTACTATGAAGATAATGTTCCTATTGAGCTGTTCTATCCTCCTAAATAGGGAATCTTAGTAACATAGTTCCCATCATCTGATGTTTAGGTGCTAGGTGATCTCTCTGCGTCTGTCTCCGGTTTCTGGTTGCGCTGGGACGCCTCGTTGCTGAGGCAGCCATGCGCATTACAAGTCCCAAATAAATAAATAAAAAATAGTTGGACAGACTAGGACATACACTCGATATCGACTGGAAGGTTGTACTTTGATCAAATGATGAAAGTGGCTAAATTGAAATGTATCCATCGAAAGTACATGCAATGCCTCTGTGTGTCAGAGAAGAGAGGAAGATGCTGGGAAGTGAACGTGAGCATTAGTGGAGAGGGAATATTGAAAGTGACACTTGGAAAACTGTTGGCTTTATGGATACCGATCTACAAGAAACCAACTCACATGCTCTGAGTGTAATGATAGTAGTGAATCCAGTGCCATTTGCATAGTCTGGTCTCCTCCTTTCTGCTGCTTGGTCTCACTTTAATGGATATGTACTGGACCTGTGGTGTTCTGTAGGCTGTTGGCAACTCCCTCTCCTCCTTTGGAAAGTACCTACAGGCTGTGTTTCCTCTTCCAACTTGTACTTCATATTAAGTTGAGAATCATGCATTGTAATTGCCTGTACACAGTATGTTAAGCGAGAGAGGCATCAGTGATGTGCCAGTGGACATTATAAACCCTTTAAGGGACACTGTACGGCATCAGGGAGCCATACTTTGAAGGATCATGTTGCGACTCCACACACTACATGCAAAGGACTGCTGAAAGCGACATGAATACTGCAGGTCTTAACCTGCTGTCAACGCTGAAAGACACCATGGCGCAGGCTGCTTCACTGTGTCTGCTGAATTAAAACAAAAGAATGATAAACTGTTGAACTGGACTGCATATTAAAAGAGTGAGAATGTATGAGAGAAATGCATCTGAGCCTCATCCTGCCTAATCCCATAGATCGGCGAGGATGGTAATAGCGGGAAGCTTAACCCAAGGGGGCAGAAGGAATGACTAATAGGCAGGGAAAGGATGAAAGTGTGTCATTGATAAAATGCAGAATTCTGCAACCCTGATGTCAATACACATTAAACTGAACGGTACTTAGTTTTGCTGTAAGATTAAAAAGTGCTTTCTTTTTCCTAAACATACGCGCTGGGCTAAACATGACTTTATTCCGTCTGTTAGTTGATATTTGAGTTCTCAGTTTATACCCCCACAATACCTCCCTGAGAAGCTTGTGACTGTTCACCCTCACTTCTCTGAGATTCAAGGGCAAAGTGAAAGTAGAATGGATCACAGGACATCAGTAGCAAATGACCTCATCCACCAGGGTTGGGGACCATAGCATTTTTCTGCCATGGGCCCTAATTGACTAGGTCTGATACGAATATCATTAAAAAAAAGTCAAGATGTCCATAAAATCCAAAATCTTTCAACTTCCTTTCACCAAGACTTGAGGGCTTAAAAAACAGTAATAAATGCATGTTGTGACACAAACATTTTTGATATGTCTTCTAATCTGACAATGTAATGCACTAGAAAGCAAGTTAGCAGAGATGATTGGTAACTGAAGGACTTCTAGTTCTTAACCTCTTCCATGCCGTCATGAGTCACAGTGGACGTGTTCTCATGACCGCCGGGAGCCGTCTTAACCCCGCCCGCGATCGGAATGTCCAGCACTGCGCCGCAGTGAAGATGTTAAATCAGGTACAGCATAAAGAAAGATGCATTGCAAGAATAATCAGAATGGTGCATCCATGTGCCAGAATTCTGCTCTGGAAGAACAAATCCAATAAAAGGTTGAGAAGTACTATTTCCTTGACCATAAATCACAGAGTTTTCTGCTAGGACTGCAAACAGTTGTGGCCGTCACAAAATAGAAGCTGACATCTGCGCATTGATCGATGAGCTGTAGTCACTGACTCATTAAACAGCTGCCGGATGAGCACTGCTTTGGTCCAATGAGAATTCAGTTGACAGCTGAATGGATGCTGCAAAGTGAGTTTTGTTTAATACTGTGTTGGATTGTAAGCTTTCAAAAGGGAGGTGTTTCATTCAACATAGACAGGCCTGGACTGGCCGTTGCAGGCACCGGGCAATCCCCCGGTGCGCCGCAAGGGTGGGGGCTGGTTTTGGGCCCGGGGGGGCTGTTTTTGTTACAGGGTCATTTTTGCAGCGTCCCCCAGGGGGCTGGCCGAGCACTTTGCAAGGGCCGGTTTTGGTTCTCAGTCCGGCACTGAACATAGATATCTTATCTGAAACATCGGCTAAGGCTTTTTTATTTTGCCTATTTTTCCCTGTTCCTTCATGCTAAGATCAGTGTCTTTGTGTAATAAATGTTACATGCCACTATGATTTGGGAATTGTTAGGGGGATGCCAGTTTCTCATCCACATTTTCTAACTATTCGTAATGTGTTGCAAATATATTTGTAAATTGCAATGTGTCTTTGACACACTGTGACCATAGATTTTGCAATCACAAACCTTGAAATTTAACAATTTACCAGAAAATCTACTACTACATCACAAAGCTAGTGTCTGAAGGACCTGCTGTGTTTGCAATATTTACTATGTTACTGCTGGAGCTATAACACCTTCACTAGGTAAGTCCACACATATATTGTTGTACTAGATAATGAAATCAGACTATGGAGGTTCTGTTAATGTACTGGACATGTGTCCTATTATTGTTTATTTAACAAATATACTGAGATCTTTCTTGTTTAAAGCATTCTTCATTTTTGCCTCTCATCCCTTACAAGGTTTAAAACAAGGCGATCGCGAGCTACCAGTAGCTCCCAGATACCTTCAGAGTAGCTCACAGCCTTGAGTTAATGTATAAATAAGCACAAGGTCAATTTTTAAAGTTAAGGGAAAGCTGTGTTCATTTTACATTATCATCCGGCTGCAGATAGCAGGGCCTGATAATGAGTAGTGCTCAGACAGATTTATGACCCAGGCTGGGTCTGGCTCACAAATGTGAACAACTGAAGCACTGAGGTATTTAACTCTTAAATAAAAGTCCTCCGCAGCTCAATATTGGAGCTGGGAAGAAAATGATATTTCAGAATTCTGGTTAAACTGTCTCAAAAATATTTTTATGTTTTTTACTTTTTTTTACCACAAATGAGTGTATAAGAAATAGTTGCATAGCGTAGGGGTAAAAATTACTATGCCCACTCCAGTGAGTGCTACAGTAAGGAAAGTGCTGGATAAAGGAGGGGTAACATTTACTATTTCCACTCCAGTGAGTGCAACAGTGGGGAAAGCGTTGGATAGCGGTTGGGTAAAATGTACTATTCCCACGCCAGTGAATGCAACAGTAGGGAAAGCGCTGGATAGCGGAGGGGTAAAAATTACTATTCCCACTCCAATTAGTGCAACAGTAGAGAAAGCGTTGGATAGCTTAGTGGTACAAATTACTATTCCCACTCCAGTGAGTGCAACAGTAGGGAAAGCGTTGGATAGCGTAGGGGTAAAAATTACTATTCCCACTCCAGTGAGTGCAACCGTAGGGAAAGCGTTGGATAGCGTAGGGGTAAAAATTACTATTCCCACTCGAGTGAGTGCAACAGTAGGGAAAGCACTGGATCCCAAAACAAGAAAAAACAAAACCATCAACATTTTTATCAAATTTAATTTCCATTATTAACATAATTATTATATACATTTAAATGTATTATTATTAACTAAGATAATATACAATAATTAATTACAAATTATTTAACACTATAATATCCCCAACACACACCTAAAATTAATTACACAGTTACATTTAATAATTGCTAATTCATTAATGAAAATCAATGTATTATTATTTATTAATTAATCAATAAAAAATGTATTACTTATCACCTTTCACACCATTTACACATATAAACACCACACCACACACCTAAAATTAATTACACAATTAGAATTATTAGTTACTAATTAATTAATGGTATATGTAATTTTTAAAACATCTTGAAGTGTCAGGTCTGGCTTTTACCTGGCTTCAATCCTTTCTGGAAGACCGGTTCTTTCAGGTCTCGGAGGGCGCCACTCAATCTAAATCTTGGCCCTTAGCTGCGGGGTCCCTCAGGGTTCCTCCCTAAGTCCCACCCTTTTTAATATTGATATGCAGCCTTTGGCTGGGATAGTGCGCCCCTTCAGCATTGAAATTGTCACCTATGCAGATGACACCCAACTGGTGGTTGCCTTCCACCACCCTGAGGGAGCATCTAGTACCCTAGGCAGTTGCCTAGGAGCAGTTGCCGACTAGATGGCGCTCTCCCACCTAAAGCTAAACGGGGACAAGACAGAACTGAAGTTCCTGGACAAGTCCCCGTCACCCAGAGCAGCTATAGACTGGCCGACATGTATGGGCACTATGCCGGAGCCTAAAGATCAGATCAAGAGTCTCGGAGTATGGCTGGATAGCGCTCTCTGCTTCAACCATTAAGCTATCAAGCTCTCCGCCACCTGCTTCGGCCTGATGAGGCTGCTGAGGAAAATTCTGCCCCTCCTCCCTTTTCAGGCCCATAGGATTATGGTGCAGGCTCTTGTCCCGTCTACACTATGGGATCGTCCTGTACCTGAGTGCTCCGATGACCACCATCAAAATACTTCAGGTGACCCAGAACTGCGCGGCACGCTTACTTTTGAAGCTGCCTCGGAGATACTCAGGGTCAGCTGCTTTGAAAAAACTTCACTGGCTGCCTATCCAGGCTAGGATCCGATTTAAGGCGATGTGTATAGTCCACAAAGCTATGTGGCAAGCTGCCCCGGCTATGATTCACTTCTTAGTGACCCCCTATCACCCTTCCAGAAATCTGCGCTCTAGTACATCTTCTCTTGCAGTCTCACGGAAAGTGCAACGAGCTAGATGGGGAGGTTGCTCCTTCTCCTGGAATGCTGCCTCCTTCTGGTACGCCCTGCCCCCCACCATGCGCAGCAAATCTGATCTACAAAAGTTTCGCAAACTTCTGAAAACCCTTCTTTTCCACTAAATTGCACATCCTGATTGCTGGCCTTGCCCTCCCGTCCTAAGCGCTATGAGGCCTCAGGGCAGAAGTGCGCTTTCTAAAACTGAATTTCATTTCATTCATTTCATAATTAATCAATAACAAATTAATTACTTACCACCCTTCACACCATTTACACATATAAAAACCACAACACACACCTAAACTGTATTAAATATTTAACATTATTAATTGACTAATTGAAATTAATTAACAACTAATTATTAAACTATTAATAATTAATTAAGTAACTCATTAATTATCCAATACATTTCATATAATTATATCACTTCCCACCCTATTCCCCTTTAAACCCACAACCCGCCACGGAACTAAAAACGCAAAATTCAAATTTAAAAAAACAGAATTAACTACTATAAATGATTACTTAAATCTATATAATTAAATGACTTCCCACCCTATTCCCCTATAAACCCACCACCCACTAGGGAAATAAAAACGCAGAATTAAACTTAAAATAAATTAATAACTAGTAAAATTTGAAAACATAATAAAATGACAAACAATTCTCATTAAAAACACTAAAAGATGTAACATTATTAATAAATCGATATGTTTGTCAACTATATTTTTGTAAACGATATTTATTACAACTATGTTTTTGTAATCGATATTACTTACCTGTCAGTCGATATTCTTGTCAACTATATTTTTGTTGTCGATATTTCTTCCCCGTGATATTTTTGCGGCGATATTTATGTCCCACGATATTTCTCCATCGATATTCCTGCTCTGCACCTTACAATGTGTTATGAAATCAGATGGAAGTGAATGCATTCTAAAATCAATGTTATAGGAGACATGATCATTTTCATCCCTGTTAACTTGAATACCTGGGCTTTGGCAATAAGTTGCTGGTTACAGTTTTTTGTTAAAAGTTGTAATTCAAAATTCTCTAGCTATGGGCTCTATATAGAGTGTGGTAAATGGGGTACTCTATTACAAAGGTGGCAGATATCTTTCCAGCCATAATTCAAGAGCATTATAGCTATGGCACTTGTAATAAAGTGGACGGGATATCTGCCATATTTGTAATCGAGTATGTTTTATGCCGAACTCTAAATAAGGCCTGTGTCTTTTTAAGATGACATAGTAATGCTCTTACTGTGTAAACATGTGTAAACATGTGTTTTATTCATGAACACATATGTGTACAACCTAAAGCAATGTTTTTTTATAAAGATTTATCCCAGCTAAAGTAAAAATTGAGCTAATTAAATTGTGTTTTGAGTTGCTCCTGATTAGAAATGACACCCCAAGTTCTGAAATAGTGACATGGAATAGAGACAAATACTGTAACTATACAAAGCATGTTTGACCCACATCCTCTGTAGATAAAAAGGTTTGGTTAGAGAACAAACAAAATGAAACAACCCCATTTTCTTCCAATTGGGGATTTGATCTTGTCATGAGACAATACAGGAATGCCTTAGAGGAGAACATTCACAGCTCCGGATTTGAGTTTTCTAGATATATGGGTTATGTATCCTGTCCACACCTTAATTAGGTTTAACACTAATATTATTTTACCTTCCTGTGATAATACTTTGTTTACATTCTGGAATATTCTAAGTAGATTAAATCAGGGTTAAAACAATAATTTTGTAATTGGTTATTGTTTTAAATTGCAATTGTTAAATTTGACCAAATGATAAAGTTTTGACTATGCCTAGGACTAGGTCATAATACATTTACATGGGCTATATGCACCCTTGTAAATCCAGTCAATTCAATTCAGTACTTTATTCAGCTGAAAGTAGCCAAAAAAGATACATGCACAATTTAAAACATACAATAGAAACACAGACTACATCCTGCAGAGCTATTTACAACAAGGGGTGGTGATGGACAGAGTCTCTGAATTAAGCAGAGTACTCTCACCCAGTCAAGAGATCAGGGCTAGATCCATCACCGTTTTTTAGCTCATTGCACCATCCCAGTTTCAGAACCTGGCTGTATGCAAATTAGTCTGTCCCTGGCCCAGTGCATCATGGGAACAGACCAGACTACAAAAGCCAATTCTTACACTGGGAAGGAAACAAGCTTCCGGGGACCAGTTTCTGGCATTTCAGCCGTCTTCGGCCCGGCTTGCTTGAATCCTGATGGTGCAATGAGCAAGGGACTCACATCTGAGTATACCCCTCCACGCTTAGGGTGGACAAAATTATTTACAACAAGGGGTGGTGATGGACAGAGTCTCTGAATTAAGCAGAGTACTCTCACCCAGTCAAGAGATCAGGGCTAGATCCAACACCGTTTTTTAGCTCATTGCACCATCCCAGTTTCAGAACCTGGCTGTATGCAAATTAGTCTGTCCCTGGCCCAGTGCATCATGGGAACAGGGCAGACCAGACTACAAAAGCCAATTCTTACACTGGGAAGGAAACAAGCTTCCGGGGACCGGTTTCTGGCATTTCAGTCGTCTTCGGCCCGTCTTCGGCCCAGACATGAGTCCCTTGCTCATTGCACCATCAGGATTCAAGCAAGCCGGGCCGAAGACGGCTGTAATGCCAGAAACCGGTCCCCAGAAGCTTGTTTCCTTCCCAGTGTGAGAATTGGCTTTTGTAGTTTGGTTTGCCCTGTTCCCATCATGCACTGGGACAGGAACAGACTAATTTGCATACAGCCAGGTTCTGAAACTGGGATGGTGCAATGAGCTAAAAAACGGTGTTGGATCTAGCCCTGATCTCTTGACTGGGTGAGAGTATTCTGCTTAATTCAGAGACTCTGTCCCTCACCACCCCTTATTGTAAATAATTTTGTCCACCCTAAGCGTGGAAGGGTATACTCAGACATGAGTCCCTTGCTCATTGCACCATCAGGATTCAAGCAAGCCGGGCCGAAGACGGCTATAATGCCAGAAACCAGTCCCCGGAAGCTTGTTTCCTTCCCAGTGTAAGAATTGGCTTTTTTAGTTTGGTTTGCCCTGTTCCCATCATGCACTGGGACAGGAACAGACTAATTTGCATACAGCCAGGTTCTGAAACTGGGATGGTGCAATGAGCTAAAAAACGGTGTTGGATCTAGCCCTGATCTCTTGACTGGGTGAGAGTATTCTGCTTAATTCAGAGACTCTGTCCCTCACCACCCCTTGTTGTAAATAATTTTGTCCACCCTAAGCGTGGAAGGGTATACTCAGACATGAGTCCCTTGCTCATTGCACCATCAGGATTCAAGCAAGCCGGGCCGAAGACGGCTGTAATGCCAGAAACCGGTCCCCGGAAGCTTGTTTCCTTCCCACTGTAAGAATTGGCTTTTGTAGTTTGGTTTGCCCTGTTCCCATCAAGCACTGGGACAGGAACAGACTAATTTGCATACAGCCAGGTTCTGAAACTGGGATGGTGCAATGAGCTAAAAAACGGTGTTGGATCTAGCCCTGATCTCTTGACTGGGTGAGAGTATTCTGCTTAATTCAGAGACTCTGTCCCTCACCACCCCTTGTTGTAAATAATTTTGTCCACCCTAAGCGTGGAAGGGTATACTCAGACATGAGTCCCTTGCTCATTGCACCATCAGGATTCAAGCAAGCCGGGCCGAAGACGGCTGTAATGCCAGAAACCGGTCCCCGGAAGCTTGTTTCCTTCCCAGTGTAAGAATTGGCTTTTGTAGTTTGGTTTGCCCTGTTCCCATCATGCACTGGGACAGGAACAGACTAATTTGCATACAGCCAGGTTCTGAAACTGGGATGGTGCAATGAGCTAAAAAACGGTGTTGGATCTAGCCCTGATCTCTTGACTGGGTGAGAGTATTCTGCTTAATTCAGAGACTCTGTCTCTCACCACCCCTTGTTGTAAATAATTTTGTCCACCCTAAGCGTGGAAGGGTATACTCAGACATGAGTCCCTTGCTCATTGCACCATCAGGATTCAAGCAAGCCGGGCCGAAGACAGCTGTAATGCCAGAATCGGGTCCCCGGAAGCTTGTTTCCTTCCCAGTGTAAGAATTGGCTTTTGTAGTTTGGTTTGCCCTGTTCCCATCATGCACTGGGACAGGAACAGACTAATTTGCATACAGCCAGGTTCTGAAACTGGGATGGTGCAATGAGCTAAAAAACGGTGTTGGATCTAGCCCTGATCTCTTGACTGGATGAGAGTATTCTGCTTAATTCAGAGACTCTGTCCCTCACCACCCCTTGTTGTAAATAATTTTGTCCACCCTAAGCGTGGAAGGGTATACTCAGACATGAGTCCCTTGCTCATTGCACCATCAGGATTCAAGCAAGCCGGGCCGAAGACGGCTGTAATGCCAGAAACCGGTCCCCGGAAGCTTGTTTCCTTCCCAGTGTAAGAATTGGCTTTTGTAGTTTGGTTTTCCCTGTTCCCATCATGCACTGGGACAGGAACAGACTAATTTGCATACAGCCAGGTTCTGAAACTGGGATGGTGAAATGAGCTAAAAAACGGTGTTGGATCTAGCCCTGATCTCTTGAATGGGTGAGAGTATTCTGCTTAATTCAGAGACTCTGTCCCTCACCACCCCTTGTTGTAAATAATTTTGTCCACCCTAAGCGTGGAAGGGTATACTCAGACATGAGTCCCTTGCTCATTGCACCATCAGGATTCAAGCAAGACGGCTGTAATGCCAGAAACCGGTCCCCGGAAGCTTGTTTCCTTCCCAGTGTAAGAATTGGCTTTTGTAGTTTGGTTTGCCCTGTTCCCATCATGCACTGGGACAGGAACAGACTAATTTGCATACAGCCAGGTTCTGAAACTGGGATGGTGCAATGAGCTAAAAAACGGTGTTGGATCTAGCCCTGATCTCTTGACTGGTTGAGAGTATTCTGCTCAATTCAGAGACTCTGTCCCTCACCACCCCTTGTTGTAAATAATTTTGTCCACCCTAAGCGTGGAAGGGTATACTCAGACATGAGTCCCTTGCTCATTGCACCATCAGGATTCAAGCAAGCCGGGCCGAAGACGGCTGTAATGCCAGAAACCGGTCCCCGGAAGCTTGTTTCCTTCCCAGTGTAAGAATTGGCTTTTGTAGTTTGGTTTGCCCTGTTCCCATCATGCACTGGGACAGGAACAGACTAATTTGCATACAGCCAGGTTCTGAAACTGGGATGGTGCAATGAGCTAAAAAACGGTGTTGGATCTAGCCCTGATCTCTTGACTGGGTGAGAGTATTCTGCTTAATTCAGAGACTCTGTCCCTCACCACCCCTTGTTGTAAATAATTTTGTCCACCCCAAGCGTGGAAGGGTATACTCAGACATGAGTCCCTTGCTCATTGCACCATCAGGATTCAAGCAAGCCGGGCCGAAGACGGCTGTAATGCCAGAAACCGGTCCCCGGAAGCTTGTTTCCTTCCCAGTGTAAGAATTGGCTTTTGTAGTTTGGTTTGCCCTGTTCCCATCATGCACTGGGACAGGAACAGACTAATTTGCATACAGCCAGGTTCTGAAACTGGGATGGTGCAATGAGCTAAAAAACGGTGTTGGATCTAGTCCTGATCTCTTGACTGGGTGAGAGTATTCTGCTTAATTCAGAGACTCTGTCCCTCACCACCCCTTGTTGTAAATAATTTTGTCCACCCTAAGCGTGGAAGGGTATACTCAGACATGAGTCCCTTGCTCATTGCACCATCAGGAATCAAGCAAGCCGGGCCGAAGACGGCTGTAATGCCAGAAACCGGTCCCCGGAAGCTTGTTTCCTTCCCAGTGTAAGAATTGGCTTTTGTAGTTTGGTTTGCCCTGTTCCCATCATGCACTGGGACAGGAACAGACTAATTTGCATACAGCCAGGTTCTGAAACTGGGATGGTGCAATGAGCTAAAAAACGGTGTTGGATCTAGCCCTGATCTCTTGACTGGGTGAGAGTATTCTGCTTAATTCAGAGACTCTGTCCCTCACAACCCCTTGTTGTAAATAATTTTGTCCACCCTAAGCATGGAAGGGTATACTCAGACATGAGTCCCTTGCTCATTGCACCATCAGGATTCAAGCAAGCCGGGCCGAAGACGGCTGTAATGCCAGAAACCGGTCCCCGGAAGCTTGTTTCCTTCCCAGTGTAAGAATTGGCTTTTGTAGTTTGGTTTGCCCTGTTCCCATCATGCACTGGGACAGGAACAGACTAATTTGCATACAGCCAGGTTCTGAAACTGGGATGGTGCAATGAGCTAAAAAACGGTGTTGGATCTAGCCCTGATCTCTTGACTGGGTGAGAGTATTCTGCTTAATTCAGAGACTCTGTCCCTCACCACTCCTTGTTGTAAATAATTTTGTCCACCCTAAGCGTGGAAGGGTATACTCAGACATGAGTCCCTTGCTCATTGCACCATCAGGATTCAAGCAAGCCGGGCCGAAGACGGCTGTAATGCCAGAAACCGGTCCCCGGAAGCTTGTTTCCTTCCCAGTGTAAGAATTGGCTTTTGTAGTTTGGTTTGCCCTGTTCCCATCATGCACTGGGACAGGAACAGACTAATTTGCATACAGCCAGGTTCTGAAACTGGGATGGTGCAATGAGCTAAAAAACGGTGTTGGATCTAGCCCTGATCTCTTGACTGGGTGAGAGTATTCTGCTTAATTCAGAGACTCTGTCCCTCACCACCCCTTGTTGTAAATAATTTTGTCCACCCCAAGCGTGGAAGGGTATACTCAGACATGAGTCCCTTGCTCATTGCACCATCAGGATTCAAGCAAGCCGGGCCGAAGACGGCTGTAATGCCAGAAACCGGTCCCCGGAAGCTTGTTTCCTTCCCAGTGTAAGAATTGGCTTTTGTAGTTTGGTTTGCCCTGTTCCCATCATGCACTGGGACAGGAACAGACTAATTTGCATACAGCCAGGTTCTGAAACTGGGATGGTGCAATGAGCTAAAAAACGGTGTTGGATCTAGCCCTGATCTCTTGACTGGGTGAGAGTATTCTGCTTAATTCAGAGACTCTGTCCCTCACCACCCCTTGTTGTAAATAATTTTGTCCACCCTAAGCGTGGAAGGGTACACTCAGACATGAGTCCCTTGCTCATTGCACCATCAGGATTCAAGCAAGCCGGGCCGAAGACGGCTGTAATGCCAGAAACCGGTCCCCGGAAGCTTGTTTCCTTCCCAGTGTAAGAATTGGCTTTTGTAGTTTGGTTTGCCCTGTTCCCATCATGCACTGGGACAGGAACAGACTAATTTGCATACAGCCAGGTTCTGAAACTGGGATGGTGCAATGAGCTAAAAAACGGTGTTGGATCTAGCCCTGATCTCTTGACTGGGTGAGAGTATTCTGCTTAATTCAGAGACTCTGTCCCTCACCACTCCTTGTTGTAAATAATTTTGTCCACCCTAAGCGTGGAAGCGTATACTCAGACATGAGTCCCTTGCTCATTGCACCATCAGGATTCAAGCAAGCCGGGCCGAAGACGGCTGTAATGCCAGAAACCGGTCCCCGGAAGCTTGTTTCCTTCCCAGTGTAAGAATTGGCTTTTGTAGTTTGGTTTGCCCTGTTCCCATCATGCACTGGGACAGGAACAGACTAATTTGCATACAGCCAGGTTCTGAAACTGGGATGGTGCAATGAGCTAAAAAACGGTGTTGGATCTAGCCCTGATCTCTTGACTGGGTGAGAGTATTCTGCTTAATTCAGAGACTCTGTCCCTCACCACCCCTTGTTGTAAATATTTTTGTCCACCCTAAGCGTGGAAGGGTATACTCAGACATGAGTCCCTTGCTCATTGCACCATCAGGATTCAAGCAAGCCGGGCCGAAGACGGCTGTAATGCCAGAAACCGGTCCCCGGAAGCTTGTTTCCTTCCCAGTGTAAGAATTGGCTTTTGTAGTTTGGTTTGCCCTGTTCCCATCATGCACTGGGACAGGAACAGACTAATGTGCATACAGCCAGGTTCTGAAACTGGGATGGTGCAATGAGCTAAAAAACGGTGTTGGATCTAGCCCTGATCTCTTGACTGGGTGAGAGTATTCTGCTTAATTCAGAGACTCTGTCCCTCGCCACCCCTTGTTGTAAATACATCCTGCAGAGCAGCATGATGATCAAAATAATGGAAACAAGATGTGACTAACAGTAAAATGTATACAGCATGGGAAAATAAGAGTGGGATAATACAAACAGATCCAACCACCACTCCATTCTCACCGATAAATAATTTATCATGAGCTAGATCATATAAGCTGCATACATAAAACATCCACAACCCAAAGTACACTATTTCTATAGACCCTAGAGCGGAAACACTTTTTTGAAATACAGTTCCTGCTAGGAGCCCAGCAATGATAATGTCTGCGATGGTTGCGATGAGTAGAGCTTAATGCACTATTAGCGCCAGAAACCTGACTTCATCTGGAAAACTTAGCCCTCTATTGATTTTCTGCCCCTCACAGATGCTTTAAGAAAGAAGCAAACACTAAAACAGATATCAGGGCTGCTTAGGAACTGAAGGTGGAATAACTCCTCACGCCACTTCTGATGCCCTAGAAGTTTTAAAATTGGCTTAAAAAAATAGCCGAAAACAGGGACTATAAATGCGACAAAATAACATAAAGTGCATTAGTGTTTAATCTTACGAACCATTGCATGGGCAGCCCAAAACATAACTTCCATTGGGACAACAAGCATCCGGAAAACATGAAAAAGCTGCACCACACCAGCCCGAAAATAAAAGAGAGAGACCGCTCCCATTGTGTGAGATCAAGAGTTAGATACAGTACAGGTTCAGTTGATGCTAAATACATAAGATAAACTCTTACACAGATTTTACTGAATTCATTACACAACCTCTAGAATTGGCAAAACTCTAGAAAACATAGCTTAACGTTCAACTTATCATCCCTTTTTAAAGTAGAGAGATCATTAAACATATTGAGGAAACTCGTTGCAATTAAAGTTTTAAAAATATAGCCCAACCAGGGAATTGAAAGACCTTGTCCGTTTGAGACAATCAATAATAAAGTCCCTGTTTAAGCTGGCCTCGGGAATAGCCAAAACACTAACCAAAAGTAAAAATGGGGCCAGTTTATCTTTATGCTGCTGGCTTAACACGGAATGAGTTATAAAATGGAAGCTTGAGGAGGGTAGATGGAGAAACCACCTTAAGATGTGATTTTCCTCTGTCTGTAGTGAAGTAACATTGTAATAAGCCCAGCACCATACAAAGCTGCAGAAACACACTGGGTATTGTATACGTTCAGGAAGGTAAAAATAGACGCCCTCCCTAAAGTCTGAGGTAAACTAAATACCCTGCTGAGCTTCAGGTGTGATACCAAAGGGGATGATGGACAGAGCTTTTGAACAAATCAAACACTCACCCCCACTCAACTGATCTGGGTTTAATCCATCACCATTCTTTAGCTCACTCCACCACCCCAGTTCAGACATGGCCATATGCAAATCAGTCTGACCCTGTGCCTCATGGGAACAGTCCAGCCTGTACTGCCAAGCCATGTCTTCGCTGGACCGAAAAACAAGCATCCAGGGACCGGTTTCGGACTCATAATCCTCATCAGCCAGGCTATCTTGAATTCAGTGGTAGAGTGAGCAAGGGACCCACGTCTCGGCATACCCTGCCAACTTAGGGCAAACAAAGCGATACCAAAGGGGATGATGGACTGAGCATTTGAGAAAATCAAACACTCACCCCCAGTCAACTGATCTGGGTTTAATTCATCACCATTCTTTAGCTCACTCCACCACCCTAGTTCAGACATGGCCATATGCAAATCAGTCTAACCCTGTGCCTCATGGGAACAGTCCAGCCTGAACTGCCAAGCCATGTCTTCTCTGGACCGAAAAACAAGCATCCAGGGACCAGTTTCGGACTCATAATCCTCATCAGCCAGGCTATCTTGAATCCAGTGGTAGAGTTAGCAAGGGACCCAGGTCTCGGCATACCCTGCCAACTTAGGGCAAACAAAGCGATACCAAAGGGGATGATGGACGGAGCATTTGTGCAAATCAAACACTCACCCCCAGTCAACTGATCTGGGTTTAATCCATCATCATTCTTTAGCTCACTCTACCACCCCAGTTCAGACATGGCCATATGCAAATCAGTCTGACCCTGTGCCTCATGGGAACAGTCCAACCCGAACTGCCAAGCCATGTCTTCCCTGGACCGGAAACGAGCATCCAGGGACCGGTTTTGGATTTATAATCCTCATCAGCCAGGCTATCTTGAATCCAGTGGTAGAGTGAGCAAGGGACCCACGTCTCGGCATACCCTGCCAACTTAGGGCGAACAAAGCGATACGAAAGGGGATGTTGGATGGAGCATTTGAGCAAATCAAACACTCACCCCCAGTCAACTGATCTGGGTTTAATCCATCACCATTCTTTAGCTCACTCTACCACCCCAGTTCAGACATGGCCATATGCAAATCAGTCTAACCCTGTGCCTCATGGGAACAGTCCAGCCTGAACTGCCAAGCCATGTCTTTGCTGGACTGAAAAACAAGCATCCAGGGACCGGTTTCGGATTTATAATCCTCATCAGCCAGGCTATCTTGAATCCAGTGGTAGAGTAAGCAAGGGACCCACGTCTCGGCATACCCTGCCAACTTAGGGCGAACAAAGCGATACCAAACGGGATGATGGACGGAGCATTTGAGCAAATCAAACACTCACCCCCAGTCAACTGATCTGGGTTTAATCCATCACCATTCTTTAGCTCACACCACCACCCCAGTTCAGACATGGCCATATGCAAATCAGTCTGACCCTGTGCCTCATGGGAACAGTCCAGCCCGAACTGCCAAGCCATGTCTTCCCTGGACCGGAGCTTCAGGTGTGAGCAACTAATCTGCAGTTGTCAAGAATACACAGAGTCGAAATCAACCCATAGATAGCTCAATTTGTCCACACTGTGAAAAGATTGCCAATTTATCTTTATTTTGAATTTATTTTTCCTTCTTGCCCCACACTCATTTAAATCTGACTTCCTGAAATTTGTCACCAGATCGAGACTACTCATAATAGAAACAAAACACTCCACTATCATTAGAAGAGCCTTCGGTGTCCGTGCCATAAGCACCTTATCATCTGCTTATAAAAGCACAGGTATGGTGAATGAGGAATTTTTGGTATGTCTCTAGTAGCATTAATCATCAGGGAGGGACTCAATCTGTTGATATAAATAATACAGAGCAGCTGGGCCAGGATACAACCTTTATGCACCCCTTGGGCAAATTGGAAAACTTCAGACATTTCTCCTGCAGGGACAAAATGAACCTTCACAACTTAATTTTTGTGTAGGACATGAACAAAGTTCACAAGTGCCACCTCTTTCCCTAAATCTATTCAAAAGTGAATTACAGTAGGAATTTGTTGACATCACCATGGAATGAACTAGCATCATTGAGGTTTTGTTCTGGGATCAAATTACAAATCCCCAAAGCATTTTCAAATTACAGTTTGCACTCTTGGCCATTCCATTGATCTGTGTGAAGAGTGAGCCGCTTATCAACAATGAAATCTTGGGATTTAACACTGTCATAGGTTTTCTGTCCAGAACCCCTCAAAGGTTAAACTCAGGATTGGCCAGGTAGCATTAATTAAGAAGCTAGAATGAGAAATTCCGAAATTAGGAAGTTATTTAATCTTGATCCGTTCGCAAGGATTCTGCAAGATGTGAGACATCATTCAGCGAGGAAATCTGTGTATCAGTATTCTATTGACAGATAATTCCTGAATTCATAAGTAAATCACTGAGAGGTTGGTTCAATGTAAAAAATCAAAAGAGTCAGGCGAATATTTAACCTTTTAGATCCTCCTGCATCAAAGTAACAGAGCTGGAGAAACAATGTTTAATCTGCTAGGAGGCCTTCATCTGAGCAATGCACTGTCAATGCCCATGTATTGTTAGAGAATCCTAATATTCACACATTAGTACATGGATTAAAGCTAGTTAGCAGTCATCAGTGCATCTACTCAAATGGGGAATTTTATCACTGTGGCAGAATTTTAAAATCAGCCCTCATACTTCTGGGGTGCCTCAGGGTGCTGCCTTCTCCAAAGTACTAAAATATCTACAAACGTTCAGATCTGAGGATATTCTCAAACCTTTGACTGACTCTTTTGCACTCCAATCAGAGAAGGATATTTTCTGCTGTCAAGGTCTGAAGAATGTCAATTTTCTGAATGGGAATTGGAAAATCTAAATACGTTTCACATTGCAAATGCAGTGGAGAAATGGGGACTCACTTAATTTTTGTTTGCAGAATTATTGATGCATTTGAGTATTACAATAGTACTCCTAGAATTCTTTGTGCCTCCCAAAAAGTCAGAGAATCTCTCAAAATAAAAGTGTTGGCCTAAATTAGTATATTTTCTAGGTTTTCTCAATCAGGCTTTCTACGGTGTACACAGTCAGCTTTTAATAGCTGGCCCACTCAATGGTTTTAAAAAAATGCCTAAAAGCTTCAGAGGGGAATGTGCACTACTTGACCTAATCCTAGTAAAATCAGCTTTTTGGGATTGTGACATTTTAATTTGAAGCTTAAACAGTCCTCTGTCCTTCACATAATATAATAATGTAACATATATTGCAAAATGTATTCATTTAAATGTGCAATTTCTGAAATGTTTTGCACTGGGGACTCCCTTTCGTTTTTCAGAACATTTTTGATGAAGGCACAACATGTCTAGTACTTTCTGTCAGCATGAGTTTGGGGCAGTTATATAGAGTGAAATGCATAGTGAGACGTGGTAGAACAGGAGATTTTCATTGTTTTTCTACATATGGAAGAAATTGGCAAATTATAACTTGCTGAACTCCATGGAAATAATTTGTCTGTAATTACTAATCACCTACGTGTCTTTTTTTTATTATTACGTTTTTAATTATTACTTAAACTACGAAAAAAGTTGGATACTATTTATGCAATTGAAAATAATTCCTACAGTATATGCACTAATTATGTATGGTATTATCTATGCAGTACCTACAAACATTAAATGTGTCTACAGAACATAATTGACAATTTTTTATTGTTACAAAAACATAGTTCTAAATATAAATACCAACTTCACAGCTTGAAATGTAATCAGGTACGTAGAAATATTCAATACAAATAAACTATAATGTTAATAATACATAGCATATTATGCAAACATATTAAAAACAACTTTACCATGCCGTCCTTATTCCATGACAGCCAAAAAATATGAACTTGCCAAAATAAATTAAATGTAGTTGAACAAAAGCTCAAATGTACATTTGTCTAATAACCTTTTGTTTCAGCCCTGGAAGTAGATTTCTTGCTTCTTCTACTTGAAATGTTCTTTACTTCAATTGATTAACTCTACTTTTGCAACAACAGGGTGGTTCAAGTGAATGAAGATAAGACCCTACAGTAAATACACAGTCAGAATCCATAATCAAGGAAGAAAACATATGTTTGCAAGCATTTGGGTACAGCTAAATTGCCTTATTTTCTATCTTGATAATGCTTTAGCATCCTTTGGCAAGTGTTTTAGATGATCACTTAAAAATAACAACTTTAGTGTATTGGAGACGTCTGCTTGATGCTGATGTACTAGATTCAATGTAAGTGCTTTTGAAATCATCCACCAATTTCTTAGTTGAATTAAGTGCTAAACATTCTTGCTATAATCCACGTACCCAAAGGACATGATTACATTCAGAATTTATTAGCATAAATGTCTTACGTACTTACCACCATCAATCTTTTGAATTTAGATAGCAAAGAATAAAATCAAGTATGTATGTAGAACTGAAGTGTTGTTCAAGATAGCTATCATCTCTCACAAAATGACTTCCTGCAATGACAATCACTTGAGCATTTCTTAGACTTTTGTATTTGAATGCATTTCAGCCCCAAATGCTTTAAATAATTCATGGTATATTTGTGGTGCATATAAGACTGTAAGGGTACAAATCTGTTCTTACTTTAGTTGTATATCACAAAAGCAAGGTCAATAATATTGAACTGTGCATATATTAATTCCACAGTATTGAAAACAAACATATTGTCAAGGTCAGCATATATAAGGAAGTAGAACTCTGGAAAGTAATCTCCATTGACAACAACAGAGTAGCAGAAGCCCAATATTAGCCACATAATTCTTCTGAAATAACATTTCATTGTGTGTCTTTCTATTGCTGTTTGTTAAATTTAGAAGTCCTAATAGCATTACATCCCTTCACATTTTGGTTAAACTCTTCGGTAAAGGCCTTGATCCTTAGACTATGCTCTCAACTGACTATCAAGCCTATAACTTGGATATAAGGCTTTTAACAGCTGCTAGAGCCATTGCCAGCAGACGATAATTCTGTAGCGTAGATTTGCTATTCTTAACTCCAAATTTACTTGCTTTTACAATATGTTAATAGTTGATATTATGAAGTCAATATAAGTGCAGTTCAACATACATTCTTCAGTATTGTGATAGAAAACTCCTACATGGATGACTGTATAATGGTGCAATGATTTAGCGTAGATTACTTTGATTATTTGAAATTGACAGTGAGAGTAAATAAAAGACTGGACCTCATTGTCAATAAGAAGTATGTCATATGTAGAGAAAGAAACACAGCATTTGCATGTGTGTTAAGGTTTGCTGAGAGGTAGCAAACATGTCAAAATAATACATTTAAGCATAACTGTTATGTGAAGATTATGTGAAAAGAAATGTTGCATTCAATAAAGAAGTGTTTAAATAAATGTTAATAAATATTTGTGCCATAATGTGGAATTAGAATAACATGTACCTTTTTGGGATGAAAACTTCTTTCCAGGATGAAAGTGAGAAATTGTGAATAATGCAGTTTAAACATTGCACAAGTGCAATTATGGATATGAAAGGAACCAATGGATTAAAATACTATATTGAAACATTGATCAAAATTGGAGCAAGACTCCTGCAAAATAAATATTTTCACTAATTAGCTCTTTCCGGGCATTACCAATTGCTAATCTGTAGATAGAATCTGATAGTTTTTTTTCTTCTGAAGTGGAGTGACAGCTAAATTTGCAATCTTATCAAATTTCTCTGACTAGGAGAGCTCATCAAGAACCTCTGATGGTAACTGCTTATTGCAGAAAGACAACATAGCCTCCCAAAAGATGTGGTGATATTAGATAATTTGACATTGTGATGCAAACGTAGTTTATTGTCAAATACTCTATTCAATAGCAGCAAAAACAACTGCTTAGTGTAAATTCTAGTGCTCTGGGTATCATTTGATAACTTAGAACACATGAGATTGCTGACACAATGGAACAGGACACCACGTTCTAAATGGAGGAACAAATCCATTGAATCCTTCTAGAAATACAATCGCCACAAATAATCCACAACTAAAAATCTGCTAATATTCTGATTTCAAATCAATTGTGCTACCTCAATGAACATCCCTCTTCTAATTATTTTTTACATCATCTATAACATATCCCCTATCTCTACTCTTCCCATTGTTCCTTTGACTTGCAAAGTTAAGGCTGTTACATCTTACTTCACTGTTAAATTGTATTAGGAAGCTGGGTGAAAATTATTTTAGCTTTCACGGATCCAATAATGAGTTAATGCAATTGGGTTCTGCTTTAGTATCAAAAGCCAATAACCAAATCTACCATTATCACTCTGACTCTCCAATTAAAACTAGAACTACAATTAAGAAACTTCGTAGCACCTTTGTTTTAAACCCATTCCAATCCCTTTTAATATTGCATCTAGCCTTTTTCAAATAAACTTAAGTTCAATGCTTCTTTGAGAGCAAATAAACAATCCAAAAAGTAATATTTTAATTATGTACTCTAGTGTCTCCTTCTAAGATCCAACAAATACACACATGCTGCTTTCCCATTCATTATTAAAGCTGGAAAACCTACTTGTATTGGCTGAACATGGAGTGAGACACAAAAAGAATGTTCCCTTGATTAAAATGCTCACTGTGCTGCATGCAATGCTCAATGAATTAAACCTTAAACAAACTGTAATTCACTGAATATACAGTGTTAGCACGCCAACGAAAGTAGTTTGTTAGTGAAAAAACATATGTCTTTATTAGTCTGCCTATTGGCATTTCTAAAAGTATGGCTTCATGGACCCAGAAGACCATACGAGGAAAACAACAAATTGTTTAAAACAGAAAATACATTTACATTACCAATTCTTTACAGACATTAAAAATGATAACAGTACACATATATTTCACCTAATTTACATTGAAAATGTACATTGATTATAACCTGCATAATCTGGACAATGAGACAACATGAAAAAGACCTCAACCTTGTCTAATTGATTTGCACATTGATATTGATTGCCACTGGTCAATACTTAAGACTTAATATTTGCACCCTCCTTATGGCTCTCTTTTTCAATTGTGCTTTCCTTCTGCGTCGACGCGTTTCGGCGGTTTATCCTAATTTAATACCACCTTTTTCAAGACAAATAATACATTTGGTTGTCCCCAATGTGTTCAGTGATTATTCCTAAAAACAAATATAAATGCATTCAATTATTTCATTATCTATTATTTTTACTATGTACATCTACACATTGTACTACCCAAATGTAATGTTTGATGCTAGCACTCTTCCCTCAAATCAATGATTACCCACAATTAACCAAAGTTTATTATCTAAAACATAACAACATCCTGTTTACATTTCAATTCCTCAGCATAATTATATCGCTGATGACATTGAGACTTCAACTCTCTATTCAACTTTTTATACTCATATATGATTACTTCCAATGTTACACACGTATGTCAAAGCTGGACTTAACATTTTGGCTCAACAGTCTCAGAAACTAGACACCACTATTGCGATTCACGCAACATTTAGCTGATATCTGGGTGCATTTGGTCATGCCCCTCTGTGTGTCGTCCAGATTCACATTTAGATATCTGATATTATACTTCTCATTTAAGTCCCGCTATTGGAAAGATATTGGCACTTTACTTGGTTTATTAAACAGTACTATGCAATCGACCCTAGGCCCATTTCAGCTTAAAATGACGGGTCTAGTCTTTGCTGTGATCGCTTGTTAACTTATACGTGCTTGTGCTCACCTTTGTATAGAGACCTTAGTAACCCTGACAGTGACACTTTAAGCTGTTTCTAACGTGTATTCGGTTTTCTTTCTGGATCCTGTTCGCTATCCAGGGATATTAGCCTGTTTCAAATGTCCCCCTGTGTGGGATATGAAATCAGAGCCTTTATATTAAGTGGCCCACACTTGTTATATGATATCGAGTTTTATGGCAGCAATTAATTAATTTACCTTAAAATCCGGCATCCGGATGTTCACTCATTATTGATCGGTATACCGGGGAAACATGGAGGGAGGAGTGAGGACAACAAGATGTTTGACGGAGTGCTGAAACTTTTTAAACACTCAACCCAACTGTCTGCCAACTGTCTGCAGCTCAATACGAGCAAGTCTGGTCCTGTTAGTTGGGAGCGATGTAGAGCTGTGGAGTGAGCATTGGTGGCCTACAACCTTGAGATGTGCACCCACCCCTAAACAGCTGGTCAAGAAATCTGTGTGTCTGGGTGGATTCGGCCCTCAGCTTTTGGGTCCAAACTAAGAAAGTGGCAGGGACCTGTATCGGTGTACTGCAAGGGCGCAAACCATTGTTAGGTCACTTTGATCCATCCACTTAACAGGTCATCTTCCAAGCTGCCATTCTGTCCAGACTGGATTACGCCAGTGCGCCTTATCTGGGGATCAATAAGTCAGAGACTCTGAGATACAGAGGGTTCAGAATGCGGCGGCCAGAGCTCTCCTTGGCCTCCCGAGAGCTTGCTCTACCTCTAGTGCCATTCGCCGACTACATTGGTTGCCGGTGGCCAGACGTGTGGAGTTTAAGTCCCTCTGCATGACTTTTTAAATTTAAAATCTTCTTCCCCTAGTATTTTGGCCAACCTGCTCTCACCTTGGTTCTATGGGCCAACATCTGGCGGTTGTTCCTAGGGTGAGGAGAGTACAGGCTGGTGGGCGCTCCTTTTGCACACTGGCAGACAAACTTTGGAACTCTCTCCCACTGTGTATTCACAGCTTGAACAATTACTTGGCATTCCGCAAAGCAATTAAGACACATCTCTTCCCTTCACTGTAGGTCCTTCATATTTCTTTCAGTGGCTCCCCATTTAGCTGTTTTCAGCGCCGGGACGCCCCTTTGCTGGGGCAGCTGAGCGCTTTAAAAAAAAAACACTCAGAGATTTGGGTTCAATCCATCGTTCTTTTTTTCACTATGATGCTCCAGTTTGGACCTATCCATATGCAAATCAGTCTTAACCTTGCTTCTCAAGGGAACAATCAACCCGAACTGCCAGGCAAGGTCCTCCTTCGACTGCAAACAAGCAACTTGACCCAACCTTGAGTCAGCAGGTTTTGTACTCCAGTGATTACTAGAACAGAGTGATACGCAAAGTCACCTATAATATTGTTATTCTTTAACTCCAAAATACCATATTTCTGATCAAATTAATTATAGCTTAAGGTGGCGCATTCCCTGAAACACTACATGATTTAATAGTGGCTTAAAGAGTGACATTGAGTGACATGGCTCCCAGGATTGTAAGAACTCTTGTCTGGGGTTTTTGTCATATTCATCTCACAGAACATCCCTCCAGAGAAGATGATAATTTATATACGTAATTCTGGTTCTGTGTAATTGAATGCAGAATTTCCTAGACCACTGGAAAGTTGGGTACTCCCATAATGTGGCAGAGGCGAGTAATGGCTAGTGTTGGACTTCTACTCCAACATTGTAATATTTTTACTCAGTTTCTTTCAGTCTAATTTAACATGTTCGGTGCTCAAATGCAGACACTCTACAAAAGTTATAGAACTCCTCTACTTTGGTTTGTACTGGCTATCGAATGCCTTCTTTCCAATTATTGGCCCGCAACTGCAGCTTGTTCCTATAGCTCAGGGAGAGTGCCTTTAATAACTGATGTAGACCCTTAGCTACTTCCTGTAAAATCTTTGCTGCTTTTTGGAGATGGGGTGGAGATCAAAGACGTTCAGTGGAATGTTATACATGAAATGTATGTCCAGAATCACATGCTATGACAAGCAGGGGCTCTCTCCCAATATTTGGTCTGTAGAATAATGTTATATTTTGTGAATTAGGTTCGTGACAAGATTTTTTTATTTCAAATTGTTTGTATGCTAGACTGCTTACAGCAAATTTTCATTCTTGAACTGTATTGCTTCGTGCTCTCCCATGTACATCCAGCGGCCCAATGGTGCTTGCAATAATTGTCGCTTTTCCTTGGTATATTTACATTTTTTCAGCTTAGGCATCCATTTTATGAAGCAACTATTGCAAACTCAGGGAGACATTCATGTGTTAGTGGGGTTAAGACATCCAGAATAAGTTTAAACCTTAACCTTTCAAAATCTGGCACAATACAGCGCAACAGATGGCAGCTACAGAAAATGGCTGTAGGCAAAACCTGCCATGCTATGGAAGATGTGTGCACTGAGGCGGAGAGACAGAGCTCCCCATTTACATAGTTTTTCTTAGCATGCAAAGCAATACAACATATGTGAGATTTAATTAGCTCAACTAAAGCAGCAATTGATTCACAGGGGAAAGAAAAGGTAGCTAGCATTCATCTACAAACACCGAAAAGCACTGCTGAATTTCCTAAACAATTGTCCCATTCTTGGCAGTAATGCGCATCTATCTTACTGTGAGTAGAGGCAAGCGAGTCAGCAAATTCATAGGGAGAGCTGAGCCACAGCCGAGCCAGAGGTCTGACTTTGGTCTCTAAGAGTCATAACACTCTTCAAAAATCAAAGCAAGTTTACGTCTTTAATGCGTGGAAATGTATCACTCTAGTACATTAGATTGTATCCCTGCATTCAGTGGCACATGAATTTAGAAATTGCCATTGCGCCCATTCCAGCTCCCTGATGATAACGCCATTAGGGAACCGGGAGAAAAGACAGTTGTCATGCACACCCAATATGTGGCCTAGGTTATTATTGCAAATAGAACAACATTAAAGTCTTTATTAGAGTGAACATTTTGAACTGATGTATTACAAGGTGCTTCCTAATGTATTGATAAAGGAATAGAAGGCACAATGAATAAATATTTGCATTGGATCAATTTGTGTGCCTAAAAACACACCATTTGGTCAAGTAAGGAGCTGGGATTGATTCCCGGTTTCCTACTTTCACACTGTGCAATTCAAGTAATGATGGGCATGCTTTAGAGCCTATTTATAAACGGCATTTTGTAGTACGTTTTGTAGCACTAAAGAGAACTACAAATATACTACGAAAGGATATTCTCAAGCTTGCAAGTACCATTGAGTTGGGTAACAATAAACGTCTGTTATTCTGTCCCAAGATACCCTTGGGTGAATGTGCGCTTTACAAAGGCTGTTTGAGCCCTGGGGACCACCATCTCTGGGGCTTAAGTTAAAATATTAGAGGGGGGCAAGCGCGTACCCCCTCCATGGACTCCTCAGACCACCACCTTCTGGGGGCATCAACCAATAATTAGCAGGGGCCACGTGGACCCCCGCATCCCAGGGACCACATGCCGGCTGAACCCAGGAGTATGCAAGGGCCATGGTATCCTCATCTATACCCGCCATTACCCAGCGGCATTTTCTAATCATACGCAGGGTATCACATAAATAAAAAGATACTGTTGTGGTATACCCTGAGGTATTTTTAGCTAGCAACTGGACCCGTGCTATCAATAAGAAGTTAGTTGCCCTGTTAGTATCTCCTTACGAGAGTGCAATAAGGTGGCCTATGATGAAGCATGTCACATTATGTGACTGAGCCCACCTCGTCCAATTCTTGGAAATGCCATTTTTAGTGGGAGACACAAAAGCATCCTTTTTTCAAAAAAACAATCATTGCAATTGCTTCTGGTATTTCCCCTAGATGCGCCCACTTTCCGCCCATATTTGTCATTGGCTTGTGTCATATTCTTTCCTAAATGCTGGCTTATGATTTGTTATTAGGCTTGTTAGTCCTCCCACAGTACCTCCTTCCCTTCATCTGTAACCTCCCATGAGAACTGGCCCTTTTACTTTGTTTGGTACATGTTAGGTCTTATTTAGTCTGTAAGCAATATTTTCTTTACTGAGTTTCACCTACTACAGGCACGACATGCTTTCCTGTAACATTCAGTGGCCATGCGGGCTTTCACATTCCAAGCAGACCGGGACATTTCTTTGAAATGCAATAGGTCTTGCATTTACAAGAGTTTGAGCTAACTGCATTGTAAATGTCAATGCCTTTTATTTATGTGCTAATTATCAAAACAAATAAATAAAAGTCATTGTCATTTACAATGCCAATAGCTTAAACTCTCGCAAATGCAAGACGTATTGCATTGCTAATGCTTGTTTCCCTTTGTAGTTGGTACCTTTGTACTCCATCAGTAGTACTGCACCGCTAGATATCTATAAATTATGAAACTTAATTTCAATCTAACGTCTGAATGTATTTTTTACCAAATCACTAACAGCACTCTTTCAGCATTTCTGCCAAACTTGGTGTATTTTCATTCAGACAATTTGGCTGTAGCGTTGCCTAAAGTTCTTATGGGAAATTGCATGGGGAAAACACCATTTGGGATCCCCTTTTTCCCAAGCCCCACTTGAAGGATCATCCTGGAACATTCCAGGAAAAAGCTGAGGTGAATGAACCATTTTTTGGAAGATTTTGTGCTGATTCGTCAAATGGCGTAAACGTCATTAGCAAAACAAAAAAACATTTCCTGTGGAAACTTGGTCCTAACTATAACTACACAGTGAAGATAGATAGATTTGCTTTAAACCAAATGCAAGTTTTAATTGTAAATTCAGTAAACTACAAATGTCAGTATTTGTTGTTCACAAAGAATACATGCCTAGAGTTTAACTTCTGGAGGGTTCACTTGAAAATGCTGACATTTTTGTGAAAATATCCCTGTTTCTGACAGATGTAAACAGGACGGGCACTGCTGAGGCCTACTGTGCACTGCTGGAAGAACGTGCTTTCATCAGAAAGTTCCAAGTCTCATAGCACTCTCCTAATTTGGTAACAGATGTCTTGCATTAACAGTGAAATATTAGCTGCCAACATGACTCATCAGGCTTGGGGGTCAATCATTATGTGTGGGAGTTTCTGGTTCCAACAGTTAAACCATCATTTACAGCTGGTGGTGGAAGCAGGTCGAGTGATCTTTAGACAGCTGGCAGGGTGACTCTGACCCCAAGGGTAACCTTGCTTCAGACCTACCATGCGGCTCGGTTTGTGGGCCTTGTCTGTCACAAGCAAGGAACATTTTCCAAGGCCGCAGTCTGCAATCTGTCGCCCTTTAACAGCACTATTTCTTTTTTTATGAAGGAAAATCGGCAGTTTGGGGGTGGATTAATATATTATTATATCTGCCTGGATGTTGGACACTCGAGAGAAAGTTACTTTTGACTCTGGAGTGCTTCCTGTAGAAGCGCTCGCCATGATTTACATTGCCCAAATTTCTCTTCGAGACCCCTTTAAAGAGGCTATGCATGTGAAATGTTCCCTTGAATGAGTGCATGCTTACACTTAATACAGATCAGACAAAAAAGGCAAGATGTGAAATAGCAGCTTCAGGAATTTATAGCCACATAGCTATATTTGGGGTGAAAGTACTTTCCCAAATGATCCTCTGGCCTTCACCGTAACATTTATTTATGCGTTTTTATATAGCGTATACGTTACCCGAAGGTGTCGGAGCACCTTACAATAGAACAAAGTTACATTACATAAGATCTTCAGAGTGCATAAATTACATAGAAGATACCAAACAGATACCTGCTTCTAAACACAAAAAGAAAACATTACAACAATGTATACCGGAAATGTGCAGTTTAACCCCTTGGCCGCGGTGGTAATTCCGCCGCGGTGCTAGGTGGGGGCCACGCGGCACCGCCATGCTCGTGACGGAACCACTCAGTCACGAGCCACGGGCGCGCTGTGCTTGTGACGGAGTGGTTCCGTCACGGCCCCGCCCGCTCAATAGAACGCTCAGCGCATGCGCGGAATTGACGCCGCGCAGGCGCGGCGGCCGGGCCGTGACGGAACCACTCCGTCATTAGCACAGCACGCCTGTGGCTGGTGACGGAGTGGTTCCGTCACTAACACGGAACGGGTTAAAGTAACAGCGTAGATATAATCTGCCAATAATGGCGGGACGTGAGCACAAAGAGTATTGGTGGGAAGTGAGCCCAAAGATTATAGAAATAGCATTATGATATTATATAGCATAGTATTATGATATATACAGCCACCAGGGATAATGACATGTTATGTTGTTATGTTAGCATCATTTGATATCGCGCACAAATCACCCCTACATGGGTATCTTGGTACATAGAACAAGAACTGCAGGGAAACAGCATACTGGCCTCAAAATAAATCTGTCTCTAATAATTTTTTGAATTTAGTATAATCTGTACAAGTGCGGATCTGGAAAGGCATCTTATTCCAGTAGGCAGCAGCCAGATATGAAAAGGATCTGCCTCCACATCTTGATCCTCACCCACATGATGGAAAAAAAATCTCAATTCTGCAGCAGTGCCACCATTCACTGCCTTTGATGCAACTTCAAAGAGGCCTGTTACAATTCTTTCACAGTGCCACTATTTCAGAACTGAAGCATTTTCAATATGCTATACTACGAAGCCATGGTCATTACTTATCTATGTTATGAAGCTAACAACCATTGACAAAGCCAATAGTACTGGCTTGTTGTAAGTGTAATGTTACTTGCTGTATTATCTGGATGCAATGACAGAAGTAGCAACATGCCATAAATTAAGCATACATTTTCATGCCACGCCCCTAATTACATCAGTCACACCCCTTTGAGAGACCCCTCAGTTTTTTTATCCCACTTAAATTCCTGACTAGGTCCTCTAACGATGATACATTTAAGATTTGACATTTGACATAATGCTTATATTTCAGTTTTGTGAATCGAGTACTGTATGCACTTATGGTGGCAGTTGTAGCATTTCCCGATGTATGCCTTGAAAAGGCTTTGTGGATTGACCCTTGACATTTTCACCATTAAATATGAAGTTGCACTTACAGATTACAGCGCCTGGATGTCCCGTAGTGCTTTCAACTCTATATAAACCTATCTGGATTGGACTTGATTGGTGGAGGCATTTCACTGCCCAGAACTTCAAATACTTTTTGTTGGTAAACTAAGGGACTGCTTACAGTGCTTCATTATTCGCAAAACCACTCTAACCCAGGAAAATAGTTTTTTTGTGTTCAAAAGGTTTTTTATTAGGTTTTCAAAAACAAAGAAAGGCAAAACAAAGGACGGGAAAACAATTGTCATACAGAATTATAGCAAGATGCATAATGTTCAGACAACATGTGCAAAGTCTGATGACCATCTATAGATTCTTACATGAGAAAGAAACAAACAGAATGTAAAACAAAAACCATATAGAATATTCAAAGTACTGCAATAATAACGTAAAATAGAAAAATACAAAAGAAACCAGAAAGAAGTAATAAAGTGGTTAACTGAAGGACCTCTTGCCGTCCAATATTAGGAAAATATTCCAACTGTCAAGTATTGGGATAACAAGGCCAGAAAATAAGACATTTACAGGTGACAAGCATGTGTAGGCGCTTGACTGGTCCATCTTTGAAGAACATCAAGATAAAAAGTGGGCACACAGATTATGGGAGTGTGGGGATAGAAAGCCAATCCAATGTCCAAAACCAGGACACTACACCCGCCCAGAGCACAAGGAAGTGGGTAGACCATGATCTGTGGGGTTTCAGGGACGTTTTGTCATAGAGTAGTAAATGTCCAAAGATGACCATACCCTGTAAAATTAGGTTTTAATGCAATTCTTTTTATATAAAGAGTGGGTTGCTACTTCAATCAATTTGAACATAAAAGTATCAGTAAAGCATTTTGAAGCGGCAACGAACCAAGCTAGACCGCGAAATGCAGCAGGTCAGCTTGACCGAGTAAGGCAAGCATAAAAGGAGCTGTAAATACAACACCGGTCGTGGTTTTCATTGTTGGCAGCAAATGCGAGCAACGCTGTTCACAAAAACACAATTAACACCTGTGGAACCAACCGGCGGATCTCTCCGTGGGAAATTAGTTCTCTGGTGAACTTGTTCATCCATTAAAACTGAAAACAAATTAGGGTCAAGCAACAAACATGGGAATTTGGAAAGCACTGAAGCATAACCAGGCAACCCCTGTGGCATGCTGCCTGTCTGTAAATGTTCTCTGTCACACAGACGAACAAAAACAAATGGAGGGGAGTCCAACATCTGATAAAATATGCACTGTGGATAATCAGGACATTTATTCTTAATTTAATCATGCAAAGCAGTGGAAATGTGTGTTTCTGGCCTTCAATACCTTTGCTTGGGTATGTTTGTTAAGGGGCCGTTGTGCACAGAAGGCAAGGTTAGGCAACCTCTATATGGACCCACCAGCAGGTGGGAGCAAAGGGCCCATTTTGGAGTTGGACCGTCACATAAGTACTTTTTTGCTGTGAGTGAAGGCCACTACCGTAAAAATTTGTTTTTGCCTGGGCCAATGGCAACATTACTGTGTTTGCTACAGAAAGAGGAGTTATTACTGTCAACATATTTATTATACAGATAACTTAGCTCCTAAACATAGTGTTTAATGTACAAAAAATAATTTCCGAGAGAAATACACTTAAGCTTACATTAAAATGTCTGTAAAGTTTACATAAAAAATATAATCAAACATAAAACTCAATTAATCTTAAACTACATTACTTAAACTTTTATAGCACTTCATAAAATCCTGAAATCATACCTCCTGTCATGCCAGACAATACAAATCAAATGAAACATGTGCAGTTTCACTATACCCATTTATCAAGATCACATGTTTATCTACAAATCCAGCTCTTAAATAAATAAGCATTGGCATTCAAACATAACATGATTCCTTGTACTCACATCACCGCTCCTGCAGGGATTGTTTTGCATGAACACCTTTCTGGGGGGCATACAGAAAACAGACAATCTTTATTTGAGGCAAATTTGTTTCCCAGAGTCCGTGTCTGAGAGGTTCAAGACATATGGCCATGTCCCTTTTTGCTAATCAAGTCTAAGCAATAGAGACATGGATTTTAGACCTGAGTACTTTAAAGGTCTTAGCATAAACCCCCAGTTCTACTAATACATCCTTCTACAGGTAGGTGAATCTGAGAATAAAATATTTAATTCTGTCAGCACATTTATCAGATTTGTACTTTTAAGGAACATTATTGCATTCTCCAGTGCATAATGTTGCTCCAAATCACAAAACCTCCCAACATGCATTATTGTTTTTACATACAGATCGTGCAAGTAAACTAAAATATTCGAACAAATATCAAGAAATGGACAAAATACCCAGATCTCTTTTAATGGCTTTCATATGTGTAGTTTGCGAAAGCCGCAACACAGATCACCACATTTTACCACTCTGCAAAGTCAGTGTTCAGATTAGGCTTCTAATCCAATACTTTCACACCAAAGGGGTTCCGATGGATTACCATCCTATGTCCCCTTTTAACATTGAAGCCAATGAGTTTCTAGCATGGAGTTTGTCAAAAATATTAAAAACCTTCATTTTGTAGGACCCTGAGCACGCCACCTTCTTAAGAAGGTTATCCAATCTACCAGACTTGGATATATGGCATCCCAAGTATGTAACACTATTGCAGTTTCTAGTGGCAAAATATTAAAGAACCATTTCAAACTATTACATCCTCACCCCTTAACAAACATCATAGCATTGGCTTTGTTTATATTTATTATAAGCTGCATGCATTATGAGTGTAAGATTTTTAGTTTCTTTTGGAAACACTTTGGTGTCAAATCTACTGGGGCAGCACCTCTGGCATATATGTTTAAAGCTAAGAGCCTACTCATACATTATACGAGCAGTCATCCCGTTGCAATTTAAGCGTGTGGGGAAATGATTTATATAAATATCAGATACTGGGGAAACAACCGTACCCATACATAGTCCATTCTCTGTAGTGGGGTCGTAAGTCCAGGTGCTTGTCCAGTCTTGCAGACTCTCAAATCTCTATGGAATGTCTAACTAATGTAAAAGTTGAGGTTATGTTTCATCTAGGTATTTCCCATATCTCTGTTCAAAATCCACTTTTTCAATTGCAATCTTTCAAGGGTAAGCAGGCTTCGCTGAGTGACATTCAAAGTCAGACCAGCCCTCAACAGTGTGATGAGCACAGATAGAAGAATTACCACTTCAATTGATTTATTCAGAATATCTTGTGTGTAACAAGCAATTTGCCATCATAGAAGTTAGTGATAGGTAATACTTTACAGAATTAATCTGATCTGAACTATTCCCAAACATAGGTATGGGAAAGGTATTGGTATAAGTACCTGAGGTCAAGCATACATCTAGTGCTATGAAGGCGCTGTGAATCCACTGTTTCAGTAGCTTAAGTGGGGCTAGCCAATGCACATGATGGTCTTAAAATCTAGGCCACACAAAAAAATTAGCTTGTTGTATATTGGTCTTTTCCATCCGTGCATCTGCTGACAAAAGAGAACAGCAAATAGAGTGGATGGGGGAAAGAAAGAAAAAAGAAAGAATGATGGTAGACAAACACTGGAAGGGAAGAAGAGAGAGACTAGATTGGTTGAAAGTAAGGAAAGATGAAAGAAAGAAAATATGGAAGGAAGGAAAGAAGAAGGAAATGGAAAAGCTGAAGGAAGGTCAGATGAAAAGAACAAAGTAAGGGTGTATGGCTGCATGTTAGGAAGCATGAAAAGATTTTGAAAAAATCAGATTGTGAAAAATGGAAAGAAGAGTGAAGGCTGGATAGAAGGAGCAACAGAAGGAAAAAAAGGTTGAATGGATGGACGATTGAAAGGAAGAAGGATTGGTGGGGGAATGGAATGGTAAATGGATGGAAAGATGGAAAAGTCTGAAGATGGATGGGTGAAAGGATAGAAGAGTGAAAAGTAGAAAATTGATGTAAGAGTGGGAGGGTAAAATTATAGATGGGTGGATGTAAGCTGGGAGGGAACTAATCCAGGAAGATTCAGAGTTGCTTTCTTTGTCCATTAGGTGTCATTAGACTTTTGGTTCAAAATGTAAGGCATTTTAATTTTCTGGATAGTCTTGCAGCACAGCATTTCAAAAATGTTTAGGCACCTTAAGGCATGGGATATTGTAAACTAAGAATGATATAGACTACATCGTTAGTACAGAACATGTTGAGGATTGACAACATGTTATTGCAACACTGTGGTCAAGAACCCATGAGTACAGGAGTGTTTATGAGACAGTACACAATAAGGTATGCTTTGCATTTCTAGAGCTACAGAGCTTTCCTGAGGAAAAAGGGCAAAGATATCCAATTGTCACAGGTCTGGTGTGAGTGGTAGAACCAATCCTGTTTTTTATTTTCGCACTGATATTGGAAGAAATAGAAAGAAAAAAGAGTACCCAAGCTACTCACATCTAGATGGGATTACTTGAGCTCAAAGATAAGACATGGTGCTTATGGTTTGCCCAGATAGCATTAAGGAGGAATATAGAGATTTATTTCCAGACCTATATGCCTCTTTTATAGACATGTCTGGCAAAACAATCCTAACTGAGCTTGCAATTGTCATCTTAAAAATAGATATCTCATTATTTTCATAGCCTCCTCCTCCTGTCTCCTTATCAACTCAAGATTAAAATTGTTCTCTTTTCCTTGCCTGTTTTTCCATTAAAACACACATGAACTGCTTTACCCTGCTGTGTTCACAGGCCTGATGGACCTACTGTAGGGAAACGAACGAATGCAGGAATCTTTTTTTTTTTTTTTTTTTTTTTTAAGCCTCAAATAAGGCTTGGGCACTAGTGACTGGCCAAATATGCTGACCAAGATGTATTCGAGGATGGTGGGTCAATGCAAACCATTACCATCCTGTAATATTTATTAGTTTAATCCTGTCAGGGTAGTTAACAATAAATGTATTTTGTTGGACCATGCCCTTGGTAGTTTTAAATTATATGTTCCTGAAAAAAATCTGATCACTTATTATAGTATATTATCCTGAGCTCCTGCAACATAGTTGAGCCCATTCTAACACAACAATGTGTCAGGCATGAGGGGAAAGCCTGATTATGTAGCACTACGCCGAGATTCATTCCTGAGATAGCACGCCGATTGAATCAGGTGGCGTGCTGACACTACGGCTGATCACTGACGGCCGCGTCAAACATTGCCTTGTCAGTGCACCTTTGCAGACCTCGGATCACCTTTACTTGGCGATCCAGATTACTCCTTAGGCTGCCCACATTGGATTCATGGGAATTTCGGAATACATTTTTGGTTCCCTGTGCACAGAATTGAACCAAGCACGCCCCAATTCAGACAACCTAGTCCTGATGACGATCCAAACTAACATGGATCGAAACGCCGTCGACCTAACAGCTCAATAACAGGCGTACTCTTCTTCTGTAGCTCAACAACCAATTGAAAAACTTTGTGTATTGTGATATCACGTTGTCACTTGCCTTGGAGCCACTCACTGTAAATTATTTGCACTTTGTCACAGTGCGCCGTCCTCGCTGTTCACTTCCCCACTTGCGTCCCCACTCTCATCACAATCACCTTTAAGCACCAAGGGGTCCATTATGATGTCGGGCGGATTTCCTCCGCCAGGCTGGCGGTGGCTACCGCCAGCCTGGCGGAGGAAATCCGCCCGACATCATCAGCCCAATTCCCCCCCGCCAGATTTGGATGGCGGGAGGGACCGCGGCGGTGGGAAACACCGCCCGCCTGTTTTCCGCCCCGGTCGCCTAGCGGCCGGGGCGGAAAACCAGTAATATGGTGGCGGTGTCTTTTAGACATCGCCCGCCGTATTACTATGGGCTGTGCACAATGCATTTCCGTGGCGGCAATGCCGCCACGGAAAGGCATGCGGAGACTCCCTGCGGGGGCCCCTTGAGGGCCCCCTGGGAGTCCGTGGCTTGGGGGGTGCACATGGGGGGTACCTATGGTACCCCCCCGCATTTCAAAGTGCAACATGGCAGGCACCGCGCGGTGCCTGTCATGTTGCACTTTGAAAAGCACAACATGCACTTTTACCATTGCTGCGGGCGGAGATTCCTGCTCCACCCGCCACAATGGTAAACATACAGGATGTGCCCGCCTGTGTGGCGGGCGCATCCTAATGCCATTTTCGGGACCCCCGCACTGTTAGCGGGCGGTCCACTACTCCGTTAGGGTGGCGGGCGACCAAAGCCCGCCCACCATCCTAATGGACCCCCAAGTGTTTTATGGTTGTCATTAAGTTATTTATGCAGTGCTGCTTCTAACTGTATATTCTCCGACCATAACGTATGTTACAATATAAAGATGATTAACTATCTTTTTCCAAATGAATGTAGTGTCTCCTTCTTTCCTTGTGAGTAATGCTGTATGCATGCATAATTAATTGCGTATACATCCTTACCGATCAGGACATTGTTTCTTAAATGCACCTTACTTACCCAATCCTGAACTGGTCTATGGGTTACACTCCTGTAAATTTTACATGATTATGTAGCATGCCACAAAATGTTGGTGAGGAATTCTTTTCTAAAAGGAGGGATTTTCTTCATGCAACCATAGTACTATGAAACTACCTGTGCTCACTGTACCATTTGGTGTGAGGAATGTTATTTATGGGAGGAAACTGTAGTGAGAACTAGGATATCTCTCTCAGTTTTCTTGAGATGATGCCTGCACAAGGGTGTTTGGACAAACCATCAAGTCAAAGATCTCGGGAAACAGAAATAGAAATAAAATATTGTGATACATAAATATCATGATGCAAGAATATTGTTGACTAGAACATCATTTTCTGAGGTATGAATTCATCTAAATTATCACAAGTATTATATGCTTATAAATGAATTCGTAGACTGGATAGCTCATCTATTTACGATAGATCTTTGACTGTTTTAATTGTTTGCACTGTGCTTTTATGATTGTTATTGCAAATCAAATAATGAAACTTTGATTGATTGACTGAGGTAAGTAATACCATTTTCATTAATATCTATGTTTTTAATATCGTTTTCAATTTTAATGTTTTTTAGTTGTTAGGTTTGTAGGGTGATAGTGTGGGAAGTTAATCAGGTAATAATGTATTATGCATTATTTAATACATTTTATTTAATAATATGATTGATATTTATTATGTTAATTATGTAATATATTTTATGTTTTTTTATGTTATTTGTGGGCTATTGGGTTTGCAGCAGCATAGGGCGGGAAGTTAATTAAGCAATAATTAATTAGCAATTCATTTTTAATTGTTAAATAATTATTTTATTGGTTTTTAATTTTGTAATTTATGGAACACTTATCTATTTAACTTGTATTTTAGTTGTGGATTGTTAGGTTTGTAGGGGTCTAGGTTGGGAAGTTAATTAAGTAATTTTTAGCTAACAAATTATTAATGGTTGGGAATTATATATTTAGTTGATTTTTAATTGTGTAAAATATGGAATACTGATTTATTTTATATATAATTTAGTTGCAGGATACTCCTTTTGTAGGGGTAATAGTTAAACATCAATGATTTATTGATAATTATTGAATAGTAATTATGTAAATGATTAATTGTTTTCAGTTTTTAATACATATATATGGCCCAGTGGAAGGCCTTTTGATGATGTACGTTGGCCTGATACTATCAGCATGGAGCACATTTTTGTTGAAGAAATGGAAAAATTAAAAAAAAAAAACATTGTGGAACATACCAGATTGGAGCCGTCTCCTATCTCAAGTTGGAGATTAATAGAAGTATGTAAAGGAACATGGGAATTGAAATCATATCTATCTATCTATCTAACGCAGTGCAGTGGTTTGATTTTGAGCGAGTAAACCCACTGTTGGCTTGTGGTGCTATAAAAAAAACTAAATTAAATTGGAATTTGGGAAATCTGCTTAGGAAATGAGAGTAAATTGGTAAGAGCCAAGGTTGAAAAACATAAAAAACCCTACATTAAATATATAAGTGCACTATACACGGTTCACAAAATTACGAATGGGAACAGCCTATAAGAATGACTGTTATATCTTGTGTTGTAAGAATATTATGAGCATTAAATGTCCAAATGATTGTTCAGAAAGTGAACTACCTATGCAGTGTTAGGGGAGTGGCCAACTAAATGCAAAGCAAACATTTTTAACACCCAGAGTATCAGCTTTGCGGTATTGATAAACGTTTGGACTTCCTGGCCACTTATCTTGGCGCTTAATGTGCTTCAAAGCATACCTGACAGAAGCAGTGCAAAAAGCAAACAGTGTTTCAAGATTGAGTCTACAAAGAGGCGTCATTTAAAGGAACACATAAATATTAAGGAGATATATGCGACTGGGAAAAAACATAACCTGGCATCTTTTCCTAACCCTATGCTTGCATGTATTGTGTGCATTAGACAAATGTAGTTTTAGGAAAACTAGTATCATATTTGACTATCTATTTGCACACTCACCGGAAAATGCTTATGTGACCTACCAACCCATTATCCATCTCAAACTGCACCCATAATTTTCCCATCTAGGTCAAATTAAAACCAACACCCTTTTCAGCCATATACTCCTCAATCTGATTAAATCAGAGCGCTCCTCAACCCTGCTATTTAGAGTCAGCAGACAAATGGCATGTTTTTACTATTCATTACTGCCAGGTAAAACCTGGTCCTTTGAGACAGTGAAACCTGCAAAAGTATCCCCACACCATTGGAGATAGCTCCCATAGTTAGGGGAATCATTGTTTTTTAGTTTCCTTAAAAATATTCTGCTTTGGGATTTTTTGAGGTAACAAAATAAACAGTTGAACATTTAATTGTACAGCTCTGTCATGCTGACCGAGCCATCCATCAAACTTCAAACTTTCAATTCCTTTACAGGAACCGCCATGATGCTTGTTCCGGAAAATGCAAGAGATGTGTGCTGGACCAGGCCCGGACTGGCCGTTGCGGACACCGGGCAATCCCCCGGTGCGCCGCAAGGGTGGGGGCCGGTTGCTGCCAAAACTGCCCTGTAACAAAATCGGCCCTGGCAAAGAGTGCAGTCGCACCCCCAACCCCGCCCCCCGCCCCCCGGGGCAAAGTGCTGGAATGTTAGTAACTACAAATAATCAACAAAGACCATCTCATATGAAGTTAGTATGTATTCCGATGTTGGTGGAATACACTCAGTGTGTTAAAATACCCCTCACACACCAAAAGGGCCCTTGGTGTCATTCTTCATCATCGGGGTCTTCCCGCCCCGCTGCGGGACGGGGCAGTGCTGCGACAAGGGACTACGCTGGAGCACCTTTTATTTGTGTGGGTACTATGTGAGTGAATAGGAGTGAGTGTCAGTGGGGTCAGGAGTGATGATGAAAGTGAGATTAAAAAATACCTGGCCAAGTGGTAGAAAAAACTATTTAATAGGCACTGGCTGGTATTGTTAAAAGGGGTGAAGCGGAGAGGTAAAGCAAGTTACTGGGCTTACTCTCCTGTGTGGGTCAACATGTTTCGGGGCGCCATGCCCCTTCGTCAGGACCGGGTGTAGATCCCCCTGTCACTCACTACTGTTATCCCACAATTAATGGGTGTGAATAAATATAATAATTATCAATGTGTATAAATATGTTACATAAATATACGTGTTTAAGCTCTATCAGAAATTCTGAAGTAATAAGCGTGTAGGCTATGGTACATGGCAACCCAGAGAAATCTGGAGATGGCCATCTTACCCGACATAGTAGTGTTGGTAACAGACATTAAAAACACACACCTTAAACACACAAAACACAATGAAACACCATGCCTTAGCTATCACAGGAGGAAAGTGTACTAATCAAAATACATACTTAGGAAACAAGGGAGTCAATGCCCCATGAGCCAAGGCTGGGCGAAGGGTAATTGAGGGTCCAACTGCAGATTGAAAAGAGATGGGAATGAAAAAAAGAGAAGAAAAAGGGTTTGCTAGTGCCCTGTTATACTGAAGGTAATCTTATTCATGGGAAAGTGTGGAGACCAAGAGATCCTGGCCTGTTCTGTCGGCTATGCCGTACTTACTCAACCCCCAGCACCACGGTGCTTCCTCCTTCGTCAGTGGCTTCCGTGATAATGAGAAGCCTGGGTGGGGCGGGTGATTTATAGTATGGGAGTAATTGGTTAAGGGTCGATTTAATTGATTAACGACTCTAACTTGGCCTAGGTGTGTCCACCGGGTCAGGCTGTAGACCATTGTTACTGAGGCGGCCATTGTTAAATGTGGATTAATTAATGGAAAAAGAGGTTCTTCCGTGCTTCGAAAATGATCTTTACTCGGCAAAACGACCCATTAAATAGCTCGCTCCGTTTTCTTTTTATGTGGAGAAATGTAAACGCCGCTGCTTGGGGCGAGGCGTCTCTGAGGAGGTCGCGCGTGCGCGGAAGAGCGCTGTTCTGTTAGTTAGTACCGCGCATGTGCGTGGGAGTGGCATTTCTCCGCGCATGCACCTTGCAAGTATTCATTGCCTTAGAGTGATCGACGCTCATATTGCGTTTAAGTGGTTTGAACATTTTCTGGGCACACATTTTGAATGAGTTTACGGCGATTGCGTTTCAAAACGAGGGTATTAATAAACAAAGGAGGAGAGGTGGGGTGAGTTAATTTATGAACATGGCCTTGGTTAAACTCTACATAAAAAATCATTTAAGAGGTTCAAGGGGGTAGAGGCTGGGATTCAGAAGGTGGCTAGTCCTAATAGTGAAAACTGCAACCAAACTTACGCAAGAACTGAAAATAGAGATAACTCAGTTAGAGGTTAAGATCAAGAGTTATCTATCCCCGACAGCTCTAAAAAAGAGATTAGAAGAACTAAATCAAGAGATGACAGATTTTGAATGTACCCTGAAGAAAAGCAAATACAAGAAACACAAAAAAGACACAGAGAATTTCACACATGAACGCATATATCCCTACATCAAAAAAGATCATGTGTCCAAGAATCACAACAACGACCAAGACACTGACTTTTCAGATACAAGTTCCAACAGTTCAAATTCCAGTAGGAATAGCAACCAGGGGGCTAGAGGAGGGACACAATCCCTTGGAAGGCCCTACCCACGAGGAGGGAGAGGCTGGGGTCCGTATCAAGGGTCTCCTCCTTTTATGCAAGGACCCTCAGGCTATATGCAATACCCACCAGGACCTATCTATATGGGTAACCAATTCCAACCATGGGAACAACAAATGCCTCCTTTCAACTACTATGGCCCACCGCCTTTTTTAGGCCAGCGCCAAGGACCCCGGAGGGGCAGAAATCGAAAAGGCACACAGGTCCACTGGAATCAACAACCGGTGATACCCCCGGGAGTGTCAACCCGGAGCCAAACAGCATCAACCAGTCGAGGAACCTAGTGGTAAACCTCTCAGACCACCCACTAACAGAAGCCCAAGAGAATGTCTTAGGTAAAGGGTTGGGTTTCGTCCCCACCAATAAGATGGACAAATTTAAACTTTGTCAAGAGATGAAAGAGTTTATACGCAAACTCAAGCTAAAAGCATTCTTTCAGAACTCGGACAATGAAACTAATGTCCAATCAGATACGGGTCTGAAAAACAAATCCACCTTCACTCCACTAGACTCCACCATACCGGTTGAATTGTTAACGTTCGAGAAAGCAGTCATGGCAGATCTAGAACAACTGCCTACTGACGCGGGTCACACCTTCAACAACACTACCAGGCTGGAGAGAGTCGCACTCCATGAACTTGCTAACAACCAAAATATCGTAATCAAGCCAGCCGATAAAGGCGGGGCCACGGTCATACAGACATATGCCAACTACGACAGAGAATGCAGAAAACTGTTAGAAGACAGACGTAACTATCAGGTACTCAGAGAAGACCCGACTGAAGAAGTCAGAATCTGTATCCTCATAATGATTGAGGAAGCCATGGCACATGATTGGCTAACCAAACTGGACAGCGTCTTCCTGATCCAAAAAAATCCAAAAACACCCTACTTTTACACGATACCTAAAATCCATAAAGATGCCCCCTACCCGCCAGGCCGCCCTATAGTATCTGGTATAGAGTCAATCCTTGAACCTCTGTCTAAATTTGCTGATGCTTTTCTCAGACCTATAGTGCAAACGACTAACACTTACTTAAAAGACACCAAAGCTGTCCTACAACTGGTCAAGGAAGTATCTTTTGATCCAGAACAGGACCTCCTTTTGGGCCTCGATGTAGAGAGCCTCTACACGAGCCTCCCCCATCAAGAAACGTTGGAAATAATAGAGGAAGTTCTCTTCTCTACACAATGGGAATACCACACACCAAGACAGGTGGTCCTTGAATGCATCTCCTTGTCCCTGAAGAAAAACTTTTTCCTGTATGAAAGCACATACTACTTACAGAAACACGGCACGAGCATGGGGAGCACTTGTGCTCCGAGCCTAGCCGGGTTGTATGTACACCACCTCGAAAATACAAGAATCTTGAACGACCTGAATCCATACAAGAACCATGTAGTTACATGGAAAAGGTACATTGACGACGTGTTGGTCATCTGGAGGGGAGACCAAGACTCAGTGAACCAGTTTATGACTTGGCTGAACCAACAAGACCGGTTCCTCAAGTTCACCCACACAGCCTCCAATGAGAACCTTGTCTTCCTGGATCTGAATATCTATCCCGTCAATGGTAAATTAGAAACTTGTACCCACTTTAAACCCACTGCCAAGAACAGCTTGTTACTTTACAGCAGTTTTCACCCACGACATCTACGTGACAATCTACCCTACGGGCAATTCCTTCGCCTTAGGCGGAACTGCAGTGCTATCCAAGATTTCAAAATCCAAGCAGCTGATCTTGAAACCAAACTTCTGAACAGAAACTATCCAAGAAAAGTGGTGAATAAAGGCTTCAAAAGAGCCCGCAATAACAATAGGGAGGCCCTGTTGGAACCGACAGCGATAAAAGAACCTGACCAACGCCCCATCTGCCTCACAACATAGAAGGCCAACTCGAACCAGATCACAAAGATTGTGAACAGACACTGGCGAATACTAAATTGCGATAAACTAAACATCCCAAAACCCATGTTCTCACACAGAAGAGGAAAGAATCTGAAAGATCTGTTGGTCCATACAAGACCGAAAAACCTCACTAATGATGACCCCCCCTAAACTATCAACAGTTGGCGGGCATCATCCATGTGGCTCATGTGCGTAGTGCCAATATACGCAAAAAAGTCGCAACATCACTTTCTCCAACCTGTCCACTTGGGAACAAAGTTCCTTCACAAACTGCAATAGCCGCAACGTAGTTTATCTGGTCACTTGCCCGTGCAAGAAAGAATATGTGGGTATGACCACCAGGCAAGTCAAAGTACGTATGGGTGAACACCGCAGTAATGTACGCTGAAAAAAAACTACAACTAGAATGGCCACCCACTATGTGACAATGGGACACAGTATCCATGACCTAAGATGGACAGTCATAGAGGCTTTCAAGAACGACAAGGACCTGCTAATCAAGGAACAACGTTGGGTGTACCGTCTTGGTACCCACCAGACAGGCCTGAATGATGAAATTCCCTGGTCCCAACTCAAGTTTTGATCAACCAGGACATCATATTGCCCACAAACACTCCTTACCTGCTAGCATGCCAATAATAGCAACATCTAAATCCCAACCCCAGAAGAAATTCCCTGGTCCGAACTAGGGGTTTGATCCGATCAGGGCATCAGTTTGCCCACTACACTCCCTACCTGCGAACATGCCGGAAATGGCACCTTCTGAATCTCAGCTTCTACCCCCTTGAACCTCTTAAATGATTTTTTATGTAGAGTTTAACCAAGGCCATGTTCATAAATTAACTCACCCCACCTCTGCTCCTTTGTTTATTAATACCCTCGTTTTGAAACGCAATCGCCGTAAACTCATTCAAAATGTGTGCCCAGAAAATGTTCAAACCACTTAAACGCAATATGAGCGTCGATCACTCTAAGGCAATGAATACTTGCAACGCGCATGCGCGGAGAAATGCCACTCCCACGCACATGCGCGGTACTAACTAATAGAACAGCGCTCTTCCGCGCACGCGCGACCTCCTCAGAGACGAAGAAAACGGAGCGAGCTATTTAATGGGTCGTTTTGCCGAGTAAAGATCATTTTCGAAGCACGGAAGGACCCCTTTTTCCATTATTTAATCCACACTTAACAATGGCCGCCTCAGTAACAATGGTCTACAGCCTGACCCGGTGGACACACCTAGGCCAAGTTAGAGTTGTTAATCAATTAAATCGACCCTTAACCAATTACTCCCATACTATAAATCACCCGCCCCACCCAGGCTTCTCATTATCACGGAAGCCACTGACGAAGGAGGAAGCACCGTGGTGCTGGGGGTTGAGTAAGTACGGCATAGCCGACAGAACAGGCCAGGATCTCTTGGTCTCCACACTTTCCCATGAATAAGATTACCTTCAGTATAACAGGGCACTAGCAAACCCTTTTTCTTCTCTTTTTTTCATTCCCATCTCTTTTCAATCTGCAGTTGGACCCTCAATTACCCTTCACCCAGCCGTGGCTCATGGGGCATTGACTCCCTTGTTTCCTAAGTATGTATTTTGATTAGTACACTTTCCTCCTGTGATAGCTAAGGCATGGTGTTTCATTGTGTTGTGTGTGTTTAAGGTGTGTGTTTTTAATGTCTGTTACCAACACTACTATGTCGGGTAAGATGGCCATCTCCAGATTTCTCTGGGTTGCCATGTACCATAGCCTACACATGTGTTTTTTCTTTACAGGTAACCATTAGTCCAGCGCATTGGGATCTGCGCATTCCTAACCATGTGCTCTTATTCTTTCAGGCTTATTACTTCAGAATTTCTGATAGAGCTTAAACACGTATATTTATGTAACATATTGATACACATTGATAATTATTATATTTATTCACACCCATTAATTGTGGGATAACATTAGTGAGTGACAGGGGGATCTACACCCGGTCCTGACGAAGGGGCATGGCGCCCCGAAACATGTTGACCCACACAGGAGAGTAAGCCCAGTAACTTGCTTTACCTCTCCGCTTCACCCCTTTTAACAATACCAGCCAGTGCCTATTAAATAGTTTTTTCTACCACTTGGCCAGGTATTTTTTAATCTCACTTTCATCATCACTCCTGACCCCACTGACACTCACTCCTATTCACTCACATAGTACCCACACAAATAAAAGGTGCTCCAGCGTAGTCGCTTGTCACAGCACTGCCCCGTCCCGCAGCGGGGCGGGAAGACCCCGATGATGAAGCATGACACCAAGGGCCCTTTTGGTGTGTGAGGGGTATTTTAACACACTGAGTGTATTCCACCAACATCGGAATACATACTAACTTCATATGAGGTGGGCTTTGTTGATTATTTATACTTTCAGAAGAGGAGGATTTGCCCACCTCTGTGCCGCGCGGCACCACCTCTTCACTCCCCCATTTTTATATCCTTTACATGTTAGTAACTACAACTTATGTGTTATTTACATAGGGCATGTTTTAGAGTTTGGCAGAAGATTATATAATGTCACAATGGCGGAGTACTTCACTCCTACCATGGCGAGGTATTCCGCCGGCCAAAATTACAGATGTCTGCTGGACCAGCTCAGGGCCGGACTGGGAACCAAAACCGGCCGGGGAGAGTGATTTGGGCAAGGGGAAAAAATACTCTAAATAGCAAGCCAATACAAAAGCATAACATAATTATGTAATGTGAACATTATGGAAGAGAGACACAAATACGTACACAGCAACAACAGCACCACAACAAACTGCAACTTGTCAAAAGGTATGTATGCTCTAATTCTAAAATCTTTGGTAATATTGTACCACTGGAAATGCTGCTAAGCTTTTCCAGTGAATCAATCAGTTTGTGAGCACCCGCTTTTTCTAGATTAGTCATGTTGTATTTCAAGTTGAAATGAGTCACTTTGGTAGGCTACTATACCAGTCTCTAAATGATATGGGCCTGATTTACAAGGAGCCTTGTGATTGAATCTCTGCAATGAGAATTCTCATAGTAGAGATTCCGCCACGAGTGTGAAGACTCCACAACAATTGCTGAACCTCTGCCACGACTCCAGCAGCTCTTTGTGAATCGGGCCCTATGCCTGCAACATTCTTCCAATTCCTTGATCTTAATGTATCCATATACAGAATACAGCAACTGATAATTCTTAAAAGTCTTGTACTGGAGAATTTGACAGTCACAACACTTCCGTATACACCTGAACATGTTTTCCGCCTACCCTAAGCATTGCTCTGTTATGCACATCGATTCCAGTTAACATCATGGTGTGCTTGAAATGGCCCTGGGCAGCATCCTGTGGGATGCCATTTCAGGATGTACTTCCACTTATAGACAGCACTTGGGAATGCTGATGTCATTCTTTGAACATGTGACCTTCTCACAAGGGCTTTGCTTAATATAGCTTGTCCTCTACGTGTGTGATGCTCCACATTTCAGCATTGTAATGCCGGTTGTCTGTCCAAAAGAGCTGTAATAGTCTGCATGGAAAAGTAATGGCTGTTCAACTCGACTCAGTACCCTGCACAGAAGTTTGAGTCTTTTATGGTGGGCCATATGATTCCTATCTTGGCAAGGAACTACTCAATAGAAAACTTAAGATTTAAGCCACTAAAGGAACATGAGCATAACATAGAAATGATTAATGAGAAAACTAGTCCTTTATCTCTCTTGACACCGTTAATACCAGTTATACATTTTAATTCATTTAATAGGCAGCTCATTCCTGTTTGAGGATCACACTGTCCCAAATTTTGTTGGACGCTTGGTCAGATGTGTTTATCTCACGTATGTGTTCATCAAGGAGAGTTACCAGGACAAATCAGGGGTATTGTGACATGTCACAATACAGAGAAGCAGTGACATCCCAAAGGCATTGTTGGGATAAGGTTAGGGATTGCATAGCAGGGATAAGAGGACATTACTTCCATCAAAGTGAGATCACAGTTCTCCTTTTATGACTGCGGTTGGAGTATGGAGAATTATATTAATGAATAGGTATTGTGTATGAAATCACATGAGGTGAGTGATCTTTTGAAGTACCAATTAAGCACCCTACAAAACTGACAGCAAGTTGGAGGGTTTTGTGAATCACCATGGGAGTTTTTTATGATGTAGTGAGAGTTAAAGATGCATTTCCTTTCTATTCTTCACTAGCTTGATGTGTTTGGTTCTAGAATAAATAGATGTCGCTCAGATGTTATTATACAAAAGGGTTCTTTGAATGGGGTGGTTGCTGGGAGATGCTTCTCAATGAAGTTCTGTTTGATGGTGCACAAGAAGATCTTCATTTCTAAACAACAGTATTGAAGCTGTTTCTTAACACAATTGTACACTAAGATAGATCCTCCCAGGCACACAGTCATAACTAGTCAGATCACCTCCTACACACACTTTGTAGGGCTGAGGTAATCCTTTTTCTTTGGAGAGGGGAACTCTCGTCTCCTCTCCTGCAACACCGAAACCACCATATCTCTTTAGAGAGGTCCACTTTAAAAATACAGAGTCCCCAGGGTACAGAATCCTATACCCATAATTCACATACAGACCTTTACTGCAAGTGGCATGTAATTCCGATGGGTCCGGTAACACTTGATCAATAATAAATGCAATGACTATGATGTTAAATGTACGAAAATCAATAAAATAATAAAAATGTTTATAGTAAGTCGGTCGATTGTGCAGCATTGCCATGATTTGGTATTTGCTTACGCATTGTAATATCCCAGATCCCGAATGATCAATAATAAATACAATGACTATGGTGTTTAATGTACGAAAACCAATAAAATCTGTTTTAAAAAAAAATGTTTATAGTAAGTTATGTTAAACAAGGAGTTATATCTCACCCAGGAATGAGATATTTGCTTGTTTCTATTTTGAAACCGGAACCTAGTGAAGAATCAAGCGTACTGGAGTATATAATGATTAACTTCCAAATATGAATGCCACTGTAGATGATTTCAGCTATAGATGAATGCGTTTGCTGTGCTGCACACTTTAGAAACTAACTAAATATGTGCACCTCTGGCTCTCTCAGCATTTGTCTATCTTTTACGAACTTCCCTTGTTTCTTTCTTGAACTGCAAGCTTCTAAACCGCATTATAATCTACTGTCAAAATAAAATGGAAATCTGAACGGCAACCAGAGATTTCTAAATTAGTAATCTACTTCAGATCAAGGTTTCTTGCGCAAGATAGAACTGACCACTGCAATCTGCCACAACTTACATTCAACACAGGCTTTGGTGTCAGAAAAGGGCAATCGTGCCATGTGGGGAATTTATGTCCAGCTTGAATTTTGTTACAGAACCCCTTGTCTCTAGATTTACAATTTCTCACTCGGGTATAATGTTATACTTTTTCAGCACTTCGCACTTATAAATTCATCTAATGTTTGTTCTCAATATTTATAGTTTTACATAAGCAAATTAGGATAATACATAACATTTCATATAGATCAAGGCTAACAATGGCCATAATGACTGGCCATGGTTGCCCAAGAAAGAATGTACCTAAGAGTTCCTAAGAATAGATGGGACTTGAAGTGAAAATGCACCTGTAATTTTACAGTAGCTGTACTTGAGGAGAACAAGCAATTGGCTAGCTGAAAGAAAAATAAACTAATTGGACATAATGCTTCTTCATATTTTGCGACATTTACTATAACAAGTGGAGTATACTTACTAAAATCCTTGAACATTACTTTACTTGCATTTTTATGCACATGAGTTGTGAAGTAACAGGGTTGTCCCCGCCATGTATCCAGCTGGGTCAATTGGCTCTTATAAAACCCTAGCAAAAGTTGGTGGTAGCCCTGATACCCCAACTGGTTTTCTCGAGGGGCTGTTTCCAGCCGCGGCCCGTAGAGGGAGTTCCGTGGGGCAGAAAGGTGGGGCGGGGGTTCTAAACACCGGAATATGGATAATGTGAGGTACGTAAACAATTTAATAAATACAACGAATTTCTAGCGCGCCCTGCATCTCAAAATGCGATGCAGGACGTGCTTCGAAATTCGTTTTATTTATTAGATTGTTTACTTACCTCACATTATCCATATTCCGGTGTTTAGCACCTCCCACCCTGCCCCTCCCCGCCTTTCTGCCCCACGGAACTCCCTCCACGGGCCGCGGCTGGCTATTTCTTCTCCCTCATTCTGGGATTTTAATTACAGGTATCCTCTAGGCTTCATCATTTGGTTTTAGATATCTGATGTGGTCTTAGATCAGGGCCATACATTACATGCTCAGTGTAAAATGTGATTCGATTCACAGTTAGTTTAGCTCTTTGTACTATCGGACTAGCCAGGCAATTTGTCAACGGCCAGGCTGACACTGAGGACAGACAAATATGAATAAATAACTTTTTTAAAGTTTACTGTAGTAGTTTTTCTCAAGGGCAGATTGTATACATATCTAGATATGGAGGAGATCAATGTGTCACACCTCCAAAATAATCTATTCTAAAGTAGTTTATGAGGGCCACACGCTAAAGTACTGTTTTGGCTTTTTTTTTAATAAAATGGGTCTAGTGGCAGCTACAAGACTCACTCCTAGAGCATTAATATACTTATTACTGAACCACTGAAAGCTAAAATTGGAATTCAATTATCTCATAGAGTTGCAATGTTATGAAAGAATTATTATTTTATATAAGTATCTGCTAAAAGAAACTAATGAGATAATTGAACCGTCAGGACTCCGGAGAAATCCAATTACTGATGCAAAATTTTATGTAGTTTTGGTTTGCCTTTGCCAATGCTTCACAGAATTCTCAACCAAAGCTTGAACGTGGAGCTGAACAACTGGGAACCCATCACATGACTGTTCTGTTGGGATTCCTTCAAGACTCACTGTCTACCATGCCTGTGGGAATTCCTTGCTGAAATCTGTTGGAGTTCTTTTTTGTGCAGAGGAACAGTCCTGGTAATGAAAGAGTGCTCTCAATGTATGGGTAGAAATTACTTGTGCTATCAAAGTATGCCACCATTTTGGATTTTGTAAACAAGGAAATACGCCACACTGTGGGAAACGTGGAAGTGGAGGCACTGTAGTAACAAAATGGTTTAACAGTAACTGCAAATGACTTACCAGCTTCTGCCCATGTGCAGTTCACTGCAATTCACAACACAAGGGAAAAAGAAGGAGAATAGAACGCCCTGGCTTCCATTGCTGAAGAAAAACACCTGTTAGCTTTTTAGAGCAAAACTGTCACAAGTTTCACATTCTCTATCCTGTGCCTCTGTTTGAAGACATTCTTCCAACACACCTTTAATGCAATTTGAGTTTAGGTCTTTTTTTTTTTGTTGCAGAGTTTTATATAGCGCGAACTTGCCCCGAATCGGGTATCAGAGCGCTTTACATAGCATCAGTTACGTTACATGAGGACACACATTCATTATTGTTAGGCACGTGGAGATTAAGTGATTTGCTCAGTCTGGTAAAGGCATGGGGGCCTTTGTCAGTTTTTATGTCTGCTGTGACCCTCTGTGGCACTGCTAGCCTAAAGTCTTAGAAGTTCCGAAAAGAAAAGAAACCTGTTGCCAAATTGAAAGAATTCACTTTCATTGGATGGCTGTGAAAAGCCTTCTTATTTTTATTAGTTACCATCTGTTTTAATGCCTTCCTCACTCTTCCCAAAGTTAGTTGATTCACTGTAAAACCTTCCAAGACAAGAGAAAAAATAAAACAAATTTTGAAATATTGTTTTTTGCCTTATAAATGTCAATTTACTGTATTTCTGCCTTTTGTGGGGGCAATTAATCTTACCTCTCACTGTTGAAAGATATAAGGGGATAATAATCATATTTCTGACAATAGTAAACCTCATTGTACACAGACTTATCTTAGTCAGAAAGTATTACTCTGCAAAGTATGTTTATCAAGCCAACAAATCCATTATATTTGACATCAGTACTTTGCCATAAACTACTGGATACATTTTATTGGAAATGCCACCAAATTGAGCTCAACCTTGGACATTCATAGGTTGTCCTTGTTTGATCCCTATGTTTCTCTCTGAGATTTTTGCACTTGCTATCGAAAGTTTAACAGGGGCTCCTATTCAGTATGTCCAAAGTCCTGGATCCCTTCCGAATATAGCCTTCATCATATTTCTGTTGGGCTGATTGTTGCTCTGAAAATGTTTCCAGGTGTAAACATAAAAGTGGTGGCCAGCATAAACCAACTTCATAAAAGGTTATGTTTCTGAAGTTAAGAGTGCTGGTTTCTATCATTTACACCTACTGAAGAAAATTCTGAGTGTCCTTACTTTTCCACATAAGAGCCACATTGTTCTTGTCGTAGAAAACTCTTGACTTTTCAAATAGTACATATCTAAAAACTGAAATGTGCCTAAGGTATAAATTACAGAGGCTATAAGAACAAATCAGACCATTGAATTGAGGCTAAGCCACAGCAGCAACATCAAAAATCGGTATGCACCCTGAATATCCACAGAAGGATATCGAAGGGATCACAACAACAAAATATTAAAAAAATATTGACAGGTAAGTAAGTTGAGATTTTCTATAACTAACTTGACATAAATGTCCCTACGCTATAGTAGTGGTAAATCTATACTTCCCTTTATGCACTTAACCTTTTGATAGGTTGTCACTTGACATTCTGTCCTCGATTTCTGGTGCCACAATATTCTTGAGGGTCAATATTCAGTATTACAATCCAGAGAATACGCTTTATATGAAACTGCTCTACATTTGTGCATCTCACTTTTGCCATACAGGGGCAGTATTACGGAGAGTGCCCAGAGGCGCAGGATGTGTGCCTGCTTTTTGCACCCAAGGGCACTATGGCATTGCTGAATGACTTTCAGGCATTTGTGCAGCCACTTCTGTAATACTGATAGTACTGGGTTGTGCATGCAAATGAGGTAGTCAAATTGGCTCTTTGCCCACGCTGTATTATGGACGCGAGCGCAGAGGGAAACATCCCCCAGGAGGCGCAATGACAGTGTGCCACAAAAAGACTGTGAGCTATCAATTTGCTCCCTGAAGGCAGCCCTCTGGAAGGGGGAACAGGAAGGTCCCATCGACACCCCAGGCATCCCTCTGCCGGAAGAGGCAGTCACTCACTAAACCCACCTGTAGGGTGATCTCTAATCCCTCTTGAAAGTGCAGGTGGGTTGTAGTCTGCACAGAGAAATACAGAGAGACTTTGAAGCATTCACATTTCACTGAATGCACTGACCAACCCGGCAGAGCGAGTTCATGGCTGCCCTGATGCCAGCACATTCATCATAATAGAGGGCACTGTCTCTGTTGCGCCTAGCACATGTTTAAAGGAGCACTGTGGTGCAAACAAGGACAGTATGCACCATATGTAACACAGGTCCAGATATTTTACAGCAAAGTTACTGTTAATGGATTCCATTTTATACAATTTGCGGCTGAAAAATACCAGTTACTGTATTTCTACTATGGCATACTACAAAACACGCCCTGTACAGCAGAACAAAATGGTCTGCATGAGATCTGACCTGTTACACTGTGTCACTATAGAGCATAGTTTGGTCGCTAATGATGGTTCTCGTGGTTCATTGCTTTTTTTTGTTGCTTTTTTTTACAAAAATGAATTTTCTTGTCAGAGTAGGTGCTGTATTTTGACTGCATCTACTTCACAGTACCAGTGAAGAAAATCTTAATATGATCCCATCCTATTTGAGGAGCTTGTCCTTAAGACGTTCTTCCCTTACGTTGATTGGCGTTGGTAGTGAATGTGATTTTGAACTCATTTACTCCATTATGTACATGAACCTCGGCCATGAGTTGCTGCTGCCTGGGATGTCACAGTATCTTTTGAAACAAGTCCTATCTCATTTATGTTTGTCTCTCTTGACTTCATTGTTGGCCCTCAAAAGTGAAACCGCTTTCTTTTTCTGCTTGCTGGAGATGAGCTTCTATTTGACCTAACTTCTACAGTTCAAAATGCATAGATCCCCTTAGGAAAGCCCTAGTAAGAGTTGCAATTCTTTTGACAAAATAATATTTCTATCGTTGTTATGGTACAATAATTCCACCAGAATTATTACTAAAACATTTTTGGAAAGTGCACAAAACTATTTTGCAGATTTGACAGCACAAACAAGTGTCTATTCCATATAAAAAAATATTTCACGGTTACCAGGTTCATGTGCCTAACAACCATTTTTTATACATAAGGTTATAGGTTGCTGGATATTTTCATTTATCTAGCATTTATACAATTTATGTGTGTGTTTGCAATAAAAAATAGATATTTTGGCCGTATTAAAAACAGAGAGCACCTTTAACAGCTAATGTTTTGCCTAATTTACAAAGCTTTGAATATTTTTTCGGAATTAAATAGAAAATGACATTACATTATCAATTAAACTTGTCTGGCTGAATAATATTCCTGAAATTAGAAATGTTAGCGTACATGAAGCCAGTATGGGAACCCAACAATGGCGGAAACACCAATGCCCAAAATAGAGACATGGTGATGAAAACCAGGCAGGGCCAGATTAGCATTCTAGCAACACAATGTTGACAAAATTAGTTTTCTGTAACACCGATACTCATTACTGAAGTCTTCTAATTTTGGAATATCTAAAAATTGTGGTTTGAATCTGAATGATACTGAAAACCGTTGAAAATGGCTGTCACATTCAATCTTTTCTTTAAGTTACATTGTGTATGTTGTCATATGCTTACATTATTCCCAAGAAATAATTGCAATTGAATTATTGAGTTCAAATGCGGAATCTCACAACAAAAGTTCAATCACGTTCATAGATAATGTATTCCATCCCCACCTTCTCCACCTTCCTGAGTCCTGCACAGATAAAATAGGCAGCACTTAGGTGGCTCAGTCGCATATTGTACATTGTCAAAATCAAAGCGCACCAAAGGACAGAAATAGCACAATAGAAGTGCAAAAGTAATTGTCACCATCATCTTACTCTTCTGAGAAAAGTAGTTCTTTGTAAATGGCGCACTTCTTTGGACAAGAGTTTAAAAAAATCAAACAATTTTCTATAATACAGCTTGCTACTATGGGAATTGTGTAATAATAAGTGTTAACTAAACCATATTCCTATACAAAAATAACACCCCTTCTTTTAACTATAATGCTTCATGACACTGTCCGTGCCCTTTGCCAGTCAAAGAGAACTGCTGAAGAAAGGTTCTGTTACTTCCATTACATATTCTGCAAGACTTCCATTTACTACAATATTTCTGAACAGTCCACTCTTACCAGGTGACTATAGCTTTAGCGTTAAGTCTAACAAGATCCTTTATCCCTGGCTCCAACTGATAAAAATATAATAGTCAACTAAAACAGTTTTGTCTATTGTATTCTTTCATTCATAACAACCAATCTCAGAAAATCTTCAGACAATCTCTGAAAACTTGGCTTTTTTCTCAAGCTCATCACTGACAGTATAGCTCCACTCACTGACTGCCTGCCTGGTTCCTTCCTATAGCGCCATGAAGCCTCCGGGCGTACGAGCGCTCAACAAATCCCAAATAACATTAACATAACGGATTTTGGTCCTAGTATCTCCAGTACTTTTCATGGCTTATAGTATCTTTTCACCGTGCCTTTACTGCACGGATAATCAGCATACTCCTCCTCTCTTCATAATACAATAATACGGACAAAATCAAGCCTTTTTGGTCCCACCACACTTGTGATATCCGGCTCAATCACTTCTTGAATTGAATTAAAGTTCCAACTCAACCACTGCATTACAGAGCTCACAAACAAATTGTGATAGAAAACAACGGAGGCAATAATCAGTGTTCAATTCAATGTCTTAATGGGGCTGACCCATTTCCCTTTTCTGTAAATGCTGTTTTTTGGATTGATCCAACATGTGGACAACACTCCAACCCTCGCAATCTGCATACACTAGCGCCGAGACACCGTAAGGTATTTGTGCGCTCTAGAAATTTTAAAAATAAAAATAAATAAATAAAATAAATTCAGCGGCTGAAGGTGGTTGACCCAAAGTCCCCCTGTGTAGTTGTATTATTTTTTTATAATTGCAAGAAACATACTAATGCTGTTCACAGAATCTCGATGCAAGAGCAGAACAGCACTAGTAAATATAAACCCAAATACAAGCCATCAGGCTTGACCGATGAGAGGACTGGTGAAGGGAGGGGGGGGGGAATTATGTCTCCTTCACAACTTCATCTTTCAATCACTGTACTCTCCGCATATGTAAATACACAGCCCTGATGAAGCCCCAGGCCAGATGGCCATGTAAGGGCGAAACACGTGTTCGCTACCTTTTTGGAATAATCTCCTATTCAGGAGTTTTCTTATCAGCTTAAAAATATCTCAAACAAACTATCGAGTCTGGGAATTTCTTCCATGATTCAACCATATTATTGTCTATTTGTCCTGACCTACCTTGGATATTTATTTGTTGTGCCTTATAGATCAACACAGGAAGGGTAGCATCTCTCTGCATGTTTGTATTGAATCTGAGCTAAAGTATTTCTTTAGTCTGACTTTAAACTGATAATAATATATGCTTTTGCAACACATTATTAACTTTTGGTGTGTTTAATTTTGCGCTACAAGTCTGCTTTTATTCTTCATGTTTGCAACCTTGTTATCTCTTTCATATGAGATAGCATGACACCAAGGAATTGAGCGGTTTGTGGAAAGGATGATGTGTGATCATCGGCTTTGTTCTTCTGTTTGGTCATGGTACTCCACAGTTACTTGCAATATCTTTATAATGTACTGCAACGGGTACTTTATCCCATTTATAATGTATTCTTGAGTAACTGTGAAATATGACAACTTTATACAGAGGGCTATGTCATAAGTAAAATTGTGCAGATATATTAAAAACTGCAGTGCATAATTTAACTACTTACAGTAGGTAGAAACAGCCAACTCCGACAATTGACTCTCTTATTTAAAATTATGGTGAATGGTAATATATGACAAATTGTTTAAAAATGGTGGAAGTTCTGTATAAAATACTACATAAAATAATAATCATTATTATTACATAGCAATCCATACAGAGTTAATTCTGAGTAGAGTATGGCTATCATCAGAGTGGCAATTGATGCAAATAAATATGTTTTGAAAGCACCGTGCACCAGCTTGGTGTCATTTTGCACATCAGATTTTAAGGACCACTTGAGCGTTTTCTCTTAATGCATCCCAGTCTTTTCAACATGGTAGTGTGCAGCAATAGGTCAAATTGAAGGAAAGTCTGCCAGGATGCATTTAGAAAAAGATACTGCAAGACAAATCAGACAGTCTCCCAGTGAGGGTGTAAATACAGTGATACCTTCGCAGACAAGGTACTTGCTGTGATGTGTTCAGAAATTACTGCACACAAAATAATGTGACACCACAAAGTGAATGTGCGGATTGCTTCCTACCACGGCTGCCAAATAAGCTCTTACAAAAAGGCAGGTTGTTCCATCTGCTCCCCACGATAAAACAAATGAAGCATTTTTGACTGCGCTTAACTTGAGCCAATGGTTTCTGGTGCTCGGCATCGGCACTTATTTGTGAACACTGCCACTTGTGACAGATGCCACATGGTGGCGCTGTTTGTACAATTAAAAGATGAGCAGAACTACATTTGTTTATTAATTCAATATACATGAAAAACAATACCAACTGCCCAAGCCATTCTTACAGATTTGGGGTCCTCAAACAGTCCAAATTGCCACACTTGTAGCAGTGTGATGGTTGGTAGTTGTGATATATATACTGTCATTGGCAGCACTGGTAGTTGCAATTGGTGATGCAAGCCATGGTGCCTCCTGATGAGGGCCTTGGCACCTATTTTTTTTACAAACTTTGCACTGAATTTTGAGTAACATAAGGCTGCAGTTGGTGACATAAACAAGGAGTTTTCCCCAATGATGAATTCATCTGGCACACTGTGTAATCATAGTACTCAAACAGTGAAAATAATAACATTCAAGCTGTGCTCCCAGCTCATGTAATCATGGCGGAAGGTTCCAGTACATGAATCAAAGAATTGGACAACAAAATGGAGTCCTTTGCTCTAGAAAATATGATGTCTTCTATGAGAGTTATTTAAATAAATTTGTGTGCTGCTTTTTGTGAGTCCTAACCAGGCCTGGACATCAGGTGAACGCCTGTGGCGTAGCAAGCACGGGCCTTGGACGCAGCGACCTCCCTCTGCTCTTACCTGCTCCCCTAATGGGGCGGCAAAACGCAGGAATCGGCAGCATCCCCCTGCTCTTACATGCGGCTGCTGCAGGGCAGTAAACGCAGGGACCGCCACGGGTCGCCAAAGGTTTAGCTATGCCACTGGTGAATGCTCATGTCCAGAATCATGATCCTTCCTGGAGACACTGCGGAATGCAGATGCTGCAGTCAGGGGCAATTTATCTAAGCAAAGCAGCACATGCCTGTAAGCCTACACACCAGGGTATTAAGATGGCAGGTGGTAAGGAGTGGCAACATAATGTTACCCAATGAAAGTGCTTCATCAGAACTTGATTGCTTTCTTGTCCAGGTGTCTGTTACTCAAAAAGCATGTATAGATGCTCTAAGCATGCTGAAGGCTGACATTGAGAAGTGCTTATTGGTATCGAAAGTAGCCATTGGTGTGCTGGGTACATAAAAAGTAAATGCAATATGCCCTTGTTAAGTTTTAAAAAGGTAATGGTTTTGTGTACCATCCCTTGCTCTCAACACATAAAACATATACCCTTAAAAAATAAAAGCAGCACAGCGGCAGAGGATGTAGCGTTATGTCCAGACTTGCCGACTTCGGCATTATGGAACAAGGGGTATGAGATAGGGGCATGTGTAGGGCATCGCTTTCTAATACCAAATCACAGCTGTATGTATGACTGTTTTGCGACCGAAATGCGGCCTCAAAACATTCGCAGTTACCATCAACTAACTTCCAGTTGGTGGTAACACATTCGCGAATGGGACTTTGTGAATGTGGGCGCCAACATTTTTTAAGAGCAGTCAGTGGTCCAAAAATTTAACTTTTCTCTTTGCTTTTTTAAATGCATCTTGTTTTCCTTTTTAGAAAAACGGGTTGCATTTAAAAAATAAAAACATGGCTTTATTTAAAAAGCAGTCATAGACATGGTGGTCTGTTGACTCCAGCAGGCCACCACCCCTGTGAGTGCTAGCCATTCGTAATGGGTCGCAAATTGTGAACTACCTCATGAATAATCATGAGGTAGGTCATTTGTGACCCTCTGGGTTGCAATTAGGGAAACACAAACGGTTTCTTGGTACATCTGGCCCAAGGTTCTATTCTTGGCGTCAGCTCAGCATCCTGTGACACTGGGCAAGTCACTTAATCTCCCTGTGCCTAAAACAAAATTAAATGTGTGCTTGTGTAATGTAACTGGTGCTCAGTTAATGCCGCCAGTGCTTTCAGATCATGTTCATGCTCAGTAAAACTGCAAAAAGATATTATTTATTTAGCGACGGCAAAAAGTCCTAGTCGTAAATCTACACACTAAGGCAAATTGTTTGCATGTTCAATAGTACGATATTGGAAAGCAACTTCTACCTTTTCCAAACACGACTGTAGAGCCATGTGTAGACAGACGTACCGCGGAATCGAAAAACATGAATACTCATAACAATTGCAAAGGAGAAAATATTTAGTTCTCGCTTGTAAACACTGAATAGTGGATATATAGATCAGATGACCCGGCTCAGACTATAAAAACACGTTCCATTCTGAACGCAGCTGTGGCCACATGTAAATAATTAATAACCAGGGCTGGGGTTTGATGCAGGGTTTTAAAAAAAATAACCATTGACTTTTGTCGCAATAGCTATTTTCTAAAAGAGAAATTAGTTGTTGAACAACTGACCAGTTATTGGGCCTTGCTCACTGTGATCTTGCGATACTTTATCGGTGGAAATCGAAATAAAGAGGTAGGTAAAAAGCACAAGAACACACATGTAAAATAGGAGGGTGGAGCAATTTAAAGCAGTTTTCAGCAAACTGGACTAAAAAGTGCATTTGGCATGAACACATTTGCACATCTATAGTGAGCAGGTAGTTATTCTTCCACATATGAAATATTATGCCACGGAAAAAAATTGCTGTCCTTTGTCAGGCATTTTCATATCTCCAGTGCTATTTTCAGTTATAATTAGGTCCATAGTAAGGATGCTTTGGTTTTTCTTACAGATGCATCATGAATAAATTAGCAGGAGTTGATGGACCAATGTGGCATGGCTGAAATCTTTGAGTGCTCACAAAGTCCTTAGTTCAAGGGCAGCAGAGACAGATTACTTTGCAGAAAGCTTATACTTAGCCTCATGGGAATAAGCTGGTAGTGAAGAAGGTGAATGAACCTAAAAATCAATCTGATGCATATTTTATAATTTACCGTGTAATGAACGGGTTCTTCAATATTTCAAGGAGATTACACGTGGAGAGGATGCCTATTAAATCATGATGGCTTTAATGCGCACCGTGTGAAAAATGTATTAAATCAATAATTTCCCATCTTAGGGGGTGCAACATAATGGAAATGTTTACCGATTATTATCGCAGAAAATTCGGTGGAGTTATCATGTGTCTAAAGTGTGAGGATTTTTCTAGTGTGATATCTTCATCTTGCATACATCTGCTGCAGTAGATATGCACAAATGAAAAGGTGATTAAGCTACATTTTGAAGCATCTCAAATATCAGTCAAAAAAATATTGTGCATCCGTGGACCATCCAAAGTAGGGAAGCATGCCAAAGATGCAGGTAGTGTAATCAGACCTGCAAGTAAAGGGAAGTACCCACATGTATGTAGATAGATAGCGACAGACAGACAGACAGATGAGTTGTGCCTGGTTAGTAGCATACCAAATGCTCAGGAATTGGTTGGGAATTTCATTTGAGAGAAGGGAAGATTGGTTCAACTGTTTAAGTGCGGATTTTCGAGAGGGAGTGTCCACGGTGCTAACGAGAAGAGGACTTTTATTGGTAGCCATTCGCTTCGTCATTGTTTCGACTTGTTTATGTCTTATTGAATAGGCATTTGGCATTGGCTCCATAGAAGGTCACATTGCAGAATGGTTACGTTTACTTTTATTTTGACTATGTAATCTACTTGTAGAACAGAGGAGGATCTGCTTCAAATTAAATACAAAATTAGGTCTTTCTAGTAGGCCATAAGGACTTCATTATGCTCCAGTTTCATTACCCTAGAATTTAGGTGCCCGTCAACTTCCTAAAGTTCAGAAAAAATCACGTTCCTCTCACAGCTTTTGTTTCTGCTGCTTCCAAGAGATTCTCTTAATATTGTTGACACACCACTGCACTTTTCTTGTTCTCACAGTGACCCTTTCATGGGAGCGGGCTTTTAACCCCTTCCGTGTTGCGAACGTTCAATGGATGTCGCGTGCACTACCTCGGCAGTGCTGCGCACGTCCGTTGAACGTCTAGACCCCGCCCTGTGGAAAATGACTATTTATCGTACAGTTATGTCCCATCATACACCCTCTTCAGTCACGTCCCCGAGCCCATCTTGCTAAAACACAAACACACGAGAACACGAGAACACGAGCACACGAGCACGAACTGATCACGCGCTGATCATGCACCTCACGAAGTTGCACACGCACTCTCCTTCCCCAAAAAGGGTCAAAGATTACACCCTTATGCTCAGGGCGATTCCGAGAACCAGTTTCCTCAGTTAAACCGTACATTTCTGTGGTCAAGCCAACGCCGAGAACAAGACCCCCCATCTGTAACCATTTCCCTATAATCAGACCTATTCCGAGAAATAGCCCCCGTTCTGTTAAACCACAACAACCAATTCCGAGAAGAAGAGCCCCCGAATGCTGAAACACGACAAACAGACATCCTGTCACGACTCTCTCTCTCTCTTATCTAAGGAACCAGCCTAGAGTTATTTCTTCACACCTTTGCCTCTCTTGTGCTTCCTCATTCTGAATCCTGACTCAACCTTATTTCCTCTACCATGTGCCCCTTTTTCACGACGTTGTCTCCTTTTATGGTCATGACTTCTGTTTTATTGCCACATATGATCCGGGCCTACATGACTTCTGTTCTATTTCAACGTACGATACGGGCATGCATTGAAGGGAAGCTCCTTCCTCTTTTTCTGTTATATATACTGTATGTTCTGAGAATAAAGTTAGAGATTCTTCCGATCCTCCTCAGGTGACGGAGCTCTCCCTTAACGTGAGTTACTGAATAAAGACCCTGAATTCGAACCACCACGGACTTTGCTCTTCATACTTGAACTTATTGATATTGCCTAGAAATTCCGATCAAGGTAAATTACTAAAATATTTACCACAGCAAATTGGCGCCCAAACAGGAACTTCCCTTTCTCCCCACACGCCGGTGATGCGGACCTAGACCGGTCTCTTCAAAACATCCACGGACTTCCAAGTGCACACTGCAGGGTGTTCCTGCAAGAACTCCTTTGTGTCGAAGAGGGACTGAGCCACGGCCTAGCCATCCATGCGAGGCGGTGAGGACGACAGCGGAAGTCTCGACCCAGAGCCCGAAACCTGTGAAGATTGCCGAGTCCGAGGTCGTCTGAAACCCGACCATTCCCTGTCCATGAGCACTGCGTAAACAAGTGTCCAGATCTTCAAGATCTTCAAGTTCTCTGCACCTCGGTGAGTACTGCTGGGGGTGTATCAAGACGGGTTCTGAGTTCTTCAGAGCACGGTAAAGACGGGTTCTGAGTTTTGAGAGCACGGTAAAGACGGGTTCTAGGTTTCTAGAAAAAGGTATGTTTGTACTCTGATACTCCGAGTATATCGAGTTTTTTCAAGTGTAAATCTTTGTTTGTGTTTGATACAATGCCTTTGTTCTTTAAACTGTGTAAACTGGGTACCCGGAAGGGGTTACTGGAACAATCTGTACCAGTCCCCCCGAAGGATACTCCTGGTTACTTTATGTATACTAAACATGGGATTGGTGCCATCTTGTATTTGGATCTTTGGGAAGGTTATACTAAAGATTTAGACGTTGCGATCAGATGGCCAAAGAGTGGCACATGGGATTTGAATTGTATTATGGCAGTTGAAAAGAAGTGTTGGGAAAAGAAGGCAAGACCTTCGATGTTAGAAAGCGTTGAGATATGGCGAAAAGAAGCACATCGAAGGGAACAGAAAGAGCAAGGGAAAGTTGAGAAAGCAAAGAGAATGTCAGAAGAAAGTAAGATGAAAAAGTTACAGGATCAGAACGATGATATTAGTTTTGAACAAAAGAAAAGGGAGGCCTCGGCCTCTGCGACGGGATGATTTTATTACTACCTACTTATTGGAACCTCCTCCTGCTTATACCAATCAGGTAATAGCCAGACGAATAGTCGCCCAAACTGAACCCACCCCTGACACCTCAAGCGAACCTCCACCCATGTTAGAGTGCGATTATGACCCAACCACAGGGGAAGCGTCACAAGCAAATATCTCTCTTCGCCTACGAGACACTCTAGAAGGTTTACAAGAAGTGCCAAATGTCACAAATCGCCTAAACAAAATTTACGAGGCTCTCCGAACGGGAGAAAACTTAGAAACGTTACAGGAAGCTATTAAAAATAGACCCATAGCACATAAAAAATGCCTCTCACGATTCATGATCACTTGTTTTATCAGAATGATAGCTAGCGCAGGAAAAAGAGTTCCTGATGATTTATTACAACTAGATCAAGCAGTAGTCGCAGGAAATTATAATAAAATAAAAGAAATAGATCTCTTTATTCCTCTCTTCACGAGCAAGGTTTCTGATTACCATCAAATAGATGCCCTTACCCAGGAAACAGAGAATGAAAGTACAAACAAAGACAGGGGAAAAGGAACTTCTTTTCACGGTGCAGTACGTTCCCGTATCCCTCATTCTCAAAATAATGGACAATTCAAACTTAAAACTAAGAAATTGTCAGCCCCCACAGATAAGTTGTTCCAACGAACACAAGAAGCCCTAGATGATTGGATGGACGACGAGCCTCCACTCACCACACAAGAAAAAGAACTAGCTAGATCAAGCACACATTGGGTATCTCAATACTCTATATATGGCCCTGATATAGTTGCCCAAATGTTCTTATCAATCCCTCTAACTTCTCAAAGATTAGCCAGCATCTATATGGTTCAACACCTCATTACAATGTACGAAGACACTGGTTGCCCGCCTAAAAAGTTACACTCTCTCTTACGGGACTGTTTAGAAGGGAGGTGGGTGGCCAGGGGACAAGAGTATCTAAATATTTTCCTTGACCTGCGACAGCGATATGTTCAGTGCTTTACAGACAGTTATGATATAAATACCCATCAATATGGCCAAGGACAGTTCCCTCTCCGAGAAGTACACCCCGTAGCAGACTCCGCAGGGAAGTTACAACAAACGTTTGTTTACACCCCTCTGACAAAACTAGAGATACTAGAAATGAAGAAAATGGTCCCTTCTCATGAAAAGGATCCCTCGGGTTTCCACAGGGAACTCAAGGATATCCTCCAAATGGGTTCCTTTACTTACAAAGACCTCAATATTCTACTCAAGGTCCTATTACCACAGGGAACGTATGACAAACTAGAGGGAAAGGACTGGGAGATTGAAGGGAAAAAGGTAACATGGACGGAATTAGAGAAAGAAGACATTACTCGCAATCCTGGACAAGGCTTAGGACCCCTAGTTGAGGAACTCCCTCGCTGTCTCCCTAAAATACTATCCCAGTTACTGACCACTAAGAAAGAAGATTGGGATGCTATCTCTGCATGCAAACAGAAACCAGACGAGGATATAGGGGACTATTACACAAGATTGGAAAAATGTTTTCTAATCAACAGTGGTCTCTCCTCAGGAGGAGACGCCTATAGTCGATTATTTGTCTCCAAATTCGTAGAAAATGCCTTGCCGACAATTAGAAATAGAATACTGAAGGTAGAGAGTACTTGGCAAGCAAGCTCTCCTTCACAAGCCCTTCAGATGCTCCAATATCATCAAAATAGAATTAGAGACGAACAAGAACAAGAAAAGAAAAGGACAAAGGATACTAAAATGAAGGTATTGGTAGCACAGACTAATACGATCCAACAGACTCCTAAACAACCCCAAGTATCGCAGGAAAACGTTACTTGTAACTATTGCAAAAAGCCAGGTCATTTTGTGCGTGACTGTCCAGTATTACAACATAATATTGCCACTGGGAAGACACAACCTCGTAACTACCCCCCTCGACCTTCTGCTCCGCCAACTGATACAAAACCTACTACCCAACTCTATCAGTATCAGGTATCATCCTATCCTGAATTCCCCACAATTTTATGAGACAGCTGGGGAGAACACGATAGTCGTCCACTGATCCCGGTCCCGGTTGACCAAGAGGGTCCCTATGTACATGCTAAACTCCTAGGTAAAGAAGCAAAATTTCTGATCGACACCGGGGCTAGTAGGACGACAGTGCAACACAATGAAATTCCCAAGGTACCCCTCTCTGGCTCAAATAGTATTTCCTTGGGTTTCTCAGGCACACCTGTCATCAATCAAGTTTCTGAACCAATATCACTTCAAGTTGGTCCTCTTAAAACTTCCACCGACTTAGTGCTTACAAAATCCTGTCCCGAGAATCTCCTTGGCATTCAGACACTAAAAGAACTAGGTGCTATAATATGTTGTTCCCCGGAAGGAGTCCGACTATTCCTCCGAGATTTTAAAGGCCATTTCACCACAAGAGAACTAGATGTCTGACTAAGAAACATTCCCGTCACATTATGGGCTACTGATCCAACAGACGTAGGATTTATGGATATTACACCACACCTAGTGACATTGAAAGAAGGCGTTGTCCTACCCCGTGTCCGTCAGTACAAATTACCCCCAGATGCAGAACAAGCCCTTATCCAGATTATTGATGACCTGATACAAAAAGGAGTAGTCAGAGAAGTACCTTCCAACATATGTAACTCGCCAGTTCTGCCAGTCCGAAAGAAAACTGATGACGGTGCGCCACCAGTCTACAGACTCGTGGTTGACTTACGTGAACTCAACAAATGTGTAGTACCACAATACCCCGTGGTCACAGACATCAGTACTCTGTTAACAGCCATAGATCCTGAGGCTACACATTTCACTGTAATCGACCTGAAGAATGCTTTCTTCAGTGTACCGATCCACCAAGACAGTCAGTACCTATTCGGATTCTCCTTACAAGGTCGTAGCTTCTGTTTCACAAGAGCTCCCCAAGGATATACAGAAAGCCCCAGTATCTACGGTCAGGCACTTAAAAGACAGTTAGACGACATTGTTCTGCCCACCAATACGACATTATTACAATATGTCGATGACCTACTGATCACTGCATGCTCCGAACCGGAATGTGAACAAGCATCACGAATTGTCCTAATGTTCCTTGCACAACATGGCCACAAGGTGTCACCCTCAAAATTACAATTGTGTTTACAGCAGGTGGCCTACCTAGGGCACCTGCTGTCAAAGGAGGGTAGGGCACTCACACCTGAAAGAATTCAACTCATTTTTAACATTCCTGTACCCAAGACACAGAAGGAAGTCCGTGCCTTTATTGGCCTCACGTCTTACTGTAGACAATGGGTTCCCCAGTTTGCATACTTGGCCAAACCTCTGATACAGCTAACAACCACAACCTCTTCCCCACTGCCATGGACACCTGATCATACTTTTGCTTTTGACACCCTCAAACAAGCATTATGCTCTGCACCTGTCCTAGCTACACCCGATTATGCCAAACCTTTTGTCCTCTTTGTCACAGAACGGGAAGGTACAGCCTTGTTAGTACTCACACAAACACAAGCCAACAAACATCGTCCCTGTGCTTATTTTTCTAGCACCCTCGACCCTGTTGCACAAGGTTTGCCTTCCTGTCTGAAATCTGTTGCAGCTACAGCTCTAGCAATACGACAAAGTGACTCCATAGTACTAGGACACTCTCTTGAAGTACAAGTTCCACATGCAGTGGAATTACTCTTGAATAGGACACAGACACAACACTTGACCATAGCTCGCCTTACAGGCTATGAAGTCACTCTGTTCCAACCCCACATCATCATCAAAAGATGCAATATCCTCAACCCAGCTACGCTACTGCCTGCTGTCCCAGTTGATAATCCAATCCATGACTGCCTAGAGGTAGTCGAATAGTCACAAAACCCCGGTCTGATCTTACAGACGTCCCTCTAAGTACACCAGAACACACACTGTTTGTAGACGGTTCTTGTATGCGCCTCCAATCAGGCGAACTTTCAGCAGCCTATGCTGTCACTACTGAAAATTCAGTCCTTTTAGCCGCAAGAATATCTGTACAATCAGCACAAGCAGCAGAACTAATAGCTCTCAGCCAAGCATGTGAATGGTCCAAAGGAAAACGAGTCAATATCTACACCGATTCGCAATATGCGTTCGGGGTAGTCCATAATTTTGGCATCCTTTGGAGAGAGAGAGGTTTCCTAACCTCTCATGGAACAAAAATCCAACATGGAGATCTTATTCTCCAGTTACTAGAATCAATACACAGACCCACAGAAATAGCCATAATGAAATGTAAAGCACACACCAAGGTCACAGATTCTATCACCAGAGGTAATGCTCTAGCAGATGCCACAGCTAAACATGCTGCTTCGACAAAAACACTAAACACCGTAACCACCACCAGAACTATCTGTCCAGTTGCCGACCCCACCAGAGATGTAGTGGACATCCAAAACCAAGCCACAGAGACCGAAAAGAAAAAATGGAAAGAGGAGGGAGGTTCACACACAGATCAAGGTTGGGTTACAAAGGATAAGTCCAAATGGTTTCTCCCTGACCTAATGGTTCCAGTAATGATAGATACTGCCCATGGTCCCGCCCATCTAGGAGAAAAAAGAATGTTAGACAGTCTGAATTTGATATGGCACAACAAGCATCTGCGTGCAGCAGCCAAACAGAAAGTGCGAACCTGTATGATTTGCTGTCAGTTCAATCCAGGGAAAAGTATCTCAGTTGAACAAGGAGGGTTCCATCCTCCTGATCACCCCTTTGAAGTCCTACAAATGGACTACATACAGATGGAGAGATGTCGGGGATATAAGTATGTCCTCGTAGTAGTCTGTACTTTAACCCGATGGACTGAAGCATACCCTGTCCCAGACTATGGTGCCCAGATGACTGCCAAGCAATTGGTAAGGGAATTTTTCCCTCGATATGGGTTGCCAAGAGTTATATACTCTGACAACGGACAACCATTCTCCTCCAAATTGATGGAGGCTGTCTCCTTGCTGCTAGGATACACCTGGAAGGTCCACTGTGTTAGGCATCCCCAAGCAGCAGCCTTAGTTGAACGACACAACCAGACATTAAAAACGAAGTTGGCGAAGATTTGTGCTGACAAACAAATAGACTGGGTGACAGCCCTTCCGGTTGCCCTCTTCTATATGCGAATGGTGGCACATTCCCGGACAGGCCTGTCCCCCTACGAGGTCACATTTGGGAGGCCTCCGAATATCTGGGGTGTACCATCTCCTAAAAAGATATTTGACATTGATGCAAATGTACTGACAGATTACTTGGCTTCTTTGATGTCTGCACTACGTTCTTGCCATTCACAGGTGGCTGCAGCTTTTCCAGACAAGTCCACGCCCGACGAGCACTCCCTTCGGCCTGGTCAATGGGTGCTCGTCAGAAATTTTGATCGAACCAGCCCTCTGGAGAAAAGGTGGACGTCCCCCAAGCTGGTGCTGCTGACGACGAGGACCGCTATCAAAGTCGAGGGACGGAAAGGCTGGCTACACGGCTCTCATTGCAAACCCTTCTACGGACCAACTCCGGACACTGTTGCTGATCCCGAGACCAGAGACACTGAAAAACCAGACTTTAAAGACACTGAAACGACAGACTTTGTTTTACCCCTTCCTGAACTTTTACCCCAAGAAGAGTACAAATCGCGGCTGCGATCCTACCCCAAACAGACTTGAGACATTGCATCTGAAATCCGGCCTGCCAGTGGCTATTTAAGCCCAAGACGGACGCTTGGTGAAGCTGTTGCTGGGAAGAGTCTGGTTACTGGTGCATTTATTTCCTCTCTCAAAGACTAAGCAGCCGAAATCATGAAGATAAAGACTCTTTGTGCAAACTTATTTAAAAACAAGATCTCTTTTCTCCTCCCCATCCTGATTCTCATTTTCTGCATCATGGCTTGTCTAGGTTGGTTCCTTCATCTAGCTTTCCCACCATCTTTCCCCACGCCTTTGAACAACACTGCTATGCACTCATATATAGATTTCCCTCCACACCTCAAGAGCAGACGAAATGAATTCTTCAATAACACGTTCATCACCACACTCCTTCAACATCAACTAGTAATTAACAAGACCAATTGTTGGGTCTGCGGCCTAATGCCACACTCCGTACATGGAGGAATGCCTTCTATTCCTCTCCCTTTTGGCTATGCTGGATCTACCTATGCCCTCTCTATGATATTCTCCGCCTCTATTAGAAACATTCCTGAGACCCAGATCCAGAACACTAGTACCTGGAATGAGATAAAGACAAAGACAGCACGCGCCGTAAGTAGAATGATAACACTTACCACTACATGGGGACGAGCAGACAATAATGAAAACACCAGTTATTCCCTCTTTAATGATACTACCTCCTTTAGGGAAACATTCTCAGTCCAGACGAGACAGGCAGACCAGGGAGGATGGGCTGTGTCCCATAAGGGCATATTCTGTGTAAGAGGAAAGGGCAAGGGTCAGAAAATGGGAGATAGTGAATGTAACAAGACGTACACCTTACCTGATCCTAATTTCCCAACGATGACCACTGCCCCCAACACATATTTTATCTGTGGACCTCACGCACGCACTTGGCTACCTCAAGGCTGGTCCGGAAAATGCTACATTGTATTTCTCCTTCCCCCTACCTACACCGCCCCAGCAGATTATCATCTCAGTGACCCTCCGTCTGTGATTAATAGACGGCGAAGGGGGGCCATAGATGCTGAAGATACAGCGGACCAAAGGGCCGGCGACTTCTTTAAAGGAGTCTTCCCATTCTGGGGGCCTATGATCAATAGCCGCCACATAAGACAACTGACTCGTGTAGTCCAGGGAGCCATAAACGCAACAGCTGGTGCATTAAGTAATATCACCGCTGAGATGGCTGCCGACAGACTCATGACGTTACAGAACCGTATGGTCTTAGATATCATACTGGCTAACCGTGGTGGTGTATGTGAACTGATCGGATCCAGCTGCTGTGTATTTATCCCAGACAACGCACCCTCAGTGTATTCTGCTATTTCCCGCCTTCATATACTTTCCAGAAAACTAGATGCAGACACTGGTGCCTGGTCCCTGACAGGTTGGCTCTGGGGCTTCCTGTCCTCATGGGGATGGAAGGCGCTTACAGTCATAGGTCTCGCTCTAGCCATTCTCTTCACCTGCTGCCTCTGTATTCAGTGCGGTCCAGTACTCTGTAGTTCCTGTGCCACTGCCTGTATTCCAAAAACCCAGTCCAGAAAGAAAAAGAAGGAAAGAATCATATTGCAGGAACAAGTAAACGGCCTAATGAGTATAGAGGTGGATTAGAAAAGACAAAGAGTTTTAGAAGGGTATATTATGGGACAAGGAGGGAATGTGGAAAATGACTATTTATCGTACAGTTATGTCCCATCATACACCCTCTTCCGTCACGTCCCCGAGCCCATCTTGCTAAAACACAAACACACGAGAACACGAGACCACGAGCACATGAGCACGAACTGATCAGGCACTGATCATGCACCTCACGAAGTTGCACACGCACTCTCCTTCGCCAAAAAGGGTCAAAGATTACAGCCTTATGCTCAGGGCGATTCCGAGAACCAGTTTTCTCAGTTAAACCGTACATTTCTGTGGTCAAGCCAACGCCGAGAACAAGACCCCCCATCTGTAACCATTTCCCTATAATCAGACCTATTCCGAGAAATAGCCCCCGTTCTGTTAAACCACGACAACCAATTCCGAGAAGAAGAGCCCCCGAATGCTGAAACACGACAAACAGACATCCTGTCACGACTCTCTCTCTCTCTTATCTAAGGAACCAGCCTAGCGTTATTTCTTCACACCTTTGCCTCTCTTGTACTTCCTCATTCTGAATCCCGACTCAGCCTTATTTCCTCTACCATATGCCCCTTTTTCACGACATTGTCTCCTTTTATGGTCATGACTTCTGTTTTATTGCCACATATGATCCGGGCCTACATGACTTCTGTTCTATTTCAACGTACGATCCGGGCATGCATTGAAGGGAAGCTCCTTCCTCTTTTTCTGTTATATATACTGTATGTTCTGAGAATAAAGTTAGAGATTCTTCCGATCCTCCTCAGGTGACGGAGCTCTCCCTTAACTCAAGTTACTGAATAAAGACCCTGAATTCGAACCACCACGGACTCTGCTCTTCATACTTGAACTTATTGATATTGCCTAGAAATTCCGATCAAGGTAAATTACTAAAATATTTACCACAGCCCGCTTAATAGAACGTTCCGCACCAGCGCGGAACGTTCGAAGCAGCGGAGGGGTTAATGGCTTTTAGAGCCCGCTATGGAGGTCTCTCTGCCTATTAGAACATTCCACCCCTAGAGGGCCGATTGTTCTAATTTGATAAACAAAGACCTCACAGAGCCCACGGGATTCGAAATCCCCTCAGGCTCCGTGAGGCCTTTGTTCACAGCTGTTGCTGTGAACAGACATTGGAATGTTGTTCGCCGGGCTTCTACTGACCATTAGAAGCTCTGAGCACTCCATTGTTTTCAATAGAACACTCAACATTCCACTGTTCTAATATTGCATTTAATACTTACGACGAACATAACAGCTCCTCTTCCTGTATCTAATGTTATCTTCTATACTTTGTGTGTCTGTTGGTAGCAGCTATTTCTGATGTAGGGTGGAAATACTGAGGCTATTTGTAGGATGATGGTGGGAGAATGGGTATTTTCAGCCGCGGGCCGTGGAAGGAGTTACGGTGGGGCAGGGTGGCGGGGAGGGGGAGGGCGGGGTGGAGGGTGCTAAAAACAGGCATATGGATCATTGCAGGTAAGTACAGAATTTAATTAATAAAACGAAATTCGTAGCGCGCACTGCATGGCAAAAAGCAATGCTGTGCGCGCTACGAATTTCGTTTTATTAATTAAATTGTGTACTTACCTGCAATGATCCATATGCCAGTTTTTAGCACCCTCCACCCCGCCCCTCCCCCTCCCCGCCTAACTGCCCCACCGTAACTCCCTCCACGGCCCGCTGCTGGGTATTTTATCATCATTTGTTTCATCCTGCCATATGATGTGTTGACGACCAATGCACCGGGTGCACTAATTTACAAATAGGATGTCTGTGCTGGTGAGAGACAGGACTGCTTGTAGGACTGCTGTATATCTATTGATTCCCTGCTGGTAAACAAGCAATCATTACTAATTCCTTGTACAGCTGCCATTAATTGGTCCAGATAAGCAATCAGCAACGGCAATCAGTAAAACGCAGTAATTAGGTTGTCACTCACCAAAGACAAAGACAATCACCTTAAAATGTTAAGGTTTCGACAACAGCGTTGAGGCTTTTATTCTCAGTAACGTTTGTTCTGCAGCTCCAAAAAAGTATTTCATGCGGGGAGTGTGCATGGCTGAAATGCTTTAATTATGGCGCCTATTATCGTTCTTGATTTATGACATGTAAGGGACTAGCATAAAAGTCACTCTTTCCCTCTGCACCTGTAAAGGTTATCGCACGACACCGTCCAGCTGTTGCTGAATGACAGTTACTGATTTTTGTCCCCCTGTGTGTTTTTTTTCAGACTCACTATGAAGACGGGGATTACATTATCAGGCAAGGGGCTCGAGGGGACACGTTCTTCATTATCAGCAAAGGACAGGTAAGCTGCAGTCATACCTTTAGGGGAAACTGTCTCTTATAATGATAATGTGCTCTGGGAACGCAGTGTAAGCTAAGCTTTGTCCTTTAGGGAGGGAGGTCGCAGCCTTTCACATTAAATTAACCTCTGAGTACTGTCTTCGTGGAGGCAGAGCTTTGGGCAATACATAGAAAGGCACTGGAGCATCCCAGAAGGAAGCATCTTTAAACACTGTTCATTTAACTGTCAAATGTCTGCCTTTTTTTGCATGTCCAGGATCTTCTTTCTAAAAATAAAGTGCACTTTTCTTAATAACATCTTATTAGACGCTTGGCGTATTGCTGCTCATGTGAGCTTTAGGATTCACACAGTTGTGGTGGGGAAATGCTCAGAGTGGGGGGCACATTTGACAGGAGTTAACCCCTTTGCCGCTGGCTGGATTCCCCCGCTGTGCTGGGGGGCGGGGGGGGTGGTGCATACAGCGACCCCATGCTCATGACGAGGTCAGCTCGTCATGAGCCACGGCGCTCTGGTGCTCATGACGAGCTGAGCTCGTCATGACCGCGCTCGTTCCAATGGAACGTTCAGCACAGCATTGGAATCAGCCGAGCGTGCGAGCGTTCCAAGTAACGGGCGCAGTCATGACGAGCTGAGCTCGTCATGGGCACTGGAGCGCCGTGGCTCATGACGAGCTGAGCTCGTCATGAGCATCCAAGAGGTTAACACCACCACAACATCTATTTTTGTGGCGTTACCTTCTTCGCCTTATTTATCAGGCTTAACGTGGCTTAACGTCGCCTTGTGAATAAGGCCCCTATTCATGCAGCACATAGCTTGAAAGGGAGGGTGCAATGGGTGTTACAGTAGGCGTTCCGCCGCAGCATCCATTGCATATTTACAAGGTATGGGGCAGCGCCAAAAATACAGCCAAGGAATACCTGATCTTAAGCAGGTGATACGAGGAGAAATGTTTTGTTTCTCCTCGTATTTTGTTATTTGCACTTGTGCTGCATAATGCAGCACACGTATGTAGAGCAAATCGCCCGTAAAGATTGTTTATGTGCTGGAAGGTGTCCCGTACTGCACATAAACAATTGCCCTTGCAGGCAGGCACCCTCTTAAAATGGGGCTAGAGTGCCTGTGCTAGGCAGCTTTTTTAGCAACAGCACTAAGGGTAACACAGGGATGTGCAGAATTCTTGTGAATATGGTGCATTCCTGAGTCTTGAAACTATGGGAGTGCAGCTTTACCAATTTTGGCGTAACACCGTGCTCCACCAGTTTCTTGTAAATATGCCCCTAGGGTTCCTAAAATCAGAAGAAAAAGTACACACAAAAACCCCACTATTGTTTTGGGATGGCGGAGGCAATATGAATGAGGTATTAGGAAAGTCTGCTTGAATTGCAATGGGTTCCGGGCCAAATTTTCATTGTGAATGGGAGATTTGGATCAGTTCTTGGCAATTTCTCAGTGACATCTTCACGACTGATGGGTGCAAAACTGACATTTCCACTGACGGATATCTGCAAAAATATTTTTTTTTCCTGTTAATTACTGTACAAAATGTTCACAACATCAGTGCAATATTACCTGTCACCTTCACTAAACTGCACAGTACTTGTGCATTTTATGCACTTAAAATGGGGTTGGCACAAAATATGGGAGACCCGCTCATTATTCTTTTATACCCACTACAGCAGTTTCATTAGTGCTACCTACCACCTCAATATTGACATGACTAAGGGCCTGATTACAAGTTTGGCAGTCCTCTTGTAGGACCGCCACCACTGTGCCTACAGGAGAACCACTAACCTTGTGGTGCACCCACCTGCTGGATTCCTAGTAGAATCCATGGTGGCAGGCTGTGCGGCAGTAGCATCCTTTGGCTGAGGATAACGGTCAGTAGTCATGCCGCCGCTGTGGGACTGTGTCACGTTGCGTGCACTGTGTGGAATGCACCATGTTGTGCATACCAAACAGTGCACGGAGAAGCATGGACTTGTGGTCCCTACTCCCACCCCGATGGGCAGATTTTCCCCGGCCCTGTTGGGGGCTATTTTCCGACTTTTACATCAAACATTTCATGGCGGGCTTACCACCTTGAAATGCTTGGTGGAAAGGCAGGTTGTATTCGCTTTGTGGTGCCGGCATCAGCACTGCTGCAAATTTGGCCTCCAATCCGCACCAATACAGGATCCTGGCGGTGGCGGCAGTCCTGTGGCGATCTGAATGCCTCACTCCAAATAGAGCAGGCAGACTCACAGGGGTGTTGGTAGTCGGACTGCCACCACGAGTACGGCAGTCCCAGGACCGCCCTACTTGTACTAATGACATAAGTCTCAGTGTGCAGCTCATGGGTGTTGTTGTCCTATAGTGAACCTTTTGCTTTTTTCTCTTTGGAGTTTGAAGGTTTCCATGACAAAATCAATACCCATCATTCAATGTCTGTCTACCAAATAAATCACTAAAGTAAAACATGTCACAATAGACATAATAAATCCTCTGGCTTCTTTTAAAGTTAACCCCTTCCCATACACGGTCCTCCCTTCAGAAAGTATATTCCAAAGTGCCACTTACTGCGCTGCATCTCTCACTTCATTTCTAGACGGTGTCAGTAGGGCTGTGTTCTTGTTGTATAAGGTGCTCTTAGGTCAGACCATTTCTAGAAAACACTGCAGGTGCAGAATGATTTTTCACATACAAATAAAAGCTACAGGCAGGAATGCCTTGATGATAAACCTCCTTCCACTAAATGATCCACATAATTGATATTAGCGAAAATGAAAATGGCTTTTTTCTGTCTTGAAGCCATCACTGCGGGGAATCTCATTAGAACTTTAAGAAGGACAAACCATTCATTAAATCAAGATGCAGTGTTTGGGCAACACCTGTGTTTGTACCTCACAACATTCAGTGGGAATATCTTTACGTACTTCCATTTAATGGACAATTCTTGCTGCAGGAAAAAACATAGAAAAATAAATGACTAAACCAACAGAAAATTATGGGTTAACTGGTTTTAATGACACAATTTTATTCTATTTTTAACTTTTATATTCATTCATTTCATTAGGTAAATGTTACCCGGGAAGACAATCCTAATGAAGATCCAATCTTCATCCGCACTTTAGAAAAAGGACACTGGTTTGGGGAAAAAGCTCTGCAAGGGTAAGTACAATAATATGTGATATTTTGACATACACAACATTTCATAGAAGATGTTGCAGGCCCCTAATACTAGGAACAATGAGGTATGTCCCGCAAACAATGCTTAAATATTGCCCTCATGTTAATGGCCAAAGCTAGTCTGAGTAATTTGATACAGTAGATAAAGGAAGGACTGTGCTCCAATGAGCAGTCATTTGTTTTAGGGAAAGGCCAGAAGTATGTTTTTTTTTTTACCACAATCAGTATTCTGAGATTCCGACAAACGATCTCAATCTCTCTTTGTCCTAGTTAGTTGATTGTGATGGTGGTAAATGCATAGGTTTTCAAACTAAGGATCAGATATTAACACAGATAGGATGATTTGGAGGTGTAGTAACTCTCCTGTGCTCTTGACAGATGTCCCAAAGACCCCAACAAGAGTACCATTATCACCAGAAATAGTCTGCAGATGTACAAACTCTGATAAAATGGTACATGGACCTGAAACTTTGTAAAGTGAGCCAGTCTCCAAGAGCAATGACAAGTGAGATGTTTCGTTTTATCCAGAACTGGGCAACCCCATAAGCTAAACAATCAAAATACATTAACTTACAGGAGTAGGTTTTAACACATGGCAGGGATGGCAGAACAAAATAGCAGATCTTTTAGCGTAAGGGGTATAGATGTACATTCATGTTTGTGGAAGTGAAACATCGGATTGTTTTACACAGACTAATTCATCAGTCTGCAACAAAAATAGGGAAAGAGAAAACAATGTTAGTCAGCTAAGTGGTCATGATACATTAAAAAAACTATTTGTGGACAGTAAAATCATGGGCTCTAATAGTGAATCAGACTAGGCAGCAAGTTACAGTAAAAGATTTAGGGGCATATTAACAACAGATTGCGATAATTATCGCAATGCGCGCTTAGCGCGTTTTCTCTTATCGCCATCCATCGCTGATTTACATCACCATGTTATAGGCGTATTAGCAACGCTTTGCTGACAGGCGATGCCAAAACCAGCGATAGGCGGAGATAAGCTGCATTAACTTTGGAATTCCAGCGATAATCATGCGGCAATAACGAACAGCTTGATGATAGTCATATGTGGACTTAAATATCCAATCCACCTCCCATTCACAGGATGGTTACGTCAGGTTTGAAATAGGTGTTAGATTCCAGCGATAACCGCGCCTAACCATGGCTTTTTTGATCGCTTTGCTGGTCCGGGTCCGGGGCCGTGTTGCTAATATGGCAAAGTTGTGATAGCGACTTTCTGAATGCAGTTCATGTAGGGAACGCCTACTATGCATATAATTAGCAATATTTATCACTGCGTTTCAAGGAAAGCTGCTATCTCAGTTTAACATGCGCTAATGCATGCACCGGAAAGGGGTGCTAAAGTGGCGATAACATGGTTGATAGTATGCCCCTTAGAACCTTCCCTAGTATTAATGGGAGTTAAGAACGCCCACAAGTCACTACCCTGCAAATGAGCCCCCGGTCCACGCAGCTTACCTGATGTTATTTTCAAACAAGTAGAATGCCAATGGGCCAAAGTCCGACAACCACCTTATAAAAATTGCCTAGCTGCAAATTCTTACCGTATAGCTTGAAGGGCTACCTTCTAGTGCCAACATACAAAAAAGGGCCTATAAAGACCCTGACAATTGTTGCTTAATTGCCCTCCTCCACATCCTGTGAAAGTACTTTGCAAAGTTATTAAACAGTGATGGAACCATGGACGACTGAGAAACAGCTTATCCTGTTCTTTCAAACAGCGATCCAAAAAGGCTCATCATCATCAATATATCATCAAATATAATTTGCTTTCATCTATATTTGTAGACAAATCAATGTCTGAGAAGGACCGCTCACTATATGCTGCTTTATAGACTGTGCCACGGCCTTTGATTATATTGAACGAGCAAAGTTATAGGCTAAGTTGTCAAAACGGAAAATAAAACCTTCCCTGTTAAGAGCCATAATAAGTATGTCCACTGACACTTGGGTTAAAGATAGATCACAATGCTATGCCAGAAAAAATCTATACCTATAAAGATTTAAAACAAGGCTGTATTTTAATCCCATTTTGTTTAACCTTGGTGGATATTGATAAAAGACTTACCCGCAAGAGACTTTACCCTGAATGTTGCTGGACAGGACCAAACACTGATAGCCTACAAAGATCGTTGGACACACTATCTACTTTAACACCAATAGCATCAAATAAAATTAGGAAAGTCCAAGATCATTTTCTGTGGCCGGAAAAACTAAAAAAAAAGATTAATTACCTAGATATATCTGGGAGTTTAGCTCGATGAACGAGGACATACATCCGCCTATCTGAATGTATTAAAAATGAAGAGCGCCTTTCTCCCCTCCAACATAATCAGAAGGGTCGAGATACCAACTACCTACTCCAGGCTATGGGATGTAAATGAATGCCAACCCTAAGGTAATGAATGATAACGTTTAGAAACAAACGTGTCAAACGGCTCAATAAAGCACTGTGTAACAGCAATCAGCTACTTCTTTATTTGCCTGGCTGCACCGTGAAATTCCAGCTGTATCCGGAATTTAATTTAACAAGACAAAGTTGAATGCTTAGTGCATGACACCTGGGCAGAGATTTACTATGATTTTACACCATGTTTGCGTCATAAAAGTGACACAAATCGGCAATCGGCGTAAAATCCTTTTTCTTCCGATTTACTTTCCAGCGCTAAACTTGTTTTTCTTTGCTTTGCTTGGTTTTGTTTTGCATTACTTAGCACCAAAGGGGCATACCATGGGTGGAGCATGGGCGTTCCAATACAACCACACAAGGTTTCTGATGCTAATCCCTATTTACTAAGTAAAGTAGACAGGGTTTAGCATCAGAAAACTGTGTCCTTTTGAAGTAGGCACAAGGAAGGAGAAATGTTTTAATTCCTACTTCCTTTTCCGACTTTGTACGTATGCTACACTTTATAGAACACAGAAAAAGAGGGTAAAGGGCTAAAGTTAGTCTAAGTATTGTATTTTGTACTGGAAGGGTATCTTTATAATGCAAATCCCATGCTAGACTGACGGAGACACCCTTGCACCATGGCGCAAAGGGGTCTCCATGGCGCATGGCAGCTGATTTCAGGGCTGGCGCTTGGGAAAGGGAATGAGAGTACCATATTTTATCCATTTTGGGGCTTTCCTGCTGTCTTCTTCTGCAGCACAGTGCCGCATTTGTGGCAGCTGCACTGCACAAATAAATAGTAAATCCGCCCCCTGGTTTGCTGCACGAAGTTGAAAATTGCAGCACCTAACAACTTGAAGAACCTCTTGTGACAGACAACAACTTATGGGCCCTTGGTGATCCAGCTTCGAACCATCCCTTCAATAACTTGAAGCATACAACCAACACCTGGAAAATTGACCTGCCCAGTAAGCAATTAGCTACGTTCATCAAAAGCAAGCTAAGATCTTGTCTGAAGCGCAAGATATGACTAATCTCAAGCCACAAAGCATAAGCAAACATAGCTTTGAAGGTATACGACTGTCCAAATACCCCAACGTACTTCAGCTAGCGCTCGTAGTTAAGGAAAAAAAGAGATCTAATGTGATTAAGATTAGGCCTGATAGCCCTAAAAAAATATCGTCCGGGTGGCCACGGGGAAATTGGGATCCAACGGGCATACTTTGTAAATTAGCACCATAGTCTTTTAATCACCTTCTGTGCTTATGTAGAAAAGTGATCATGCTTCCGAAAACCTAGCTCCGCCCTTTATTCACTCAAACAATCTGTGGAGGGGTGCGGAAAGGGCGAATCCAGCCAATTTACACCCCGAGGTATGAAATATATAGCTCAGGCAACTGGCCACCTGAAAAGGGCTGCATCTGATGAATTTGTTACAATAGCTGATCCCAAATAGCCCCGATTATATATTTATTGAAATGCTTTTAGATTGTGGACAGCGGAGTAAATCACAAGCCTGGCAGTAAAAAGCAAATGTGTTAAGTAACTACGAGAATCTGTAGATCAACCGTGTCTGCTTTTACACACAGTGAATTGGATTTTTCATAACGTGAATTTGCATGGTAAGGATGTGAACATTGACCGCGTTCGCATTTGCACACTGTGATTTTGCACCCACTAATCTTTGCCGATGCATTCAAGTTTTAGCTTTTGATTGTATATTTATGAAAACATTTCCACTTATTAGATAGCCTAGTAGTACACAATCTGCATTTTAATACTCGTTTATTTCTGCTATTATGAATATGCCTTCGTGCAATGAGAATGTGTATTGGTGGGGATTCGAACATTATTTTATCTGCTCTTACACACTGTCATTTCACCAGATTAATATTTGAGGATTTACTTACATTTTAGCTTTGAACTTCGTTCTTAGGTTTTTTCTTTTAATGTTTTAATCTCATATTTATAATTGTAATGCTTTTAAATAATCAAGTAATTAAACATTTGCTTACTTACTTGTACACAAGCTTATTCACTCCAAAAGGGGTGTGATTTGCATGGACCAGTTGTAAAAGTAGCACCTTTGCTCTAAAAAAGACAAAGAATGACTTCCCAATGATTAATATAAAATGTACTATCAGCAGAATTAACATAGTTTGATTTCTTAAATCACATGTGTGCACTTTCTAAAGCATTAGGGATCGGTTTGTAACCGTACCAATGTTGCTAGTTGTGTCATATCTTGCACCGCATAATTGGTCTTCCTCACCCTGCATTATTTAAAGCACGCCCACATGCATCAAGGTAAATTGCATTCGCAAACGGTGCGAATCGCAAAATTCGGCCGTTTGCGAATGCAATTTCCTGTTTTGGGATGCATTATTATTTTTTCGCAATTTAAGGAATCGCAATTATGTTGCGATTTCTTAAATTGCGATTCCATTTAAGAAATCGCAATTTGTGATTTGTTAAATGCAATGCATTAACATTTTTTTTGCGAATTCGCAAATAGGAAGAGGTAAATTACCATGAACTTGAACTTCATGGTAATTTGTGAAAACTTTCAAAAATGCACAAAAGTGCATTTTTGAAAGTTTCATTTTACACACACACATGCCCTTGGGGCATGTGTGTGTGAAAAATGTTCTTAAAGTTTAATTTGAGGGGTGCAGGGGGGGTCCTTTGGACCCCCCTGCACCCATGAAATAGCATTCTCATTTTGTGATTCCTTAATTGCGAATCGCAAAATGAGAATGGCTTCCCATTCATTCCTATGGGCCTCTAGGCCCATAGGAATCAATGGGAAGGGATTCCTTAATTGCGATTCGCATATTGTGAATCGCAATTAAGGAAAATGAAGATATCGCAAAAAAAATTGCGATTTCTTAATGCATAGCAGTTTGCGATTTCTTAATTGCGATTCCTTAATTTTCGCAATTAAGAAATCGCAAAATGTAACAATGATGCATGTGGCCGAAAGCCACATATTTTGCATGCCTCACTCCATAATTCCAGTGTTTTGCATTAGGAAAAGGCGTCCAACAGGTTATCGACCCAGATGTTAGTGTAATAATGCATGCACTGTTTTAGGTGTGAAAGCACTGAACACACATCAATAATTCTTATACGAATTAATGGCCTTTGGGGATTGAAGATTATTGTTCACACAACTAAGGGATCAGTGTGAGTGATGCATTTCATAATGATGTGCTTTTATTAATCTGCTCCAGTCCGAATGCAGAGTGGGACCCTTTGTCCAGATTGGAGCTGTGATATGCATAAAAACCAGGAATGTTTGGGGCCATTGTTATTTTTCTCCTCAGTGAACATGATGTGCATGCAAACGAGTAAAGTATGGACACAAGGACCTTCATTCAAAGCCAGGCTCTGAATGCGGAAGTAATGCCAGCAGCTGTAATTATAATTCTGCATGGCATTACTGCTTTATTTAGCTAATCCGTGGTGACCTTAATGATAACTTGTTTAGAACTGCACTACAGTTGCATTCATATAGTGCTCTGTACTGCTGATGAGATGCCAAGGCAGATTTTTGTATGAGTAGCTCGCTTCTCCGCAGGCGAGCCATGGAGTGAAGAGTGTGTGTCTGCCGTACAGTTTGTATGTAGTGTTTTAATGCAATGAGTGAGAAGCGAAGCTGTCCTCGTATTGTGCGTTGTTAGTGTTTTTTAGCATGAATTTAGGGCAAAAGCAGATCTTAATTTCAGATGGTGGTTTCTGGTGCTCAGCACCGGCACTGAATTGTTAACAACGGGGCTTCTACCAGTCTGCCACATGGCGGTGCTGCTAAAAATTACTATTGACTGCCGCCCAAGACCTTCTTATAGCTTTGGGGGCCTTGAGTAGGCTGAATTGTCACACTTTTAAGAGTGTGGTGATTAGTAATTGTGTTGGTACTCAAGGCCGGACTGGGAACCGAAATCGGCCCTGGCAAAGTGTTCAGCCGGCCCCCCGTCTACCCTGGGGGTGCAACCGCACTCTTTGCCAGGGCCGGTTTTCGGCCGATTTTGTTACAGGGCCGTTTTTGCAGCTATGCTGCAAAAAACGGCCCTGTAACAAAAACGGCCCCCTGGGGCCCAAAACCGGCCCCCACCCATGCGGCCGACCGGGGGATTGCCCGGTGCCTGCAACGGCCAGTCCGGGCCTGTTGGTACTGCCATTGACAGCGCTGGCAGGGCAACGGTGGTGAGATCCGCAGGGGCCTCCTGATGAGGACCCTGGCATTTTTTTTTTTGTTTACAAATTAAGCACTGGGCAAAAGCAGTCAGAATGAAAACCCTTATGTGTTAGATGCTATTGTGTGGATGGGTAAAGTGTGTGAGTGTCATATGGTCTATGTGGTAAGTGTTCTCGTGGTGTTCTGGCATCTATGGGAGAGACAGCTCAAACCGTCTCATGAACAAGCGTAAAGATGTACCTATGTTCGGGTGAAAGAGGACAGTGTGAGTATAGATGCTATCTCATAAGCAGCGTGATCATATTTGAGTAGTCTGAATATGCGGTTTATATGAGAATGAATATGAGCCTGGGAAAGTGACCAGAAACGAGTGGTAGACACAGTCATGCATCTGCCACGGTATATGCTGTGGAGTCCACACATGAGCAGCACAGGAGCAATCCACTGGAATGAACATTATGCAATAAGCCATGGTATATGCAATGCACAGTCTGTCTAGGCATAGGAGCGAGAAACCCACAGAAACCGGCATTATACAGCCAGCCATAATATATGCTTTCATAGTTCCTCTATGGAGTGGAAATGGAGCAACCATGAAACGATCAATGATAATGTATGCTGAGGAATCAACAGAGCTGTGGCAGGAAACAATCCACAGGGACTCACACTATAGAATCAGTCAGGCTATATGCTATTGGGAGCTGAAAAGAGTAAATGAGGATTTGCAGCCATCAGGCTACCAGTCATTGTATATGCCTGAAGAGGAAATCCAGATGTGGCGGGATGCACCCCATAGGAATGGCGAATATACAATCAACCATAGTGTATGTTCTGAGGAGTCCACACAGTAGTGACAGAAGAGAAACGCATTGGAATGGGCGTTAAACACTAGTCTGTAATATTCTCCGAGGACCCACCCATAGGAATTGGCATTATACAATCAACCAAAGAATGTGCTCAGGTGGATACTCTCTGGAATGAGAGAGGATCCATTATAAGACTGATCATGATATATACTTGACTCTGTATGCAGGGCCTACTGGAGCAACACTTAAGTATGGGCATTATAGAGCCATCCATTATACATGCTTAATGGAGTCTGCCACAGTGGTGGAATGAGTAACCATTATTCATCCAAGCATATTATTTGCTCTGAGGAGTCCACCCAAGAGTGGTCCACCTATAGTAATGGCCTTTTTTACATTGAGCCATGTCATTTCCTCAGAGATGTTTCTCTGTGTGTGGTGAGGAGCAGCCCACATGAACGGTAATGATATATCCAGCGACAGAAGTTGCTCTAAGAGGTCCTCCTATGAGTGACAGAAGGGTGATCATTACTGAACCGGAAACAGTAAATGCCCTGAGAAGTACACACAAGAACGGCAGAGGGGCAACCAATATACAGCTGCCCACACCATATGTGCAGAGGAGTAAATTCAGAAGTGGCAGAGACTAGTCCATTGAAATGGACTTTAAATGGATCCAGACATGCTATATGTAGAAAGGAGCTCACCCAGATGTGGCACAGACCAGCCTACAGTATTGGCATTATGTAGCCAGCCATATTAGACTTGTGAGGACTTTCCTGAGTCCTCACAAGAAGGACAGTGGAGTAAGCTCTAGGATCAGCAAGGTATATTCAGGCATGTTATGTAGCCTTGTATTTCACATATAGAAGGCTGCTGCTGACTTATTCTCAAGGTTCCTGCTGTGACTTTGGGCAGATCCACAATTATTTTATCCCACCTGAAAATCAACAGAAACCATTAATGTTTGTGGTAACGTGTTGACCACATATTTTCTCTTCTACCTCTCCCTTTCAATGGCACTCCAAGAATGGGGCTTAGAGCTCCAATCCGGCAACCCATTGTGAAGTTTACTTTTACAAGCAAGGATAAAATTAGCACTTTCATTGGATGACAATGATAGTCTTTCAATAAAGTGAGGGTGGATAGTTTATTTTAAATGAACATGCGAAGTGAAAAGTAAGCAGATGGCGGGGCAGCCTCCTGCTTAGCCACTCTCTCCAACTGATCTCCCAAGCATACATAAACATTCTAAGACATCCCACAAACAGAATCTGAGCAGCAGGTATCATGGAAACTAGGGAGAGAATGCATTATACTTCATTCAGGATATAACAGATACTTTTTATTCAAGCAAGCAAGGAAAGCTTTATTCAACTGCATTTTTTTAACAATCATAAAAGCTCAAAATTCATAAAATTACACACAATTCATAAGATTACACACAGTCAAATAGCAACTTTTTATTCAATGTGGCTAAGTCCTCTCTGCTAGGACATACTAACTGATGGTTAACAGGTATAAATCTGCTCAAACCCTTACATTCCTCTAGGATTCATAAGAATGAGTACTCTTGATTTATGAAACAGTAGCACCGGAAGACAGGTTAAATTCTGTACACAAATGCGGGACTGCCACTTGTGTGCTATGTTGCTATGATGAACATAACGTACAGGTGCTATGAAGCCCAAGCAGTTTTGGTGCACCTAAGCTTCTATCAAGTTGCTATTTGTAGCTCAGTCTGAAAGTTTCAGCTTAATTTCCGCAAATCAGTCATTTTTAGCACAAAAAAAGAAACTTTTTGAATTATGTTTATGTATTTTACAAGGAAAGACTGACATCTACTCCTGTAGGCAGGGCCGGACAGAGAACAGGAACCGGCCCTGGCAAACTGCTCAGCTGGCGTCCCCTGGGGTCAGGGGGAGTGCAGCTAAGCAGTTTGCGACGTCCGGTTTCAGCTGTTTTTGTTACCGGGGGCCGACATAGCCGGCCCCTGGTAACAAAAACGGACCCCCAGGGGCCCAAAACCGGCCCCCACCCTAGCGGCCTACCGGGGAAACGCCCAGTGCCCGCTATGGCCAGTCCGGCCCTGCCTGTAGGTGTATGTCTGTGTTCGGAGAAAATGTAACATTTGTTTGAACTTAACAGAAAAATCCTGGATGGTACCGGGGATGCCGCGGCTTTCACAGGTTCAGAAGAGTAACTATGAAATTCTCTATGGACTACATGCACTGCCATGTGAATGGGTTTTTTGCATTCATAAATGTAGTATACATTTGCATGTGCATACATGTGTCATTCTCACATTTGAATACCCAAACCCGCACCATGTGCACTTTTTCTCATACATAATGTTACATCATATTGGCGTAATAATATAGGTGAGCAAAACCATTTGCAATTTTAAAATCACGTTATTAATGCAAAGTCTGAAATGGGGAGATTTGACCATCTAATTTCTCACTAGGATGGTAAATATCATTGTTAGCTGGGGGAACAGGTCTAAACTATGTTAGCATAGGCTATTATAAAATAACAATGGTATCCTTCTAGGCCAACCATTGAAGTTGCTGATAATGTTAGTGGTTGTAATGGACCTCTGGACTTCATCTCAGGCGTCTTATGTTGTAACTAAGTTTCTCGTTTGTTTTCTTTAGTGTATTGGGCTTGTTTTTAAAGTTCCCGAGTTACTCAACTAGCTTGCTATCTGAAAAAAATCAATACTGGTGCTTTGGGAACACTTAATTAAATGCTGATCTAATCCACTGAGCATGATTGGTCTTGCTTCACTTGCAAAACAGAAGCAAAAAAAGGAACATGCATTCTTATATATTTTTCTAATATATGCTCGGTTGTTTGAACTCAATTCATGTGCTTAATTTCTGCTAGTAGAGTTTAAATTGGGGTCAAAGCTTTGGATATAACTTCTGGAGAATTTGAACTTTCTCTCCAGCCAACAAAAACGGAGATTTTGTTTTTCACTAATGTGTTCAAGCTGCCATTCTCTGAATTGGATTTTAATGTGGTGCATTAATTAAAACGAGGATTTGTTCACTAACTAATTAATGAAAAACAATTTTCAAAGTCCTAACCTCTTTTAACGCCGTTCCACATAGGCTTAGCACATTCCGAGAAAAGGCACGTACGAATCGCTTTCTATTTGTTAAAAGCAATTCCACGCAAAAGTAGTCAATTTTAGGTTTAAATATTTTTTAAGTTGTAATAATGTCAATTTGATACGCCCATCTGCTTACTTTTCACTTCGCATGTTCATTTAAACTAAACTATCCAGCCTGAAGTTCTAACGCTTTTACTGACCAATTATAATGCTTGCCTAAGTGAGTCCAAATTTCATGCGTGGCTACCATTGTGGTTTGCTCACTGGTGAATACTGGGCCATTCCACAAAAAATAGTAAAATTACAATTGGTAAAAGAGCACAGACATAGATTAAGAACTGAAATCTCGTGGTCTTCTAATATAAAATAAACGATTTAAAAGACCACAAACCACACACACAGCAGAAAAACTAGAATGGTAGCCCACTTAGACATATAAAAAATGGATGAAAAGCAGACATTAATACCCTGGGCATGGCTGATGTAACTTCAGTGTGAAAAGTAGAATTCTGGCCAATTTGCCACATGGTACTCCATGGAATGGTGCTTACAGTGATTGTGCATATTATGTTGCCATTACTGGGAATTAATGCACTGTGCTCTGTGTGTTCTTTACACATCTATGAAGTGTAAATGTGCTCCTATCTTTCTTTTGCAACTTGATGTGGAGTTCAGTAAGCTTGCCGGTGACACAGTGACAAATAGTTTTCTTCTGCTTCCACGCCAGCAAAAATTTCACTCTTGACTGCCTGGTTAAACTATTCCAAACAGGAGCTAGTACTCGAAATGCACGAAATGCATCTGTTAGATAGTTGATATTTCTCTTTTGGTGAATTTCCCCATACTGCATAATTGCATACAGGACTGAGGGCCATATGTATCATTCCAATTTGCGATCGTTAATTTCGGCGGTTGCGATCGCAATTAGGCTCAGCGATATGTATGAAAGAAAAACTGCCTCGCAAAATAAGGAATCGCAAAAGAGTTTGGTACATATGTCTTTTTTAGGGTCAGAAATGGGAAGTAAAAAAAAATGCTTTGATACAAGCTGGAGCACATGACTAAATCTGTCTCATAATGTATGTATATAAACCTCGCTTGTCAATACTTTGTCATCGCCACGGTGCATTCTACCACCCACCACTGTCTATCACTAAGTAGACGGCCCCATGCAGTTGGTTGAAGAGGCCTCCAGAGAGAGATAGTAGCACCATCCACACGAACACTTAATTCTTCCTGCTTCCCAGGAACACATATGCTGGTTCCACCACTAAGTGAAGAGCTGGTGCCTCAGTAGGGGGGAGGAAAGGGTAAGTTGCCTTTCAAGCAAGGTCCTGAGAGCCCCCATTGTTGGCCGACCTGAAACCCTTGGTCAAGATAACTTAGCCCATATCTCATCTCAAAAGAATGTTTCTTTCCTTCACAAACGGATGGCCAATGCTGGGAAATATCCTGTCTGAGGTTGGCAGCATACGTGTAGTGTCTTATAAGCATGATTCACCCACTCTGATAATCTGGCACAAGTATTTTCCAGACTTCTCACATATATGCCTCATTTTGTTGGACTGAACAGAATATATGGGTCAAGCCATCATTTCAGTTTCAAGCCACAGTGAGTTATTCTCTTGCTATCTACCCATGACCCTTCCTGCTTAAATAATGTATTGTGTCTACAAGTGGCAGAGGGAGCCCACCTTATTTGACTTTTCATTTGCCTGCTAATTTAGATTATATTTATCAGATACCAGCCCCTCTTTGTTCATTGCGGTTTCCTGGTTTCTCAGAAATGTGTCCTTTGATTTAGATATGTCACACAGCCTTCCTGCTCACTGATATAGGGTGATAGAAAGCAAATCGCTGCTGTAATATGTAGCACAATATTTTCTTTTTACATATGTAGCTAAAGAAATCCTGATGAAAAAAGGGCAGGTTTGTTGCTCCATTTGCATGATTCCGGATACAGTCATGAGTACGCAATGTTAGCAGTTGAAAAATTCAACAGGGAGATTTTACTGAACAAAATGAGTAATTTGACGGCTAGAGATTTGCCCCATGAGCACCAATGCAGACTAGGAGAAACATCTGCCTGTAAGTTTCAGGTAGAGAAATGAAATCAGATTGACTTCATTTTCTGTGAAACACTGTGCATGCCCCAGGCATTTCAGGTATGTGAGTCAGGGTTTTGCATATTTCTCCCTGTTATATCAGAAGCGGAAGTAGAGCACAGGTACATCCTCTGTGAGCCGCCAACTTGATTATGATGTGAGATAAGGCTATCAGCAGGCTCCTCGGCCATCATCTAAAGAGGTACAGACATGTAGCATCTTCCCATTCGCGTCACAACCTACAGGAGTTTGCGCTGATCCCCCCATGTAATGCCCCCTTGATGCAAAGCGAAAGCAGCACAAAGCTTTTTTTGTGCTGTGAAAAGGGTACTTTTCTAGCTCAAAATATATTTTCCACTGAAAAGTAAATAAAAATACTTATGCATTACATCACTTTGCTTTACTTTACATAACTTTGTGGTGGCGCAATGCCTTAAGAAATCTTGGCCACGAGGTTGTTTACGTTAAATGGCTGCTCTACATAGAAGGATGTATATTACCCCTCATGCTTTTTAGATTCACAATCTTACCTGTGATTGTGTCCTGTGTTCATATGAGCTGCATTTTCACCCTCATTTAATATGTCAAGTCAAGTCAAGTCAAAAAGCTTTATTTCGATAAAATGTCATTATCATAAAAGCAGTTTAAAAGTAATGATAAAATTAATGATACATATCCAGTTGATAACAAGAAATACAGCATTTACTAGAATAAATATTGTTTAAGAAAAAATTAAACAGAGTATTTAAGCTTTCTGGCTCGAATAGCCCAAGCCCAAAACAGAAATTTTGCTAGGGCACAAGCATAGGGTACATAACTGTCCGAAACAAGTATCCTGGTTGCCTCAGCATGGCTCCTAGTTCCAAGTTGCCGACACAAGTTCTTCAGCCACACCCTTCTTGGATTGGCATATTCCTTGCAGACAAATAAAAAATGAGCCAATGTCTCTGGGTGGGCTGAACAAGATGGACACAGGTCAGTTTTGTCTGTACAGGATTTCCATGTTTTGGTAAAAGTGTTCAGTGGAAGAGTACCCGTTCTGAATTTAAAATACAAAGACCGGGCAAAGGGTTTCCCGATTGTGTCTAGATAGGGTTCTCGCCTGGGACAGTCTTTAAACATCAAAAAATCCTCTGTGAGTCTGCCAATGGATGGACTAGAGTGCCTTTGGGAGCAAGCCCAATCCCGAAAGAGGTTTTTAAGAACTTGTTTTGGAGGAGAGGTTCTGCTGGACCAAAAGTCTAATAGGCCCAAATTTGACAATAGATTTTTCATATCAGTTAACCATTTGACTCTGGCCCAGTGGGGTGACTCCATTATTTCTTCCAAACTTCTCGCATAGGCACTAAGTTCCTCTACCCGCCAAATGCGGGCCCATAATAGGAGAGGGCGAAATTTCGCAATTTCGCCGATCTGAGTACAGCCGAGGTCCATAAATAAGGGCAAAAGGGGGGTACTTTGAGGTAGCGACATAATTTGCCTACAGAATTTATTCTCAGATTTTTGCAGTGCTTGAGAAGATGCAAAGCCCCAAAGTTCAGCTCCATAAAGCGCAGAGCTGACACCTTTGGCGGCATAGATCTCTAGGACTGTTCCTATTGGTTTGAACGAACTGGAACGTTGCTCCCTTAATAGGGCACCTGTGATCCTTTTATGATTCAGCAGCATCTTATCTAAGTGGGGAGTCCAATCCATTTTGTCAGAAATGCGTATCCCTAAATAATCAAATTCTTTCACCCTTTCCAGGGATTCGGTGTTTAAAGTAGGGGGGCGCACTTTCTGTTTAGGGGGATTAAGGACGAGGTATTTTGTTTTATTGGTATTTATGACCAAGCCTCGGTCGGTACAAAAGGATTGGAAGTTATCCAAGAGTTTCTGTAGTCCCATAGGGGTTTTGGAGATTAGGAGCGTGTCGTCCGCGAAGAGGAGGGTCGGTATACGTACCCCCCCCAGGGATGGTTCGTCAGATGGAAATTTAAGTAAGTGCTCCACCACCCCATTAATATACAGGGAGAAAAGGGTGGGAGCCAGAACACATCCCTGGCGGACCCCTCTCTCGACCGGAATACAGCCTGTTTTCTCCCCTCCGGAACCCCACCTGATTTGGGCAAAGCTGTCTTGATGGAGCCTAACTAATAGGGACAATAAGTACTGTGGGAGCCCCATGTTGGCCAGAACCCTCCATAGCGAGTCCCTGGGAACGAGGTCAAAGGCAGTCTTTAAATCGATGAATGCGAGATAAAGACTGCCCTTGCCTATCACTACCACCTTCCAGTGGATCATCATAAGCCTAAAGGCCTGCTCTATCGTTCCAGTGCCTACTCTAAAGCCGGCCTGAAAATCGGTAAGTATTTTGTTTTCATCCACCCAGTTGAGTATCCTGAGTAGAATGACTTTACCGACAACTTTTTGGCTTACATCCAGTAAGCTAATCGGCCTATAATTGGACGGATCATCCCTAGGGCCTTTCTTGTGGATGGGAACCACCTCTGCCCCCTTCCAAGAGACAGGAATGGGGGCACCCCTACAGATGGCAAGGAGAAGGGAGTGGATTAATTTGCCCCAATTAGCACCATCAGCTTTTAGCAGATCCCCAGGGATGCCATCTGGTCCTGCAGCTTTTTGTGGGATGATGGAGTTAATAGCATACTCTACTTCCTTCAGTGTAAAATCGGGATCGCCAGGGAAAAGGGAGTAGTCATCATGAAGAGAGGAATGGACAGACCCTCTTCCATCCATATCGTCATGACAGGAATACAGTTTGGAAAAATGAACCTCCCATACATGACCCGGAATATTGCAGGTTACGAGATCAATATCCGGTCTGTTTCGCGCCCGTATGGTGTCCCAGAAGGATTTAGAGTCTTTTTTCGTGCTGGCTTCCTTAAGGGTTAGCCAATAGTTATCCTCCCACTCCCTTTTTGCTACCAGTAAAGCCTTTTTATGGTCTCTTCTGGCAATTTGGATTAGAGGGAGAGACTTCCCTTTAACTGCCTCTATTAGGCGTGATTTGGCCTTCCTGCAATTTGCCGAATACCAATCATGTGAGCCTTTTGGTTTGGGTTTCTGTTTCCCTACTGGCAATTGTACCCAAAAGAGGTCCCCAATAGTTTTTATAGCAGCTTCAAAAACAGCGGTGACCTTGTCTGCTGCTATGGTCAGATTAATAGAGCCAATTTCAGCTTGCATGCCCTTAACCACTTCGTCTATTGTGGATAGTTTATCGGTATTGCACATAAACTTACTCCACTTTAGACGCCTGCCACAAGTAGCGACAGTAATCCCCTGTGGGCGGCCAAGAGAGACTGGCAGTGCTTCAATGTTCCAAGGATTTTTTAGGGATAAGGAGAGTGGGTTATGGTCGCTCTCTACGGTATTGGTAATAACCATATCGTTAACAAAACTCCAGAGGGCCCTATCCAGCAGGATATAGTCAATCCGAGTGCATTGGCCAACCCTGTTGAAAGTGGGCGCACCCTGGAGATCAGATCGAGTGCGACCATTAACAGCTCTTAATCCAAACTCCAAAGTAAATGCATTGAGATGGATTGCACTGCGAGTCCAGCGCTTAATGGGTGGGATAGAGAGAATAGGGATACCCCATCTGCTGTCCTCTTCTCCTAAATCTGGAATTCCTTCTAAGGGGAGTGGTTCGTATGTACAATTAAAATCCCCTGCTATTAGGATATGTCCACAACCACTCTGCTCTCCCAGCTGAACCTCAAGCTCCTTCATTGTGGGTGAAATACACCCATTTTTTGTTCCCCTAATATAAACATTGTAGAGGTCAACGGCTATACTTCCCCGTAGACCCAATAGGGAGACACCGAGAATATCCGGAGATCCTGCCTTCTTAGTAGTTATTCTGCAATTAAGCAGGATACTTATCCAGATAATAAGCCCCCCCGATGGCCGTCCCTTCCCCACCCTGGTTTTTACTGCTGGTACAAATTTAATATGATTTTCAATCTGTATAGCCTATATTGCATCTTTTTCATCAATTTGACTTGGTACCTCTTATGATTATTATCCTACCCCTGCTGAAAAACCCGCATTTGTATTACGAAGGGACCATGAGGCTCCTTTGGTGTGACAGAATACCTGCTTGCTGGTGCATCACCTGCACATTCATAAAAAGATGCTGCTTCATTTGTACATGGACTGTCCCAGGTTAAATGAGTAAATCCCCCTTTTGCAGGGTTCCATTATAGAAGCATGCATTGAGAAAATGGACCCTGAGAGATATGATGGATGTCTTCCTCTCCTGAGGTACTACATATTTAGGTTTAGTGACTACATATTTGTAGCCTGATTTAGAGCCTAGAATATGGAGTACCATATGGAGTGCCTCTATGGTGGTGGAGGACTGGACATCCGAAACACTGATGGATGGCATCACTGATGGATAGTTCTATTTACAGATGGTCACCCACCCAGAGTTGATCTCTGCATACTGAAAAGATTCCCTGTATGTTGGCTCCATTCAAGGTTTAGGAGATGGCCACAGTCACTTTGAATAAACGTCCACCAAATTTTTAACTTTTCTTGTTTTCAAAAGCAAACTCTCACAGTCGGAGTTTTCTCCCATGTTGTGGGGGCCATTATTTAATATTCTGTCCCTCACCATCAGGTTTTTCATGGTAGGTATGGACAGAAAAAAACAAATCTGACTGTCCGCTCTAAATAGGGTGGGCAGTGTGTTGGCTTTACTCCGACAGGGCATCAGAGGGAGCTTTCCATCGACGGAGTCAACAAGAGCTTCAATGGAAAGCTGACAATGCCCCCAGCCCTAAATAGGGTTAAAAGGCTGTCGGTTTGGTTGACAGGGTACTGTCTGCCAAAATCTAAATTATACTTTTATTCTCACCAAAAGAGAATGACAGTAAGTACTGACCTTTTTGTAAAGCTTTTCTTAGTAAAAAAAATGCCCAACTCTGAGAATGTAGTTATGTGGTAGCTGACTGCAGCTCAAAGAAAGTACTTGATCTGTTAAAAAGAATAAATGTGCCTCACAGAAGGAAATAAAGTACGATAGATCTCAACTGGAGGTACCTATTGCACCCAATACAGAACTGCCTCACCATATATAGTGAATTGACATTGGGGGTCATTACATCACAGGTAGGTTTTCCTAGGTATATATATGGTTGTTTACTTCACGTCTTAGTATGTTTTAAAATATTATGATATAAGTAAAAAATATACATATACACATATATATATACATATATATATGTAACTCTCTGATCCCATACCATACTGAGTGTCCTTCGCTTATGGAGTTTGAGCCCACCGCGGCTGCCGAAGTGTTAGTTGCTCTTGGGAAAGTGAAATCGGGTTCACCCACAGACTCACTGACCCCCCGAAAGTGCAATGAAATATTCCCACTCTTGGCCTGCTCTCTATCTAACATCTTTAACACCTCTTTTGAGCTTGCATCTATGCCCAGCAGCTGGAATGTGGCTCAGGTAAAACCCATCCTCAAAAAGCCCACCAGTGACCCTACCATTGTCTCTAATTATAGGCCTATATCGTTACTGCCCTACTTTGGAAAGGTACAGGAACACCTAGTTAATAAACGCATCTCCAGTTTTGTAGAATCCCATTCACTTTTAGACCCCTTGCAATCAGGCTTCCGTGCTGCCCATCGCTCAGAAACGGCAGTAACGCAAAGTGGTGGATAACATTCGTCTCACCCTAGACAGAGGTGATTCCGCATTTTTGATCTTATTATATCTATCAGCAGCCTCTGACACCATCTCTCACAGCATTCTTTATCAACGGCTGTGGGAGATTGGTGTCAGAGGCAAGGCTTTGGCCTGGTTCAAGAGTTATCTTGCGGACCGGCATACTTACATTAAGGTCAACCCCTTGGAATCCAGTAGGATGCCTCTCTCTGTCGGGGTACCTCAAGGGTCCATTCTGAGTCCCATGTTATTTAACATTTATCTTACCCCTTTAGCCAGAATTATAAAATCGTATGGTTTTACCACAGTATCCTATGCAGATGATACTCAGGTGCTTATCACCTGTAGTTTAGATGTTCTTGACACCTGCACTAGATTTAAGAGGTGTATGATTCAGATTAGCGAATGGATGACTGGAAATAAACTCCGACTTAACTACAGCAAGACAGAAATTATGCTATTTGGCAAGGCAAAGACACTATGGTCGTATGATTGGTGGCCTTCAGAACTAGGACCATGCCCTGAGCCCAAAGAAGTGGTTTGTTACCTGGGAATAATGATCGAATGTGCCCTTTATATGAAGGCTCAGGTTACCCAAGTATCAGGCTCCTGTTACGGTATACTGCGAAAACTGCGGAAGATTTTCAGATGGCTACCCATTGAGTCCAGAAAACCTCTGGTTCAAGGACTGGTCGTCAGCCGTCTGGATTATGGCAACGCAATGTATACCTCCATCAATGAGGGCTTGTTGACTAAGCTTCAAACCCTCCAAAACGCCGCCGCACGCCTGGTGCTAGGCATGCCCCCCAGGTCCCCCGCCTTGCCCTGTCTTAGACAATGGCACTGGCTCCCAGTGCGACAAAGAAGCCAGTTTAAGATCCTTAGTCTCACACATAAACTTCTCCATGGGATAGGACCCTCTTACCTTGCTGAGAAATTGGTCAGATACAAACCCTCCAGAACCTTAAGATCCAGCACCAAGTCCCTCATGGTACAGCCAAGGGCCAGAACATCGAGAATTGGATGTAGAGCTTTTTCCTACATAGCCCCCCAACTTTGGAACAAGCTACCTGCACATCTACTGTCTCTATCCAATCATCAGGCTTTTCGTAGAGGCTTACAAACCTGGCTCTTTCCCAAGTAATTCCTCACCTACCCCCCCTACACTTGGTTGTCGTTTGTTGCTAAGCGCCTTGAGACTTTGGTGAACTGTGCGCTATACAAGAAACTATGACTATGACTATGACTATATATATATATATATATATATATATATATATATATATATATATATATATATATATAGGATATTCACTGAAAAAACCATAGGTTTCACACCAGTTATAGTTAGGAATTAGCATTTAAAAAACCTATTAAATTCACTGAAAAAAACATAGGTTTCACACCAGTTATAGTTAGCTGGAAATTTTACTCGCATAAAACCATTGAAATTCCCACGTTATAGTTAGTTGGACTCACTATAACTTGCGCGTGCAATGCACTGGTGATGACGTCACATATTACATCACTCATGACATGGTCAGTGACATCACTCATGACATCACTGATGACACCATCCAGTGAATGTGTGTCTTTTTAAAAAATAAATATGTGTTATATATGTATATGTAAAAGTTGATGGAAGAATAAATGTTTAAATAAGTGTTTACATGGATTTAAAAAAAAAGAAAATTGATTGGTTAACTGGTTTATTAAGTGTATCTTAGTGAATACATAAATTAGAGAGTAATGTTTAAATATTCAAATATATGTATTAGTGTTTCACTTTGTGTATAAGTGCCTGCATGGGTTGGTGAGTTGCTACATGTGTATGTATATGGGTTATTAGATGTTTTTCTTAGTATCAGTATGAGTGTTTGTATGGTTTGGTGGGGGTATTACTTAGCACATAGATGCATGAATGACTGACTCTCTCTTTGTATGTGTTTTGAAGACAGCATATGTGCAGGACTGTATGGGTGGATGAGTGTGTATATGTGTGTGTTAGTGAGTGAATGACTGTCTCACTAGTGTGTTTATCAGTAACTACATATGTTTTAATCTAGTATATGTGAAGATTGATGTATATGAGTGAGTATATGTGAGAGTGAGGAATTGTAAGAGTTCCTGTTTAAATTAGTATGTGTTTCTATAAGTGCTTGTTTAAGAGAGTAAGTATGTGTAAGTTTCCTTAGAAGTAAAGTGGTAGTGTGTGTATAGCTGTATATGCAAATAAATGGATGTTCAATCGTTTATTTGCATGTGTGAGTATGTGTGAGAGTATCTTTAGGATGACTGTCGGTGTGTAAGAGGATGTATAGGTGTATCACTTCATATGAAGAGTGAGTATATGTATGAGTGACTATATAGAACTGTTGGTGAATGAGTGCATGAGTATATAGATGGTGGAATGATTGAATTGGTTGTTGTAACTGGTATGGCTATCTCCATTTTTTTGAAAATGTTAGTTTTTATTTTTGAATATGTGTTTCAAGGGTTACATTTCAGTGAAAGGAGGTCTGTCACTCTGTCACAAGGATGGTGTCATCAGTGATGTCATGAGTGATGTCACTGACCATGTCATGAGTGATGTAATATGTGATGTCATCAGCAGTGCATTGCACGCGCAAGTTATAGTGAGTCCAACTAACTATAACGTGGGAATTTCAATGGTTTTATGCGAGTAAAATTTCCAGCTGACTATAACTGGTGTGAAATCTATGTTTTTTTCACTGAATTTAATAGGTTTTTGAAAATGCTAATTCCTAACTATAACTGGTGTGAAACCTATGGTTTTTTAAGTGAATTTCATAGGTTTTGTAAATGCTAATTCCTAACTATATATAGGGCCTCAAACCTATGAAATTTAATATTTTTTATAATGAATCCTATATTGTATATTTATATAATACTATTTTTTTTAATTTTTTTTTTGCCGTGGAGCGCTCCCGGGGCGCGTACCGGAGAGCGCCCAGGTCAGCGCAATTTTGCGGCGCGCCCCGGGGCGCGTACCGGGGAGCGTCCCGTTACTGCTATTGCCGCGAACGAAAACATCCTCGTGACGTATCGCGTAGCCGCGTCCGCGTGATACGTACGGCATAAGCGCGCCAGGAAGCACCCACGCGCGCCCAAACATCATCGTGGCGTAGCCGCGTACGCGTGATACGCACGGCGTAAGCGCACCCGGAAGCACTCGAGCGCATACGATCGCGCAACGTAAGCATCCGACGTGCTTACGCGACGCGCCCCGGGGCGCGTAGCGTAAGCGTGTCGGGTCATGTGACCTGAAAATAACACTTTTTATTGGTGCAGAACAGTTTTGGTTTCCAAATGATGAAAGCCCGGGTCATGTGACCTGAAAATAACACTTGTCATTGGTCCAGGACATTTTTTTTTTTCAAATGATGAAAGCCCCCACCTTTTTTCCTTATTCTGACTTTGTCCTTTGACTGAGGAAGACCTGTTTGGTTTGACTAATATTTTGTACTTTAAAATGGCTACAGTAGCAGCAGCAGCTGGAGCATCTGCACCACCACCACCACCACCACCACCACCACCACCAAGAGGACCACCACAACATCACATTGGTGGTCAAGAAGAAGAAGAGGAGGAGGAGGAGGAGGGGAGTAGGACATTCCTGCCAGAAGACAATACCCCATATAGGCCAAAGCAGCACATTGTATGGGAGTTTTTTTCCATCCCAGAGGGCAAGAAGAAAGTGAATGCGCCAAAGGTGACTTGCCAAATCTGTGGCTTTGAACTTTCAAGGGGGAACCCTAATAAGAAATATTCATTTGGCAATAACACCCTGATTCGGCACATGCAGCGCAAGCATCCCAACTACTATGCTGCGGCAGAGGTGAGAGAACTGGCCAGTAACCCTCCCCAATCTTCACCCAGCACCTCCAAAAGAAAGCAACCCACTCCATCGGGACCAGAGACAAGGGAGATGGTCCCAAACATACAACCACAGTTTGGTGAATTCAAGATCACTTGTATTTTTTGTGGTAAGACCATCACCTATGGTGAGCAGAGCATAAAGCTCAACAACCATGCTGGTGACAACCACAATTGCCCCAAAAAACCATAATTTTTTCCTTATTTTTTTGCTCCAGTTGAGCCGTTTACAATTCCCTGTTTTTTGTTTCTCCCCATAAAAATAACCAAAAAAATATAAAATAGTTCATAAAAGCCAAAAAAAGTACAAAATGTTCAAAAAAACATTTAAAAAAATATAAAACAACAAAAAGAAGAAAAAAACCAGTTCTTTTTAGGACTACCTCCAATTTATATAAAAAGGCTACATTTTAAAAAAAATCTGTCATTCTTTTTTCCCCATAGTACGCTCCCCGGTACGCTCCCCAGTGCGCGTACCGGGCGCTCCCCCCGTGCAAATCGCAAATCGGCCCTTTAATAGCCCCCACATCCAACCTAGGGGGTCAGGGGGAGTCTACTCTGCCCCCTTATGGTCATTTCCCCCTTCGTTTTTGCCACCTCTTGAGTCTCGATCCTACCAAGACACAAGATGGCGGCCGCTCCGGACTGTTTGGAATGTTTACAGACACCCGAGAGCCAATCAGCTTTCCGCGCGCAAACTCGCGTAGCGCACTGGTACGCGCCCCGGTGCGCGTACCGGGGCGCGCTTATAGATATATATATTTTTTTGAACCTAAATTACTAAATTACTCAAAATCCTCTGGAGCACATATCTTGAGACATAGCAAATGCACATCAGGCTACCAGTCCCTACAATTTTGCCAAGTTTCGTGGGAATCCATTCAGCCGTTCGGGCTAAAAGTGAGTCCAACCGCCCTATGGAAATGAACATGGGGAAAACACGTTTTGGGACCCCCTTTTATCTCGGCCCCCGCTTAACGAATCCCCCCCAAACTTTCAGGGAAGGAGCGGAGCGGCCCATCTAATTTGAGAGATTCGCGAAAATTCGTCCCCCGGCGCCAAAGTTATTCCCAATAGAATGTTGCGGATTTCCTATGGAAACTAGGTCCTAACTATAACTACCTACTGGCGACCGCCAGTAGGTAATAAAGGATGCGGCACTCCAAAGTGGGGGTGAGCTTATCAATAAAATAAGCTAAAAAACACTTTGGAGTGCCCCATCCTTTGTGCAAAATTAATGAATTGGACCTGGGTCCGGACCCTATGCAGAGCACCGGCTGCTGAGCACCCCTGGAGCAGAGGGTCACTTTGTAAGTCACCACTTGGTTTTCATTCCACACGATAGTGAATGCACCGAGAACGCTGATTTGGACATTGTGCTTACAGCGACAAACAATTGGAACTTTCCTTCACTTACCTGTGCAAACACGGTGCATTCTGGGTGCAGTAGTTCAAGAACAGTCAGGTGACCTCATACACGTCATTATTAAGCGTGAACTTTGACACTTGTTAGTACTCTTGCCCGTGAACAAGGCTTTGAGCCGAAACTAGTTGGGACATGGACTTGTTGTTCACTCTGCCTGATTAAATGCATGCAGTTTCCTCGAATGGGCCTCTTGTGTGTTGTTTTCTTGCAAGGAATAATTTCGGGCTTCTCCGTGCCCGGGTGAAGAGGCCGCCCTGCAGGGTCATGGGCTCCCCTTTCGGAGGTTCTTGTGTGAGATGTTTTACGAGGGAGACTGACCCACACGCTGCCGCCCGGCCCACTGAGGCTTCCACTTGGCTTCTGACGGCAGCGCTGAAAGGGATTTGGACTGGAGATGACTCTCCATTCAATCGTCAGGGAGACTGCAGCACGACCATCAAGCAGGACGTTATCACAGCATTTTGCTTTTCACTTGGAACCCTGTCTGCTCACCACTTGGTTTTCATTCCACACGATAGTGAATGCACCGAGAACGCTGATTTGGACATTGTGCTTACAGCGACAAACAATTGGAACTTTCCTTCACTTACCTGTGCAAACACGGTGCATTCTGGGTGCAGTAGTTCAAGAACAGTCAGGTGACCTCATACACGTCATTATTAAGCGTGAACTTTGACACTTGTTAGTACTCCTGCCCGTGAACAAGGCTTTGAGCCGAAACTAGTTGGGACATGGACTTGTTGTTCACTCTGCCTGATTAAATGCATGCAGTTTCCTCGAATGGGCCTCTTGTGTGTTGTTTTCTTGCAAGGAATAATTTCGGGCTTCTCCGTGCCCGGGTGAAGAGGCCGCCCTGCAGGGTCATGGGCTCCCCTTTCGGAGGTTCTTGTGTGAGATGTTTTACGAGGGAGACTGACCCACACGCTGCCGCCCGGCCCACTGAGGCTTCCACTTGGCTTCTGACGGCAGCGCTGAAAGGGATTTGGACTGGAGATGACTCTCCATTCAATCGTCAGGGAGACTGCAGCACGACCATCAAGCAGGACGTTATCACAGCATCTTGCTTTTCACTTGGAACCCTGTCTGCTCACCACTTGGTTTTCATTCCACACGATAGTGAATGCACCGAGAACGCTGATTTGGACATTGTGCTTACAGCGACAAACAATTGGAACTTTCCTTCACTTACCTGTGCAAACACGGTGCATTCTGGGTGCAGTAGTTCAAGAACAGTCAGGTGACCTCATACACGTCATTATTAAGCGTGAACTTTGACACTTGTTAGTACTCCTGCCCGTGAACAAGGCTTTGAGCCGAAACTAGTTGGGACATGGACTTGTTGTTCACTCTGCCTGATTAAATGCATGCAGTTTCCTCGAATGGGCCTCTTGTGTGTTGTTTTCTTGCAAGGAATAATTTCGGGCTTCTCCGTGCCCGGGTGAAGAGGCCGCCCTGCAGGGTCATGGGCTCCCCTTTCGGAGGTTCTTGTGTGAGATGTTTTACGAGGGAGACTGACCCACACGCTGCCGCCCGGCCCACTGAGGCTTCCACTTGGCTTCTGACGGCAGCGCTGATAGGGATTTGGACTGGAGATGACTCTCCATTCAATCGTCAGGGAGACTGCAGCACGACCATCAAGCAGGACGTTATCACAGCATTTTGCTTTTCACTTGGAACCCTGTCTGCTCACCACTTGGTTTTCATTCCACACGATAGTGAATGCACCGAGAACGCTGATTTGGACATTGTGCTTACAGCGACAAACAATTGGAACTTTCCTTCACTTACCTGTGCAAACACGGTGCATTCTGGGTTCAGTAGTTCAAGAACAGTCAGGTGACCTCATACACGTCATTATTAAGCGTGAACTTTGACACTTGTTAGAACTCCTGCCACTGAACAAAGCTTTGAGCCGAAACTAGTTGGGACATGGACTTGTTGTTCACTCTGCCTGATTAAATGCATGCAGTTTCCTCGAATGGGCCTCTTGTGTGTTGTTTTCTTGAAAGGAATAATTTCGGGCTTCTCCGTGCCCGGGTGAAGAGGCCGCCCTGCAGGGTCATGGGCTCCCCTTTCGGAGGTTCTTGTGTGAGATGTTTTACGAGGGAGACTGACCCACACGCTGCCGCCCGGCCCACTGAGGCTTCCACTTGGCTTCTGACGGCAGCGCTGAAAGGGATTTGGACTGGAGATGACTCTCCATTCAATCGTCAGGGAGACTGCAGCACGACCATCAAGCAGGACGTTATCACAGCATTTTGCTTTTCACTTGGAACCCTGTCTGCTCACCACTTGGTTTTCATTCCACACGATAGTGAATGCACCGAGAACGCTGATTTGGACATTGTGCTTACAGCGACAAACAATTGGAACTTTCCTTCACTTACCTGTGCAAACACGGTGCATTCTGGGTGCAGTAGTTCAAGAACAGTCAGGTGACCTCATACACGTCATTATTAAGCGTGAACTTTGACACTTGTTAGTACTCCTGCCCGTGAACAAGGCTTTGAGCCGAAACTAGTTGGGACATGGACTTGTTGTTCACTCTGCCTGATTAAATGCATGCAGTTTCCTCGAATGGGCCTCTTGTGTGTTGTTTTCTTGCAAGGAATAATTTCGAACTTCTCCGTGCCCGGGTGAAGAGGCCGCCCTGCAGGGTCATGGGCTCCCCTTTCGGAGGTTCTTGTGTGAGATGTTTTACGAGGGAGACTGACCCACACGCTGCCGCCCGGCCCACTGAGGCTTCTACTTGGCTTCTGACGGCAGCGCTGAAAGGGATTTGGACTGTAGATGACTCTCCATTCAATCGTCAGGGAGACTGCAGCACGACCATCAAGCAGGACGTTATCACAGCATTTTGCTTTTCACTTGGAACCCTGTCTGCTCACCACTTGGTTTTCATTCCACACGATAGTGAATGCACCGAGAACGCTGATTTGGACATTGTGCTTACAGCGACAAACAAATGGAACTTTCCTTCACTTACCTGTGCAAACACGGTGCATTCTGGGTGCAGTAGTTCAAGAACAGTCAGGTGACCTCATACACGTCATTATTAAGCGTTAACTTTGACACTTGTTAGTACTCCTGCCCGTGAACAAGGCTTTGAGACGAAACTAGTTGGGACATGGACTTGTTGTTCACTCTGCCTGATTAAATGCATGCAGTTTCCTCGAATGGGCCTCTTGTGTGTTGTTTTCTTGCAAGGAATAATTTCGGGCTTCTCCGTGCCCGGGTGAAGAGGCCGCCCTGCAGGGTCATGGGCTCCCCTTTCGGAGGTTCTTGTGTGAGATGTTTTACGAGGGAGACTGACCCACACGCTGCCGCCCGGCCCACTGAGGCTTCCACTTGGCTTCTGACGGCAGCGCTGAAAGGGATTTGGACTGGAGATGACTCTCCATTCAATCGTCAGGGAGACTGCAGCACGACCATCAAGCAGGACGTTATCACAGCATTTTGCTTTTCACTTGGAACCCTGTCTGCTCACCACTTGGTTTTCATTCCACACGATAGTGAATGCACCGAGAACGCTGATTTGGACATTGTGCTTACAGCGACAAACAATTGGAACTTTCCTTCACTTACCTGTGCAAACACGGTGCATTCTGGGTGCAGTAGTTCAAGAACAGTCAGGTGACCTCATACACGTCATTATTAAGCGTGAACTTTGACACTTGTTAGAACTCCTGCCACTGAACAAAGCTTTGAGCCGAAACTAGTTGGGACATGGACTTGTCGTTCACTCTGCCTGATTAAATGCATGCAGTTTCCTCGAATGGGCCTCTTGTGTGTTGTTTTCTTGCAAGGAATAATTTCGGGCTTCTCTGTGCCCGGGTGAAGAGGCCGCCCTGCAGGGTCATGGGCTCCCCTTTCGGAGGTTCTTGTGTGAGAGATATATATATATATATATATATATATAAGGCAGGCCATTAGGTATCAATCATCAGCTCAGGAGAGCTTTCCGGGACAATGACAGCAATTACGAGTTACGATTTGCAGAGCTCAGCAGCGTTTACTTTCAAATTGTTAATTTTAAATTGTTAATTTTATTAAGGCAACACAGGACGTAGAGTTTGGCTATGGAGGTATAATGCCCACACGTATTTCCACTGTGTTCAATGTTTGAATTGATTTTTTGACATAATCGTCTGTGCGGTCTGCATTGTAGGTATGTTACAAATGTAGAATTATAATCTGATATTTCGCGCAATATTTTGTGATGTTGTGATGTACCTGCACTATTATTATTATTAACTTGGCTGTAAACAGTTTGCACACGACGTAACTTTTGTGTAATAGGAGTGCATACATGATAGTATGTTTTCCATGTTTGTTTATAAATCCAGTGGGTGGGGCTATATAATACCTGTGAAAATCTCTGCCAAACTAGATTGACAAAGGCCATTTAGTGGCTGAAACGCGTCTCTCCTTGTGCTCGGGATTGAGGGCGACATCAGCGAATAAAGAGATGCCAAACCTTAACCACTTCGTGTCCGTGCTTCCTTCCATGGTGTTACTGTGGGAGGTGGATTGTTTGGTTCATATATATATATATACATTCATTGTGATCAAGGCCACCTGAAGGCTGAAACGCGTCATGGCGGTTGTGCTTGTTGTTTGGATGAAATTAAGAACCCTGCACTAAACTCTTGGGTCCGTGTTCGTCTTTCCAGGAACTATTTGGTGGTATCAGGCGGAGTCTTTTTCATATATATATATACAACAATGCAGATCTCAAATACTATGTAATAGATGCTGTCCCTCCAAGTAGACGTAGTGGGGATAGAGTCTCTAAACTTAGGAAGTTGGAGATGAGATACATTCTGCAACTCGACTCTAAAGTCCCACAAGGGTTTAATGCAACTGAGGATCTGCATACATGTTTGAGTTAGGATACTGAGATAGTCACAGTGAGTAGGTTTCTAGAGATAATGATGAATACAGTTTTCATAAAATTACCAGATAGCATAGTAATGTAGTATGAAATGAATGGTTTTTAGACAGCTATATATTTAGGATTTTAGCCAATTGTATTATAAATGAGTCTGTACAACAATAATAAGAAAAACTGAGTCGGAAACATGAATAATGACTATTTAAAAGTATATTTGTTTATATTTTAAGCACATTGTACTTTACACTTAGGCACTTTTTTGATTTCATTGTATGAAAAACCGATTAGGATACAGGAGAAGAAAATAATTTGCATAAAAAGATACTGTAAAATGGGATGTAACCTGGTATTAGAGAGTGTTTTGGTATTTTACCAGTATTCAAATGAAAGTCTTTAATTTTCTGCTATTTCTTAATTAAATGTTTAAAATGGCCAAGACAATTCAAGGAATTGCCAGAAATATGTGAAATTTCTTATATGCAATGTCAGGCCATTATGTAACGCTAACGGAGATGTTTTCTATGTTCATAATCACATGGTATCCTAAATGTGGGCACAGTTCACTTTAAATTTTGCACTTACCCAAGTATCCATGTCATGTGATCAAGGCTCTACTGAGCCGAAACGCGTGATGGCGATGGGTGAATAAAATACCTCTGAGCACTGATCTGGGTCCGTGTCCGTGATTGTTTGGATTTGAAGGTATCCAGCCAGCAGAGTTATATATATATATATATATATATATATTATGTGCGTATATATATATATATATATGTATTTATACACACACGCATATATACATATTTATGAAATATTTACTAACTTAGCTGCAAAGTAAAGTACTTCTGATGTAAAGCTCTGTGATGTAATGGCATTCCCCATGTTTTTTCGACCGTGAAATAATGACTCCCAATGTAAAGAACTGCAAAGTAACAGGTGACAATCAGTTCTGCTTGGGAGAGTTTAAGGCCCAATTTAGAAACAGTTATGTATGGGAAAAACAAAATGTGCCCTGAAAGAGAGTAGAAATGGCAATCTGTTAAATTTCACTGGGAGAATTATTATCCTTTATTCTAAGCCTGGAATAGGTAGATGGCTAGTGTCATTAGGAGGTTTGTGATCCCTCACAATTACAATGGTGGGGAAATGGCCCACAAAATTTCTTTGTCAATATGTCTTTCTTTCACAAAGACCAATGAAAGGCTAGCACTGGGTAGGAATTAATATATGGTATGTTTGTCTTTCGTGTCAGATTTGTCAGTCAAGCACGAAGCCTCGAAGGGTGAATAGGACCACTGTAGAAAGTGTGACCTATGAATTAATTTTGTCAGTATCCTAGACCACAATACTACAACAGAGATCTTCAGCCTGGAATTTGATGCTAAGGCGTTAGGTAGCATTAGGCTGTGACTCTAAGGAGTGCCACTTCATGATGAGTGCCAACCAGGATCCCAGTTTGCATCTTTACTTTAATGGATTTCCCCAACTAGTTTTTGTGTTCACATAAAGGAGCACCTTGAATTTCAGTACACATTAAAGTAACGTGGGTTCCAATCCCTGGGTAATAGGCATAATGAATAGCTTAGCAAGGTTCTGAAAGGCAACTTTAGGGACTTAGAAGTATTTCTCAGGAAGAATTGTCAAATCTTTCTATCTTGCCTCTTATTTGTTTACAGGGATTGCCACTAAAGAAAGTGGTTTTTGGTTCCTTGGATATTTTGTTTCATCACCTTATGAGAAACCAAAAATAGGGAATGACAAACGTCCTCATCTGTCCTGGAGTAACAGTTCAAGAGCTGTGATGAAAAGAAATTTAGTAGCAGGACATGACCACTTCGTTTGGCAAATGGTTATATTAGATAGAGATTTCCATTTAAGAGGAAATTAATTTTGCAGCACGTCTTCTTTATGCTTTGTATCCTTAAATTATATTATTCTATTTGTCATTTCTTTCACATTATGCACCTTGTTCTTCTATACACATGGGAATCTGGGCACAATTATTTCTGAACAAGTAAACAGGAAAATTGCAGCCTTAATATAATAAAGGAGGAAGATAGTAGGGGGACAGCAAATGACCCCCCTTCCAGGTATTGAGTATTACATTGCATAATAAGTCATTAGAGGTTTGATTCTGCTTCCCAAAGGAGTATAATATAGCATGGGAGAGTAAGATCCTATAATACTGGATATAACTAATGGAAGTATCCTGAAGGGTGTCTTCATACTGAATGAAATGATCCAGAAGGAATTGGTTGTTCTACATTCTAATGCAAGTGCCATCGTTGTCTTAATTTTTTAAATAATGTATTTCATTGGAAGAATTTGAAAAAGCCCACCAATTTATCAGATTACACGATAGCAACAATCCTTTCTAACACCTAGTTTTCAAAAACTTCACAAAACAATTTGTGACACCACATCGATCCATCATCATTTCCTGACAAGGCAACAATTTTGTGTTAAAGCAACATTTTTCCATTTTCACATACAAACATGACTCTCCAGCATACTACTATGGTCCTATAAAGGTCTTGTTAACCACGTATACACAAACTTGACAAACCAGTTAGAGTACCACACAGTTCGTCCAAAATTATAGGAGCGGTGCTGTACAGAATAATTTTTTTTCACTTTTCAAATAACGATTTAACTTTTGAGCATGATATTCTAGTCTCACCTGGGCCCTTTTATACTAATTTCATCTGTTCAAAACGTTCCCATAGCCTCAAGAATTTGCTAAATTAGTCTGACCTTAATGCATAGCATTTCTCTAGTCCCTTTATTCTTAGCATTTTGGATCGCGATTGTTCAAACATAGGTGTTAACTTTGTTTTCTAATTTTGCAAGATTATAGACGTTACAATAAGTGTGACCAAAAAAAGTTTTTTCTTTTGTTTTGTATTAAAATGAACATTGAATGGATAACCCAATAGTTTCAGCTGCAAGTCATTTGTAAAAATGATATTGGTCATATTCCGGTAATAGTTAGGTATGGAAGCCCAGTATTCCACCATCTTCGCACATTTCTAGATAAAATGCTTCCAACTGCCCTCAGCTTCCACTGTACACCTAAAACATTTTATCGATATTTGAGGATTCATTTTGTTAAAAAATGCCTGTGTCCCTCATAGCACCCATGTGTAATGGAATTGCATATGGCAACAATTTACAAGTGTCCCGTCTTTTGAAGAATTTTACTAAATTTACATTCTATGGAAAGAGTCTAGTTGTGCAACACAACAACAAAACAATGTAGAAACAAATAATTGCAGTTAGAAATAAACTAAAACATTTACTCATCATTGGTACCTATCAGATAAATAAATAAGTAAACAGATAAGAATTGTGAGTTTGGTATTTAGCTAGTTCCCCATCCTGGCAGTCAAATATCTTCTTTTGAAGTGGACATATCACATTGCAGATGAGTATGAAGAGTGTGCCGTAAATGGCACCATCATGCATCTTGTCAAAGCCAGGTTAAGAGCTAAAGGACGGGACATAGGTTCTGCACTGACTTTGTGGAATACCCACAAAGTTTAAGTTTGAGCGGAGCCTACTTCTTTCAAAGATGTTGTATCAGTAGCTTTCTTTCACCTCTGATATGCGATCACTTCACTGCAAAGGCTACCTTGCTTAAACTCCAAATTGCCAACTACAGCCCCTCTTGCAAGGAAATTCCTATGTGACCTCAGCATGTATACCAAAGTGGGATATTCCAGTTAGATGGAAACAAAATGGTAACTCCTCTGTTTTCTGAATGCTAAGCCCTGGGCCTCATGAGACATTTTTGGTGACTTTCTGCATCTACACCATTTTGCTAGAGACAAGAGCTCTAGCTTCTGGGTATGCAGATATGAAGAAATCTCTTTTATTTTAATTAAATTTAAAAAAAAATGGCTTAATCTGCCCCCTGGAAAAGACCATCATCTTTTAATGATTTTCAACAAGCGAGCTTTTCTTTTCTCAATGTGGGCACTTGACAGCAGGGCTGCTGGTAATCTACAGTGCAGCTTCCTATGTGTTGTGTCGCTTGCCAAGAACCTGCTTTCGACTACTGATGTTATTTCATCGCTCTGTGAATATTATCAGCTTTCCATTAAACACGACAACAAATATTTTGAATTATGTTGGATCTAATATACTCTATTAATCAGATTTCATTACTACTCGAAGCCATAGTGAGGTGGAAATTGTACTTTTCAAAGTTAATGGATACTAACTCTTACTTGCAGAAATTACCGAGATATACTTATATTAAATGGGCATGCACTACATACTAAACTTGTAGGTAGTGACTAATCTAGTCGCAGCACAATTTGATTGTTATCTAAATCAAGCTTGCATGTGTGGAACGGTGCAGTAAAGTTGAGGAGTATACTTGTGGAATACTGGTGAAAGCTCTCTTAACCCCTTCTGCGCTCGTCTCGTCATGAGTTGTGCCGCTCGCACGCTCATGACGAGCTCAGCTCATCATGTAATGCGGCTTTTTATAGCAGACATTGTCTACCAGGCAGTCTTCAATCTAGATACAACACAAAACAAGGCACATGAACACCTACCTGAAAGATTTACCCAAACATATTTCCAGTGCCAGACATAGAAGCACCTCCAAAACTGATAGCCGTTCGTTTCTGCTTATAGATTCAATCAACTCTGAAATGGCTTAACTCTTGCAGGCTTGGAGAAAAAAAGGCAAACATTTTGATGCTGCTTGTCAAGACAGTCAAAGTCCTGCAAAGTAGTGCACGTTTCCTTACTGTGAGTTAAGATGTTCAATACTTACATGACTAAAGTAAACATGCTCTTTGGCTTCACTTTACAAATGCATGTAGAGGAAACACAGCTGGTAACAATGTTCAAAATGGCAAAGGTCTTAAGATGCTAGCAAAGGAACTCCAGTCGCACCCTGATCTTTACTAGCCTGAGACATAATCCTTTAAATAAAAGTATAAGCCAAAAAGCTGTAAATCAGCCTTCCTGGCTTTCAAATTGTGAAACTGCAAAACATGCAAACCAAAACAGCCAAGCCTTCATCAAATATAAAATAATTCGAACAATCAATGGCAGTCTTTCAAAATCTCCATTTGCTATCATTTGGAGCTAACATCAAATATGAAATGCATTACATTGGCCCACAACGCACCAAGCAAAGGACACTTCTATATGCCTGCACACCAAAACCTCCAGAAACTCACAAGCAAGTCAACTGAGAATAGCCAGCACCTCACGAATACCATTGTATAAATTCTCCAAAGTTTCCAAAAACATAACTAAACAGTGCAAAACCCTACTGTACTCATGCTTCCATTTTACTTCTCTTTCACACATGCATGACAGGTACATGTTCTGGCGTCCGCAGACATTTTTCCAGGGGTGGGCAAAATGTTAACGTCATCACCATCCTCCGACATGATGTGTGCCAGGTGGGGCACAAGAAACACTGGGGCGAAGAACTGGGATAGACTCAATTAAATGACCGGAATCCAGGACATGTGACTTACCCTGCCACAGGCCAACAAACACCGCCTGTAGGGAAAATACTAAACTTTCTGACAAGCTGCTTTATCTCTGTCTGCTAGGTGTGCAGACTTCCGGGTCCTCGATCCAACACCAATGAAGGCTGTCTTCAGCACCGAATACTTTAAAACAGCCTATGATTAAAGCACCAGGTTAAATATACTGTATGCACAGTGTATGTTAGGGATTATTTGTAGCGCACATATTTACCAATATTGGCTTCTTGGCGCTAGAATTCATGAAAAATGTTATCCAAAGTTAAAGCACAATGTCAAAGTCAGTAATAAATAATGCAGCAATCACACACGCTAGTGATTCGCCAAGGGGTGCTCCCTTTACTAGAATTCCCCAGGCATTGCTAAATTTTACACACATTCAATTAATTTATACAAAATAAAATGTATAGGTCCAAATGTTAGCTATATTTTTTAAAAGAAACCTAGAGTCCCTCTACGTGTAGTCAATGTCAAACTGACAACGTGCGCACGTTTAGGGATACAATAATGGTCAGCTCCCTCATGCGGAAGCCCTCCACCGTAAATGTGTGGCACATGCGGCGCCCGCAGCAGCGGCACATCACAGGTCCAGGGATGCTGAGTCTTACACAGTGGTCGAAGTGGGAGAAAAAAGTAGGGGAACAGTGGGCGGAGAATCAGAGGGCGGGAATAACCCCAGGATTGGATCTGTGGGTGGAGACAGAGGTGTGGCCAGAATGCGCATACATCCCAATTTGTAGTATTAGTTTGGCATTTCACTGCCCAGTTTAATCAACCAATGGATACACAAGATTATTTAAGGTTATAATGAATTATTGACATTAAAATATATTCACAAAGTGGGATATGCTTCAGAGAATGTGCAAATACAATAAAATGTGGAAACACAAGCTATTTGTCTCCGAGCCATGGAGTTTCTGTCATCAGCACTTCTCCCTTTTTTCACAACAGCAGTTCAAACATGAATGGCAAAATATCCTAGTTTGCAAATGTTTTCTCTAAAATTATGGCTCTGCCATAGTTGCCCCATAATGCAAGATCTGCTGCATGATCTGACCATTTAAACTAATGAATTGTTTGTAGCTCAAACATATCAAAAGTTAATAAAACAATGTGACTGGTGTTGCTGCGGAGTGGATGGCCTATTGCAAAGGTTGACTGGTCACCTTTCTCACTGCTGCGTTTGTATGTTACACTGGTACTAATAAGGCAAAATCTTTCCAGAGACTGTTAGCATGTGTACACATGTCAAAATAATAAAATATCTGAAAATATACTGCATTACACGGCAGCCTTTTTTTAATGCATAATTTAGTCAACACTACGGCATAATTTTTTCATCCTTTGCTGCATAATTAATTCCAGTGGCCCCACAGCAGGCAGCACATGTTAAACGTGATTGTAAATGAAGCAGGGAGACTGTGAATTTTGCGAACTTAGTTTGGTGTGCGTGCAAATCCTGCATTGTCAATCCCTGGTGAGTTGCAGTTACTACTTCTGAAACAAGGCCAATGGAGGTACCTATGGGTGAGGCAGACTGGCCTCAAGGGCAGGGAAAGCCATAGCACTGGTGGTGTCCTGTGCGTTAATGTTTGTTAGTGCCCCCCAATGACCACCTCTGCAATGGATTCCGTCACTACCACCCTTTAACTGTGCCCCCCAAGTCTCCATAACCACTCTCTCTCGGATGCATTTAATTTGATTTACAGCGCCACTCATACGATTGTAGCGTGTCAGAGCACTTTACATCACACACATTACACAGAGACAATCAATACGTGTGTAAATTACTGTATACAAAATGTTACATAAGACTAAGGACTACAAGGTGTAGGAGTCACATGACAACCATACTAGTAGCCTGTATAGTTTTATAGTTATTTGTCTGGAGAAGCACAATACCCGGGATTTAAAATGTAATACCATGGTTGGGGGGGTTCTCTTAATAATCAGAATTGATTTCTGTCCAAAAGAACACATTTTGGTACATTAGGATAATCAAAGACTGGGAGGGGGGGGGAACATAACGCTCTAATTTATACCTTGCAGTTTGTATGCAGCTCTTAGATGACAGTTAATAACTCACTGTTCTAAGTTAGGATTTTAACTCATAAACTGCAAGTAACAAAAGGATCTCTCTGACAAAAGCAGTAGCCCACTGACCTATTTACATTATGTTCACTTTGTGATCTGCATGGCACATGTTCTTTGCAGCCGGTACATTAACCCTCTGAGCTACCTTTCCATGAGTCAGAACTTCCACTAGACATAATTCTGATCTCTCTCTAGGAACAACATTAATCACCAGAGTCATCCTGACATTTTTATTGTTGCCGAAAATTGCTGGAGGCCAGGAAGGAGGCAGCAAGTGTTTTTAAAACCATAATATACTTGCAAACATGATGCCTCCACCTAAAGTCAGCACCCGGTGCGGTCACACTGGTTGCACCACCCTAGAGCTGGCCCTTCTCAAGGGTCCTGTGACCGCAGTGACTGTTGTTCTAGGGTGTGCTGCTTCATAGGCCTGCCCGCAAGACTGGAGGTGAACTTCAGTATGGATAGTGATGGACAAGCTTTGAAGGTTAACCTACACTTGTCATGCTAGGGTCCACCTGCTGGTGCGAAGACACCAGGGCTTCTAAGGTGTTGCGAAGCCTTCTAAGGTGTAGCATGTGATTGTGCTCTCGCAGGAGAGTGGTCTGGTGGACTGGTTATTAAGGCTGAAACTGGTTCCCAGTTCCAAATTCAGCAGCTCTGACCATAGTGCCACATCCTCTCGCCCACTGGACATCCTACTGCCCCACTGAGAAAAACTCCCACTGTCTTCAACTACAACCCAATTGTTGCCCGCTATAAACACCTGGATGCGGCTCAATTTAAATTACGCACTAGACAAGAGCAATATGCGGCCTACAAAAAAAAAGTAACAACATCCTGGAAAAAGCAAACACTTATAGGGAATGCAACATTTAGCAAACCATGGGAAATGTAAGCAGGAACAACATGGTTACCTTAATGCTTTTACACTCACTATTCAGTAATCAGTGAGTGCTTTTTCCTGAAAAGTTAAGGACACGACTACAGGGCCCTGAATGGACCCATTTCAATGGCCATTACTTATATCCTCACAAAACGTAAGCAGTATGGTAAAAAGACCACATCCCTGGACGCAGAGCCGCAGCACATATTTTGTTTTCCAATCCACACATTGCAGTACCTCCAGGATTGGTGCACTAGTTTCAAGTCCAGGGAAAACAAAGACAAGAAAACAAAAATAGCGCTTCACTGGCAAATTCTGTAAAAGTGGCGCTAATGTGTTTCTGTGTGAATAAAATCAGTTTGGGCAGTTTGCTACCACTCTGTCTTACTTTATTTAGTTATTTATCTCTTTTTCATATTTTTAGCCTTTTATTCCCAATGCTGCACTTTGGAATTAAAATGTCAGAAAAATACGACATTTCCAGCAAAAGCGTCTTTTTTTTTCGGATCCATTTCATAGGAAAGCAAATAAAAGAAAGGAGAGGAAAGAGAGCGAGAACCCAGTCTTGAAGTCATGGTTTTCATGGGCGTCCGCAGGGGGGAGGGGCAGGGAGGGGTGCTCCAGGGGGGGGCAAGCGCCCCTCCTTGCCCCCCCTGCGGACGCCCATGGGAACAGCCTTTATAAACAACACATTACCAATGATCAATGAATAATAGCAGCGGCATCCATTTTAAATATTGAATTTCAGGCTTAGCACAACCCTAAAATAAAAAATTTACAAATCAAAAAAATAATTAATGTTGCAAACAATTAGCAAAACACGAACAAGTTCATAAATTGTACTCTCTAAAAAAAGTCTGAATCCCGTGAATTTCTCAGGCGGTCAGAACAAAATGAAAATTAAACTAATCCTACACAAATATAATAAAAAAGGCTGCATGAAATAGTTATTGCTTGGCGAAAGAACCCCAAATAAAGCTAGTAGTGCAAAATCAGATGTGAAGGAAAATTGCCATGCACTCTTACGGGCTGACAATTTAGCTCAACGGGATATCTTAGTAGACCATGCTGTGACACTGCAGTGTGCATCTTAAGAGGGGAAATGGCGGCTTTCTCAGCATCTCAGAGGTTTAATGATCCCGGCTGTGAAATAAGTAGCCCACCACTAGGTGAATGCATTTCTCTTGTAGATCTTTTCAACTGTTTCTGCTTTATGGCAGACATTTTCTCTGTAAGAAACCAAGGCCGTTCTTTAGCCTGAGAAAAGTATCTGAAGTGAAGTCTTCAGTCATTTGTTTTATCATTTTGTCGCAGACAGCCACCATCAGCAACACAGACACAGGGCAGGCTGCCAAGCTGAGGAGGCAGCCTGCACAAACAAGAATTCACAGTTGCATTCAACTGGTTGATGTGCTTGGAAAATAATTATGCAAATGATTTCCCATAATTATGAGATATGATTTCCCTTCCTGTGTGGGGTAATTGGCGTGCATTAGAAGTGTATCGGCAAAAATCTAGCTCATTTGTTGACAAAGGATCATTAGCGTTGGAAAAATTCAGCTAATGCATCCCCATTTGAAATTTTTGGAGGGAAAACTGGTATTGAAGTAAGCCTGCATTGTAACGTGTCAAAACGTGTTCTACACGTGAGGTACCTCTACATTATGAATAACACAGACCTCTAAGTTGGAGCTAAGTGGTATTGGTCCTGCCGCATAACGCAGAATTACTGTAACATTGTTTTATGTGTACTGTTCATTACTAGGCTTTTGTATCTGATGTAACTTGTAACGCAACGATCCTAAATGTAAAGCGCTCTGATACCCTCTTGGGTCAAGTTCGCGCTATATAAAACTTTATAAATAAAATAAAAATAAAATAAACTCATGAAGCCGCAGGACAACCTCATGCAGTAGTGAATATCATAGTCGGACTGACCTGCAGAGCAAACTGGCAAAGTGGTCTGACAGGTCAGGTTGTGGGCCATTTTATGGTCTGTTTGCGGGCCTGTTTTATGGCTGCTGGGACTTTTTTTCTCTGGTATTACCACAGACCTTGGTTGCAGCACCCACACAAATACATGCAGTCTCCAATCTCCTGCAAAAAACATTATACCACTTGTTTTTACACTCTGAAAAATACCCATATTTTCAAATGTGGGACACTTTTTTAGCTATTTTATTTGCTAATGGGGGGCACTTTCAATGTGGGGCCCATGCCTACAGTCAGACGTTAGAAAGAATTGTGCAGTAGGTGTTCAAAGCGAGTGGCAGTTGAAAGGTTGAGGCATCAGTTATGTTTTAATATCCCACACAGGTATGAATCAGTAATTGGAGAACATGTCACTGTTCGTGAAGTGTCAACAGTGTTGACCAGAGAAACCATATCCCAACATATATGATTGCATAACATATCAGATAGGGTATAATTTTGTCATGATTTTTGTAATATTTTGATTTGCATCACTACCAGTGTTACTGCACATGTTCTTCTCCTCTATAACATATGCAGCAAGAGGGGTACACTTAATTGGCTTATTTCTACTAAGGGCATGGTAAGTTGGTGCAGAAAAGGCACGCATGACATGGAAGTTAAACATATTTTTCAGGATGAAGTGTATTTGCACATCCACACACATATTTGAATCAATGGCTCCAGAGAGCAACATCGTGAACTTGTTGGACTGAAGTCTAAAGACACTACAGTCTCACATAAAAAAGCCACATTGGAAAAACATTTTTTTAATGAACAAATCCATCTTTTTGGACAGATGTTAACAAAGCTTTTGAGAATTTTAACCAAATGATTGAAGTATATGAGTTGTGGTTGGCTAGCCCTATCTTACTTATACACAAATATGGATGTAGAAAAGATTCAAAAACTTGCAGCCAAATAATCAATTTAGATATTGAAGGGAAAATGTTTGCAAAATATATATTACAGCTTCTTGGGAGCTTGCTCAATAGATATGTCCCACAGCACATGCAATCACCTCATGGATTTAATAGGTATTTTTGACAAGGTGGTAAGAGAGGGCGATTACATTTATATTGCTGTCTTGAAGATTTCAGTACTGTGTTTGATAGGATGAACAGAAATACCGTATAAAATTAAATGGGGACTTTGAGTTTAGATGAATTGATCATAGATGGCATTATCTGAATAGAATTTGGTAGCTCGGCAACAGAGAACTTAACCACCAAAGGTACCTTACTTTATTTCTTTAACCCTTGTGTGACTAACTCGTTTGATGATATGTCACTAAGGTCATTATTGTGGAGTGAAATAAAAAGCAATACCAAAGCAGATTGAATCTAACTTCTCGTCTTCATGCGTTTGGCATAACTAATATATGGAATGAAAATACTACAACATTTTTCATATTTAAGAGTCCTTAAAATCCTTAGAAAAAAGTCAAAGAAGCTGCATTTAGCGACAACATGAGAAAAAGCCTCTGCCTCAAGGGTAATGAATATACTGTTGCCTTCCAATCTAACTGGGAGGGGGTGCACTAAATCTAAGACTGTTCTCATACTCAGAGGTGCAGCATCATTTTCTAAAGTTCAGATTCCACTTTTGTGAGGATTTATTCTTAAAGGTGGAACTTATTATCTAGTAAAATAAAATCTAACTCCAGTCACCTCCAGGGATCTGCCCGTCAATCGAACCTTCCATTTTATAAGTCTTAAACACTGAAAGGTCCAACCATAAATCTTTAATAGGTGGTGAAAATGTTTTGTGCACTGGCTTAATTAAAGTCTCAATTTACCAAACTGTTGGGTCACATTAATTTTTAAGAAAAAGTCTAAGCATCCTTTGTTCAGTTAATTACATGATGAGTGTTTAATTAAGACAGTCACAGCTTGGAAAGAGATCCAGAACAATGAGGTTGATTGAACTAATCAAAGTCAATGAGGGCAAACTTTACAGGGAACTCAATGATAAGTTCACCAGACTCAGTAAATCCTAAACCCTTCTGATCAATATACTAGGCCAAATGTATTTCTAGGATGAAGGCAAAATGATACTATTTACCTTCACCTTGGAATAGTTTTGATTTATGAAAATGGGGTTAATTGAACTGGCAAAGGTGAATGAGGACGTTCATATGGAATTAATCATTATTGATGCAAAGGCAAGTGAACATGCGTCTTTGATTTGAGCCAAGCAGTTCATAATGTATTGAGAAGTGATAATTAAAATTCATAAATGATTTGTATATTAAATGTGGTGATAAATCAGACATTTGTATCTTTTTCCCATGCTCTAGGTCTTTATTTGGCTTGTGCAATAAGGATATTGTGATGGCTTGTATCCAATTCTTAATGGTTGTTTAAACAAGCTAGGGCTAGTCTGTGGTGCAAAATTTCCAATAAAGGTTTAATTGAATAGTTGCATATATTTGTGCTTTGCAAGCTCACCCAGGAGAGTGCTTTATACAAAAAAGTAGAACATGCTAGATATCACAAAATGTATGTCCTTCCACAGAAAAAGTTACATAAAATTGTTTGTAAGCTTTGTAGGTAAGGCTACATTGTCCACTAGCAGGCCTTGTTATGAATAAAAACCGCTTTCCTGTAAGTGCTTCTGGGAAAATACTAGAGCTTTGAATCAACATAATTGTCCACTTGTTATTGAAAATTTAATTTACATATGAGAGTAGATTATTGTTAAAGGTAAGGTAAATTCAACATTTTGAAAGTGACATAGGTTGTGCTGCCTTTAGAATAGGTTTTTCCAGAAGCCCTGCTCTAGAACCTGTATGTACATCTCAAGCAACCTGTTAATAAGACTCTGTTGGAAATGGCTCTTTCTAATGTGCTTTCCCTCGACTTTTTGCTTTTCTCTTTAACAGTTTTCCATTGATCTAGGTGCTAGGGTAGGACTTTGAGCATATTCAACACTGCTATTCAGTTCCACAGTGCTGTGCTTGTCATATACATACTGGTGATTGGTGTATACATAATTGACTGGTTTGAATTAGCTGCTAGTCCCTTGTCTAGGGGTAAGACATATATCCAGGGCATGTAACTTGAATGCACCTCCATGGGGCAGCAGCACTGGTTGTGCCATCTACTGAGGTAGCTCATCGATTGTACCACAGGGTTGCCCTGGTGTGGCCTGTTTGCACAAGTTACTGTTACTCAGCTTGGCAGTTAAAAAGCTTTGTACCAAGTTTCTGCATAACTCTTGCTATATGAGAGTTCTCCTTGCGAACAGGATGCAGTGTCGGGAAGATGTATGGCATTTGCACATGTGTGTTACATGCAAGTGTCGTGAATGGCATTGGATGGGTGTTTGGTATGACAGGGCCTGCTTCTCACATTGGATTAGTATGGGGGAATACAGGGAAAGTCTATTGAGCAGGATTCTCAATGTGCAGAATAGTAACAGTATAGTGTTTGGTACAGATGAGTTCGTAATGCCGAATCTTCTTCGGTAGTGCAGTTGGGTTCAACATTATGTGTGTGGAAATATGACTCTGAGAAAGTGGGCATTTTGATGTTCAGGACTCTGTGTACATGTTGGCCAGTCTCCACTTCACATCTGGGTTCTAGGTGGACCGCTATATCTGTGCATTCCTGATAGAAGGCCATAAACTAGGGTCTCAGGCAGTAGCGGCCCGTGGAGGGAGTTCCGTGGGGCAGAAAGTCGGGGGAGGGGCAGGGTGGGGGGGTAGTAAACACCGGAATCTGGATGATCGGAAGTAAGTAAATAATTAAAGAAGTAAAACGAATTTCGTAGCGCTCGCTGCATCGCATTTTGCCATGCAGGGCGCGCAACGAAATTTTATTTATTTATTTATTTACTAGGATTCCTCCTATTCATGCTGCTTCTCCACAGATGGACAGCCTAATGAACGTTGCAGTTGAGAGGTTAGGCTTTTCCAGTAAAGTGTCATCTGGGGTTCAGAATTTTCAAAGAAAAACTACTCTTAAGGCTTACAACATCCTCAGTTAAAGCCTCTTATCTCTTAAAGGTTTCTTTCTAACAGCTGTTTCATCTGCTAATAATCTAGCAGGATGGAGGTCCTTGCTTTGCGCTTCTCCTTAGCGGAGAGGTTTTTTCCCCGAAAGTTTTTTCTCAGCTGAGAGCTAAATTTTATTCTCAAATTTCCCTCTAGACAAAATCTGGAATAGGAGATTCCACTTCTTTCATTTTACCCCAATGCTTATTCAGAAGAGGAGCAATCTCTCCAAACTTTGGATTTAAAAATATATTTATCCAAATGGAACAAAGTTTTGTCATTGTGATGCCTTATTTGTTAACTATGGACCTACCACGCAATACTTAAAGTACTTCATGATCTTAAAGGTCTTAACCCTGCTGTTTCTTCTCTGATTCTTTTGTGAAAACTGTCATTTCATCAGTTGATGATGCTGAAGACTACGCACTCTATTCTTGTATTCTGGTCCAATCAACAAGTGAAATGACAGAGGGGCTCCATTTGTTAAATTTTTATTTTTCTACTTGGGAGTTCACTCTACATTCATGTTGCATTACTGTCCTAGAGGACTAAAGTGAAATAATGCAGTTTGGTTGCAGGAATCTGCCTTCTGTATCCTTAGATTAATTCTGCTTGATGATAGATTGTGTGCATTAATGTACACATGAGTTTGCATTACGGAGCATAGTGTCCAGTATTTCTTGTCTATGAACTTCAGGCTACATCCTTGGTACATCCTTATGGAATAAGGAAGGGGAACGAGGAAGTGGCCCCAGATTGAAGTGGCCTGATACTGTATTACTTCTGGAGCCAATGCATCCCTTAGATCCCCTTCCTGTCTTCTCACTTGCTTTCCACGTGAGGGATTTGTTTACTACTTACATGAAGTTTGCAAGGTTCTGATCTCTTTCTGATGTAACGTCTATAAAATGCCAAGGGGAGGAAGGGGAGGGAAGGGGATGCACAACTAATTTTATTACATTTGTGCATTAAAAAAGAGGCCTGTCATAGAGGCACAGTGCTTTTTTGGAGTAAGGATGCGACAAAAAAATGAACCCATTAAAATGGGGCCATTTGAAAGATGAACGGCAAAGAACTGTTTACACTTGTTTACATGTAATATTACAGTTAGTAAACCACTTATATTCTCAATTACATATGCAACACCTTGGGTAACACTGCATACAGGCACAGCAATGAAAAAAGGACAACACAAGCTACAGCACAATCGTTGGTCTGAATGACACAATGAAACAGTAAGGCACAGCAGAAACATTGCTACAAAACTTCATGTTGTGGTTTATTGTTTCAAAAACCATGCCATTCTCTCCTTTACTGCCCCAAAAGCTTTCATTCTCATAGCGTCTCAGTCTTTGCTATCATCTTAATTTATACAGAAGAAGTCATAGTTGTGTTTCCTTAAATTAGCAATTTAGCTTGTTGGGGCTCATTTCATTAATACCCCTTGGGAAGTTAATATTCATATATAAAACTCAATACATACATAACTACACGTTTTCTCTCCTGGTAAAAGACCTGAGCCCTCAAAATCTTTTCAGGTCATGTTGGCTGTCAAGCGCCTGGCATGCCAATGCTCTAGAGAATTATAAAGAAAACATTTCGAGTAAGAGCATGTTTACTTTGCTTCAGGCCTGAATGTTGAAACTTTTTCTCAGAACAGTATTCAACTCCCTTTTGCCAGACTCTACCCTGTGTCGCATGCAATCTGTGTTTCTTGAAGGGAAAGCTGTTAAACGTGATTTGTAATCGACTTCAGCCATGTTGAATAGTCAATGTCAATAGAGCGTTTGATTTAAAAAAAAATAAACATATAATCAATAATGACTTAAATAAGAGAATAATGAAACAAGTGTATTTATAGGTTTAAATGTACAATGTCTATTCGGTAAATATAGAACAATAAAGTCCATGAACAGAAAATACTAATATTTCTGTTATTATAGATTGGTACAAAATGGAAAAGCTTTGCTACCATACCTGATGTAACCAACTTTTATTAGACTGCATACAATTATTATCTGCAATTAATTGTTAAAACCATTACTACACATATCCTTTTAGGACATGAGTACTTGAGTGCATAATGCTGTTTTTGAGTAGTGAGCATGGCCCCGTGACAGGGAAAGAATCATATGATACTTAATGTAAGAAAATGCAGTTTAAACAGAGAACCTCCCGAGGTAGGAAAAAAATGAGATTAAGTAAAATCCCTTTATGGAATCAAATCAAGTGGTCTAAACCTGAGTTTTTGGGGAAAAAAACATAATAGAGTGGTTCACAACATGTCCAGTTGAAAATATCCTTAATTGAGCATTAATTATGTAAGGATGATTTCTGGGAATTTTCGAATGAAGGAATCAAGATGCTAAAGGTGACAGGCAAAGGGGCTCTTATTGATAAAAAGGACTATGTAACAATCCAAGGCTATCATGTAAATACATCTGAAACTGCTGAGATATTGCACCTATATAGACTAACTGATTAAAGTAAAATACAACAATGTACACTAAATGTGTGTATTTATTTTGGAAATTATCCAAAAATATGGGTGAAGAACATCATGAAAAACTTGACATGCAAATTAAAATTAATAGGCAGGCAAACCATTAAATTAAAACTAGCTGAAAGAATATACAGTACTACAATATCAACACATTCTTTACTTATATTTCGATTGAATTCCTGTTTCAATTTGTATCACATTTGTTTCAGGGATTGAAATCTACATTGAGCATTTGTTAGGGTGGCGAGCTGTCAACTGACAGGATGGACAATGGTGGCAATGAATGATTACACACAATATTCTATGCCCTAACTCAAACATTACTATTGGAAAATTAAATTAAATGGGATCACATTTAATGCACATAAGTTATAACTTTGCATAAGACGTTTATGGAAAAGGTATTACTCAAATGTCCAATGAATAGATGTGAAATATTTAAATAATATGAACAGCATTTTTCAACTATGTTATGCATTTTGTAAATCTCTACCTTTTGATGGTCTGTTTTATGATTATTGTGACCCTCAGTTGTGTGTCTTTGATTAGTTGACCTTTTGTAGAAGGTACTTTACTACAGCAGAATAAGTTGAAAGCAAGTCTGACCTGGAAAAAGAAACAATGTTCTGGAGGTTCTTGTTTTGGAGGGGGTTGCTGGAACTTTTCAAGCATAGCTAAAAACCTACTAAGATTAAACCAAGTTAATATTTACCCTACTTTAGTTTTCATGTAATTCCTATATATTTCTTATGAGCTGGGTACAGTAAACCATTTCTACTACCATCTTCTCATTGCACAAATATCTCTGTTTTGGTTGTAAGTGGACAACTCACTGTTGTCATGCCATTATACGTGGCATGGATCTTAATCAATGTCAAATTAGATATTGACTATCAGTTTGAAGAGATCTAGTGTCAATTATTCATGAAACTGTGCATGCATCCATGCATTTAAAAGAATAAATCGAAAGAGAATGCCATACTAATATTCTTTGGATGCAAACATATGACTACCAAAACGTCTTTTTTTTAAATCACAATGAAATAATACGCTTTGTGAGGTGAAGGATCTGGTGCTGCTGAGATGGCTTTGTGTGAGAATGCAATTTCCCTCCCATGATCTTTGTAGAACAAAGGTGATATTTTATGGTCAAAAATGTATTAGACAAGTGGATAATGTAGGGCTTATGAGAGACACTACCTGCCTCCCACTCCAACTTTAATTCAACCTCTCTACATATCCCAGAATTAACTTCTTTTTTCCCCACAGAGTGATCCTTTGTTTTGTAGCAAGGTTTGTGCTACATAAAGTTTAACAATAGACCAGGGCCCCCTGTTGTGAAGTAGTTGAATTCAGTGGATTGACTTTTATGGCAGGTCCAGATATTTAAAAGTGCCAAAGTCTTTGTCGATGGTTGACTCAAGTTGCATAAGAAACAATACCTGCTTTGAAACTTAAGGGTGTAATTTTTTGGAACTTTTAAGCCAGAAGTAGACTTGCTTAGTAGCACTACCCTCCTGCCTGAGGCCGGCAATGCTTGCTGAGAAGGAAGATTGGACCTGCTGCCATCAACCCAGGCTAAGCAACTCCAAGGGACAGATGACTGATCTTCTTCTGAGCTTCGGGCACACAACAAGTTCCAGAGGCCTCCCTGTATCTGACCAGCTGACCTGGTGCATGGACCTGCAACTGAACCTACTTGAGCCCTGCTAGCCTCTGCAAGAGTGAGTCACTGAGCCCCATAGGCTAGTATCAGAGTGCACGTTTCTGAACCTCCAAGAAGAAATCCTGATGTTCTGGGATCTTTGGGAACCGGACAGTTCAACCCAATATCTTTGTAGCCCACACCGACCACCAATGTGAAGCTCTGGTGCACCAGAGTCTTCGTGCTAATGCAACCACCAGCGAAGAACGGCAATGTGGGATCTGCATTTCATGCCCAAACATCAACATCCCACAATGACCGCCAATGATAATCTCCAGCAACAACCATTTGTGATGCCCAACAGGTTTTTTGTACTAGAGCAACAACCGTTTACGACCCCGGCCCTGCTGTTTGTGCTAGAGCAATGACTGTCTGCTACACTCTCCCTGCCCCTGGTGGGATCCTATAATACTTACGGTAATCTTCGTGCTGGACTTTAGTAGGTAACCATTTCAGCTGGACCGACCTGACCCCTGCATCTGGCCAGCACTCCATCATGGTCAGCCTGAACTTGTGACTTTCACGCTGTCTTCCATGACCAGATACATGCAAGTGGTGCGTGGTGCTTTTAGGCGCTATTCTTATCTTAAATATTTGAAACTGCATATCTTCAGTTCTACTGATTGGATTTGTATTGTTTTGGTGTGAAATAATATATTAACATTTGACTCTACTTTTTCTAAATTGGTATAGGATTTTTAGTGTTGTGTTTCCCTTTATTAATGTGTGAGTGTTGCATAACTACTTTACTCTAAGCCTGACTGCTTTTGTGCCAAACTACCACAGGGTTAATTTGGTCACTTTTTGTGGGTCGCCTTGACAGGCGTTGTGGCTTTTGCTTGCCAGAGACTCATACCGCCCTCAACGAACAACTCAATTTCTCACACATATGTACTAAGATATGGCAGTGTCCTGCTGGCTCACTAGTGCTGGTACACACTTAGAGCCCGATTATGATGGCGGTTTTCCCGCATCCTCCGGGCCGGCGGAAGCCACCGCCGGCACGGAGTATGCGGGAAAACCGCAGCGGACTGAAAAAGACCCCCCCCGCCATATTAGGATGGCAGGGGGATCGTTTTTCAGTCAGCAGCTTTTCCGCCGCGGTCGCCTCCCGACCGCGGCGGAAAAGCACTAACATGGCTGGCGGTGTCTATCAGACACCGCCAGCCATATTAGGATGTCTCGAGGAACATGCCTTTACACGGCGGCATTTCCGCCGTGCAAAGGCATACGGATTTTTGTTTGGGGGCCCGTTGCGGGCCCCCAGGGGTGAAGGGGGGCTGGGGGGTGCACATGGGGGGTACCTATGGTACCCCCCTGCATTTGCCTGCACAAAGCGGCAGGCACAGCGCGGTGCCTGCCGCTTTGTGCATGCAAATGCACAACTTACATTTTTATCATTGCACCCGCCGCAATGATAAAAATACAGGGTGTGACCGCCAGGGTGGCGGTCACATCCTAATTTGCACGGAGAGACTGCCGCTGCCCCTGCGGACGGTCCCTCCTACTCTATGGTGGCGAACGGACTCAGGTCCGTCCGCCATCATAATCGGCCCCTTAGACTGCCTACCACCATCCACACACCTTTGTACCATAGGGCAAGGATGTGTATGTGATTTCTAGCATAGTTTTTGTACTGGAAGGGGTACCCCTTCAGTAGAAAATACTATACCTAGACAAACTTTAAAGCTTTTACAGAACTTTGAATTAGTGTTGTACAGTGTGGCACACATGCACATAAATTAAAGCATTTCTCCAAGTTAAAACCATTCTCAAAAAGACATTCGTTTTTGGCACAAAACTCTGTCCCCTATTCTTAGTAGAAAGGAATTTGAATCATAACCCATTGGTGGTTGCACTGGTATACCCAAGTACCAACCTTGGAACACCCCCCTGAAGCAAAGTAATGCAAAGCGGTGCCTTGAGCTACTTTCAGGCAAATGTCCAGCCCAAGTTCCGCACTGAATTCCAAATAAAGTTTTGCACTGGTTTGCATCACTTTTGTGATACAAATTCAGCTGAAAAATATAGACAAATATGCACTGAGTCTTAAACAGTACATGATGCATCTGGAAGAGGATAACAGCAAGACATGATAGAAGCAGGTTAATTATTGGTATCAATGGGGTCCCTGTGCCATTCTTTCCATAAACTCAGCTTTGTATCTTTTACCCTCAGATCGGAATGGCAGTAATGGTGTTCAATCACAGTCCTTTACCTTTATATGTGTTTAATTCCACCCAAAGAAAGTTGTGGCTGCAAAAAATACATAATGAGTAACTAGGTGAATTGCGTGCAAAATTATGCTAAAATGGTACAGTCAGTATGAAAGCCACGACAAGTTATCCCGGTGCGTGCTGGCAGGTCTGCAGCTCCTGGGGGACTTATCTTCGTAGATGGTGGGGTTGCCCAAGAGTGCAGCCATTTTGGGAACAGGTTTTTGACACAAATAAGGAAGTAACGAACATCACGCTCCCATTGACACATCAGATGGTTCTGTTGGGCCATGTTGATGAGGAAGATGTTTGCCCCCTGTCATCATCCATTGTCAGATTGCTGACAACGCTGCTGCTGGTGGCCTGCCTGGCGATAGCCCAGATATGGTTGGGCCCAGTCTGACCAATCAATGATGGACATTGGTGCGCAAATTTGTAGATACTACAAACACAAAAACTAAAAACGAATAAAAACAGATAAAAACCATAACAAACACAATTCTTATAACCCAAAAAACCTACCATTGAATGACACTGTTTAAAAATTAGAAGCACTGCAATACAGACCTAAGGAAAAACACATGCAAGAGAAGGTTGCAGATAAGAAAAGAGTCCAACAGAAGCTAGTCCATAACTTTAGCCCCGATAGCCACCTCCAGTGGAGATATTTAGCCACAGCACATACCAAATATTCACTTGTTACAGTGCATGGTAGCCAGATCATGAGGCGGTACTGTTTACACCTCAGCTTTCTACATATCTGGATAATCCAATTTTTCTAGGTCGGATGTATCTGGGGCAGAAAAAGATAAAATGCAATAAGGGCTCTTCCGCCTGCAGGCATACTGAACACACAGTGTTTTCAACAACATTCCAATGCCATTTTTAGGTAAAGGATAAAAGAAGCAAAGTTCCATGTTGAAATTTAGGAAACAGATTTCCGGCTCCCAGTGCAACCATGTAATAAAGAAAAGGCTCAAATTCTGTATGGGGTTTCATTTCTAGGAAAGCTTATGTAAGAGAGCCATGACTCACATTTTGCATATCTTTCTCCCACTTCCATTTTCAGAAGGAATCCTTAAGTACCTCTCTGGAGAGTGATGGAGAGCCGTCAGGTAGCATTCACTAAGGCTGAGTTCTGCCAAAGTATCTATAGCAAAACCATTTGATTCTGTGTGATTTGTCTAAGGCAACTATTTCCTTATAAGCTTGATGATATTCAGATAAGGTCAGGGTGTGCTGTCTGCGCAGTAGAGCAAAGGCTGTAGCTGGGCCTTAGATGTGACCGGTTCGATACTCGTGCAATGTAGCAATGGTAGGCGAGGGGTACTGTTGGGGAGATTGACTACGGATCTTACACAATTATTTTCTGCTATCGTTAATTCCGATGTATTTGTGTAACCCCGGATTTTTGCCCCATGCAGCGCACTATCCTCAGCCTTGGCCCTATGTACTTTTAAAACAGGTGAAATGTGCTTGTTTTTAAAGTATTTATAAGGTCTGAGAATTACTGTAGCTTGGTGTGTCAGTTTAGGGCACTATTTTTGAACTGAGAAGACCAAGACATATTCTTGGTTAACATGATTCCCAGGTAGTTAAAATCAGTGACCTTATCTAATGATAAACCATCGAGAGCAATAGAGCCAGTAAAGTACCTGTGTGGGCTGATAGTCATGAATGTTGTTTTAGTGTGATTGATCACCAGCCCTCTGTCTTCACAGAATGACCTAAATGTATTGCCCGGTGTTTGTAGGCCACTCTGGGTTCTAGAGGTTGAGAGCGGGCCAACGGCGAATAGGAGCAAGGGCATCTTCTAACCCAACAGCCTTTGGGGCATCATTCGTACAATCTTCCAAATGAGCAACCACCAGGTTTTAAAAAGTGTGGATAATTCATGCTATGGAACGTCTCACTGCAACTGTAAGAGACACACTGTTCAGAATATAGGCCCTCATTCCACCCTACATTACACCTACATTAAGAGGGGCAAGAGGATTCCATAGCCCCCAGAACTGCTGAGACGGGGTGGACTTGAGGACAGAGAGTGATAATACATATCTCAGAGCAAACAGGCCAGGACGATCCCTGTTAGGTGAATCTACAGCAACAATAGTCCCTGTTCTATGTCACATATTGTCTGTTCCTGTAAATGCCCCGAACCTTACCCAGTTATAACACCGGACAATATTTTCTTGTTATGTCTTAAATGCTGTTTGCAAGATTGCTTTGTGTAGCTCACTAGCGGTCCATCCTGGCCATGGAAAAACACAAAAAAGGTTAAATAAATATAGTTGTTTAACATAAAGAAGGAGGACCCCAACATCAGCTTAATCCTGAGTAATGCCAGGACACTAACCGGGATTAAGTATACAATTTAATAAGAAGAGACTGTCATTAGAAACCAAATCCAACCAATAGCGAACATCCACCTGCCTATTAGGTTGTCAAACTAAGCTTGAAAGTAGCAGTGGGCGACACCAGCCAGGTCAACCAAAATGTTGACTACTTTTTCCTAAGCTGTGATGAATTCCTATCAGAGAAAACTCCCTTGTGACCTATATTTCTTTAATCTGATTGAAAATAAATTACAAATGGGCTGAAACAGATTTAGGCAATAACAAATTTCAAGAACATAGACATAATTATAAATCTTCACATCATTTTTCATTCCCTTTGTTTTATCAAAATTATTTTTATACTTTCTTTTAAAAAATGTACACATAACATTCATTTCATCAACATATACACACAAATTTGCAGTATAATGACATGACATTTTCATGTGTCAACATCTTGAACCCTGTGTAGAGAGACAACATAAAGGGAGAAACCATTCAATCAAACTATATCACATTCATACCTCCTCAGCTACACTCATACCACTCATACCACATTCACTAAGACATATAACTGGAGGGTGGGAGACAAGGATTGTTTTAAGTCTCCACAACCATTTAGAGCCACTGCATATAGCAGGATCTAAGCAGCAAGGGTTGACGCGTTTCGGTGGCTTGGAGAATGGATAACACCACCTTCCTCAGGACCAGCCAGATATCAGATCAAACTCGCTAACTCAGGGGATACCTGAAAGGGTATAAGTACAGTAAATTCACAGCCCATGAATTACAACATCATTTATCGATTGGACCTTTAAACTACATCTACACAAACAGTGCACACAACCAATCAGTGAAACCCATCTATCATAGATTAATCCCTCACATAGACGAAGCACAACCATCTCTGACCCATATACAGAGGAAAACCTACATTATCATCCCTTCAGATTAAAGTATGCTTGTGTCACTAGGTGGATCTCTAAGTTATTGATAAAAGCAAGGTTTGGCTATGGCTTAATATCAACGAAAACTGTGGGAGCACTTTGTGGGGCTTATTTACAGGTCCCATACGCCGCCGGGACGTTACTTTTTCCCATTTTAAGAGTGGTGCACTGTCAACGGAAGGGGCTTGTATATAAGCCCCTGTGTGTCTTAAGGAGCAGGGAGACCATGTTATTGCACGTTGAGGCACTGAAGCTTTTATAACATGATTCGGTATAGGCTGAGGTATGACTGAAGGAGCATTGGTATGGCCCCAGAGGTGACAAACAACGACCAGCATGGTGCCCTCTTTCAAACGGGTCTGAAGGTAATCAGCGTACATTGTTGAAGGTATTGAAGAGAAGATTTTTGTGATGCAATATTGCTATAAGATATACGTGTGCACAATTTTAATCAATAAGAAATTCTGCTTCTAAGAGTGGGGTAGAACTTGGGAAGTTAGCAAAGGATGCGAAAGACAAAGCGGCTTATTTACAAGCCCCTTGGGCTACCGGTGTGTCGCTTTTAATATGGGAAAAAGTGGCTCACCAGCGGCGCAAGGGGCTTGTAAATAAGCCCCAAAGTGAGAAGGAGAAGTTGCTCTGTTTAAACAACTTAACGAAGATGTTGTATAATTTGCAGAAGAGCACATTAACAATGAATTGGAACAGATATGCATATCCATGCAGGTCACAAAATGATGTATTTATTCTTTTGAAGCTTTTTGAATAAACGAATTTCTTTGCATCCTAGACGAGGATTTATGTGCCATTAACAAAGAGCTTAAAAGCTTTTCCTCCTACTTTTCGATGGGACGTCATCCAAATTCATGGACATTTTAGGACAGCTATAGAAATGCAATTATTGGGAAGCTTGTACTCCATTCTTCGAGGAAAGAGAGCACCACTCTCATGAGCTACCGTTTTGAGAATGAACCTTTTTCAATTGATCTATTGTTGCTAGCTGTCAAAAAGAGCTCATGGGTGAAAAAAGAACCAGTCACAGCACCGTCTCTGCCCTACCTGCTGAAGGAAAATGTCTTGTGAAAGATTGCTCGCTTTGATGCGGAATTGAATTGCAAAGTAGATAGCTTTTTTGTTTACAGTGCCAGTCCATAAAACAATGATTGGTAATTCAGCAACATTAGTACATTTTGCTTCAAGAGTCAGGAACAAATGAACATATACTGGAGCTAGAGATTCACCGAGCAGTGAAACTGAATTGTTTTGTCTTATCAGTTGCCTCTGCTCTCTGTACTGAATTTCAAATAGCCACTTTGCATTTCAAAAACATGTTTTCATAAAGTACATAAAAATGAAAATCCACTTGAAACCGATGGGGAGAAATCACTCTTGCACATTTATATGTGAATTAAGTCTGCTTCAGTGCAGTGGCGTAACAATAGCCCCTGCACCATGGGTGGGGGTGCGAGCTCCGGGGGGCCTCATCCGGCACTGGGCATGGGGGGGTTCTGAAAGGACCTGACTGAGTCCGGAGCAGAGGGGCCCACTCTATGCACTTTGCAAGGGGGCCCCCACAAGTTTCGTTATGCCACTGCTTCAATGTGCCTTTCCTAGTCTTGGGTTATTTTAATTTGTAATTCTTCTGTTGCACAGATTCAAGTGAACAAATTGTGCCCAAATAGAGAACTTGTTAGAGAAGTTACTTATATCTGGAGGAGTGTCGGCCTATTGTAGGAGTGCAGGTCTAACCTACTGCACTTAGTGTAATAGGGACCAGGACACACTGGCCCTAGTTCAGGAGTGGACCCGTGAGGTTCAATTCCCATTTTTCTGTACCCTTAGCATCCGGGGTGCTTGTACATGTAAGCCCATTATGTATGGGCCGGATGGCTCATCACATCCCTTCTCACTTTGGTTATGTTCTAAATGCCTCAGCACATCATTGACAACTGTGAGAGAGCACAAGTTTGGAAAAAATGTATAAGTACGCCATATTTACAAGCACGTAGTTAGTTAACATGTACTTTGCACCAGAGTGTTTATATTTAGAAGTGAAATACACCGAGTGTCTTATATTCAGTGGTGAAATGCATAGAATGTTTAAAGTAGAGTAACGATAATCATAACTGTGTGAGACTAATGTAGAAATGTTTGGGATGAATATGAAAACCTCATGTTCTCATGTTAAAGGAATAATGTAAGAGTTGAATGTAACAAAAACCCAGTATTTTGTGTAGGCCTCATGGCAATTCACAAGCAAATCTAAACGTGCTGCTAAAATAATGTGAGACAAGGTTGACATGGTTCTTTCAAAATGTACTATTGAACTTAGGGTTAAAAGTATATGCTTTATAGATGTGTTATTTTAGAAACGTATGCTAGTTAAGAATGTTTGCTGTTTAAATCAAGTTAACGTTTTAAGAGTGCAGGAACCTGCTGCATGTAAATCAAGTAGGCCAGAGCCGATAATGTCATGTAGTTCAAATCGTCATGTGCTCGTTAGAGGAGAGGTCGTGAGGTGTCCAGTATGAAGCTCTGAGAGTGTTTTATGGCCTAAGATATGGTGAAGTCTGGAATTTGAGGCCCACTGCAGGAAGAGCTGTATGCAGGTGCGAGGGTCCTAATCAGCTCGAATGAAAGGGACTTTGTTCAGTGGCGCCTTGCGCAGGCCTGTAGGAGTTTCCAGGAATTTCAGGGGGTATCAGCGCACTGAAGAAGAAGCCCGGGAACCAAGGTCAACTTTAACGAGGGTCTTCAAGAGTACCATCATGGAGTTTGCCGCGGAAAGATGTACCACGTGAGGGGCGTCCCAAGGGGCGTTTCTATTGGAAATGTGATTTGGTATTAGGGAAAGTGACCCGGGAGGAGAGCAGAGCAGATGATTTTGGGAGCCTAAGGAAGCGGATGGGTAGGCAGATAGGCTGATCAGGAGAGACCCATTATCAGAGAAGAGACAAAGAGAAGTGCGTGATCTTCTTAGGAAGTCACCACGGCTGACACCTAGAGGGTTAAGATCTTGTTAAGTAGGGATGTCATTTAGTATAGTGTAGGGACAGACTAACTTTAATTTTCTTTTCTGTAATGACTTTGAGGTTGCAACTTGTATCCATTTTAGCAACCCTGATGGTATTCGAACTTGTACTTATTATTTTGTTCTTCAGACTCAGACTATTCAAAAAGTTCATGTTCATAGTGATTCCGATATACCTTTTGAATCTCATCTTGAGAAGTTTGTATCTTCAGTTATCTTTGACTTTATATTAAATCTTTAAAACTTAATTTTGGTCAGTGGTCATTTAGAGTGGTGTAAGTTCTTAAATTGATTGTTTACCTCGAGATTACCTTTTACTCAAGACAGGTACCAACGATTCAGTCGACAGGAAGAAGGGATTTGGCAAGATAATTAGTAACCAGTAATCCCGCGTTAGCAGTTGGTAGCAGAGTGAGGATGGTTATCTTCTTGAGGAAGGTAATCTAGAGAGGTTAGTTTACCCCAAGGCCCGAGACGTCGAGAGACGAGCAGCGGAAGAATCGTGTGCCGAAAGGTGCAGACGGTGCGAGAAAAGCAGCAGTATCGGAGAGTGAGTATAAAAAGGGTCATGCGTGAACAGATTGCGGTGTTTTGTGTTGTATTTGTATTGTAATGTCTTGCGGAGTTGAATGCCTGTAGTGTGAATGAGAGAAGGTTGTGAGCGCGCGCAACCTGGTAAACTGGTAACCTGGTAAACGGGTGTACTGGTGAAATCTTAAGTTCAGGCCAGAGCTTAAGTGGTTTTGGGTGTATCGAACATCCAGGGTAGTTGTCGACCATAGTACGGAGGTCACGAGGTACCATTGACCGCCGTGGATCCAAGATAGGGGGAGTGTAAGAGTGAGTGTATGAGTAACGGACGCTGGTCGAAAGTTACTGCGTGTGAGTAACCTATCGGAGAAGGCGATTGTCTGGAAGTAAACGGAAAGACATCTCGCCAAGTTAGGGTGACAACTACAGAAAGACTGTGGGCGTACAGTCAAAGAAAGGTGATCGCTTGGACGGAAGTAATCATTTTTCAGTGTATGAATGGGATGCGTGCATGACCGAGGAGACGAGCTGAGAAAGGAGGGGAACTGCTGCGAAGGGGGACGGGTGACGTCGGCTAGAGCCGCGCTGTGATTGAGCGGTTGGTGTGACGTTAGCTAGAGCCGCGCTCTGGTTGGGCGGCTAGAGTGACGTCGGAGGAAAGCCGCGTACGGATAGGCCAGTTAGTGAGAACGGCGCCGAGATTGGTGGAATATCATCAGGAAGTAAACAAACGCGGAGAAAAGAGAAATCATGAAGTGTTTTAAGTGTTTGAAAGGGATTTTTAAACGTAAACGAAGTGAACATTATTACGGGGAAGAGGCTCCCCCAGAGGGTACGCCAGCTCATTATATGGCAACGAATGTGGGGCTGCATACGATATTATGGATTGGGGCTTGGAATAAGCTTACGGAAGGAAATGAGGAAATGCAGTTCCCAAAGTACGGAACGTTTAAGTTAGAGGTGTTACATCGGCTAAAAGCAACCATGTCCTCATTGAAACCCTCACCTAGACCAACACAGTTTGAGGCTCTTAATGCATGGATTAAGGCTGCACACGACCGAAATTTGAACAGGCGTCAACAAAGGCTGACGCGATCGGTAAGGGCAGTGCGAGATTCCAAATGGGATGAGGAGGAAAAGCGTTGGAGGGTACAGGCTATTGAGGTGGAGAAAATGTATCCGATGAGGGAGGTGTCAGGAGGAGGAAACCTCATGGAAGAAGACGAGGAAAGCGAGTCGGAGGACAATCTGATAAACAGATTGTTAATGGATAGACCACCTCCGAGAGTGGGATTGATAGAAGATAGAGGGCTCGCAAGGGAAGATGGGAATGAGATAGAGGGGTATACACCACTCCCTATATCGGAATGGACACCTAGCAAAGGCGGAGAAACACCTCTAAACAACACTGTACAGAGTGTAGTGGGAAGGTTTGTGGTGCAGAAAACGCCAACCACAGAAAGGGTTGAGTCTGTGGGATTGCCAGACGCTCTTCAAGTGCCTGTTACCATAGGACCCATAGTTTCGATCTATAATTCTGAGAGAGATAGAGGGGAACAACAAAGGCAATTGGATAGGGAAAGGATTGAGATGGAAAGGAGGAATAATGTGACGAATGCATGGAAACAATTACCAGGTTCGGTAACGTGGAACACCCCATTAGAGACAACTGTCGGTCCCAATTCAGAACAGGGAGGTCCGAGAGGACCAATGGATCTAAGGGGACCGCGGCCAAGATCTTTTTCAGAGTTAAGAGCTGATTTGAGGGAATGGGACGGGTCCATAGTATCTCCGAGTAACAGGACAAGAACGGAACCAGAGTGGGAAAGCAGGGGTAACGGGACTGTATCTCATTGTGGGGCCAGCGAAAGCAGTCAGGGCCGGGAAGGCCAAAGTCAAGAGAATAGAGGGGATGCAGGTCCTACAAATCAGAGAGAACAGTCGGAACAAAATACTAGGATTGTAGAATGTGAGGAAATGTCCCGTCTTTGGGGGAACGGAGGAGATGAGGCGGTACGGAATTTTCAGAATAGGTTTAGGTGCCTTCATCATACGCTTGGGGAAGATGTCCAACATTGGAGGAAGGAGAATAGTGACAGGTCCCGTCATGCTTCAAGTAATCAAGAATCACAGGGAAGTAGGGAAGAAAGAGGGAGTAAGGGAACACCTTACCCTGCATCCCGTGAAACTAGCCCGGAAGGGGAGAGAAGGGCTATGAGGCATGAAGGAGTGTTTCACCACCCACCCCGAGAAGACGGAAAGGCATGGGACTTAGAGAGATGGGAACAGGGGAGGACTCCCTATAATTCACCAATACCTAAACGTAGATCTCGGAGCTGGGATGGGAGAGATGCGGATGGAGGAGCTAAATTGAGTGTCTTGAAAGCTGAAATAAAGGCAAAAAGGCTTGATGTTACCAGTTTAAAGTCAGATGTAGATGAGATAATAGATGGAACATTGCCTTTGGAGAGGATAGAATTGTATGAACAGGATGAGTTATTGTTCATGGCAAAGGATATTACTAGGAAAGCTAGAGCGGTTCATGAAAAACTGACCGATTTGGCAGACAAGTATGCCGTGGATTTGTCTAGGACAAGGGCATTACAGAGTAACCACAGATTACAGTACGCAGACCAAGATCTAGATGAGAAGAGAACTGCTGGATTAAAAACACACATAAGAGAGCTGGTAACAGGGATAAGAGTGTGGAGAGAACTGGATAAATGGGAAGAAAGGTGGTCGAAAAAGGGCACAGTTAGGCGAAGTACAAATGTGATGACCCCTGAGGGAAGGGTAATGCAGATGGAGGCATTCCCTTTGCGAGAAATATCAAATGGAAATTATGTACATGTGCCCTGGAGTAGAGGAGACTTAGCCGCATTTACCAACTCATTCCCGAAGTTGCGGGACAACCCAGTCGAGTGGTATAAGCAGGTAGAGAGGTTTGTTAAAATTTCGAAAGTATTGTGGATAGATTTGAACACGTTGTTTGACATCGTGGTCCCATCTGATTTGTGGACCCCTTGTAAGACTAGTGTCGAATGGCCAAATGCTGAACCATTGAGAGATGTTCGAACTAATGGACCAGCTGAGATAGTCATGCGAAAGTATGAAAGGGTAATAGCATGGCTGAAAGATAAGGTACCACCACAGGATATAGATTGGGTAAAAATAGACCGAACAAGGCAGGAACCCAAGGAGACAGTTCACGAGTTTTATGAAAGATTATTGAAAACATTCAAGCAATACAGTGGACTAGATGTAATGGATCCCAAAGACATAGGGCAGTTCGTGTCAAAGTTTGTATTGGGGTTGAGACCTGATATTTGTTTGATGATACAGCAACATTTAATCTGTTGGCAGAACAAACCACTAGATGAGATTTTACGATATGCGAGGTACTGCAGTGACGAGATAGATTCTAAAGCCAAGAATCTAAAGGAGAAATTGATGGTGGTGCAAATGCAGTCCGCTGGGAAGGGTGGCCAGCAGAAGCAGGGGATGGGACGAAAACCAAATGGTCAGAACAAAGATAATGAAGAAGGGCAGAGACCTAGGATAGACTTTGCCACTTTAAAGAAAACGACCAAGTGTCATCTGTGTCACCAGGTGGGGCATTGGCGACGCGAGTGTCCCTTTAACCCTGAAAACGGAGAGCAAGAAGTAGAAGAGCAGGTCCAAGAAGACACAGTGCAAAAAGTGACAGTCCCAAGCAGTAAGGTGGCCAAAGGGGGGACTTCGGCTCCACGGGCCCAATTCCCACAGCCACCGAAGATAGCAGCTGGAGGAAAGGTCTTTAAACAAATGCCTCTGTTTATCGAGGAAGAAAAATGTTATTACATTGATCCATTGACAGGACAACGGGTGAGCAGTGAAGAAGACTGTACCCTCGGGGCAGTTCTAGAAGTGGATCAGAGAGGGCCATTTGTTGAGGCAGAAGTGGCAGGGTGTCCCACTACGTTCTTAGTGGACACTGGGGCTACTCGTTCGACTCTGAGATCAGCGGTGGTTCCAGACTTGCCGATGTCAGGGGAAACAATTCAGGTGGTAGGAGTCGCAAATAAAAGAATGACTAGTCCCTTGACAGAACCAGTGTCTGTGAAAATTGGAAACCACATGAACGAACATCAGTTTGTGGTTTGTGACTCGAGTCCGGTATGTCTGTTAGGTAGGGATTTGTTATGCAAATTGAATTGCACCATATACTGCACCCCACAAGGAGTGGAGGTACAGACTACCGACGATGATGCTACCTTTAAGGTGGCCAATTCAAAATTCTGTGTAGAACTATATCCTACTCTGACTGTAGAAGATCTTCCACAAGACTTAAGAGATGTAGTGGCGTCAGAGGTGTGGGATTTCACAGGAGAAGATATAGGATTGATTAAAGGGGTAGAACCGGTAAAAATTCTGGTAAAACCAAATGTTGAGTTTCCAAGAACGCCTCAATACAAATTGTCCCAGGAAACGATTGCAGGAATAAAGCCTGTGATCGAGTCAATGATACAGCAGGGAATACTGAAGGAAATCGTGGGCAGTCCTTGTAACTCCCCGATTATGGGTTTGCAGAAACCTAGTGGGAAGTTTAGGATAGTTCAGGATTTACGAAAGATTAACAACATAGTCGTTTCATGTTGTCCCGTGGTACCGAATCCATCAGTGATATTGTTTCAAATACCATGTCAAGCAGAATGGTTCACAGTGATAGATCTTTGCCAGGCTTTCTTTTCAATCCCATTGGATGAAGAGAGCAGGTACCTTTTTGCGTTTAAAATGGAAGATCGCGTTTTAACATGGTGTCGAATTCCACAAGGATTCACAGACAGTCCATCCATCTTTAATCAGTTGTTGAAAAAGAATCTTGAGAATCTAGTACTGCCACAGAACTCGGTTCTGGTACAGTACATAGATGACCTACTTGTTGCGTCAGAAACAGAGGAAGCTTGTAAAGTAGATTCAATTGCCTTACTGAATCATTTAGCTGAAAATGGACATAAGGTATCTCCGAGCAAGTTACAGTATTGTCTGACAGAAGTACAGTATCTAGGGCACAGGTTAGAAAAAGGGAAACGTAAGGTGTCCCCAGAGAGGATTGAGGCGATAATGAAAATGAATGCGCCTACAACTCAGAGAGAGGTTAGAATGTTCCTAGGAATGGTGGGTTACTGCCGACAGTGGATAGTTAACTTTTCACTGAAAGCAAAGCCCTTACAGAAACTGACGCACAAGGAGGTGAGTGATCCGGTACCATGGGATGAAGAATGTCTGGTGGCGTTTTTACAGCTGAGGGACGATTTATGTCGTGCTCCGGCTCTGGGAATGCCAGATTATGAAAAGTCGTTTTCACTCTATTGCTGTGAGAGAGAGGGATGTGCTTTGTCAGTCTTGGCACAGACCCACGGTAATGCCCGTAGACCAGTTGCATATTTTTCGGCTACATTAGATCCAGTAGCCGCAGCGTTGCCCGGATGTCTCAAATCCGTTGCTGCAACGGGTGTCAGCATTGAAAGGAGCGAAAGTATTGTAATGGGACATCCAGTAGTAGTGTATGTACCGCATTCAGTTGAATTGTTAATGACCAGGACGAAGACGCAGCATCTGACCAATAGTAGGCTCACGCGTTATGAGCAAGTTATACTTGCCGCAGAAAACGTGACTCTCAGGAGATGCTCTGTCTTGAATCCTGCTACTTTGATGCCATTACCTACTGTAATAGAAGGCGAAGGATGTGAAGACCACGATTGCCTTGATGTGACTGAACTATGCACGAAACCCAGACCAGATATAGTGGATGAGCCATTGTCTGACCCTGATGAGATTTACTTTGTCGATGGCTCATGTTTAAGAGACGATACTGGTCGGTTAAGAGCAGCTTATGCTGTTTGTACCATTACTGGAGTTGTGGAAGCCGCTTGCCTGGAAGGAGTACATTCCGCACAGGTAGCAGAGATTATTGCCCTAACTCGTGCCTGCATAGCAGGAAATGGAAAGAGAGTCACCATCTACACGGACAGCCAATATGGTTTCGGTGTGGTTCATGATTTCGGGCAGTTGTGGTCTCAGAGGGGTTACATGACCTCCTCTGGTTCGCCCATTCGAAATGGAGAATTTGTGAGATTGCTGATAGAAGCATTACAAGGTCCTGTTGATATTGCAGTGGTGAAGTGTGTAGCTCATACTAAGAATACAGATTTTGTGTCACAAGGTAATAGATATGCTGATGAAGTCGCACGCTATTGTGCGGAACAAAGTTATTCTTTCTCAAAGGTGGAAATAGAAGGTGCAGAAGAAAAGACTGAATTAAGTATGATGTTAGAAACTGTAGACACTTGGGAGGATTTAAGAATAATGCAGGAGAACGCACCTGAAAAAGAGAAAAAGGCATGGGAAATAGCAGGCTGTGTGCGAAGTGAAATGGATTTTTGGGTTTCAGCAGATGGGAGAGCTGTGTTACCTGAAGAATTAGCTAATCCCATGGCGAGAGAAATACATGGTCCAGTACATCTAGGAAGGGATGCTATGATGAGAGTTTTTAGGCAGACTTGGTATTGCCCGAAATTCAGAATAGCAGCAGAATCAGTATGTAAGCGATGTGTTACCTGCCAACAACTGAACGTAGGCAAACGAACACCAGTCACACTGAGTCACATTGGGAGGTCAGGGGGGCCTTTCAATAGAATGCAACTAGACTTCATCGAAATGCCAAGAGTCAATCGCCTTCGGTATGTGTTGGTGATTGTATGCGTATTTTCCAGATGGGTTGAGGCATACCCTACACGTAGGTGCGATACACTCACAGTGGCTAAATTGTTGCTCAGGGAGTTGATACCGCGCTTCGGGGTGCCTGCCTCTTTGGAATCGGACAGAGGAAAACATTTTAACAGCGAAATAGTGAAGATGTTGTGCTCCACGCTGAATATCGATCAAAAGCTGCATTGTAGTTATCGACCAGAGGCTTCAGGAATTGTGGAACAAGTGAATGGCACTTTGAAGAATAGATTGGCTAAAGTAGTGGCATCCACATCTTTGAGTTGGCCAGATGCTCTTCCATTGGTGCTCATGAGCATGCGCAGCACGCCTGATAGGAGGACAGGTCTTTCTCCCCACGAGATCCTGATGGGGAGGGCCATGAGACTTCCTACAGTTCCAACTACTGCTCTATTGAATATTACAGATGATCTGATCTTGGATTATTGTAAAGGACTGTCTGACGCCATCCATTCTGTGTCCCTTCAGGTGCATGCGGCTGAAGTTCCAACAGCGAGGAACCTGTGTCATGACCTGAACCCAGGGGACTGGGTCCTGGTTAAAAAACACGTCCGGAAGAACTGCCTAGATGTTCGCTGGCGTGGGCCCTTTCAGGTAATCCTGATCACGAACACCGCGGTGAAGTGCGGGGGGCTGCCAAATTGGATCCATGCATCCCATACTAGAAGAGTTCCAGCACCTCTAGAAGGAACAGCTCCCATCCCAGACGAAAGCCCGGAAGTGGAAGAAGAGTCGCAAGAAGGGATTGAGGCAGCTGAGGAGGTGTCGGAAGAAGTTGGGAACGCATCGGATTCAGAAGAAGAGCGAAGGCAGGACGGCAGTGAGACAGAAGACGCAACTGAAGGAGAGAGCAGAAGTGAATACGACTCAGACTCAGATCCGTATCGGAGCGATCAAGAACCAAGTGGGAGGACAAGGAATAGGAGAATAAGGCTTGGAGCTGCCACTTGGCCGACAAGAAGAAGAAGGCTAAGTTTGAGGTCGGCCCAAGAAGAAACGCTTACTCCTATATCCGAAGACTCAGATCCAGAAGAAGATATCCAGGATCAAGCCGAGGAGGGTCTTAGAAGATCAAGTAGAGTGCGAGTGCCTAGCAGAAGATACTCTACTCCCGACTGGACCTACCTTGTTGCAGATGTCTGGGAGACACAGAACAGGGAGGATCAGGGAAGTGGAACTGATCAGAACTGACCCGATCATCACAGTGCAAATAAAGTTTCTACTGCCAGGAGCGGAGACCGAAAGGTTGCTGACACTCAACATCGTTCATCCTGCTCTCCTGAGTGGAATAAGAAAATTGCTTTTAGAGACAGTTGAGTTTCCAGTTTGCTGTTCACGATATCCAATATTGGAGGGAACTCTTCTTCGTTTGGAAATGCTTGAACGAGTAGTAGAATTGCTAGGAGTGCTTATTGTTGTGGACTAAAACCATACTACGAATGTCTTCAAAGGGGTGCAGATCTGGAAAAGTGAAGAAAGTGATCTTGATTAGAACGGACCCCTTTGTAATTGTGGATATAGAACTGATAGTACCAGGATTAGAAATTGAAAAAACGCTAACTCTCAATTTCGTCCGTCCACTTGTCTTGAGCGAAATAAGGAGAATAATCCTAGAAAAGGTTGACTTTCCATGGTGTGGTACAAACTGTCCAGAACCTGAGGGAATGATACTTCGGATGGACATTTATGAAGAAGTAGTGTTACTCCTTGAGTCATACATAACTTCAGACGAAAATAAGACTTTTGAAAAGAAATTGTAAACTTGTTGCAAGATAACCTAGCGCCGAGTGGAAGAAGAAAAGTGATAGGGGTTTCATTTTAGTGGATGGAGAAGGGCTAGGGTTGTCTATTTTCTACTGGACTTTGAATTGTTTTGCGGAAACAAATTGTCAAGCTTCCAAGTGTTTCAAGAAAGACATTGCAAGAGAGAAAGACTTTGTTTGAAAAGAAGAGGAAGTGAATGCTGGAAGATAGTCGAAAACTACACTGTTTGAGAACATGGAGGCTGGCAACCCGAACCGCAGGGCAAAATGTATAGCTGTTACATTTTTAGGAGTAGTGGTTTCTCTTATAATTTTAGTGGTAACTGTTTCATTCCTAGCGGGACACGAAGGGGATGGAATCACAGTTAAGGAGGATAGGGGAGTGTCAACACCGAGAACTACCACAGTTAAGGAGAAGGGAAACATCAATGAGAAAGACAAAGCGTTGTTAGATGCAGAAGTAAAAAGGTTACACATGGATGAATCACAGGGGAATTACAAGTCAAATGCTTATGCTAAGTTGCTTTATGAATATGTTGATGCCATGGAGGTAAAGGACTGCTATGTATGTATGCAGTTACCAATTTCGGTGGAGGAGGGTATCAAATACCATCATCTCCCGTTGACATATGGAATAACGTGCAGTTTATTGTTAAGTATGTTTTATGGACGAGACGGATTTGAGTATTACTTCTCGAATTTCGACTCGACATTGCCAGAGGTTCCGAATTTCAAGCATTTGAACAAATGGGACTACTACAAAAGCGAAGACAGGTTACACAAATGGTTTATTCCATGGAGAACGTTAGATACTTCACATGCTCGAAACAACAATCTGACTTGTCAAATATCAGAAGTTGAGAAAAAGTTTATAGCACAGGTAGATACTAGATACAGGAAGCAGAAGGTATTGAAGGCATCAGGACAAGGAGAAACAGATTGGACCAAGGAAGAAAGGGCACAACAACGAAAAGGTAGTATTGGTCCAATTGCTTTGGATAAGGAGAAACGGGGGAAACTGTGCATTCACAGGAGTTACTCCTACTATGAAAACGTTTATGTAGGACAAGTCAATTGCGAACATGCTTTTCAATTGGAGTACTACTCTAAGAACTTCATGAAAGGGATGCAAGCAATACCAAATGTATATTTTGTATGTGGAAGATATGCCTATGTGAAGTTACCAGATAATTGGTACGGATCATGCTATCTGGCTGTTGTTTTCCCTAAAATATATCATGTTGAGAATTTAGACACGCCTAAGAAAGAAATATCAACTAGATGGAAGCGAGGGCTGGGTGCAGCAGAAGTAGTTGGAGATGTAATAGGTGCTGCATTCCCTTTCTTAGGATTGATAATGAATGACATTAAGATCAGGAGGTTAGCTACAGTCGTAGATAGACTGTCTGCCAGTACTGCGAGATCCTTGATGCTGATAGAGGGGGAGATGCAATCGATTAGGGCAATGGTTCTTCAGAACCGACTTGCTTTAGATGTTCTGTTAGCAAAAGAGGGAGGAGTCTGTAGGGCCTTGAAGGTACAGGAATGTTGTACTTACATTCCAGACAATTCAAAGCCTCTAGAGAAGTATATACAAAACATCACTGCCATACACTACGAAATTGAGGACCTGGCAAAGGTAAATGTGTGGGAAAAAGTAGGCCATGGAATGGGTAAAGTTGGAAGTTGGTTTGCCAACTTAGGAAAGGGTATCGTTTGGTACATATTGAAGCCCATCATCATAGTAGTGATTTGTGTAATCACTTTGTGGGGATTGGTGCGTTTGTATCAATGGTATAGAGCAAATAGGTTACAGAGAGCTATGAAGAAACAGGAAGAAGAGTTGACAGCGATGCAGGACACTCAATATAAGAGTCTGAAAGCATTAGAGAGTATGAAAAGAAGTGGTACTGTCCTGACTTCACTTTAAAGGTTCTACATTTTTAGTGTCATGGTGATGATGACCCCTGAAGGTCATCAAAGGGGGGACTGAGAGAGCACAAGTTTGGAAAAAATGTATAAGTACGCCATATTTACAAGCACGTAGTTAGTTAACATGTACTTTGCACCAGAGTGTTTATATTTAGAAGTGAAATACACCGAGTGTCTTATATTCAGTGGTGAAATGCATAGAATGTTTAAAGTAGAGTAACGATAATCATAACTGTGTGAGACTAATGTAGAAATGTTTGGGATGAATATGAAAACCTCATGTTCTCATGTTAAAGGAATAATGTAAGAGTTGAATGTAACAAAAACCCAGTATTTTGTGTAGGCCTCATGGCAATTCACAAGCAAATCTAAACGTGCTGCTAAAATAATGTGAGACAAGGTTGACATGGTTCTTTCAAAATGTACTATTGAACTTAGGGTTAAAAGTATATGCTTTATAGATGTGTTATTTTAGAAACGTATGCTAGTTAAGAATGTTTGCTGTTTAAATCAAGTTAACGTTTTAAGAGTGCAGGAACCTGCTGCATGTAAATCAAGTAGGCCAGAGCCGATAATGTCATGTAGTTCAAATCGTCATGTGCTCGTTAGAGGAGAGGTCGTGAGGTGTCCAGTATGAAGCTCTGAGAGTGTTTTATGGCCTAAGATATGGTGAAGTCTGGAATTTGAGGCCCACTGCAGGAAGAGCTGTATGCAGGTGCGAGGGTCCTAATCAGCTCGAATGAAAGGGACTTTGTTCAGTGGCGCCTTGCGCAGGCCTGTAGGAGTTTCCAGGAATTTCAGGGGGTATCAGCGCACTGAAGAAGAAGCCCGGGAACCAAGGTCAACTTTAACGAGGGTCTTCAAGAGTACCATCATGGAGTTTGCCGCGGAAAGATGTACCACGTGAGGGGCGTCCCAAGGGGCGTTTCTATTGGAAATGTGATTTGGTATTAGGGAAAGTGACCCGGGAGGAGAGCAGAGCAGATGATTTTGGGAGCCTAAGGAAGCGGATGGGTAGGCAGATAGGCTGATCAGGAGAGACCCATTATCAGAGAAGAGACAAAGAGAAGTGCGTGATCTTCTTAGGAAGTCACCACGGCTGACACCTAGAGGGTTAAGATCTTGTTAAGTAGGGATGTCATTTAGTATAGTGTAGGGACAGACTAACTTTAATTTTCTTTTCTGTAATGACTTTGAGGTTGCAACTTGTATCCATTTTAGCAACCCTGATGGTATTCGAACTTGTACTTATTATTTTGTTCTTCAGACTCAGACTATTCAAAAAGTTCATGTTCATAGTGATTCCGATATACCTTTTGAATCTCATCTTGAGAAGTTTGTATCTTCAGTTATCTTTGACTTTATATTAAATCTTTAAAACTTAATTTTGGTCAGTGGTCATTTAGAGTGGTGTAAGTTCTTAAATTGATTGTTTACCTCGAGATTACCTTTTACTCAAGACAGGTACCAACGATTCAGTCGACAGGAAGAAGGGATTTGGCAAGATAATTAGTAACCAGTAATCCCGCGTTAGCAACTGCATAAAATCCCACACAGATGATCTCTGAACATTTGGTTTGGCAGAGGATTTGGCCTTAGATCATATCTCTTGCTCTGAGAGCTCATCTGAGAGTCTTCACAGATTGGACTCTCATTCATATCATGTCCTGGGACTTCATGATCCAGTCTTCGCTCCTTGGATGTGTCTTCCTGTGCAGGATGTTCTCATCCTGACAAAGCTATGGTGTCTTGAACTGCTCTGTTAAGAGAGGAGTCATCTTGTGTTGTCCTCTGAAGGTATTCTTTTGAACCACATATATATTGCAGATTTCCTGTTTGCTCTCTCGGCGTGCCAGCCCTATTGTGCCCTTGACCTTTTGCACTATCCGTGGATTTTTTTCAATAGGAGTTCTGAAATTCTACAATGGGTGTCTGTCCTGGATGAGTACTGTTGGACTTGGCCCTCCCTGCAGGGTCACTTTCAAAATGTTTGCCTTCACCCCTCCTCTTTTCTGAACCCGTTTTTGTTGGCTTTTAGTACTCTCTTTTAAACATGGTAAAATTGCCTTACACCCAATTGACACATTTCATTTACTTGTAAGATCCTACTAAAGTGGTATTATATGTTCCCAGGACCTCTACATTAAATGCATGCTGCTAATGGGCATGCAGTACCAATTGTGCCACCCACTGAAGTAGCCCGACTCAGGTCTGCCATAGCAGCCTATGTGCAGTTTAAACTGCCATTTTGACCTGGCAAAATAAACCTTTTGTCAGGTCTAAACCTTCTTTTTTAATACGTATAAGTTAGCCGTAAGGTAGGTCCTAAACAGCCTATAGGGCCAAGTGCCTTGTATTTAAAATGTTGGACATGTACTATTTTAGTTTTACATGTCATGGTAGCGAAAAACTCTTAAATTACTTGTTCACTGCTGTGAGGCATACCTCTACCATATGACAATATTGAATTACTTCATTACATTTAATAAGCTATGTTTAAGATATGTTTATGATCAAGTCCCACCTCAGATCTCTCACAGCCAACCTACACCTTGGGCCAGGAATATCAAACAAATCATGATAACGGATTTGGAATCCAGGGTCCTGACCCAATTACAGTATTAACCTCTCACTCGCACCGCTGAGGAACTCACCACCCACTACAATTCAGCGATAACTGACCTGTGAGACCAAATGGCGCAGCTGAAACTGAAACAAACTAGAAAATTACCATTGAATTCCTGGTTCAACACCGACCTCAACAATGAGAGGAGACACCTCAGACAGTGAGAAAGAATATGGAGATAGCACCCCTCTACAACGCTCCTCGCACTCCTAAGCTTGGCATGGCTTTCTTATAAGAAACACATCTTTAGAGAAAAAGCCACCTTCTTTCGTAACCAACTTGACTGTGCCATGAACCGACCTAGGTAGATCTTCAACATGATCAAACAACAAACTACCCCTACCTCTCCTCGCAAATCAATAGCCACTAATGAACGCTTTGAAGAAATTGCCAAATTGTTACGGACAAAGTAGCAAATATTGAGCAACCCATTATCCGAGTCGAAAATCTGTCTTTCGTACCAACCCTTCCCGCGGACTCACTTGCCCCAGTGGTTTCTCCCTCTGCAGACTTTACTATTGACCAAATGGCCCCAAGTAAAACTATTGTCTACTCTGATTTCCTTCAACTAAAAAACAATGCTAATTGGTTGGACTTCAAACCTATGACTGAGAGTGAAGTCTACAATATAATTGCAAACTTGAAGCCCACTTCCCACTCGAATGATCCCCTCCCTTCCACATTAGTACAAAACATCAACCATATCATCGCCCCATTCTGGACAAAAAACATCAACACTTCTTTCTCCTCAGGACTTGTACCTGACTCCCTCCAACTAGGCCAAATCACTGCCATACTTAAAAAACCAGGGGCTGACCCCAATAACTTCAGTAACCTTTGACCTATCTCTAGGTCTATCTCGTTCCTAGCCAAAGCAATGGATAAATGTGTCCTTCTGCAACTCGTTGCTCATCTTAGAGCAATTCCGTCTCCATGACACCTTCCAGTAAGTATTCAGAAAAGCCTGTATCACAGAAACTGCCATGCTCAATATCGTGGATGACATTCGCAGATCCTTGGATGAAGGTGACACATGCCTCCTAATCCTACTTGACATATCTGCTGCTTTTTATACTGTTACCACCCAGCTCTGGTTGAGACACTCAAGAACCTCAGTGGTATCAATGGCATGGTCCTCAGCTGGTTCACCTCCTACCTACAATATTGCTCGCAACAAATACGAATCCACAACTGTCTGTCTAAACCAACACTAATTCCCCATGGAGTAACCATGGCACAATTATCTCCCCTTCTCTTTACAATCTCTTCATGGAACCCCTTAGTTTTATCCTGAATCAAGCAGGGGTAAAATACCACCTTTATGCCGATAACTTCCAACTTTACTACAATATTGAGTCACTGAGGGCTAGATGTAGGTAAATCTATTTTAGCACTCCTTAAATACCGAATTTTACCGATTCGGTATTTAAGAAGTGGTAAAATATAGGGGGGGGATGTAGGTAATTCCAGATGTGGAATTACCGAATCGTTAAAATTCGGTATTTACAGAATCGATAAATACCGAATCGGTATTCCCTATTGATTCCTATGGGCTGTGAAGCCCATAGGAATCAATGGGAAATACCGATTTGGTAATTACCGAATCGGTAAATATCGAATTCTGCAAGGGTGCAGGGGGTGTCACTTTGACACCCTCTGGCACCCCACAAATAGGCATGTGCGCCATGTGGCACACAGACATGCCCTAAGGGCATGTCTGTCTGTCACATGGCTAGGTGTGCATGCACACATGTGCATGCACACCTGAATTCGGTATTTTACCACACAATAGGATTGTGTGGTAAAATACCGAATTTGTAGGGCCTTTGGGACTCAGAAGAGTCCCACCTACATCTGAGATTTACCGAATCGGTAAAAATACCGATTCGGTATTTTACAGAATCTGTAAATGTACCGAATCGGTAAATTTACAGATTCTGTAAAATTAAGGGCCCTACATCTCAAAATCCAATTACCGGTCGGTAACGGCCGAATTCGGCCGTTACCGACCGGGAATTGGCCACCTACATCTGGCCCTGAGTGACATAATTCACCTGAATGATACGCTAATCAAGGTACAATCTTGGCTTAACACCAATCACCTAAAGTTGAACCTCAACAAAACTGAATTACTACTTTTCACCCCGAATAACAAACCTCTCCCAAGCCAAGGTTGACTCACTTACTTGGATGCGCTTAACTGCTCTCTTACACTTTCCAACTCCGTAAAGTCCTTGGACATCACTTTGGACAAAAATCTGTCAATGAAAGACCACAGCAACAACTCAGCCAAAGGAGCGCTGTTCACTCTTAAACAAAAAAAAGAAAATCAAACCTTTTATTCCACCTGATAATTTTAAGATGGTAATGCAGTCTCTTGTCCTCTCAAAACTGTATTATGGAAATGCTCTCTACACAGGAATTCCGAAAACCCCACCTTGTCCCCCTTACAACAGTTCTCAACATGGCTGCATGGCTACTAACAGGTGTTGAACTAATTGAGCACATTTCACAGGCCCTCAAGAACCTCAATTGGCTTCCCAACAAAGGAAGATGTACATACAAGACGTCTTGCATCGTCCACAAAACCCTTCACACCCAGAACCCAAACTACCTAGGTTCCAAACTTTCCAAAGCAGGAAGAGCCCGAGCTCTGACAAGCTCCAACTCGCCTCTCATCCCTACCAAACTGAAAAAGATATCCTCTCAGACTCACTCATTCCCTGGAAATGCTCCTAGGATCTGGAACGCACCCCCTAAAGATCTCCGATGTAACCCATCCTTGACATGCTTCAAACGGGACCTTGATTACCTTATGATCAACAAATACTTTAATACTCAAACAAACTAAACCATGCTCACAATGAGTCACACAACCCATTTGGACCCTTAGCTAGCCATTTGATTTGATTGTCTAAGCTTCCTCCTTGTCAAGCATGCCTTAATCTTGTTCTATAACAATGTCCTGTAACCTACCTTGACTGCTTAACGATCTCCTATATATGTTTATCTGGATGCACCTCTATGTTTGATCTGTATTCTTATGTGTACTTTTATTGAATGACCCTGCATTATATGTAAAGCGCTATGATACCTTCGGGTCTAGCTAGTGCTATATAAAACCTGTATAAATAAGCAATAACTTGTATTTGGCAACAGGTAGACATATCATATTTTGTCTCTAGAAAAATGTTATTTTAAATTCTCTTAAATGGTAAAGTTGAATGCAAAGCTGAAATTCTGAAAACTGCACTTTTTTTGAAAGGTAGCATTTTTTGTCCTAACCATTTGGTTCCTGCAGCCTGTGTCCTGGGTCACATGACTATGTGTAGTTGACAGTTGACCGTTGTGTATTCCTTCTAGATAATGTCACAAGGGGGGACTAGATGTTGTCTGGATATGCCATTTTGTCAGGATGGGAGGAGGAAGCTGTCACCACACATGCACTTCAAAGAGGCTGCCTCAGGACACCCACTAAGGATTTCCCACTAGTCTTTTGCCCTTTATGCCCCTTAAAACCAGGCTGGAGAAGGATGGAAATACCAGAACCAGATGTGGGGGAAGTCTAAATATTTCTCCCTCTTAAAATCGCTCACCAGGTATAAATACTTGACCCTCAGACTAAATCTACAGTACACTTCTGGACATATGGACTTTACAGAACTTTACTTGAGGCCTGTCTTGCTCTCTGAGACGGAAGACTGGACCTGATCCCTTCATCCCAGGCTGAATGACTTCAATGGTGAGCTGTCTGACCTCCCGTTCTGAGCTACAGGGACACAACAAATTTCAGAGACCTCCCTTCAACTACTGAGATGACCTGCTGCACTGGTCCTGCCTGTACCTGAAAATTGACCTGGCTGAGCCCTGCTGCCCTCTGTTAGAGTGAGTTCCGGATCCCCATGACGTCCCTCCCTAGGTCATCAGAGAGATCTCCTCCTGACATCAGTGAACGTTCCATCAAATTAGGTGTGATGCAAAATGAGACCCTGCTAAGTCTTGTGGTTTAGCTGCAAGCTTCATTGGTTTCGACTCTGAGTGATGCAAAACCCCGCAAAGCCTTGCCACACAGCTACCAGCTTCATTTAAATTGATGACGAGCAGCAAGAAGCTTTGTATAGCCTTGCCACACAGCTGCAGGCTTCATCGAAACCTTTGCCAAGTGACGCGAAACCTCGCAAGTCCTCGTCATACAGCTCCAAGTTCCATTGGAAATAATGCGGCGGTCTGCAAAGCCCGACAAAGTCTGGCCGCACAGATTCATCTGAACCGATGCAAGGCGACGTGAAGGCTTGCAAAGCAATGCTGCACAGAATGCGCACCAGAGACATAAGGTATAGTCCTCAGCAGACAAAACCTGGTCCTTTGTCCTGTCTGCACTCCATCATGGTGGTCTGAACTTGTGACTTTGTCATGGTCCAGCACAACCAGATACCCTCAGTTTGGGGCAGATTTATGAGGCCCTTGCGCCGCAATTGCGTCACTTTATTTGACGCAACGGCGGCGCAAACAATACGCCCTATTTACAATGTGACGCATCTAGGAGATGCGTCACGTTGTAAAGCCCTGCGCCATAAGGAGGATTAGCTTAGCGAGGATATAGCCAGCCATGTTGCCGCGCAGCGGTAACGCGCAGCGGGAACGCCGTATTGACGCCGGAGTTACGCCAGAGTTCAGCCCGTCTGTGCCCGTCCGGGCCCAGACGGGCTCAGGGCCAGTCCATCTGTCCGTTTTATCTTCCCCATATCGCACCTGTATTAGGTACGGGAGGGAGGAACTTATGGCCGGGCGGATGGTGCATTCCACTACATGCAAATTTACTCTGGAGGGTGCACTCCCGTTTCTCCCCTGTAGGGCTTGTATCGCGCGCGAGGATTCGACTCCTGTCAAATTAGGACTCTCCATGGCACTGCTGAATTGTCGGTCCCTACCTAGTCATGCGACGGAAATTAACTCCCTTATTATGGACCACGAACTGGATGTGCTATTCCTTACCGAGACCTGGATTTCTGCCAGCTCGGGCCCCGATATGGTAAGCGCACTCCCCCCAGGTTTTCTCATTTTTCATCTTGATAGACCTGTGGGGAGGGGAGGAGGAATTGCCATCCTTTATAGGGACTCGCTTGTCTGCAAGGCTCAGGATGGAGGGGTGAGTGACTGTGAGAGCTGTCAATTTTTGGTCCGCATGTCCCCTACTGCATCCATGAGGGGTCTGCTGATCTATCGCCCACCCGGAACTTTGGGAAATTTTTCTAATTCCCTTCTGGAAACTATTGCTCTTCTCGCCTCCTCTACAGATAATTTTGTGGCGCTAGGTGATTTTAACATCCACTTTGAGGATCCCTCCAACACCCTGGGAACAGACCTGCTAGGCGATCTCAAAGCTTTTGGGATCAACCTGGCTAACTCGGGAGCTACTCATGTGAAGGGCCACCTGTTAGACCCCATATTCTCCAACTCGGACAACCTGAAGTCAGGTCTTGCGTTGGCTCTGCCTTGGACAGACCATTTTATGGTGCCCGCACAGTGGCAGTTTGACATCTTAGCTGCGCCGGCCCCCAGAGTACATACCGTAGAAAGAGCTTGGTCTAGACTCCATGTGGATACTTGGGCGGCACATTTGGAGGCATCTTGTCCCCCTTTAGGGTCCAATCCGCTGGTCGCAGATGAGAACCTTAATTCCTGGCTTACTAGCTCGCTGGACGCCCTCCTCCCTAAAAAGAAACAACTTACTAGAGGGAAGAGAGTGGGATCGGCGCCGTGGTATACATCTGAGCTGAGGGCACCGAGGAAGGGCTGCAAGAGGCTTGAGCGGACCTGGAGGAAAGACTGGAGCGAAACGAGCCGGAGAGACTATCGGGCGGCTCTTAGTACCTACAAGTCTGCTATTCGGGTAGCAAAATCCGGATTCTTTGAGGAGAGAATAGGTATGGCGGCCAACTCCTCGAAGGAATCATTCAGGGTTATTAAAGAACTCCTGAAAACTCCCGAACCTCTGGTCATTCACGAGGACCCCCGTGAGAAATGCTCAGAACTGGCCACCTTCTTTAAAACCAAAATTGATAGCATCCTTGCATCTCTCCCCCAGTCATCTGAGGATGCTTCCTCTGGTGGTAGCGTGAGCCCCCAGTCCAGTGTGCGAACAGCAGGGCTGGTCTCTTTTGGTCCTGTCACTGTGGAGGAAGTTTTGACAGTTATGTCAACCATGAAAAGTGGTTCTCCTAAAGACCCTGCTCCTATGAAATATCTGAAGCAGGTAGCCCACACCATCGGCGGCCCAGTGACGGACCTTATAAACCTGTCTCTCTCCCAGGGTGTGGTACCTCCTGGTTGGAAAGGAGCGGTTGTTAAGGCTCTTTTAAAGAAGCCTAATCTGGACCCAGCAGATTTTACCAACTTTAGGCCTATATCCCTGCTCCCCGGCATCAGTAAGGTGGCGGAGAAGCTGGTGAATAGGTGCCTATCAGGCTTCTTGGAGGCCAACTCCCTTTTGGGTGATTCCCAGACGGGCTTCCGCCCTGGTCAGGGGACCGATACTGCCCTGCTGGCAGTTGTGGAGAATGCGAGAAGCATTTTGGATTCAGGGGGATCGGTGGCAGTGATCCTCCTGGACCTTAGTGCTGCTTTCGATACCGTAGACCATCAGGTGCTTCTCCAGCGGCTGTCGGGGGTGGGGGTCTCCGGGATGGCCCTCAAGTGGTTCGCTTCGTTTTTGTAAGGCCGGTCGTTTGAGGTGTGGGAAGGCCACGAGAAATCATCTCCGCTACCTCTCCAGTGTGGTGTGCCACAGGGCTCATCGTTGAGCCCTACTTTATTTAACGTCTATATGGCCCCCCTGGAGAGTGTGGTACGGCCTCTGGGTATCAAGATCATCAGCTACGCTGATGATACCCAGCTGGTGGTTGGCCTTTCCCAGTCGGCTCATCATCCCGACCGGCTGCACACGTGTCTGGATAAGATCTTCACGTGGATGTGCAGCTCAGCCCTCAAGCTTAACGGCTCCAAAACGGAATTGATGCTGCTGGGGAATTCTTTTCCATCTTTATCTCCTAGCAGCTGGCCTATCTGTTTGGGACCAGCACCCACCGCCAAGCAGGAGATCAAGAGCCTGGGGGTGTGGCTCGAGCAGGACCTTTCTTTTAAAACACATGCTAAAAAGACTGCTGGCGTGTGTTTTGGCCTGCTTCGATCAGCCCGGAAGATCTTACCCCTCCTTCCAGTGGCTTCCAGGAGGTTACTTATTCAGGGGCTTATCATCTCGCGGTTGGACTTCAGCAACGCGCTGTTCTTGGGTGCTCCAGAATCTACCCTGAATAAACTGCAACAAGTGCAGAATGCGGCCGCCAGGCTCCTGACGGGCCTTCCAAGGTGTCATTCTGCTCGCCCTGCACTGAAGGCGCTACACTGGCTCCCTGTCAGAGACAGGGTGAAATTTAAGTCGCTCTGTGTGGCCCATAAAATCTTGCAGGGGAATGGTCCACCTATCCTGGGGGATATGGTTCAGCCGTATAAGGCCTCTCGTTCCCTTCGCTCGGACCATCAACACTTGCTGCAGGTTGCGAGGGTGAAGAAGGCAAGAACTGGGGGGAGAAGATTCTCTGTAAATGTGGCCATGCTATGGAATTCTCTGCCTCTGTACTTACGCGCGGAAACGAGTCTTCTTCGCTTCCGTAAGCTTTTAAAAACTCATTTATTTACTGTCTAGTTCTTGTGTTTACAGTGGCAGTGCCTTCTTCTGGATCAGCGCTGGGATGCCCAAGGGTAACCAGGCGCTATATAAAACTCGCTAATAATAATAATAATAATAATAATAATAAGGAGGCGTTCCTGCGCAGGGGGGGGGGGGGCGTTCCTGCGCAGGAACGCCTCCTAAAAGTGGCTGAGTGAAATCTATAAGATTTCACTCAGTCACTGTCATGACAATGCTGCGTCAAAACCCTGCGCCTGCTTGAAGCAGGCGTAGGTCTTGTCGCAGCATTGTGAAGATGGGGAACCCCCCAGCCTTGCTGGAGCTGCGTCGCGCTTGCGACGCAACTCCAGCAATGCGCCACCTTTACGGCACAGATGCGCCACGCATCTGTGCCGTTTTTGCACCATGGTGCGCCGCATTGTAAATGCGGCGCACCATGGGTGGCGGAGCAGCGGCGCATGATAACTGGCGCATCCCTGGGGATGCGCCAGTCATCATAAATCTGCCCCTTAGTGCTTTGCACCTTTAGGCACTACTTTTATTTGAACATTTAAAATGTAATATCTCAGGTTCTACTGATTGGATTTTTGCCATTTTGGTCCCAAATTATTTAATAAATGTCAATCTATTTTTATAAATTATTTTTTTCGTGTGTTGTGCTTTCACTTTATTACTGTTTGTGTACTGCACAAATACTTGGATGCATTGGAATTCCACCAGGCAAAGGAAGCATAAGTGGGGGCACTTGGGTTGACCTTTTGCCACCAATCGGGCATCAGCCATAACGAGTACTTGAAGTCTCCTGTGTGTAAACTAAAGAAGCTTGCTGACTGTCCATCCAAGGATCACCTCAGTGCGGATTTGGTGCAGGAGTAACACATCTCCTGGAGGGAATTTCTATCTGCACTGTGAATCAGAGCACTGCTCAGCCTCATAACATTACAGCGACTGGCGATGTGGCAGGCACTGGACACACGGGGGCACACTTCCTGCTTTTAGCAAAGTACTGCGCTTCCCCAACGTCTGTGTGTCAGGGGATGATGTCATATTGTGCATGTAAAAATGCCTCCACATTTGTGCAATTGCCCATTGTTCTCCCTGGAAATAGATTTGTAACTGCCCTTGACAGGAGTAAATCTCTCAGGCTTCTGTAATGGGAATTTGTCAAAAACTATTTCGCAAACAACCAAATTTTCTAATCTATGCTGGATAATAACATACAAGTTTAAATTCTTTTATGAGGACATATTTAGTTTTGAGACTACGATACAGGAGTTTCACGCATAAACGGTTTAAGGATACGAGCCCACAGAGTAGCAGAAGACATCACATGATGAAAAATTGATCAAGTGGCTAAGGGAATCTTTTGACGCTAAGCACATGAAGTTGTGAAATTATTGTGAACCACCTGCAATGGAATCTATTAAAACGCCTCATGTATAGCGGTTAGTGCAGCATGCTCAGCTAAAAATAGCAGGGCATATTGTAACCAAAGTGTCCCTGTCCAAAAACTGCTTTGGGCACTTCGATTTTCACAGGTGCACCTGGGTTTCTCTGATTTACGTGCTTAATCACCAGCCCTCTGTTGTGATTAGAGCAGAGTCACAGATTACATTTTTCATTAGTTAGTGCACATTTTATGAAGTTACTCCTAAATCAGAGTATTTTGAAAAAAGATCATTGGTATGTTTACAGTTTAGCACAACTTTCTAAAATGTCTATTGACAGTTGACAAAATTAAATTTGAGCTAATCACAACAGATGGCAGATGTATAAACCACAGATTAGACAGATAAATCACAGAAATGGGGATGCAAATATTCAAAAGGAGGCACACATACCAATTTTTGCACTGGGGCACACATTCTATTGAGAAGCCCCAGCTGTTCATCTACACTGGCCAGCAGCACTTATAGGCATATATTTTAAATCAATCATATTAGCAGTATTACTCAATAACACTCATATGAGCTGCAGATCAAGATTGTATTCAGGACAGCAGCTCCACCCAGTTGGTAAAGTCTATATCCACAAAAATGTGTTGGTGTGGATGAGCAGTGTTGGAGCAGGCAGTGTGAAATAATATCTTGTTCCACATGTATGGCCTCATTTATGGGGCTTTGGCGTAGGACAGCATAAGGAAAGTCATGTTGCTGCACTGCCCTAAGTCAAAATGAAAGGGCAAGAATGCACTGTATGTATCCAATACAGTGCATTCCTGTCCTTTCCCCCTGAGCTGCAGTTGTTCCTTCAGCCTAGTGCCAACGCAGGCACCTTGCACCTTTAGTGCAAGGGTGCTTGGGTTGTCAGAATTATTTTAGTGCAGGAAAGAGCACCTTCAGGCACAAAAACAATCCTGGGAGGCTTTTTCCTGTGTTGCAGCGCACATGGAAAGACAAAAAACAATGAGAAATAAAGTTATTTCTCCTTGTTGCTCCTTCCCTGGGGACGTGTAAGGTTTTTGCACATCCCCAGATTAACATGGTTTTGTAAATGTGGGAAAGTGGCAAAATCCATGGGTGTTGCGTAGGAACACCCACAGCAACACCCGTGGAATGCCTCTTAAGCGCAGAGCAAGGCAACGCAGCAATTTGAGCTGCCTTGCTTTATTCCATATCTATGAGGCCATTCAAATCCATGCAAAGTGGCTTTCAAATATGATTTTGTAGTTTGCGTCAACGGACTTCACAAAAAGTGACTGCATTTGAGTACTCAATGTCACAATATTCACATGCCTAACATTTGCAGATATTAACTGTATTATCTAACTTCATAGTCTATGGTACCTATTGAAGGTTTTATTGATAAAGAATATACAATCCAGATGTAACTAAAAATTTCCCACTTTGATGTTTCTTTCCAACAACAGATATTCTTTTATTTATGAATCCAATTCATCAATTTCGTACAATGTGACATTGAAAAGCAGACAAATGATGTGATAAGAGACAGCCAAATAGTGTTTTGAGGATACCCTCTTTTTCAATGCTCAATTTACTTGAATGTTATAGAATACAAGTCTTATCCTATGCATCATATCCATTAACCGTGATAACCACAAATAGTGAGTCACTGTGCTGGACATTGAATTCAATCTCATGAGACCTACTTTGGGGGAGAGATTAATCATAGGGTACATTTCAATTACATTTGATTGAGCACCTTTGGGAATAGTTACAAGCATTAATGGATATGATACATATGATAAGACTTGTATTACAAAATATCCAAGCAAATCGAGTCACTTCATGGTATTAATGTAACAGCCTCAGAAAGAGGAAAAGAACAGCTAAGTTTGCTAGGATTCATACCCACAATCTACTGGTCTCACCAATGACAACAGAGAGTACTAAGCTTACTGAGATATTAGAAGACAGTGTCTATTGTATATTTAGTCAGAATTTCTAGTTGAAGTACAGTTTGTGAGACATCCCCTGTTCAAGGGTGTAGGTAGGTTGCTACGGGCCCTAGTGCAAGCAAAGTAACTGGCCCCCCACACTAGAGTGACGTCTTAGTTTGTGAGCTGCCGCCACACTCCATGAGCTCCTTTGACAGAGTCTGTATTAGCCATATGAAAACGTACTACGATTCTCATACACACACTGAACTGAATTTCTGCAAGTCAAAGCCAGAACCCTAAAAAGCTTTACCAAAGCTAATAGTGTTGACCATTGTAAAGTGCATGCACACAAAGACATAACATGGAGGGAACCCATCCTCCCACTGCTGCCCTCACATATGCACATCCCTCAAGTTACACTCACACCGGCATGTGCCTTACTGTGCACTCACACAGGAACAACTTTCAACCTGTAGACCATGTACTCTGCACTCATATAACACAATGTTGAAACTGCATTCACATAGGCACATCCTTCCCAATGCACTAACAAAACAAGGTGGCTATCCTTCACACCAGCACCCAGGTGTAGAGTTTGGACAGATGGTAGCAAAAGAGACGTAGGTGCAGTATCTGGTGCATCAGTACACTAGTGCAATTCAAAGCACTTGTAAATGTAAATGTGTTTGTATTTATATAGCGCACTTCTACCCAGAGGTCTCGTAGCGCTGTATTCATACCGCTGTGGAACCCATCCTGGCTTTTCCTGTGAAATGTCCACTCCTGGGCACCCCCATGGTGAAGCCAGGCATCCAAGCGCTGCTGGGGCCGTTGTTGAGATTAAGCAAGCTATTGCCCAGAGTCACAGAGTGGGACCCATGATTAGACTAGACACCGAGGCGAGAATTATCAGGTCCGGGTAATTGAGCCCGAGGCGGGAATTGAACCCTGGTCCCGGGGTAGACCTCTGCATCAGGGTCTGCGCTCTAACCATTGAGCCACGCTTCTCCACATTGAAGTACATCAGTCACAGTCGGACTAGCACTGCTGACGGGGTGCGTCTCATCTTTGTGGAGTTTTGCAGGGAAGACCCTTGGCATCAAGAAAGTCCTGCTTGCCTTAAAAAAAAGGAAGTGTTTTCTTCACAGTGTAAACATATGCTAAAATGAAGATGTGCTTTATAAACAAAATTAAAAAGTAAAGCTTTGCACTGTTCTGCCATCTTGGAACAGTAAAAACTGATAGAGTGTGGCGAATACCATTTCAAGATGGCGGCAGGGGTTTGAAGATTGCATCTGTTATGCCCGGCCCTTTGCATAAGGAAGGTGTGTTCCAGTAGCAATGCCAATGGAGCTGCTGGTACTATCATTACTTAATTAGCAATAGTTTATATTTGCAGGTGAATTACTTGAAATGAACGTCGGACTTCTCTGGATGAAGAGTAACACAGAGTAAGCAGGTAAAATACTGTTACTCAGACTACCTGACATCTTAAAGACCAGAGGTGGTCTCCTAGGTTTAGCCAAACATTGGCAACAAACCCAATGTATGAAGAGGGCTGATCCACTGCCTAATTGTATGTATGCTGTTCAGAAGGGTGGAACTAATATGTGTATATCCCTCTGTCTGATGAATGACTAGAGTGGGCTTAAATGTTGCCCATTTCTCTAAGCAAAACTATTTATTATTTCTGACAAAACATGTGGCTGGTGAGATAGCTAAAACAGTCTTTTGGGCAGACCTAAAAGACAGAAATATATTCAAACACTTGAGCAAGAGCCCAGGGGACCCTTGGCTCACATGCAAAAGACATACAGCACTGGTCAAGAGCATTATAATCTTCCCTGGAAGATATAGAGCAAGTGTATGAATGCAGGACCACCACAATTTTCCTTCAAAGACATGGGACACATGTGGTACTCATGTCAAGTGCAAGCTTGTTCCAAAGACATGGAACCAGTGAGGTATTACAGCACCAGCCAGTGCAAGCTTCCTTCAAAGACATGGAACAAGTGTTGTATTGCAGTGCCACTGCAAGTTTTTTTCAAGGCAAGTAACAAGTGCGGCACTGGGCAGGGACATTTAACACCTCCTTAAAGACAATGAACGAACAGCATTTCAGATGTTGTGCCAGTGTAATGAACAACACTGGAATGTATGGGTGCAAGCTCGACTCACATATATAGCAAGACTTCCACATACAAACTTTGGGGCCGATTATGATGGCGGACGGACTTGAGTCCGTCCGCCACCATAGAGTAGGAGGGACCGTCCGCAGAGGCAGCGGTGGTCCCTCCATACAGATTAGGATGTGACCGCCAGGGTGGCGGTCACATCCTCTAATTTTAACATTGCGGCGGGTGGAGCTTCAAGCTGCACCCTCCGCAATGTTAAAAATGCATGCTCAGCATTTGCGTGCACAAAGCGGCAGGCACCGCGCGGTGCCTGCAGCTTTGTTCACGTAAATGCAGGGGGGTACCATAGGTACCCCCCATGTGCACCCCCGACCCCCCCTTCACCCAGGGGGCCCGCAACGGGCCCCCGATGTGAAGGTCCGTATGCTTTTCCACGGCGGAAAAGCCGCCTTGGAAAAGCATACTTTTTACTCCATCCTAATATGGCTGGCGGTGTCTGATAGACACCGCCAGCCATGTTACAGCTTATCCGCCGCGGTTGTAAGTCAACCGCGGCGGAAAAGCGGCGGACTGAAACCAGGACCCACCAGCCATCCTAATGTGGCGGTGGGTCTTTGGTGGGTCCGCCGAGAATTTTCTGCATCCTCCGGGCCGGCGGTGGCTTCCGCCGGCCCGGAGGATGCGGAAAATCCTCCATCATAATGAGCCCCTAGGTACAGAAAAAGACAGGAGAACATGCTTATCTCACACCCATAGAATGCATACTGATCTGGTCTGAAACAATGCATGCTTTGCTGTCATAAACAGAACATGGACAGCATCTGCAGCAGCAGTCTAGGCCTGTGTGTAAATACACACAATGTGCAGGATTTGGCAGCAGTGTAAGCTTCCTTTACAAGCAGCACAAAGTCCATGATAGTCATCAGCGGTGCAAGCTAAGATAGCATCAAATACAAAGCAGGTATTGCACTGGCAGCAGCTGCATCTAGGCTTATTTCAGGCACAGAATACCATAGTAAAATATAGATGTGAGTGAGCCACTGAAGGCTCAAACCAGATGCTAGACTCATATTCAGCTTGAGGTGCTCTTTAGCCCTCGAGCCCAAAAGGAGCTATGCTTTCTTTTGGCCTCTGTCTGCTTCCTACTCTCTAACCTCGTGTGCCAAGAATGAAAGACAAGCATTAAACTTTGATGTCAAACAAGAGCAAAAAAGGGATACCAATCTAATGACTGAATTACACAAGGTGAGACCAGATAACATGGGATCAATCCTGACTTGACCACAATGTGTGGTTCTAGGCAGTTATTTTATTTTATTGTGCCTCATTTTGTTTCATTGTTGAATATAAGAAAGCCTTGAAATATATGAGGATGTGTGCTATACAAAATTATTTCTTGTGTTTGACTTTATGGACATGACAAATGTTTCCATGGCTCTGTTTGTGCCTGGGCTCTTAGACCCAAAAGTGCATTTCTGTCCTTTTCCCCCTGCGCTTTCTCCCCCTGCTAATTTGGTGTGTCACTCGCCTCTACTACAGTACTGTGTATAGAAGTTACTCGCATTCCCACCTTTTTTAGTATCTCAGTTTTCCAAGATTCTGGACAATTTCGACAGGTCTCAGATGTATAACTATTTGTAAGTTTGGCTTTAATAAGAAGAATAGTGCATTAGTGAACCTAAGTAGTTGTTTGTAGTTTCCTGTGCACTTTCTTTTGCATAAACTTGAACAAACAAAGCTCAAATCGTTTTATTTCCCAGTTCCAGCACTCTGTCTTAAGTAAGTCTATGTTCTTTTACTGACTGCCATTATATGACCTCCAGCCGTCAGGTTGCACGCAGTGATTACTGTGACTGTCTTGTCTTTAGAAGCCCCCAAGCAGCAGTCAGGCTGACAGGGCCGAATGGCACACACTGCATTTACAGAAGTGAGCATGCGGTCTGCTCGCCTATTAAGTTTGTGCGCAATGAGACCTTCGCAGTGCCCCTGGGGGTGCTTCAGAAGATTCTGCTGCTCAGAGTCTCCTGCTCCTGAAGGAATCAGATAGTGCTACCAGGAAGCTCCCAGTGCAGTAAGAGTGTCTGTTGCCCTAGTAGGCAAAGGTGCTGGAACAATGTTCCTGACTAGTAGTGCTGCCATCAATGTTACATCACTGAACTGCGAAACACTGATGCTGAAAAGATTTAAGCATCACACAAAAGTGTCACAAATGAGCTATGCCCAATCAGCAACAAAGTGGTAAGGGTGTAGTATGTAGCCCATGTTGCACTTAGGAGCACACTGTAACAAATATGTTACTAAATCCTGGTGTGGTAGTCACTGTCAATTACAGACAACACATTTTCCATTGAAATGACCACTAAATTTGAGCAGACATACAATTTTATAATAAAACTATATAGCACACGAATGATGATGCGTTGAAATTGGATTTGAGGCAATAATTGTCATTTGTGCATCATCAAGTAGTATCTTTATTTGTTTTGACCCTTTTAAAATCTTTGTTTCCATCACATGTTAGAATTGGAAAAAAGAGGTTAATTTTTGCTTTCCTGTTTATTAATTTTTAAATATTTGTACAGTTTGTTTATAGGTATTTAACTGTTTTGTGGGTTGGAACAACATCAAGCCTTTCTTTTATCATCAAGATTTTCACATAGATCTCTTAACAAAATACTCACACTGTGCAGTAACCAAAAGAAAACACCAGTCTAAATGTTAAAGGAATGATCAACAATTTGTCAAAAGTCTAGACTGATATTCAACCTCTGTCTTTGAATGCACAGCAAATGTGACAGGATAAAAATAAAATGTATTGTTATCATTAATGCTTATTCAGCTTCAGAACTCCAGCATGAATATTTTATTTGCCTCACCAGTTGTAGTTGGGCCCACACCTACCTCTGGGCTTTGGTGCATTGCACCAGCTGCACCACTGATAACTATGCACCTGTTTGTGTTATAGTGTGATAGAATTAAAATGGTACAAAAGTATATTCGCTACAGAAAATGATTTTCACCAAATTGTAGACAAGAGTTTGGTGCAGGGCATGCACATAACTAAATTGTGCTATTTGCATCTGTCGCTGGAATCAGCTCTTTAGCATAAAATGACTCTATACTAAAGAGCTAATTTAGCATTAAAGTTTGATGAAAATTAAATGGTACGTCTTTGACCACATAGACATGCTAACAAATGCCAACATTAAAACTAGGCCCAGGCAAAATTTCTGTTACTTAGACAATATTGTGTAATTTCAGTACCTTTGCATTACGTAATTATGGGGCATATTTAATTGGACTTCACGACACAGGAACATTCACCTTATTTACAAGGCGGCATTAAGCCACTTAAAAATGAAAAATAACACATTATATGCAAAAATTAGCCCCAATAGGCAGTGTTACATTTTGCATAACTTATTGCCCTATTTTATAGAAGTCAATTTAGAAAGTAAATAATGATTTCGAAAGAAAAAAAAACATGACTGCCTCCTTGGCGATGTGGTGTTATCTGGCAATTTTAGTTAACACCCATTTCTATAACAGACCCAGCTGTTGCGTAGCCAGTATGTCATAGACCCTAGTGCACTGATAGAAATGGGCGTTCTTGCTGCTATGTGAATTTTAAAATAAAATAATGATCATGATTTGGTTGTTCCTTCAAACCTCTGGGGCCCGGTGCCACTGCACCTGCTGCACCAATGAAAATTATGCCCCTGTGTGCCAGAGATCTTTTAAAACAATGCACTCCATTACCTTTTCTAGTTTTATTGATGGTTGCTCCTACCTAGTATGAATCATTGCTTTTCAGCATAATGCGACATGAAGTTTGGATAAGTTGGGTCTCTAAAAATATACAGAAGACCATTATATTGATCAAAGGCCATGTGATTTTACTTCCTGTGCTATCATTGTAGGTTAATGGGCATGTCAAGCCGTTTCCACCTCCCTAAGGAATTCAGCGAAAAGATGCCACTCTCCATAATGTGTTAGCCTTTCAATAAGTAGAAATGTTAGCATTTTGTAGGGTTATTGTTGCACAAACGCTCATATGTACCAACAAGTCCAGCTTTTGTTTTCATTTCAGCTAGTCCTGCAGTCATGTTTTAAGCATTCGAAACCACACAAATACATCCAATATTCATCAAACGTGTGCAAGCAAGCATACATTATTGATGCTTGCACATATAAATTATGGATAAGAATGTTATTTTTGAATGCAAACAAAACTACTTCAATATGCAGAAGTATACGGTGATCTGTAACAAAATGTTGTTATGAAACAGCAAAAATAATAGTATATGCAGTTTTTCATGTCTCAATGACAACTCTGGAATTTATAATGTTGGTTTATCCGAATAATTTCTGTAATAGCACTAAGTGTGTCCAGTTGTGTTTGAACATTTTTGATAGGAAAAGCCAATTATGAGATTTTATTCAAAAAGCTCATTCTAGGCAGACGTTTGGGATGGGGGATTGAGCTCACAAAGGCTATTTTTTGGATACATTTTTTGCTACAGAGCCATCTGCCTGTGCAATGGGAGATGGAACTGGCATGCGAACTGCTGATGCACTCTGCTCTTGACTTTGCCAAAGTCATCCTAAATCTGCTGTGGGATATTTCATTGTATGCAATATAGTCTGTAACATAGGATTCTAGGGATCCGAATAATTTACTAGGTGCCCACCACGGACAATGCGGGATTCCAGATTTCTTGAATACCAAGCCAGCCAACTTTGATTCCACCTTATGTCTTTCTTCCACTAGCCTACACTTCCTGTCTCTTGATCTCAATCTTGCAGGCTGTTTTCATCCCTGCATTTTCCCTTTGTCACTTTTTCCTGTCTTTCTGTTCCTCTTTTCTTGTCCTTTTTCTGCTTTTCTTTCTTTCTTACTCTTGCAATGGTTCAAAGTCTGAGGATGATAAATGAGTTCTTTTTCCAAAAAATGAGCGCCAGCGCCAAACATCTGAAACAACGGTGCAAATTTACCACTGCAGCCGACTCATACGAAATTTTATATAATTACATATTTTCTATGTGGCAGAATACGGTACTTACTTATTTAACATTATTTATATTTTCTTGGTGTGGGGTGTTGGTTTGTAAGTTCATCCACAAAAAGCATCTCTATAGGTCATCTCCTTCTCTTTGCTTGTTCTCTTTACATTGGCATTGCAAAGTTATTTTAAAAGCCATCAGCATAGCTACATATTTTAACCTGCTCGTCTCTCAAAATGTATTGTTCTGACTGGAAGAATCAAGACCCACAAGAAACAATAGTACTGAAAACATGCCTCTTGTATGATATTTTTTCGCTGTGGCCCTCTTTCTTGCTCTTGTTAAAATAAACGCTAATAGACAGAAGTTTCATTTTAAAAATTCTTTAGCAATGTTATCGCTATAAAATATCTTAAGTTGTGAGGGGGTAAATTCAAGCCATTTTCTCTGCAAGAGATAAATCTACCTGTATTTCCTCATTTCTACTCTCCATTTTCAGTGAAATACATCTTGACTAATATCACCTTTTCTTATGTATGTGTTTGCTGCGCCTTGTTTGTTTCATCTCAGAATGCATTGATGAATTGTAATAATTATAACGTTTACCGTTGCACCTATGGCTTATGACAACATTGGAATGTTGAGCACTCCAATGAAGACATTGGAGTGCTCCAGGCTTCTAATAGCTGGTAGAAGCCCGGAGCATCAACATTCCAATATTTGTTCAAGCTCTTGCTGTGAACAAAGATCTCACGGAGTACAATGGGATTTCAACCCACTTGGGCTCTGTGAGGCCTTTGTTTTACAAATTAGAACATTCAGCCCTCTATGGTCGGAATGTTCTTATAACCTTAGAGCCCTCCGTAGTGGGCTCTACCGGCCATTAAATGACCGCTCCCTTTTTAAAGGCCTGAGCCGAATGGTCAGGTGAGCCCTCTATGGCGTGCTCTAAGGCAATAGTAAGTATGTATTAAATTCCATACACTATAAAGGCAAAGCATTTATGCTCCTTTTTCATCACAGGTATTAATATTGCTCTCTGAAAGGCTATCGTGGTTTATGCAAGAAGTAATTTAATCTAGCTCCCTAACATGTCACCTACTGGCATATTGTACTGTCAATTCTTAGTGTGTCCTTCTAATTTTAGGTTAATTTGCCCATATTGTGGTTAATGAGATTTGCACATTCATGAATAGGTACAGAAAAGGCCTGAAATACATGTTGCAAAGAGGTGCAACAAAATAAGAAATCTGAGTAACCTGTCCACCGTTTGTACTTACACAATGCCACTAGAAAAAGATTGTAAAGACTCTATCCTTTATCTGTCGTCAGTAAGCAAATTAAAGAGAATCTGTAAAATCCAAGGATTACTGAAAAGTAACATATCACAGTGACCCCTTTGCCTACATATGACAAATCATTGTGAAGAAGGGGAAAAACTGGGATCCAAAGCTATTGTGTGGCATTTAGTGTAAAAGTCATAGCATCTTCTCAATGTTGATTTGGGACCTGGGATAAAAAGGGTTGTATGAAAGAAATCCCTTTACACGTAGAAGGGGAGAGGGTCTAGAAATTAACTCTACCACCCCGAACCCCCATTATTTCTCATTTAAACACACAATGAGGGGTGGAGAGCACAAAACAACACATGTAACGAAACAGAAAAACTCATCTGTTTGGAAAAACTGCCCTCACTCACATACCGAAGTATGTGACATGCTTCATCATTGGGTCTGCTTACAAAACGCCCTGGTGTAGCCATACTCAGAGCGGAGCATAAGGGAGGGGGTAAAATAATAAATCAAACGCAACAAAAAGTAAGACCACAAAACTCAATACTTAATACACGTAACATACAAAGTGATAGAACAGTGCATATCACCAAGTGACTGGAACATGAAATAAAGCCAACTTTTAAAATGTCAGCTATATTAAAGTTGATTTGAAAACCCATTACTACACCCTTCTGTGAAGCGTATAAACATCAGGTGCTTAATACTACCCTTCCCTGATCTCTACAAATCCTTACTACCTCTAAATGTTACATTCCCTGAACTTTAAAAAGCCTTACTGTCCCTATATAGTACCATTCCCTGAACCGCAAATTCTCCTTACTTCCCTTTATGTATACCCTTCCATGAACCATAACAAACATTTACAGCCCATTAACGCCTTTGTCACTGAACCCTAAAAGCTCCTCTTGTACGTTTTACACAGCATAGAGCTCTGCATTGTGTTATGGTCACAAATTGATGTTGAGTAGAGTGGTAGGACCTTGGACAACATATGCTCTCATTGTTGGTGAAGATGGTTTTAAAGGTAGAACAGACTCTCAGTAGCATGTAATGCCAGCTAAGAGTTACTTTGCTTGTGCTATATTGCAGATTAACATTGAGCTTTTTTCAGGGTGAGATGAATGGTGCTTAAACTCTTCATTAGGTAACCAATTCCTGTCATTTTAGAAGGTCTCACTTTAAAACAAACTGCTAGGGGCTGGTTACAGTTTCAGTTAACTGTTTAAAACAGTTTTGCTGACAATGTCCAATGTAGGGACAACATTAAAAACAAATGTATTTTTATCCTTACTCTGCAAAACCAGAAATTGTCTTTAACAGCCCTCACAATTGCTGACATGTTTTTAAAGAGAGATAAATAACAGAAACAATCTGTTATTATCCTTAAAGGGAGCGAAGACAACAATAAAGTGGCCTTTGTTAGATAAAATATCATAGTATGGCAGTTTTATGCAGTGCCAATAGTGAACTGTCATCACGATTGCACTCCCTAATGGAAACTAAATATTTTTCATCTGTTGTTTGATTTTTGGTTTTACCAGAACAACAAAATGCAACCTGCTTCTTGCATGTCACATTTTTGAAACAGAGTTCCCATTTGGTGCAGATGATAAACAACATTTCTCCTTAAAGTGCGGCAAGTGATTAGTGTTGCTAGTAAGTTCCTTTTTTATTGGCTTCCAGTATAATTAATCAGGAAGGAGTATCACTGGAGTATTCCAGCAGGTTTACAGTTATTGGCAAGTAATGCTAAATTCTACTTAGTGAGACAGAGGAACAGATGTGAGGGCTTTGCCGCTTTCTAAAGCAGCATAATCTACTAGAAGAGCCATTTCTAGATCTCACCGCCCTCTGTCTAATTTTATGTTGTCTGTTAACTTTGTTCTTGAGTTGAACAAATGTAGTAGTTAAATGAAGGAGGAGGGTGGAAGCAATTCCTTCATTAGCATGGGGTGTGGGCCGATTCTAATGAGGGATACATGTCTTTGACCTCGCCAATTTTTTAATGCAGAGGCAAAGAGGACATCAGAAGTCCCAACCACTATGTGCGACAAGGAGATGACAAGTAGTCAGTGCATCTCCCCAGGGTGCCCCCTGAAAGGAGGGACAGGGAATCCAATGGACCCACTATATATCCCACTGCAGATAGTACAGGCACTCACTGCCCTGACTGCAATCGTATCTCTGCCCACCCTTTAAAGTACAAGCCGACTGCCACATGTGCTGTGAAGAATGGAGCAACTGCTTCAAAGAGCAGCTCCTCCTTTAACTAATGCAGTGGCCCCTGAATGCAGTGCATGATCTGTAATAGGACACTAATAGGACACACTGTCACTGTTTGCATCCGGCGCACATAGCTAAAGGTGTCCCGTAGTGAAACCAGGGACAGTTCACCACAAGTGTAATATGGCCCCAGGTCTCCTTGATCAAAGTATTTTAAATTCCCTGGTACAATAAGTATCATATAAATAATGATTTCCCTGTGAGCATTTTTAGCAGATCATTTCCCACAACCATAGATATGCATTTCAAATCGATGGTAAATATGCAGATGGAGGTGAGTGGCAATCATATCAGTGATAATCCCAACAAACATTGACACTAGTTGACATGGTGAAAATTCAAATGGGGCAAAATATGAATTATTCCAAAGTATTTGGAGTAATTCGGTAATTTTGTGTTACTTTGTTTATGCTAAATTACAGAGAATTACACAATTACGCCTGTTCCCTTAATTATGAGTAATGTGGAACAAAATTCATATTGCTGAAGCACAGGAACAGCAAATTTAGGGCCTGATTAACAAGCCACTAAACCTGTGGTGGCGGTCCCTGGATCGCCAGACTGGCAGTCCCACCGCTGTATTACGAATACAGCAGTGGTACCACAACAGGCCTACCGCAACTGCTCAGGATCATGAATCCCGCGGCGGTGGCACAACGATGAGAGGCTCTAATATGCTGGTGGTGCAGCTGGGGCACTGCTGAGCATTTTGAGAGTTTGCTCACCACCACAGTTGGTGGTGAGGCCGCCTTGAAAACTGTAATGGTGAGGAAGCAAAGGGTACCCTACAGGGCCCTCTATTGCTTCAGGGCCATGGTGTGCCTGCGGGGGGCAAATGTTGTGCCCCTCTGTGTGCAGTCACCCCTTTTCCTGCATGACAGTCCATGCCGTTCAGGAACGGGGTTTGGCATTCCCATTGTTGGGTCTTTTTAATAGTCACCACCATGGGAACGCCAAAGGACTCCCCGTCAGGCCGCCTGGCGGGCAGCAAGCATTCGAGTTTGGCAGTCCTGGTGCGCGGCATTGGGTTGCGGCCCGCTCCAGGACAGCCTAACTCGTAATCAGGCCCTTAGATATGCTGCTGGCTGCTGCTGTTATTGTTCTGTTACATTTAGTGCTATTTTCTTAAAGCAAAATGCATTCTCTGGTGCATTTTGGACACAAGGGTGCATTTTGCACTATGAAAATAGAGCTAAATGCCAGGATACAGTTCACACATAATTTCGCTTAGTTACAACTAAAGCAAATTACACAAGATACATCCAACTTTTACCAAAATGGTAAGGAGAAGTAATCCTAAAATTCTAAAAAGCCACATATTATGTATCATACTCCTGATATAGCACACATCTACAATTATATCATCTTACAACACTAGCACTATATTCATTGATTCATTGAACGATTCATTGAAATGCTCTGTACGCCCTTCATGCTTCAGACCCTTCACAAGCTAATTTGGTTAATAAATCCATGAATATTTTGTACTTGCACTGCCTTTGCTTCCAGAAAGCAGATGATTTCAAATTGAAAAATGGATACATTTCAGGAATAATTGGTTCAAACTCATAATAGAGTTTATAGATAATTTGGTAATAACAACTCACTTCCATCTGTACAGCTTCTTAATTCCATTTGACCTTTGTATATTCATTTTAATTCCAATTTACATTTTTCCAATAGAAAATTAAGTGCCAACTGTTCACAAAATAGGCTAATTCACTAAAGTGAGACAGGAAGCAAGTGGCAAAAGGAAATGTTGGCAAAGCTCATTTGTGTTTTATGTATGTGCCACAGTTTAGATGATGCTCAATTTAAACCTTCATTGGCATCACCTTCTGCATCACACAGCTACTAAGATCTACATTGCAGATGCAAACATCTGCCATCAGTACAATTCTTTCAAAGCTCTCTATTCTTTGATTGATGGTATGTCATTTGTGATAAAAAAATCGCATTGCCCCTCAACTTCAAAATTATGTCTTCATGTACAACGCTTTACTTTGCTAGACAGAGAAAAACTGTGTGTGTATGTATCTATGTATGTCGTATTTCTATAGTGCGAACCTAGCCAAAAGTCTCTGGAGTGATGTACAGGTTCAAAAACAAGCAGAAAGTTAACAAATGATAGGAGAGGTAGCTGGTTTGTGGACTGTTAATGCATTGTGAGGCATTGTTTTTTAAAGAGGTGTGTCTTCAACTCTTTCCTCAGCTGAAGCAGGGTTCTGTTATTCAGGATGGAGAAGGGGATTTTGTTCCAGATTCTCGACCTATAAAAGGAAAAGGCCCGCTATTTTGTTTTTTTCTTTTTCACATTTCTAGTCTGCAGTCTGATGAAGCCCTGGATGTGAGTGTGCCAAGAACCACCAGAGGTGGCAATCTTGTCTGCAAGATAAGCAGGTGGCTGGTCATGATGGCTCTGTAAATGATGCAGCATGATTTAAAGATGGTTGAGGCTGACCAAGGGAGTCAATGGAGTTCCATTAGGATGTCGGCCATGAAATCATATTTCTCACGCCCTGGAAGAGATGTACTGCGGCTGTAGGATGTCCTTAAGGGATGCCAGCATGGAGCAGAGCATGACCCCATCCAGAGTGCATGAGGGCGTGAACAGCAGTCCTGAAGGCACTTCCTATAGAAGAGAGAGTCTGTACCAGGCCAGGCAGTGTGTTCCTTGAGGGTGAGGGTGATGCCCAGGTTGAATCCAAGTGTCTTGGTATTCAGTAAAGGTTGGGGTTCGAAGCGATCAAAGTTCATATCATGAAATTTCTTTAGAAGTGCCCAATCGCCCTGGGACCACACCTTTCAAGGGGCCTCATGGGAAATTAGATGTTCTTTTTATCTAGCTCACCTTTGTCTATTTCTATATCTCAACTTCTCTCCTCTGCTTACCTCTACTTCTCGGTCTCTTTCACTCTGCCTAGTAGCATCTTAAGGATTTTTGGGGACTCTTGAAAGGCAGATTTCAACTCTTTATGTGTGAACCCCATTTCTGAAAGTGTGTTTGGTTTCTTGAGGGTTTCGAAGCACAGAAAATGGACAGTAAAGTTATGATCAGTCACCCCCAAAATGGGGCCTGAGGCCCCAGATCCTTAAGACAACTCTGGATAATTTATATGATAAATTGCCTGCAATCATTATTTGCCTTTTTTTTTTTAGAAATACAACTACTAAGTGAAAATGGGGTGCTGTAAATGTTTGAGATACAAATAAATGAGGCACTGAAGTGTCACAGTCGCCTTCCGATAAAGAAGAGTGCTTCCACTCCTATTCATTTAAACCAACGTGCCATAATGTATACTTGCCATGCTGATTTCCTTAATATAAATCAATCCCTGTAGTATTTAAAGGGGCCACATTGGCCAAGATCAGGGGAGTTGCTAGCTGATTCCATTCTTAGTCACAAACACATTGTATTCCCCCATATGCCCCCTAGACCCTTGACCTCCACTCCTTCTTTCAACGCCTGTCTTTCACAGACAAGATGTCCACACACCAATCCTGAAATGTTAATGTGCCATTTATAAACTGTTCCCTCAGCTGCTGGTACTCATACTGAATTAACTGGAAACTCAACCTGGTCACCTTCTCCCCTCACACCGATTCATACTACTAGCTCCTCCCTCTCCAGCTTGACCAGTTCACATTGCTTTCTGTCTCAACTCCTCCAAATTTTCCGCAGCTATTGCTGTTCACCTTCCCACTTTCATGTGTTTTTGAATGGTTATACCTCCAGATCTCCCATTTCATATATTGCTTTCCAACTGTGAGAAATGGGGTTATTGGTTGAGAGAGGTGAAACCCTACTCAAGCAATAATCACAACCCTTGTCATGGTGAATTACAAAAAGTCACTAAATAACCTGTGCTTAGCTTAACCGTCTGGTAGCTTGACACAAAAAGCAGTCAGACTTAACTTAGAGGCAATGTGTAAAGTATTTATGCAGCACAAAAACAGTAATTTAGTGAAAACTTAACACTAAAAATCCCACACCAATTTAGAAAAATAGAGTACAGTGTAATAAATTATCAGAACTGGAGATATGTAATTTCATGAATTTCAGTTACGGATAGCGCCTAAATGTCGAAAGCGCTAACTTGTTATCTGATTGTGCTGAAAGATACAAGTTCAGGTCGACTGCGATGGAGCGCAGGCCGGATACAGGGACCAAGTCACTCCCACTGAAAAAGTTTCCATCTGAAGTCCAGTGTGAAGTGTTCTGTTCCCGGTGGAGGAGGCCACTAGGGACATGGAGAGTGGTGTAGACGGTCGTCGCTGTAGCACGAAGAGCATAATGTATGTTGCAGATGGTCTCGCTGTAGCACTAAGATTCTGTTGATCCTCACAAACAATCATTGCTGGAGTTTTGGGTTGGAGGTCACCGAGGGCTGTTGATGCTGTAGTGAGAAGTGCTGCTCTCATATTGTCGATTGTCATTGGTGGTCGCTGTGCCATGAGGAGTCGGGTTCCCCGGAGCTTGGAACTGGTGGTTAGTACAGGTGGCAAGATCTTAGCATGAACTGGCCCGTTCGCAGTCACGAAGAGCCCAAAGCCTCACAATTTCCCCTTTTCTTCAAAGAGGAGCTCAACTGATGCCAAACAAGTGTCCCAGCCCTGGAAGGCAGCTCCTGGGATCAGGAACTCATTCCAGCAGAGGACAGTAGGGCTCAGGCAGGTCCAGTTGCATGTTGGCCAAGCCTATTGCTTTTTGTGAATCTTTCTTACTTTCCAGAAGCATACATTACAATTTTCCAGAATTAAGTTTACATACCTCAATTGAGCAGTGTCTCTCTTGCATAAATTAGTCAGTGTGCCACTCGTCAAAATGAATTGCATAACAAGCAGGTTGTACTGATCATATTAGATTCAAGGAATTCCCACAGTAAGCCTTTGGGCAGGAAGGTACTGTGAGGGTGGGATAAAAGGATCATCTTCACGGCCAGCCACATCACCGACTCAGAGGGAGCAGCACACAATGTTCTAACCGGCACAGACATAATTTGCTGCTTCAGGGAAAAATGCTCCCAAGAACTGTGTCATATCCTGAAATATAAGAATATTTAATGTGTTTCTCTTTAGAACAGGGGCATAACATATATAAAACCTGTAGCTTTTTAGCCTCATCTACTATTTGGCCCATTTCTAAAAAAAATCATCTTGCGGGTTACCACAGACTCTCTTGGAGAATCAGTCTTGTGCACATGTTCAGGCAAGCTTATGGCTCTCATTCCATCCCAGTGTGCAAAATATGCTAAAACAGCAACTATGGCCAACCTGCTGTCTTGTGCCAAAGCTTAGAACGCCATGATGTTTTCTGCTATGATTGGTAACAGATAGGGTGTAATATTGCCATGGATGAGTTTTAAGAGTCTCCAGCGGTCAACATCCAAAATCAACAACAAAATGGACGCAAAAGCAACCAAGCAGGAAGTAAATATCATGCGTGTTGTGATATTTCCAACCACTGAATTAATGAACTGCAGCGTTCAAATGAACCGTCTGACTTCCATTGGCCAATGCAGGTGCCAGTATTCGAAAACCTTCTCAATTCAGCACTTTGGAGAATAAGCAGTCGAATGGGAGAATGATGGTTTCTGGCTTTCCAAAGCTTGCATTTTAATCAACTGACCCTGTCTGGAAGGATGGCTGGAATATTCCCACCTACACCCCCTCATCCCCCCCCGCCCCCGGCATCCATCTGTTGGTGTATTTGCATTTGGCTACTGTGATATATGGTAGAGAGATGAGTTATGTTTCTTTCACTGGCTGCAGCTTGTTTTGAGCATTTTTATTTTGCAGGATTTTGTGGAGCGGTAGAAAGGTGGCGCGAGTCAAAGCAAAACTTGTTTTCCCACTTTAGGAATGAAGAGGAATGCAGGATAAAGTAATCATCGCTGTGCGTTTAATTTTCTGACTGGCTAGCCAAAATCTACAGTGTCGGAGTGGTACCATTACAAGAACTGGTAGAGGAAATTGGTGGTTATTTGGAAATCACACCCTTCTAATTTTATAGGTTTTTTATTTTTTTACAAATAGCAGATCCAAAATTACAGTTACTGCTTTAACCCCTTAGCTGCGGCAGCTATTTCACCGCAGTGCAAAGGTGGAGGGGGGGGCCGCGTGGCGCTCCCGTGCTCGTGACAGAACCGCTCCGTCACGAGCCTTGGGCGCGCTGTGCTTGTGACGGAACGGTTCCGTCACGGCCCCGCCCGCCCAATAGAACCCTCAGCGCAGGAGCGGAATTCGTGCCGCGCAGGCGCGGCGAGTTGGCCGTGATGGAACCATTCCGTCACCAGCACAGCCCACCCCAGGCTTGTGACAGAACGGTTCCGTCACAAGCACGCAAGGGGTTAAATAAACATAACAAACAGAAGAGAAGAAACCTGGTCAAAATCACTGTGAGTGTGCCATGTTGAGTCTGAGACCATGAGTCCATTAATGACACTGTAGTGATATCACTGGGCTAGAAAAAATTCCCATCAGCCCACCCATCTGGTGGATTCTCGTCACGTGGGAGATGTATCATAAATCCAATTCTTAAAGCACCTCGAATTGATGCAAAGAAGGATTTTGAAATTTTTTTAGACCACAGTGATTCACTCGTGATGCCAATGGGGTGCAGTGCGCGTGAAAAAGTGAAAGTGCGAGATAAAATTGACTCAAAGGACCAAAAATGAGTTTATTGGGTATGGTGCTATGGTCAAAACTAAAAACAATGCCTCAATAGTTTTAAATAATAACTAACCCGAGGCATAGTGTGTTTTGGTCGACATGTTTCAGCTAGATGGACAACTGGTCCTAGCTTTCTTCAGGACCCGGTGAAATACTGCGACTGCAAATTAACACAAATAATAATATAATTCAAGTGCAAAGGTGGAGGGGGGGCCGCGTGGCGCTCCCGTGCTCGTGACAGAACCGCTCCGTCACGAGCCTTGGGCGCGCTGTGCTTGTGACGGAACGGTTCCGTCACGGCCCCGCCCGCCCAATAGAACCCTCAGCGCAGGAGCGGAATTCGTGCCGCGCAGGCGCGGCGAGTTGGCCGTGATGGAACCATTCCGTCACCAGCACAGCCCACCCAAGGCTTGTGACAGAACGGTTCCGTCACAAGCACGCAAGGGGTTAAATAAACATAGCCTTGTTTGAACTGCATAGTTTTCACCTAAATAAACAGGTAGTATTAAAAATGCAAAGGCATAAACATGTATAAGGATCCTTATTGCCCTCCAGGGTCCGTATTAGGAAAAAAGGCACAATTTCATTGCTTGCGCCCGGTGCACCAGGTGCAAACAGTGAAAATGCACCCTCTTACCATGAATTCGCTACCCCGAGGTCAGCTGCGAACTTGCGCTGCCCTGGGGGCAATGCATTCCTGTGAAAAACGGAGCAGCTGCTTTAAAGCCGCTCAGTGTTTTCACAGTGCAGGCAGCACTTTACTGCACTTTGAAGGGGCATTAGGGATCTCCTTGCAGGTGGGTGCAGTCAGTGAATGCACGCATCTGCAAGGGGATGCCTGGGGGATTCATAGGACCCTTTTTCCCTCCTCCAGAGGGCTTCTCTTCGGAGGTGCGCTGACAGTGCGCCACCTTTTAAATGGCACACTGTCAGTGCGTCTCCTGAGGGCTTCTTTGCCTCTGCACCCATGTCTGTAATATAGCGCGGGCACAGAGACAAAGGATTTCCTTATTTTCATGGGGCACACCCCCATGCAAATGATGGACCACCCCTGAAGATAGCTCTGGATCTTCATGTGTGCCAGTGCTATGTATTACAGAAAGGGCCGCACAAGCGTCTGCGGCCCCTTCTGTAATACCAAATTGCGCGGGGGTGCGCAAAGCGGGAACAAAAGCCCGTTGCGCCCCGGGTCACTCTCTGTAATATGACCCTTGGTGTTCTTCGAGATTTACAAACCGCTCAGTCTTCCTCCGATTGAGTTACGATTGTTTAGGATGTCATCAGAATCCCTCAATGACACTACTGGCCCATATTACAGAATATTCAATTATGTACCCTCTATATTACATGTTTGGTTGCACAAAATCCAGGGGTACAGGAGCCCACTTTTTGCCAGGACCTGTAATGATAGCACTAAACCAAGCTGCAGCGAGTTTTGTTGATGAAAGGTAAACAAAGCTTCAAAATTATTATTCAAATGAGTGCAAATGGAACTTGAAAGAAAATGCATCTTGAAATCGCCACGTGTATACAACAAATATCAAAAATGTCAACGCATTCCATTTTATATGGATGGGCTCACAGTGGAGGAATGTGAGTGTTTTTAGATTTAAAATCCGGCTTGAATTTTTTCACCTGTCCAAGAATTAGTGTATGATACCATTCGAAATCCATCTTAGTTGCCTTGCCTACATTGAATAGAAGTGTCTGCCTCATTTCTGAAGGTTAGAGGCGATTCTTCTGGTAAATACCTCACACCGCTCCAGATATGGACCCATTTAATAAAGCAAATTAGGACATGTAAGAATATGTCCACATAGGCAGTCCAACATTGTAGTCAAGGTAGGCAGTTGTTAATTTGGTACTCTGACCTTTAGCCTAACCACTATGTCTATCAAAGAAAAATAATGTGGATATCTGGAATGATGAAGTGATCATCAAAGGTCATCAATCACTGAAAGACCAAAGCATGATTTCATTTTTTGAAAATGCACAATTAAGGTCCTGACTCAGTGGTAGCTATGGATCTAAAAGAATAGAAACAGGCGTTGATTACAACAATAAACCTAAGGGTATATGGTCTAGAATGAACTACAAAAATACTATTAATTTGTGACCTCAATAGTTGTTTTGCACGGGGAGCTGTCTAAGTTGTGCAGACAGCACTCCTTTAGTCAAAGCTGTCTCTGTTGGAAAATGCATTATTTTCTAAGTAAACGAATGATGCCAGCCCTCATGTTAAAAAACCTGACAAGAGGTACCTGTTTCTAGCTGGCTAGATTAATGGATTTTGAACATCGTACTTAGTTTGATTTTGCCCGGCTTCCCATCAGGACGGCTTGTGAACAGGCTAAGAAAAGGACTGCTCTTGCAACCAGGTCCTCTATGAAACTAGGTAAAGAGCAGATACATAATCACTGATGTGTACATTAATATCATTCTGTTTTTAAGTTGTCTCCATTGAAAAAACTCTGAGATAGTGAAACAATGGAAACCTGAAGAACTCCAGAGATGTTTAGGAGCTCGCAAATTTTAAAAACAATATTCCAAAGTTATTTCAGTTGTCACATATTTTGGCCTGAGAACAGTAAACTTGTTTAGTGTTATTTAAATACCTTTTTAAACCAATAGCTTTGATGAGACTCTGAACTTAAATCCTTGCATGAACCTATTCCATATAATATCACTTTGATGTCAGATAGGCCATGATCCTTACCTTACTTATAGCTTTATTCGATTTTGTTTTCAAATCATAAAAGCGTACAGTTAAAAACATACATGATTAAAACATACATTCATTCAATAACACCGAATTCAGCTTTAACAGTTTTACCATTAAAAACACACAACAATTAGTAGGGCTGTCAATACCTTGTGCTGTTATACAATGATTCATGTTGGGGAAAAGTAGGAAAATTTCTACCACACGGTACAAAGGCTCCTCTGCCTATTAACAAGTTCTGAACTGGCTTTGTTCTAAGTGGGAGGATGGGTGACGTTCTAGGATAAAAGTCATGTAAATCCCAAACGGATATTGGGCCGTCTCCATCTTGAGGCGGCCAGGTTTGCAAGTAAGGGACAATGTTTCTACTCCTAAATCTAACAAGTATCAGGTCACCAATGATGTCTTTGGGAAGGAAACCCAACCAACCCACCCTTCTTACACTGATTATTGCTCCATTTAAATTAGGTGGCAGGGGTCTATTTTTTCCCAGCCAAAATTTGACTTTGTTCAATAGGTCACATTGTCTCTCAGTCTTCCCAGGTGTAAGAGCCGGTGCTCCCGCGAGAACACACACATATGGGGCGGCCTCCGGTGGTAGCTGTATAGAGGTGGCTTTATTATACCCTGCTCTAGGGACGGTAGGCTGGGGAGTAACGTCTTTAGAAGAGATTTTGGGTTCATTTGGGCCACTAGAAAATAATGGTTGTGTTTGGACCCTTTTGTCCTGTTTGATTGGTTTGGGCGCTGTGTGTGTGGCGGATACCTTTGGACACTTAGATATTACAGTGCATTTATTGACTAGCAAGTTGGACTTAATGGATTCTTCAATACCAGTCAGCCTATCCCCTAGTGTGTTAATTTTTGTTATCAGCGGTGCTATAATAGAGCTGACAAGTTGTTCAATTAGGGATAATAAATCCAAATGGGTAGGAGATGCTATGCCGTCTGGGTTCTTAATAACCTCAGGGGCCTTTGGGGGATTAGTGATTAGAGATGTGGGGCTTAAGCATAGTTTTTGAAGTTTTGATTGGTTTCCGCAATGTTTATCACCGCTGCATTTCCTTTTAGCGGTTTTAGCCTGAGGAGGTGCAATATTTTGAATGTTTTTGATGCTGGATTTATTGGATAATGACGGGGGGTCCAAGGATCTGTCAATTTCTGGTAGTATACTAAGACTTCTAGCAGGTTTGGGTGACTCCACTGGGGCGTAGTTAGTTTTACATCGAATGTTTAAGTCATCTAACCAAGTCATCTTAGCCCGCGCGCGCGACGCGTTATTGTGATTGTGTATTTATAGCCCTCCCAGGGGGGGGCGTGGCCAGTGAGGTAAGAGGCGGCAGGTGAGCGTCCAGTGGCCTGCTGGGCCTCGCAGTCCCTCGGCACTGTTTGGAAAATGCCCAGGAGTACTATGAACGTCGCCGTGAAAGGTCAAGTAGAAATGCCCCCAAGTCTCCTTGCAATCAGGAGCAGAAGTCCGGCAGCAAAAGCAGCAAAGCAGGTATCAGGGCGGCACCCGTGGAGCGGGCGCCGTGAGGCAGTAATGAAGGTCCTGGGGGTGGGGGGGGGCAAGGCCAGTGATGGAAGAGGTCCGGCAGCAAAAACAGCAAAGCAGGTTTCAGAGCGGCACCCCAGGCCATGATCAAATTGAAGAACATCTCTCTCATTCTCACAACCACAGAGAGGGCAAAGGTGTTGCAATTCGAAACATATCATCACACAAGTGAAACATTTTAAGACACTTGAGCAATTGTGATCAATATGCTCTTTTAATTGTAGTCGCCTTCAACAAATTCAGAAAGCAATGTAGGAAATAACCACTAAACCAAGAAAGGATAGTTGTCTCAGAAGTCCAAATACTAGTATGTTTATGTCAAATCCCAATGCACGCCTCTCTAATACACCCCGTCCTAAAATACACAAACGTTTACAGTACCCATCTGATAGACTGACAGTCTCAGGTTGTGAATCAGTAGTGAAATCCCTGGGGAAATAGATTGAGTTTTTCCTGAAGAACTATGTACCCCTAACCGACAATTACATACATGACAGGAGAGATCTCATCCACAAGACTGATGAAATCCCATTTTATAATGATACCAAATTTATGGGTGCTTTGTTATTGAGTTATTGTATGCTGATATCCCAAAATGGCTGGTATTCAATTACTTGCTTAATTTTGGGGAGAGGCTGTGACCTAACAGGCTAAGGTGGTCAATCTAAAATCTGGGGAACCAGGTTTGAGTCTCGGCAATGACGCTCAACATCCTGTGATTCTGGGCAAATCATGTCATCTCCCCGTGCTTAACAAAAATGAATGTGTCCTTGTGTAATGTAATGTGCTCATGTTAGGCGCTCTGATATCTTTGGATCAAGTTCGCACTATATAAAAGTCCCCCAAAATTAAAATTATTGGATACTCGACTACCGCTTGTCAATGTTCCTACCAAATTTATCTTCTCGATCCTGAACGTAGCTCTCACAAAAAATGACTTTGATTCTTTCTGATGGCACATACTATTTACAGACCAAAGGTTCTTCTATGAGTACATCTTTTGCCCCAATTATGCCATACTGTATGTCTATGACTTTGAAAGTAATACGTCCGCAATGCAGAAGTTAATCCTTTTTAACAACTTTTTTATCTATGGAAGAAATTTATAGAATATGGACCTAATTTACAACACAATAATGCAACACGCCGCACCAACGTCATTTTGCTGCACTTAGCTGCGTCATTTTAAAAGCACAGGGATGTGTTATATTCACAACAAGACTGACGCATCCCTGTGCCTTCCCCTGCACTGTTGCACAATTGGCTGCCATGCACCAACGCAGGCACCCTTGCACCATGGTTGAAGGGTAGTTGTGCAAAGGTGCCTCTGTTGCGGAGATGATTATTTTTGTGCAGGAAGGGACACCTCCCTGCACAAAAACAATCATTAATGGTATTTTTGTCTTTCTATGTGTGCTGCAGAATGCAGCCCGCACATAAAGAGGAAAAAACAAGGTGAAATAAAAGTATTTCTCCTCGTTGCAACTCCTTATGCCTCCCCTGGGAGGCATAGAATTGTGACGCATTCGCAGGTTTACAAAATATTGTAAATCTGGGAATGTGGCAGAATCCATGGGTGTTTTGTGGGAACACCCACAGCAACACCCATGGCACCAAGCCTTCACACAAAGTGATGAGTGAAAAGGGACTATATGTACAAGGCCATGAAAACCTATGCAGGGTGGCTTTGCGTGGCCTTGTGAATATTGACCAGAACACTGTGCCCCTGGTGTGTAAAAAAAAAGTGATGCACCGGCAGCGCAAGGGGCTGGTAAATAAGCCCCGAAATATATTCTTTATCTTGAAAAAAAATAAAGTATTCTTGTTGAATTATTTGTGTATTAATTCACTGTCCTCAGAATGACATTTTACTTCAAATTACAGCAAGATGTCCATTTATTTCCTTAAGCCCTTTTGAAGGCCACCTTGGGACAATTTTGTTCCGTAAACCATTGGAATGTAATACCCTTCTTCAGTATTCTAGTAACCACCCAGAGTACCCGAGGATGGACTATCATACAGTCAGTTTCTACAAATGTCCAGAAATTGCAAATGGAAGCATGATTATTTTCAGGAAATCGAAGTCTTAAGTAAGAACGTTTTGGCCAGAGGCTGCCCTAGGAAACTCATCAAGAGAGTCCCTACAAGAGCATGTATTCACCCCATGAATATCTGCTCACCCCTAAAGCAAAGTGGGAGACAGAGCGAATAGTTTGAGTTAATAACTTTTGCACACAGCAACACTTTGACAAAAATACATAAAAACATAGGTCATTGATTCAATCTTTAGGCCTGACCAAAGAGCTCTGTATGTTTACATTCAGAAAATGCACAACTGTTCGGTCCACCCTAGTACCAAGCGGAGAAATCTCATCATAATAAGCTTTATTCAGGCAATTGCCATAAAAGCAAACACAATAATTTAAACTGTAAAAAAGTATGGAATAAAAACACTTAAAAACATAATACATAAAATGTAGAATAATTAAAATGTTTATAATACCCACAATTAAAACATATTTACGATACCCACAATTAAAACTAGCGGCATGTCAGAGGAACTTCACAACAATTTTAGGAAGCAAAAGTGGATTTCATCCAACAACTCCGATACCAGTTATCTTCTCCTGCACAGTCAATAAAAAAGAAAAACATTCGATGACAGCAAAATGCAACTAGGACGCATAAGGATATTAAGTGCTATGTACTGGATGGCAGTGGGGCAGTCTTTTTCTGTCTGTGTCCTCACATGTATAGCAGAAACCGGGAGACAGCAAATAAATGTATTTTAACTGTGTCTGCCCTGAGTACTCTAGTTGCAGTTTTGTAGTACCTAATGCTCAAGTTATGACATAAAGGCAAAAGCCATTTCCTCCTGTGAGCATGATCTACAGTTTCCTTAACCTCTGGGCAAACCGGTCAGCCTAGGTCAGGTTCAACATCAACAAGGGTGTGCCGCCACTTCACAGTAAATGATCGAAGTGGCAAAGTCCCAATTCAGAACTTAATATGAAGTCTCTTAGCAGCCGGATGCTCAATTATGTCCATATACCTTTCCAGAAATTATATTCCTTTAAATTCCCCAAATTAAGAGTTAAAGTACCTGCTCCCCCATTCTGGTGCAATCTGCCATCTACGTGTTTCCAATACTGATCCTTGAGTGTAGACTTTGAAATGCTACTGTACGTTTCCGGGTGAGCCCACATGTCACCACACCCGATCTCTTCAAGTGTATTCTTTATATACCCCAACCAATAAATTCTGGTGGCCCCAGAAAGTTTCGTAATCTCTTCCAAGCCTAGCCGATATGGTAACAAGCCTACTGAGGACCAGATCCTCCTCCAGTACATCAGAGGTCTGAGTTTACTTTGTGGTTAAGTGAGCGAAAGCCAAGATCTAAGCAAAGTGGTACCAGTGTAGTGTTAGGGGGAAGGTTTGTGAGGAGCTTGAGGAAACTATTTTCAGTGAACTCCAGATCATGGATGTTAGCAAGCCCCCAGAGCTCCCCACCATAAAGGGACCCCCCCCCCAGTGCTTGCTAGTTGTACATTTGCAAAGCTGGTGTCATCAGGCAAAAGCTGGATCCCTTCAGGGCTCTCAGAAGGTAACCATTATAAGGCAAATCTACCGATCTATCAGCAACTCAGGGACAGAATAAATTAGTAGACCACTATCGCTTGAGAATTGTATAAATGTAAAAAAATGTATTAAAACCTCAAAGAGTTCAGACACGGTGCTATCAGACACACACACACAGAACAAACTCAAATTGCAATTCCAATAATGTAATCTATGATATATGGTGCCCTCTGAACTAATCTAATTTGGACAAACAATTAAAAAAATTAAAACAAGGCTCTGTCAACATCGTAGCAGAATCAGAATTAAAGCCTTATCCGCCCCCCTGTGATGACAGGTCATTGAAAAAGTGGTAAAGCCACCATGTGAGTGATCTTCAATTATAAATGAATTAGGCAGAATGTAGATGGCTTTTCAAATGTGACAGGATTAAGCACTATGAAAGAATGTAACTCCATTATCTTCACATAGTTTCAGTGCCTTTTTTCAGCTCTGCAATTAATCTCTGCTGCTAAGTGTGTTTATATAGCTTTATCCTTACTGTATATCATACATTGTTAAAACTGATTGACAATGAACCACATATTAATGACTTTTTGGGGACCAGTAATTTACATTTGCTACACAATAGACCTCGGTTGATCACACTACTTCACCACTTTAATATTTTCTCAATTTAATTAAATTTTGGCATGATTTAATGTAACTTTGCTGCTTTTTTGTGTCTATATGACTTGAATATCATACTTGACTCAGGAATGATAAGATCTGATTCGCACTATGTAATTCATGTGTGGTAATTGTCTCATGCTTTGTACTATGTGTCTGACAAATTCTTTAATGGCCGACATATCAAATGAGCACCCAAATTGAATCACTTTTGTCTACACGGTCTCAACGGGAAACAGCCACTACAATACAGCTGTTTCCACAAATACCCTTAACCACGCATGTGTAGTTACCACGCAAAGCCTTTACCAAGCATACCTTTACAACAAATCAGGCTGTAAATGTATGTATGGTAAAGGTATGTGTGTGACAAGTAAACACTGTTACCACACATAGCATGTATTGCACATGCCTTTACAATGAAATACGTAGTAAAGGCATGTGTGTTGAAGGTATGTGTGTGGTAAGGGCGATGGAGGCTAGTGGGGTTGTTAGAGGAAATGGAAAGACCTTTCCGCTCGCTTCCTCTTTACAACATGCACTGTGCCTCCGAAGAGCTTGGAGAGGAGATGTTGTGGAGCGGTACAGGGAATTTTACTTTATAAATAAAATTAATATTTTTAATTAATGGCTGGGGGGTTGGGTCACGCAGGAGGATGTTTCTAGGGTTCAGGGTAGGGGTGTTTACAAGGAGGGCTAGGTGAGGGGGTTGCACAGGGTTCTGTTTCCAGGGTTCAGGGGAGGGGAGGGGTATTTGTTAGAAGATCTTGGGGTGGGGAAATGGCACAGGGGTTGATTTTTCGGGTTCAGGGCAGGGGAGGGGTATTTGTTAGAAGGGCTTGGGGTGGGTAATCGCGCAAGGGTACATTTTTAGGGTTCAGGGGAGGGGTATTTCTTAGAAGGATTCGGGGACAGAGGGGGGTCGCACAGGGGTACAGGGGAAGGTATTATTTAATAAGAAAGATCTGGAGGCTGGAGGAAGAGGGCGCAAGGGACCAGTTATGGGACTTGGGGGCAGGGGTCTGAGATAACCTTTACCATGAATATGCCCTTACCATGCATGGTTTTACAACCAAATTCATTGTAAAGGCATGCATGGTAAAGGCATATTTGTGGTAAAGGTCATGCGTGGTTATGGCATTTGCATTGTAACCCATGTGTGGTAAAGGCGTGTGTTGCAATGGAATGCGTTGTAAGGTCACACAACCGTCCCCACATGTACACTATGTATTGCCTATTGCAATAACTGTCTTAAATTGCATACTACTAATCTTTTTTTATATATGTAATATTTATTTTGTAACCAAAAAATCAATTGAGGAACTTGTTAATTCTGCATGATTATATACACTGTTATATAGCCAGTCTTTTTTCCTACCAAAAATAATAATTATCAAATTATATCCAATTTCTCAGTATTCATTCTCACACTTATTCATGATAAAAAGTTAATCCCTCTCTTCCTCCTGCTCAAACTATTGCAGTATAGAAACGTCTATTTCTATGCTGTGCTGCACACAGCACACATCGGTCATCTTGTACAAAATTCAAGCTCCCACTTCGGCTATTCCCTACAGAATGTGTCTGTCTCAGCTCACTGACACCCTCGGAGACACATCAGCCCTTCCAGTTTGGTTTCTCCATAAAAGATGGTGAGGAACAGCATATTTAATTAGATAGTTGTCACTTGTCACCTGAGCACCTGGCTGATGATTGAGTTCTTTACCTGCTAACATTAGTGGGGACTCACTAATAACAATCTCCAGTTGGCACCTTTCACATAGTAGGTAACAGAATTTAGGGGGTCATTACGATGGCGGAGGACCGCCACTGCCAGCCATGTAGTGTCCTTCCGCCATCGGACGCAAATTTCCACCGCCACATTACAATGGTGGGACGGATCCAGACTGCGACCATGGCTGATGGAAAGATCGTCCGCCATGGAACCGCCACAGGCAATCAGACCTATTGCATGGTGGAGCGGTCTGCATGCATAAAATGGTGGAGGTGCCCAGCAGGCACTGGCCACTGTATTATGATTCAGGCTGTCAGCAGGCCTTTCCATGACCGCAAAACCGCAATGAAAGGACTGGTGGAGATCCTGTTTGTCGGCCCTGTTGCAGGCCCCCAATGGGGGGGTGTATGTGCACTGGCATTTCAGTGCACTAAGTGGCATGCACAGTGTGGTGCCTGCCACGTAGTGCACTATAATGCACAACATGCATTTTCAACATTGCGGCAGGTGCTGCTGTCAGCAGCACCCGCTGTAATGTTAAAAATGCAAGATGCAACCACCATAGTGGCGGTCGCATCCTAATGTAGTGTGAGGAACCGCCGCATATATTGCGGACGGTCCCAGTCACCACCACGATGGCGGACGGATCCCAGTCCATCCGCCACTGTAATCACCCCTTATTTCTTTGGGTATCTTTAATTTAAATCAGTTTTCAAATTAATAATACAGTTTCTGAACAATGCAGTCACTCTAGGCATTTGTTTTGACACCACATAAATGAGCACTGATTAGCAATATTAGGAACACCAGAGTAAATTCCATTTTATTTTCAGATGATGGCCCACTGTTTGCACCAATTAACTACCCCCTCACATTTACGATGACTTAAACAATGGAAACAGCAACTAAATAACGATTGCTTCTTCGCCTGTCTGTAATATGCGCACAATCCAAAAGAAATAGCATCTACTCTGAAAAAAAAGCAGATGGGCAAATTCCAATTGCATTCACTCTTCCCTTGTCACCTTTTTATATCTACTGAGTATTGTATTGTAATATTCATATAGCGCTTACTAACCCCATGTGGGGCACTGAAGAACTTGCCTATATGGGTAGCACTGTACACCTTGTAGGGTTTAGGGTCTGTGGTTGAAAGTATGTTGTCTTTGTTTTGATGCTGTGTGAGAAGTGTTTCTGTGTTGGACATGAGGCCCAACAACATGTGAGTATCATGTTAGGGGTACAACGTTTAGCAGTGTGACGGATGAAGAAGTGTAAGAGACAGGCACGCAGTTTATGGTATTCTTCAAGGTGGCAGCTTTAGTAGCCCTGCAGGGCCCTTTAAGATCTTTCTTATGTTCATGGTCCACTTAGCTGGTTATTGCATGGGGTTGTCCATTCAGAGATATTTTGTTTAAACGTTATGATCAGTGGATTAACATTATCCCCCGCAGACCGTGTGGAGGGACCGTGCTCCAGAGTCTCCATCTAGCACTGTGTATGAGCTGCAGCCCCTGGCCTGGGAGCTCCTGACTGGGTCAGAAGCTTGAGGGTACCCCTTCTTGTACGTTGTAGTGGGGCTATCTCAAGCTTCTTTACACCACTGATTATGATACTGAGCAGGCATAGGTTTAAGGGTGAAAATAGATGGAGAGATCTGCTAGGATGAACTTTATTAAAATCATCCCATATCTGATTGTCATTGTGAGGTTTCAGAAAGTAATCATAATATGTAGCTAGTTGGGACCTGCAGTGGTAGACTAAATTAAAACCCTTCATTTGCAGCAGTATGTGGCTGATCTCTTCAGGTATGCCATTCTGGATACAGTGGTGATGGGAGGTTTATTTGCTATGGACTGGTACAGTACTGTGTAATGGATGTCAGGGCCGCCTTTAGGGTGGTGCAACTGGTGCAGCTGCATCTGGGGTTGACTTTGGTGAGGGACCCCATGTTTAAAAATCACTTATGGGTTTAAAGGCATGTGAACTTTCAATAACAATGTCTAGATAACAATGGCGATTATTGTTCCTACTGGTGAGAGGGTGTTTTGTCTAGTGGCAGTTTTGACTCACCATAATGTAAGGCAGAGGGTATTGTGCCTGCTGTAAAGAGCATGTACCATGCAGATCACAAACCTGTGTGTGCGTGAACCATGAGTAGAGCTTTAAAAAAAGAAATGAATGTCAGAGAGGGTCATGAAGAGATGTGGGGCACTGCTGGAGAGTGGTAGTGAGGGAATTAATGGAAAAGGATATCATGGTGGGCACCAAATAAGACACACTGGGCGCCATCGCTAAAGCCAACCCTGATAGGCATGACCCTTTGCAGTTGTGGTGTATGTAATTGTAAGTGTCAATCTACCATCAGATTGTTTTTTGATTGCTAGGTGCAAAATAATTTGTAGATGTGATCCATTTCATGAAGACATGCTTGTCAGAATTCTTTGTGGATCCCGAGTAACAAACATCATTCAGGACAGCACGTGACACTTCTTCCATTTATGCAGGTAGCCCAAGCCCAGGAATTTAAGTATAAAGACATGTCCTCCACACGAAGAGATAACATGGCAGCTTTGGCATTTAGTACCATCTAGTGGTTTGGCCATGTGAGCTGCCTCATTATTAGTAAAGAGGGCAGGCTTGCTTCAAACATTTAAATATTAGGCTGTCATAATCTAATGTAATATCTGGCATTTAATGGTATGATTATTATGCAAAGTGTCAGAGATTTTGCCATTATGCTAAACAGTGTAATTGAGATTAAGGCCATAATTTCAAATTTGGTGGTCCGTAGGACCACCAAATTCGCAGTGGAGGGGCAATGGTGATCAGGACTGCTGGATGGAAATCCGATCCATTTGAAGGAAGCAGGAGGAATCATTTGTGCTCTTTTCTTTCCTGGACCAAGTTGCTCCAGAAAGTTGATTGTTGGCTCGAGAGAGCAACACTTGAACAAAGACTGTATGGGCATGCCCAAAGCTGCACACCCTAGAAAAAGGGATGGGTTACCTGCCCATCACTTACGTTGTACGAACTGTCCTGTTGAGTAAGGCGGGGCTCAGTAGCAACATCTGATACACCAGAAGTTGCCTAGTTCCCAGACCACCACCTAAGAATGTCAGAAGTCCTCATAGCTAGTTTCCACTGAGCTTTGACACATCCGAAGGAGGAAAACACACTTTTAACTGACTTGGTCCCTTCAAACATTCGGGCCTTTTTGGAATGTAAGTGGACATTAGGTGGACATCTGCCAAGAGCACAACTGTTACTATGCTGCATATACATTGCCCCCCTTGCCTCATTCAGTGTTCATCTTTTACTTGGAAGAACTCTGTATCACTCAGCATAGGCTATAAGAGCACAACCTCTTTTCCCTGTTACTTGTAGAATGAGCAAGACATGAGAGCCTGAGTAACACTACCATTGCTGCGACCCCTATAAGATCTCCGCACTTCAGAACTGCTACCGTTGATTCCTCGAACATCATGGGAAGAAATGAGAGGTCACTGCCGTCACAGATGGTGTATGAAAAGACGAGCCCTGCTCCATATACAGTTCTGAAACCAGGCCTAGCATGCCCCATCTACAAAACAGATGTGAGCATGGCTAATGTTGCTGCCATATGCAGGGGTTGTTCAAAAAGTGTGAATGTAAATATATCAACAGATGTAAGTATTTCCCATTTTTCAAACTGGGTTGTATGAAGAGTAGAGACATGTCAATAATGTTGATCTATTGGGTCCAGCTGGGTAAACACTATGGAGCCTATTATGATGGCGTGCGGATCGCCACCGCCCGACCGGCGGGGGTGATCCACATGCCATAACTCACCACCATCCATATTATGATGTGTGTGGTGTGCATGCCTTTCCATGGCGGAGACTCCGCCATGGAAAGGCATGCGGACAATGACATTGGTGGTCCATTGGGGGCCTCCGCGGGGGTGTGGGGTGGGTGGCTGCACTGGGGGGGTACCTATTGTACCCCCCTTCATTGCCATACACAAGGTGGCAGGCACCGCGCGCTGCCTGTCACGTTGTGCATTGCAATGCACAACATGCACCTTTAACATTGCGGCGGGTGCTTGTTACAGCACCGCCCGCCGCAATCAATCAATCAATCAATCACATAATTTTTAAAGCGCACTACATACCCGGTAGGGTTTCAAGGCGCTGGGGGGGTGCTGTTACTGGTCGAAGAGCCAGGTCTTGAGTTGTCTCTTGAAGGTCAGCAGGTCTTCGGTTTGTCGCAGGTCGAGGGGGAGGGTGTTCCAGGTCTTGGCGGCGCGATGGGAGAAGGACCTGCCTCCGAAAGTGGTTTTCCGATGCGTGGGACCGCGGCCAGGGCGTGGTCAGTGGAGCGGAGATACCTGTTGGGTACGTAGAAGGAGAGTCGACTGTTGAGATAGGCTGGGCCGGTTTTGTGGGGTGCTTTGTCTGCGTGGATCAGGAGCTTGAAGGAGATTCTTTTGTCGGCGGGGAGCCAGTGCAGGTTCCTCAGGTGGGGGGTGATGTGGTCGCGGCGCGGGACGTCGAGGATCAGGCGTGCGGAGGCATTCTGGATTCTCTGTAGTCTGCTGATGAGCTTGGACGGGGCTCCGGCGTAGAGGGTGTTTCCGTAGTCGAGTCTGCTGCTCACTAGGGCCTGGTTGACTATTTTCCTTGTGTTGGCCGGAATCCAGCTGTAGATTTTGCGGAGCATGAGGAGGGTGTTGAAACAGGTGGAGGAGACTGCGTTGACCTGTTTGGTCATGGGGAGTTTTGAGTCGAGGATGATTCCCAGGTTGCCTGCATGGTCGGTGGGGGCCGGGGGGACCCCAGTGACGTGGGCCACCAGGAGTCATCCCATGCGGAGGGGTTGGATCCGAGGATGAGGATTTACGTCTTGTCTGTGTTCAGTTTGAGGCGGCTGCCCTCCATCCAGTCGGCGACGGCCTTCATTCCCTGGTGGAGGTTGGATTTGGCGGTGAGGGGGTCCTTTGTGAGGGAGAGGATCAGCTGAGTGTCGTCGGCGTAGGAGATTATGTTGAGGTCGTGCTGTCGGGAGATGTAGACATTGAACAGCGTCGGGCTGAGGGACAATCCTTGTGGGACGCCACAGATGACCTCGGAGGCCTCGGATCGGAACGGGGGGAGGCGGAATCTCTGCATTCTGCCGGAGAGGAAGGAGGTGGTCCAGTCCAGGGCCTTGTTACGGATCCCTGCGTCGTGGAGGCGTGTGCGTAGTGTGTGGTGGCAGACGGTGTCGAAGGCGGCGGAGAGGTCCAGGAGGATGAGGGCCGCTGTCTCGCCATTTTCAAGTAGGATCCTGATGTCGTCTGTGGCGGCGATTAGTGCGGTCTCGGTGCTGTGGTTGCTGCGGAATCCTGATTGGGACGGGTCTAGGATGTTGTTGTCTTCGAGGTGCTGGGTGAGCTGGGTGTTTACTATCTTCTCAATGACCTTAGCTGGGAATGGGAGCAAGGAGATGGGCCTGAAGTTCTTGAGGTCGCTCGGGTCTGCCTTGGGTTTCTTCAGTAGGGCGTTGATCTTTGCGTGCTTCGAGATCTCAGGGAAGGTGGCGGTCTCGAAGGAGAGGTTGATGATTTTGTGCAGGTGGGAAGCGATGGACTTGCTGGCTTTGTTGAAGATGTTGTGGGGAGAGGGCCCGATGGGGATCCGGAGTGGACTGTTCCCATGGTCTTGATTGTGTCCTCGATGCTCACGTTGGCCCAGGATGTCAGGGTGGGGTGCGGTGGGTTCGGTGCGGTGTGGTCAGTAGGGGTCGTCCGGGTTCTGAAGCTGCCATGGATGTCGGTGATTTTCCGGTGAAAGAAGGTGGAGAGGGAGTCGCACAGGGCTTGCGATGGTGGGATGTCGTTGGCGTTGGAGCTTGGGGTGGAGAGTTCCTTCACGATGGTGAAGAGCTCCTTGCTGTTGTGTGCGTTGTTGTCAAGCCGGTCCGTGAAGGAGGTTCTTTTGGCGGTCCTGATGAGGTGGGGTTGGTTGCAGATGGCGTCTTTATGGGCAGTGCGGCTGTCTGGCATCTTTTCATTGTGCCATATGTTTTCCAGTTTTCGGCAGGTGCGTTTGGAGTTGAGGGGTTCCGGGGTGAACCAGCTGACTCTTCTGCTGGTGTCTGTGTTGGTGGGGTTTTTCAGTGGAGCGACGGTGTTGGTGCAGTCTTTCATCCAGCGTTCGAGGGCGAGTGCCCCTTCATCCGGGTTGGTTGGGGTCGTCGGGGGATTGAGTGCGAGGTTTGTCTGTAGTTGTTCTTCAGTGATTTTGCCCCAGCGGCGGCTGGGGGTCTGTAGGGTGCGGTGTTGTGTGGGTGGTTTTCGGATGGAGAAGTGGATGCAGTGGTGGTCTGTCCAGGTGAGTTCAGAGGCGTGGCTGAAGGTGACGTGGGGGCTTGAGGAGAAGATGACATCTAGCGTGTGGCCGGCGTTGTGGGTCGGCGTCCTGACGAGCTGTTTCAGTCCGAGGTTGGCGAGAATGTCGATCAGGGTGGAGGAGTTGTTGTCGTTGTTGTTCTCCAGGTGAAAGTTCAGGTCTCCGAGGAGGATGTAGTCGGTGGAGGTTAGTGCGTGTGTGCTGATGAGGTCGGCGATGGAGTCACAGAATTCAGGCCGGAGTTCTGGAGGTCTGTAGACGAGGGTGCCTCTTAAGGTGGTCTTTGGGTTCGTGTGGTGACGTAGGTCCTTACTGGGTTAAGAGCGATGAGGGTGTTGGCGTCGTTGCGGAGGCGGACATCTTGACTGCTGTGGGGGCCAGGGGTTCTGGCGCTGGGCGCGGTCCTGTCCATGGGAAAGTGGGGAGGAAGGAGCAGCTGGAAGGTAAAGGAACGGGTTGACGAATGGGTGCAGAGGGGGCGGGGCCGCAGGGGAGGCAGCGGCGGGGACGGGGGATCGGAGACCGGGGCACAGAAGAGAAAGTGTACAATTCGGGTCACAGAGGCACAAAGTTCAGCGCGAAGGACGACGAGGGGTATAGAATATAAAGGGGCACAAAGCACAAAGCACAGAACAGATACAGGCACAAAGTTCACGGGGGCACAGAATCAGCGCAAGGGTAAAAAGGGCGGCGAGGGATACAGAATAAAAGGGGCACAGAGCAAAGCGGTGAGCTGGGGGCAGGGGCACAGACAGAAACAGGCAAGACAACAGGTGGCAGCGAGAACGTACCTAAGGCCACCACTGGCCAAAAGGGATGAGGCGCAGGTGGAGCCTGCGGGTGGTGGAGGGCCTCGACTACTCCGAATGGGCCCACCAGTGTGGCGGGCACATCCTAATTTGCCTCGTGGGACCGCTGCACCTCTGGCGGTCGGTCCCATTTTCCGTTTCGGTGGCCATCGTAATGGGGCCCTAAATGTGATCAACCTGGGACTGGCAGTGGATAAATCCGAGTAGGATACTGATTAAGCAACCTGTTAGTATTTAAAGGAGTTGACCCAAGAGCGGCTGAGGACTAACCCCACTTCGGTACTGTTAAGCTGCTGCGCTGCCCTGACATGGATGGCCTGGGGCTGCGGAGGCTGTATTAGGCCAGGAAAGTTAAGTAAAAACAAATAGGGAGTAGGACGAGTGGTAGACGGAAAAATCAACAAATAAACAAATAGTAGTGTTCAGGTTCAAACGTTCATAGGGAATTTCCACTGGATTTTAGTACTTAAATTGCAGTACATTTCAATAGTTATAATGTTATAATAAAAGAGCCGATTGATTGCATACATTGAAAGACTTACCCAGAGGGAGAGAGGGCTGGATTCCATACTTCAGTAGAGACCTTCTCCACACTCAGCACAAACTCCAGGCATACCCGCCTGAACTAGGTCATGCAAACATGACTTTGATTGTATGACAAAATATTTTTGACAAAAATATTTCCCAACATAAATATTGGGCGGTAAATATTGCTTATAAAAATAGCAGTAAATTGGGTATAGGTTTTCTATTATCAACTCCAATGTGTCAATATATTATTTTTGTGAATAATAATTAGGAAACAATATTTTTGTCATGCGATATTTAGCCCAAGATATGTTGTACCATATCCAATTGTTCGGGTTGTGCTGTTCTTCTAACAGCTGGGTTGCATGTAATGTGCATTTGTTTTACTTTGTCCCACATGCTATCCAATGTTGTGACAACATCCCTATTTATGGGACTAATGAAAAATTCTGCAATAAGAATAGGTGCAAGTGTGCTATTTTAGCTTGCGCCATTTGTTAATTATAATATTTGACTAAATAAGTTTTGTCTTTTGATAAACTAACAGTGATGAGCAGTGCTGTATTTTATTTTCTTTGTTTGGGTATATAGTGAGTCTGGCCAGGTGATAAATGTCCCTAAAATGTCTCCTGTTTCAGAAAGCTACAAGCAAATTTGCGGGTGCAGCGTTCAGCCAAGAAGGCTAATACTGCACTCCGTCACTTTAGAAATGCAGGGCTGCACCGTTTTTACAACAATACGGTGAATCCCTGAGTTTCTCCCTGCACTGGTGCTAAATTTAGCTGCCTAGCATCAACGCAGGCTCCTTTGCACCATGGTGCAAGGGTGTCTGCATTGCGGGAATGATTGTTTATGTGCAGACCAGTGTCCCTTAGTGCACGTAAACAATCATAAATGGCGATTTGTAACTTCTATGTATGTTGCACAATGCAGCACACATAGAAGTTACAATTCATCATTTTTAAAATTATTGTTTATTTGCAGGAAGGGACACCTTCCTGCACATAAACAATCATACATGGTGTTCTGTTGTTTCTATGTGGTCTTCTTTTTGGTGCTGCCCCATATTTAAGCCACCCGGTAAATATGGAGGAGCATCAAAATCAATAGGTGTTGCGGTGGAACACCTACCGCAACACCCATTATCCACGCCTTTCTCAATAAGTATAGCTTGAAAGGGTGCCTTATTCACAATGCAGCGCTAAGTCACGTTAAGTGGCTTAACGCCGCCTTGTGAATAAGGCAAAGCCCCTGTAGCAACAGTAAAGTTGGAAAAAGTGATGTTCCTGTGGTGATAGGGGCTTGTAAATATGCTGCTAAATGTTATGTTTCCATAAAACATAGAGGTAGAATCCTAATGTTCCACCAAGTTGCCACTAACCATTATCACACTTTTATCTATTCATTTTCTTTCACATTCAATCATTTTGACTTTTTCTGTAACAAAGAATTTCCAGACCCATTGTCAGCCTTCCCTAATTTTTTTTTCGCTAGGGTCATTTTTTAACAAAGGCACATGAGAAGCAAATGGGATCTTGGAAAATACAAGAATATTAACTAGAGTTAAGAAAGGAATAATGAAATAAGAGCAGTAGCGGCATAGCAGGGTGTTGGAGTATTTGAAAAGGACACAGGTCAAAATGTAATAAAATGTTGTTGCATGCTTGCATCACCTTTGGGACACATTCACCGACACAAATTCCTTTTGGCATTTACTCAGCCACACAAAGTCGATTTTTATGTCTTTCTGCGGTTTAGTAAGTACAAAGTAGCACAACGCATCACATAGCACTGCCTCATGCTCCTTTACGTTGGGTAGTCATTATATGTGTGGGGTATGGCGTTTCCAGGCATCCACCCATGTATTTTAACAGAAACACAGATTTACAATGACTTGTAAACCTGAGTTCACACCAATATGGTGTAACAAGGAGAAATCTCTTTATTTCTCCTCGTTACTTCGTCTTTCCATGTGTGCTGCATTGTGCAGCACACATAGAGAGAGGATTATGCCTTTAAAGATAGTTTTTCTTTAGGAAGGGATTTCTTCTTGCACAAGAACAATCTTACCCATAACGCAGATAAACTTGGACCACGGGCACAAGTGCCTGTGTTGGCTCTAGGCAGCACACAGTGTGCCAGCACTATGAGTGATTATAAGAGTGCCATATCTTAGTAGATCTAGCACATTTATGCTCTCTTCCTTTCACCCAGCGCAGTGACTTCCCTTGCTGTACTGCTTTGTGTAAAATCTTAGTAAATATACTGATGTAGAGAAAGCGGGGGCTGGAATTTCACCATTAATAACCAATTTCAATAACCACCTGTCTTTTCCCCGCATAAAACTAAATTTGGCCCATACCATTAATAACTGATCATCCGATAAATCTTTGGAGAGTTAATAGGGGTTGACTATTGACAAGACGGATAATATTTCCCCCTATGAGGACCTACAATAAGAGGAATATTTTACAACAAGCTAAAATTTACAATGTACGGAATCACATAAAAAATATTCATCGATAATGACAGACTCTGATTACTTATCAATTTGCTTTTATCTATTTCTTAAGCATATGAATGGTCAATCAAACAATACCGCATCAAATTACAGTTCATCACACAAAAGAAAATAAGCAATTAACAATAACATCTCTTTAACGAGCATGAGTGAGTAGATGGGAGAAGAGACAATAGAGCATTGTAATTAGATTAATGCAATTACAGAGTGTTATATGAACCTAGAGAAAATTATAGCATAGCATGCTAATAGTCTGAAGCACTAACCCTCCGGCTGGAAGGAAAAGCTGGGCAACTTCAAAAAGGTATGAGGATCAAGGTTAAAGAGTCGGGAATCAGACAGCAACAGCCAGCCAGATAGAGTAGCAATACAGCTCCCTTCTCGATCACCGTCAACACTGTGCACTCTATTCCACTCTCGCTTTTTGAATAATTTCTAACACTAGTAGTTATACCCTAATTTGTTAAAGTCCATCCCCATTTTTGAAGCATATACATACAAACACCACACCATACACCTAAAATTAATTAGACAATTACCATCATTAATTTACAATTAAATAATTAAATTTAATTAACAACCAATTATTAATTTATATATTTAAATAAAATTACTTCCCATAATGTATACCTTCAAACACCACAACACTCCTAAAATTAATTACATAATTACCATAATTCATTAATAACTAATTAATTCAAATGTATTAACAACCAAATATTTTAATTATTTAATAATACATTCATTTACACATTTAACACAATAACATATCAATAAAATAAATATTAATAAAGAAACATTAAGCAATCAATGTACAATAATTGAACTACTTCCCACCCTATTCCCCTATAAACCCACAACCCGCTATGGAACTAAAAGCACAAAATTCATATAAAAAGAAAATGTAATATAATTAAATTACTTCCCACCCTATACCCCGATAAACCCACAACCTGCTATGGAACTAAAAGCTCAAAATTCATATTAAAAAAGAATGAATATATTCTATATAATTAAATTACTTCCCACCCTATTCCTCTATAAACCCACAACCCGCTACCGAACTGAAAGCTCAAAATGAAAAACATTTTTTTATAACTACTAAAAATGTAACACATATATTAAAAATACAAACAATTCTCATACACAAAAGCATACATCACATGCATATAAAATATACACTAAAATACATAACAAAAATAAAAAACTATATTTTTAACAACTATATTTTTGCAAGCGATATTAAACACTTCGATATTTTTAAAACCGATAATACTTACCTGGATTCGATATTTTTAACTTCGATATTCTTGCTGTCAATATTTCTGACTCGTGCTATTTCCAACTCGATATTTGTGCTCCTCGACATTTTGTACTCGATATATTGTCTCTACACCAGGAAGGGTTCTAGTGTTACTGTTTGCCTGTGATCTGCGAAGAAATATTTCAACCAGGCCAGGGCCAGATGAGAAATGCTGCAACTTTTAATACACTGTAATAGGATGTCATGTGAGATATTATCGAATGCAGCTGATAGATCTAATAAAATCAGCACTGCATTATTTCCAGCATCCAGAGTTAGCTTTAAAGTGTCTGCAACTTCCAGCAGTGCAGACTCCCTAGAATGCTTAGGATGGAATCCAAACTGTTGGGGGTGAAGAATAGTGGTCTCTTCCAGAAGATTTGTCAGTTGGTTATTGACCAATTTTTCGATGATCTCCCGAAGGGAAGGAAGTAGTGAGATAGGGCGGATGTTAAAAAGTGTAGAGGGATATGCTACATATTTCTTCTGTATTAGTTTAACAGCAGCAAGTTTCAAGTTTGTAAGGAGTCCTGTCATGGCTACTGTGGAGTGTATGTTCTTATTAATCACCGGGTTAACAATGCCCATAATGGCATGGAGAATTGCAGGAGGGCAGGAGTCAAAAGGAGAGCCTGATTTGCATAATAGAATTGCTTGTCGGGACTGAGCTAAACTGATGCTATAGAAGGCTAGATGGGAAGGTCATAAGTGGTAGGGGTCCAACTCTAAATCTAGTATAGACACAGGAGTAGTACAGAACTCCCTTTGGCTGTTTTGGATTTTTTCTTCAAAGAAAGAAGATATTTGATTGCATAGGATCTGTGAGGGGGGAAATGCTTGTCTAATGCTTTTGGTTGTAGGAAAGATTAAACAATTGCGAAGATAGATTTGTTATAGTGATGGGCTTCTGTTATCTGCTTAGAAAAGTAAACCTTTTTAGCTGGTAGGTTTCTAGGGACAGTCTAAATTGCACTAGATCTTCTGTTTTGTAGGCTCTTTTCTACCTCCGCTCCAGCTGCTTACAGTGAAGACGGTAATCTGCTAATGCCTGAGTGTACAAGGGGGATGAGAGTTGGGGATTCCGTTACTTCTTTATTTAAACTACTGGTGCAAGTTTATCGCTGACCTGGGTGATCCAGGTCTTAAAATGTCAGACATCCTCTATGGTGTCTCCTAACAGAATGGGTGTGGAGGCTGATGCAAATCTAGTCAGCTCATAGTCACCCATCAGCTTAGCCCATTTACGTGGTGTTAGCAGGGTTGGCCCTGAGGAGGTAGGGGGAGAGCTGGTTCTCTGAAGATTGGTGCCAAACAGTATCAGCATATGGTCTGACCATGCCTGATGGATAGGTGATTTAAATGTAAGTATTGAAAGTTTGGAATAGATGCCATTCAGGGTGTGTCCTTCAGACTGTGTTGGGAATACGACCAACTGATGCAGCCCAAAAGTGTCTAGAGTGTCTGAAAAAAGTTATACTGACGGTTTATTACTACATTTAACATAGAGATTGAAGTCTCACAAGATGGTGAAATTAGAGTACTGGAGGATTAGTGGAGCTAAGGCATCACCTAGAGATTCTAAGAAACAGGAGCTGGGACCAGGAGAATGATAAATGAGCCCCCCTGCAATTGAGAGGGAGGAGCTGAGCTTGAGACAGAAACCAAGGCTTTCTGCCCTTTACAGATGGACTAAGTCTAAGTTTAGGCATTCAAAGGTATCAAGAGAGATGATAGCTGGCCTGCCTCCATGGGACTCTGTTCTATCCAGTCTACAATAGTATAGCCTAAAGGTAAGGCCTGGTCAATATCAGATTTACATCATTCCTTAAACCATAATTCTGTGATAAAGAGAAAATCTAACTTTGAATCAATAATCAAGTCATGAATATCTTAGGCAAGTTTGCACAGGTATCGGGTATTAATAAACCCCCCACATAGTGGTTTTACTAATGACCTGCCATTAAGGGCGATAGACGTTCCGCAAAAGAGCCAAACATGGTTTTGCAGTTTAGGCAAATCAAAGGACCTTTCATTTTGTTTGAAATAGTGGTCAATGTTTTAAGAAATTCAGGGGCTGCATTATAGATGTGGCACATTTCCCTACTTTGCGCTGGGTGCACCTTTCAAAAGGTGCACACAGCGCAATGAAGGGAAATGCACTGTATTATTATGAATGCGCTACCCTCAGGGAAGCCGTGAACTTGCACTTCCCTAGGGGCAGAGCATTAATGCGAAAGCCGGAGCGGCTGCTTGCAGCCGCTCCATGTTTTCACTGTTTGGCGGCAACCCGCCTGCACTTTGTTGGGGGATTAGAGAGCTCCTTTGCCGGTGGGTGCAGTCAGTGACTGCACCTGCCTGCAAGGGTATGTCTGTGGGGACCATAGGATCCCCTTTCCACCCTCCAGAGGGCTGCTCTCAAGGAGTGCACTTTCAGATGGCGGACTGTCATTGAGCCTCCTGAGAGCTTCTTTGCCTCTGTGCCCACGTCTGCATGCCCCCTGAAGATAGCGAAGGCGCTTTATGTGTGCCAGTGCTATCGGTATTACAGAAGGGGCCACACAAGTGTCTGCAGCCCATTCTATAATACCAAAGTGCACCAGGACTGCTCAAAGAGTGTGCAAACGCCTGTTGCGCCCCCAGGACACTGTCTGTTATATGGCCCCCTGATGTCATCGAAGTACCTGACTGAGTTTGGGCAGTCCATGGTGGAAGGCACATTAAGTACTGGTGCCTGCCAACCACTAGAGCGCCAAAACCAAAAGATGGTCACTCTAAAAGGGACATTTGAACTCCCGGCAGATGAGTTCAGCAAAGTGCAACATGCAATTTCAAATAAAATAGATTACAGTTGAGTACCTTCTAAAAGCGTTTTAGGAACAAGTTTTAAATTAATTCCCTCAGTAATTCAATTCATTCCCCCTAGTTTTAGAAATAAAATTTAAAAAAAAACTGGCAGATCATTCTAGCAGCATAAAAACCCAACTTGTCCTAAAAACCCAACTTGTCAAGCCCAGAGCCACACTTTCAAGGACCCGTGCTGCCAATGAACATGTTATTATATATTGCAGAAGCAGGCCTGCTTGCTTTGGTGATATATTCACAACCTCCTATTCCCTCACCAATGAACCCACAGTCGCCAAGAACAGTTTCCATGATGGGATGAAGGCTGTTGCCGCCTGGATGAAGAACAGCTGCCTAAACCTCAACTTGAGGAAGACCGAAGTCCTCATCATGGGCTCCACTCTCTCCACCTCAAATGACTCCTGGTGACCACAGATCAATGGCGTCTCACCATCCTGCTTCCAGACGTTACGCACTCCTCAGCAGCAGAATCGACTACGGCAAAACACTCCAGCCGGCATCACCCAGAAACTCCTCAAGAAAGTGCAGATTATTCAGAACACCTCTCCTAACCTCATCCTCAACATCCGCTGATGCACCACATCATCAGCCACCTGAGAGACCTCCACTGGCTCTCAGTCATCAATAAAATAATCTTCAAGCTCCTCACGCATGCCTACAAACCCCTACAAGACACTGGACCTGCGTACCTTAACCACCACCTTGCACTCCACACACCCACCAGAGAACTCCACCCCACCCAACTGGCCCTGGCTACCGTTCCACATAGTCACTAGAACACAGCCAGAGGAAAACCTTCTCCTACCTTGCAGCAAAGACCTGGAACACCCTGTCTCTCCACCTCAGGCAATCACTGCCACTGCATCAATTCAGAAAGGACCTCAAGACCTGGCTCTTCGACTGAACCATATCGCCTTCAATGACCCAGCAGCTTCCTCCCCCCATTGCCATGAGACTCGTAGGGGTGTGTAGTGTGCTCTACAAGCTACCTGATTTATTGATTGACAACCAGGCAATTAGTAGCAACCACCATGAGAAAGCACTGTGTACTGCCACTTCTTCCAAAATGTTTCCATTTTGCCTGAAAGTTTCCCTTTATTTTTCTGGTAAATATCTCTATTGCGAACATAGTGAGGTCCCTGCTGGAAAATGAGAGCCGGCCTCAGCATTATCTTTGTGCCATCAACCCCAGAAAAGCCTCTGACAGACCTCTTCTCACGCCTTTTACCTTCCTTCCTGTCATCATCCATTGCTGACATGGGTAATGAGGCCGAAGAGATATTGCATCAAATGCAACACTAAACCATTTGTACAATTCAAAGATTTGTTTCACTCATTTTGTAAAGTTCACATTATAGTGTTCCTTCAATGATTTGGTCTAAACCAGACAAATTGAACATACCTTTAAACCAAGGGTCTGGTTTCATGTATTGCGTTTTAGTATACATAATGTTTTTTAAAGTGAAGTCCTCACAGCACTCCACATAGGGAAGCACCGCGATCAATACAACCATGGCTTAAAGTGGGCTGGGACCCGCCGGTGCTCAGCACTGGCAGTTCTAAAAAGCAGGTACTGCGACTGGTCCCTGTCGGGCCCGCCATTTTTGCCCTCACCTTCGGTGAAAATAAAATCTTAACTCTGCGGCAGTACCACTCTTCACTGCCTTTGATGTAACTTTAAAGAGACTCGCTATAGTTCTTTCACAGTCTCATCATTTGAGAATTGAATCATTTTCAGTATTATAAACGACAAAACAGTAGTTGTTGCTTATTTATCTCATACAACTAACAACCATTGGCAAAGCCAATAGTCCTGGCTTGTTGCTGGTGTAATGTTACTTGTTGTATTCCCCCAGTTTTTCATCCCACTTAAAGGCCTGAATACAAGAAAAACAAGACAGGCTTAAAAACACAAGCTGAGAATTTATAAAAACAGAACAATCCTAATCTAAGTGATTCTTAGTAGCAGAACATTGTTTCACAAAGAAGAACACTGTAGTAAGGTGAAGATGGCAGGAAGGATGAGTATCATTGAAATACTTTATCCATATGGAAATGTGCCCCTTTTCAGTGATATAAAGGGTGGAAATCTGAGTGTACTAGGTCAAGAACATGATTTTTTTCAATAAAGGTGGCCATTGGCTGTTGATCCCCTTTCCTTATAGTTTTATGGGAAGGGGAAGAAGAGAGAAGAGCCTAACATCGTTGAAGACCAAAGGGGTCGAGTGAAGCTTTCTTCAGCCATGGTATTTCAACAAGAGGCAAAGAGCTATTGTATAACTCACTGAGGTTGTGGCTGATAGCCGAAGCATCAACATAAAATATGTGGGCCGGATAGGAATCCAGAGGTGATTCCCACTTGACGGAGTAGAGTAGCTTTTACCGAGGGACTAGATAACATTTAAAAGTAGCGGCGTAAAAACATCCACCATTTAAAAGAAGCGAACCTACAAATATTACATATATCCATTCACAAGGTGCTCCTCACAGAGGCATAGTAGCCTTTACGGGAAATTATCTAAAATAATGCATTAGTAAACAATATATAAGGCCAATCGAACTGTGCCGACAACTATCGGATATGATTCACTAGCAAACCAAATTAGTTAGAACCAAGTAAAATAGCTTCAATGAAATCTGACTCCGGCCAATAAGAATCTCAGAACCGTAAATGCTGCTTAGTCCTCAAAGCGTTAGAAGACCATTGGGAAAAATAAGCAATAAAAATGCATGAGGCAGATCAAAACTCACTATAACCAACTGACAACTCAACCCTAGTACCTAAATTGAGTTAGAACTTGGCTGATAGTGGTATTTTTAATACCAATCCAATTTTTAATGTAGTCGATGTATTCATGTAAGACTGTAGTGAAGAAGGTTGTTTGGCAATAAGTATGAGTGCGTGGTCCACTAGCATTAGTCCATCTCAGCTATTTAGTTTGTGTTCATATGTCACATCATGTTTTACTTAATCTTGCAATACCTATAAGATTTAGCTATTTGCAGATTTTCTTTTCACCATTTAGCACATTACTTCTGTATACTGCCTCATCTTAAACCGCTAATGATCATTTACAAAGCCAATAGTCCTGGCTGGTTTTAGGTGTATGTCAGTTGAGTTGAGTTATATATCTGGATGCAATAACACAAAGCTCATAGAGACAGCAAAATACAGATTGCGTGGCACACTGTATAAATCACAGAAATGTAGTTGATGTGATTAAGCTAGTACGTCCTTAATGGTATAGGGCCCTTTACACTCCCCCCCCCCTTTTTTTTATCCCACTTAAATACCTCGGACATCCTTAACTAGAAGTACTCAAGTTTCGAAAAAGCGGATCGCTGGTGCCGCAACTATTTTCCAGATTGAACAGCCGGCTCCTTTTGGACTCTGTAAAGTAATCTGTTCATATTTCCCAAGGCTACACAATGTCCTGGGATCCTGTACCTGGACAGCCCTTCAACAGTGGCAGCGGTGACCTTTCCTCCGCCTTGGATGGGATTCAGTTTGGAACAGATGCGGAATTCCTGAGCGCGAGACCCTTCGCCTGCTGCTGAGCGCGGAGCCGCATTCACGTGGAGCCCGGCGGACAGGCGCGCGCGCCATGTACTACACGGACAGTGAGACGGACGCGTCCGACGGGGAGTACTCACTCTCCGGGTACAGCAGCGACGGAGACTCCGCATACGAGGAGCCAGCGCACAGAAGGCAATCTTTTCATTTTATTAGTCGAGAGATTTCTGAGTAAAAACTGTTTGTTTGGAAGAGGAAACATAACACGTGTAGGCTTTTCTCGGTGTTAGCAAAAATCCTTTTGAATTAATGTGTCTAGTGAGTATTGCGTCAGGAGCTTCAGTAAAAGCCTTTCATAGAAAATGTGTTAAAACGCAGTGCGTATTACGGAGGAGTACACACGGTTTATGGTTGCTGTGCTGCTTTGAGACTACCAAAAGCTGACTGTGACGGAGTATTGCAAAGTAAAGGTACCCGAGTGTCAGTTTGCTAAAATATGTGTACAGACTATAATATGTATGTTCCTTTGTTTTGCACGTCTAAAATGGGAATGGGTTTTTCATTTTTTAATACAGTTAAAAATATGCATATAATACCTGAAGATTTGCATGGCATAGTGACATTCAAAATGAGGGCAATATTGAAAGAAAAATGGAATGGTGCTACTCGTGCTTCCCGATACCACATGCCATTGAACGCATACAATTAGAAAATTGATGTATTGCTGAGTAGGTGTATAATAAAGGATTATATCGTGTAGCGCTTGCTTCTGTATTGTTTTCTCTTTCATAGAGCTATGAATTTCAGGTGTTAGGATTAAGCAACCCAAGGGTAACCGTGTTATCAAACTTGGAATAATTATCGGCTGAGTCAGCCCTGCTAGAATTCAAATTTATGACGTCCAGGGTGCAAACAATTGCGACTAGCAAATAACTCTGGAACCATCTGTTTAGTAAACACGCAATAATTAACGAGTGCCCACAACCTGTGCATAAGCTTTAATCTACAGGACCACAAGTGACGTAACACTTTAAGGAGAAACACTGAATAAGGTTCCCAGATGACCTAACGTCACAATGGATGCAGTGCTCAAGATGTTTTTTTTTCGTTTAACAGTTCTGTACATCATGGGAGTTGTCGTTGTGCTTCAATTTTGTAGTTCTAATTGAAGCAAAGACACCGGAATAGAGATTAATTTGTTCTAGCATTTTGCATTTGAAATACATCTCTCCACGTATAAAAAAAACCTGCTCTTTAATCTGATTCCTTATTCCTCCTTGTTGTATTTATCACACTGTCGTGTACAATGTCCCTACTGATGGCATTGTTACATGGATTGTTTATTTCAACACAGACATAGACTATCCCCAGCCTGACGTTGAACTTTCATCTTTTTAACATCAACTTGTTGAGACAATTCCAGTGTGTACAAACTCAGTTGTCTTTGGCGTCCCAGTCTAATATAAAACCAGAAAGTGCAGCCTGAGCAGGCATTTGCTCTTTCCTTGTAATCATTTCCTATTGTTACAACAATACAATAGTGCTGCAAATGATCTCTCTGTAGGCTTTTAGAGAACCATTTTTAATTTACATTCCCTGTCCTTACTACCATTTGTAAACATGGTACAACATATCCCGACCTACATTGCTAACAGTTACCAACAATGGGTCTTTTAGATACTTTGTCTGATAATGTCACCTGGGGGTTATTTATTTATTTATTTATTTAAATATTTGTATAGCGCTCTCCTACCCGAGTGCGTCTAGAGGCGCTTGCAGAATAGGCACTCAGAATACACTAGATATAATATTTCCAGTGCATGGGCAGAGTTATAGAGTAATGAGCCATGTCTCCCTTTCTAAAGGACAATAGATCAGAAGTATTCTTTAAATACAATGGTAGCTTATTCCACCATCTTGTCATAATACTGAAGAAACTTTTACCACCCCATCTCTGAAGACGGAAAGCAGGCTCTGCTACCTGCTTCAGTGAGGTCGACGAAGTGTACGTACAGGGATATGCCATTTGAAGCGCTTCATCAGGTAACTAGGGCCTGGATTTTGTAATGCTTTAGAGGCAATAAATAAGGCTTTAAACCTTATGCGCTTCTCCATAGGTAGCCAGTGTAGAGTGTTGAGAGCATGTTTAGCAGACGAGTATTTGGCTAATCCAAAGAGCAATCTCGCGGCAGCGTTCTGAAGTACTTGTAGCTTTGCTTCAACAGATTTGTTTACTCCGACCAGTAGCCCTTTACAGTAATCGAGTTTCGATAACACTAAGGCTGACACCACAGTTGTCTGCAGGTTTGTCGTTATAAAAGGGAGCGCTTTCCTCAGAATTTTCATAGTTTAATAAATAGATGCAGTAAGCATTTTTACATGCTGGGAGAAGGATAGGGTGGAATCTGCATGTCATCTGCTTATGATAACAGTTCAAAACCATGAGTTTTGATTATACGAGCCAGGGGAGAGATATAAACGTTGAATAGGGTGGGGCTCAGGGATGAGCCCTGGGGCACCCCACATGGGAGCCTAAAACATTTTGATTTAAAACCTCCTACTTCAACAAATTGTTCCCTACCACGGAGAAATGACTTAAGGAGTGTGAGGGCTGGGCCACCTACTCCTGCCTCTTCAAGCCGATATATTAAGGTGCTGTGGTCTACTGTGTCAAAGGCAGCTGACAGATCTAGCAGTATTAAAGCTGCCGATCTTCCCTTGTCAACAGCCAGTCTAATTTCCTCAGTAGCGGTAATCAAGGCCAGTTCGGTACTATGTTGGGCTCTAAAACCATACTGGGTGGGATCCAGGACTTGATTTTTCTCAATAAAGGCGACTAATTACTGATTCATGTGTTTTTCAGGAATCTTTGCTGGTCGAGGTAGGCGGGAGATGGGACGATAATTTCCTACATCTGTTTTATCCAAGTATTTTTTTTTAATAAAGGTAAAATAGATGTCTTTTTCCACAGCAGGGAGAAAGTTGCAGTTTCAATGGCGGTGTTTAGAGCCTCCATGAGAGGGCAGGCGATTGTCTCCACTACTATATGACTCACTCTTGGAGGATACGGATCCAAGGGGGATCCTGACTTCGTTTTTACTAGAATTTTTGTGGTTTGTTCATGAGAAATTAATATAAAATTTAAAAGACAGAGTGGAGTGTGTTCACAAGCCTAAGAGTGTATTTTCAATATCGGTAGGTGAAGCCTTAAAAGGGAACGATCTCTTTCTGAGTCGGGACCTGCAAGAAGCATTAGACAGGCCTGAGAACTGAAGTGGAAGCAGAACGAGCACCCGGCTGGAGGCCTGGGTACACCTGTGACTCGGCAGCTGACCCTTTGTCTGCCGGCCGCCAGAAGGGCTCCACCCTCTCTCCTCAGCAGCTCATTTTCCCACATTTTTACTCAGGGAAAAAGGAAAATCGCCTGGCAAGGGAGCCGGTTTGAGGAGCAACAAGCCTGTGGGGAGCCAGAAGGAGAGGCTACCTAAAAAAACTAAAACCGTTTGGGGGATAGAATAGCATGTGTTTCTTAGGTTCTGGGATCAGGGCCTGCTGATTGGAGGACATTTGGCCAGGCTCTTTCTGCTTGCCACCATTGCACAAAAGAGTGCTACAGGGTTGGTGCCAAGGCAGGAACCACTGAAAGAAGCAGCAAGCATGGCAGCAAAGAGAAGGGCGACGAGCAGGGAGACCTGGAGGCCAGCAAGATTCCAGGAAGCGCAGGGCCACAAAGGGCCCCCACAGAAAGGGCAGAAAAGTCCCCTGGTGGATACAGGGTCAGAGGTAGATGCAGACTTGCAGGCCATGTTAGATGAAGCCAGGGCCCTGGAGGGTAAATCACAGATAGACCAGCAAATTCAGGGGGATTACCGGGGAAGGGAAAATGGCCACAGCAGTTGCCCCTTACAGCACCACCAGCCAAAGGAGCAGCAGTGAGCTGGAGGCATGCAGCCAAAACAGCGGCCCCCTGCAAAGCCAAACATGCAGGACCAATGAAAACTGGGGATGGAAAGGCGAAGGGTGCCGGGGGCAGAAGCAGTACCCGGGCCCTACAGAGAGCAGCATCACCCCCACAGGTACTGTCGGAACCGAATACGGACGAGCTCAGCAGGGAGGAGGGGTCTGTAGCCAGTGCGGCGGCCTCCCAGACCGGCGCAGAGAGCATAACATCACGGCGGACAAGGGCAATGGTAAGCTCTATGCAAAAAGCGTATGGGGACAGCGCTCAAGGGTGCACAATGATGCGCCTTGCCCAGGGGGGCCTGGGCAAATAGTTAACATGGGACCACAATTAGGAGTTAACAATCTAGGGATGCAGGGGTCATGGTCGCTCCAACCACCGTGGTAGCCAGGCCAAGGAACAGAACAGCAAGGTTTTCAAGGAGAGCCATGGGGGCAGGGACCAGCTCACCCAGCAGCATGGGTCCCCTGATGGCAGTAGCCAGGTGCCAGATCCCCATTTGGGGGAAGCCCTCTATCAAATACGGATTACAAAGGGGTGAACCAAGGGCCGAAGCAAGCAGCAAAAAGAAAGGTGGACCCAAAAGAGAAGGGGGCTAGGGGGCGGGAGACCCCAGCAGGAAAGCCAAACCAGGGAGGCAGGGGCAGATGGGGCTCTGCAGGAGGAGGGGATGGCTCCAGATGGTGATACGGCTAAGAAGGATGGGGTGGGGGGAAGCCTGGACCCAAGGGGTAAACCAGCCAGCGAATGCCTCCGCCCCTCCTCTAGAGATACCCCTACTACTACAAAGCTTTTGGGACTTGCCAACCTGATCCCCCTGACTGTAAAGGAGAGAATATGGAGGAACAAATTCATAGACATTTTATCATTCTAGGAGGTACAGCAGGCAGGCCTGGACCTAACTACGCAGGGCAGAAAGGACGAGGACAAGAGGGACAGGCACAAGCTTAGAGTGGAGAGGTCATTCAAAAATTGGCTAAAGGCATTTAGGGCTCTTGCATGTGTAGTCATAGGAAAATTCCCCCAGAGTGCAGCAGCCCTGATTCTCTATGAGCAGAGAATATAGGATGTGCAGCAGAAATAACAGGGTGACGCTTGGTTAAAATATGATGAGGGCTTTAGGGAGAAGATCCAAACATGCCCAGTGATTGAATGGGATTGCCAGGACATGGAAGGGTTTACAACCCACATGGTAGTGGCTAGAGTAGGGGTGGGCTCGAGTGAGCCCAATTTTCATCCATATGGGTCTGAAGGGAAATACAAGGGACAAGACCAATCTCTCAAAGGGAAGCCCCCAAATAGTAATAGATCAGGAAAGGCATGTAGGAAATACGACAAGGATGAATGTAGATGGGGGGCTGCTTGTAGGTTCAGGCATGCATGTGGAACCTGCGGGGGCAACATCCCGCCTTGTGCTGTAGACAGGCAAAAGGGGCAAGGGCCAACAAGTAAAAGGGAGGCCCAAAAAAGTAGGGAAAGGGTGGCAAAGGAGGCGAAAGAAGGGGAGTGGGGTGGAGGGCCCCAGCTGCCCACCCCCATAAAGACAACCAGATTACTGGATTTATTAGGAAGAAGGTTTCACAAAGGGCTTTCTCATCCCATACAATGGACCGGCCAGGGCACAGGAGAGCAGGAACCTACAATAAGTGCATGAGAACCCGGGGGCAGTCCAGCTGAAAGTGGAAAAATAAGTACAGCTGGGAAGGGTAGCAGGCCCATTTATAGCCCCCCCCCCACTTAGGAATTGGTAATATCCCTTCTAAGCATAGTCCCAAAAAAGGAAGCGGGCAGTTTTCAGGCCAATACACCACCTGTCTCAGCTACATGGGGACTTCATTAACGACTGGGTGGCCGTGGACCTGGGGGCAGAGAAAAAATCAAGGTGTAAAATGAAACATCACCATGGGGAAGCTATGCAGGGCCAACGATTGGGGATTTGGGAAACATGGGCTCATCAACCTGAGATCCCCGGTCACCATTTGGAGGATTGGGTACACCTGATGGGGGTAGGGATGGATATGTACCTGCTAAACATCGTAGGGGTCCTAGAGCAAATGGGTTTCTCACAAGGAAGGAGGGTAGGGAGTAAGAGGGAGCTACCTCCGGTCAAAAAACTGTGGGTAGCGTGGCGGAAGAGACACAAGAAAGATAGAATCGGAGAAATAATTATTAGAGGTAGATGGAAAGCTTACGCAGTGTCCTTGGGATGCCTCATGGCAGGGGCACTGAGGGAGCGAAAGATTGCGCAAAGACACAGACAGAGTAAATGGGATGCTCCCACAGGGCCCTTGGGATGCCGCACGGCAGGGGTACTGAGGGAGTGAAATAACAAGAACACAGCCATAGGCAGAGTAGAGGAAGGGCTCGCACAGGGTCCTTGGGATGTCACATGACCGGGACCCTGAGGAGCAATCGAGAGACCAGCAAAAGTATCCAGGGCGAGCATTACTGCACTTGCAGCCTGGTCAGGTCCGGACAGACTCCGACTAGCCTCGGTTGCATGCTGAAGCTTAGAACCGCAGAAAGAAGGCACGACCAAAAGGGGCCCCCCACAGAGCGGCACTATCTAAGGGAACAAAACTACAAAGAAATGCACAAAGGCAAGGAAAGTGCATAATAACATGGGGGTATTGATTGAACATTAAAATGTAAATGTACAAACATATTATGTGGAATAAACTGCGACCTTTTAAGGTACCAAATAACAGTGTCACTGGTGTATGTCAAAAGGGAAAGGGACGCAGTCAGTTGGGCAGGAGGGGAAGGGAGGACTCGCCCCTGGGAGGGGTTAAGGTTCACTTCCATTTCAGGACTTTCAAATAGCACCTAGGAAGTTAGTCCTGGGCGGAGTTCGTGGAGGGCTGCTACGCAGAACTCAGTGAAGTGACCAAAAAACTATACTGCACTACGCACAGTTCTTCAAGTGGCGGAGTGCATTTGGTCATGCCGTTCGCATTGATTTTTAGCATTGGGTGTTTGTCCCATGCTGCTTCGTTTCTTGCTGCTCAAGTAGGTTTTCTACCCGAGTGGCAGCTTTCCCAACGCGAACGGAAGGTTTCTCAATGTGAGCGGTCGCGACCATCCTTGACCGCCCGCCTTGAGAAATATGACCACCTGCATTAATAAATCTCGCCGGGAGGTGGATTTTCCACGCCCGCCAAGTTGACGTTGGTGAGCAAAGGAAAAGCTCTGCTCCGCAGTTTTTTAGAACTCTGCGCATCCGCGGAACAGTGAGTGCGAAAAACTCCACAAACTCTGTGAACAGAGTGGAGTTGACCGCCCAGGCCTACTAGTAGGAAGCCTCACAGGCTTTTACAGTGCATAGTCACATAACCACATTCTATCCTTATATTTTAAGCCAATGATTTGAGTGTCTGAATTTGATGCTGATTCCTTTAAAATATGAATCAATTAAATTTACTGGTTTGAACCTCATATAGACCATTCAAGGTCTTCAGAGAAGCAGCATTTGTATTGCTTAGCAATTTAGCAGTTTCACTTTTACCCTGGCATCCTGTCTTTTTGATTGTATATACTGTATATTTTAATTTGTATGTTATATTGTGCTTAAATGGTTTTATCAAATAAGAAACCGAATAAAGATATTTGACTTGACTTGATTTGTTAAATATGGGGCTATTTTAGATATTGTGTGCAAGTGATACAATAATTTAGAACTGGAAGAACCTAAACTTGGCCTGTAAACATTTGTGGGGTTCTCTTGGGGGCCCCCAGAAAATGTACCCATATTCACAGATTAATTTGAACCTTCCAGAATCCCAAGTGAATCTGAGTGTTCTCTCTTGTTCTCATGTGGGTAGATCTACTGCTGTATTTTCCCATCATTACAATGTTTACTTACTCTGCCTTCGTCAGCTATTTAGAGGTAGTGAAAAACAGTACTGTCTCATAAGCAGTATCTGCATGCAGTCTTTTTATTATGTCTATAGAACTTTATGGATATTAAGAAGACTATTTCTTGCTACCATACAACATACGTTATTTTTTAATATAGATTTATTACCATTAATATAAAATAGGTTAAAATAAATTGAACAAGAATGGGACTGATGTGCTTTTGGTACTGTTGTAAAGCAGACTGAGAGACTTATTTAGAGTTGGGTGGATAGAATACTCCTTCACAAAGATGGGCAATATCCTGTCTGTATTACAAGCGTCATAGCCTATAATGCATTTGTAAAACCACTATGTAATGGCTGACTGCATTATTCTGCTCGTTAGCATCCAGCACCCAGAGACCTTTGGTACCAGTGCTCTGAATACGTGAAAAAATAAAAAAAAATATTACGTGAGATTCCTCTCTTTTGTAAAATAAATTTGCTTTACTTGTTTAATAACTGCCTCTAAACGCTAGTAACTGAAATATGTGTTAATATGATAAAGGTATGAATCTTTCAATCACTGTTTGTTGATTGTATGACTTTTTAAAACATAACATGAATAATTACTGAGCAAGAGATTAAAAAAACAGGAGTTCATATTTACAACCTCGTGCCCATGAAATATGGGATGTCTCCTAACTAAACAGACTTTAGGCCTAGCTATAACACTGATAGAACCACACTAATAGTGTTGGCAAATCTTTTTCAAATATTGAAAGAAGGTACCTGTGTGTACCTCCTATTGAATTCCTAATTGCCCTAGTAGGAACATCGATTAGTAATTTGGGAAATAAGAACATTTATCAACTTAAAGACACCCTATATATTCATCAACACAAGCCCCAGTGATCTCTGCTCAATCCCACACAAGCAGCGGGCAATTTCCTATGGAAATGCATGTTAAGTTCAAACAATGCCATCAATTTAAAAATTAAGCAAACAACTAACTAATTGAGAAAAGTAGAAACAATAATAAACAAAAAGGCACCAGAAAAATGAATGTTTAAACGTATAAGGTAAAAAAACACTCTAGAAAAATTAAAGTGCAATTGAAAATCATCAATTTGATGTTGAAGCCAGGAGCTCTTCTATTTTTCCTTGAAGGGCACTTCCTATCCAAGGTTGCCAGATGAAGTTTGCAGTCCTTAATCCTTTCTTCCAGCATGGACTACTTATTCAGATGTAGTGGTCGATTTACTAAAACATACTCAGCTCAACAACTAACGTTACTGCACTTGCATCTGGGGAAAGAGAAGCACAGGGCCGTATTTGCTAAATATGGCTGGCTGCTATTTTCTTCCCCTGTATTTGTGCACATACTGACTGCCTAGTGCCCCATACACACATTTACACCATGGTGCAAAGGTATGTGTGAAATTGAAAGGAGGAGGCATGCACCAGACGTAAGGTTGGTGAGTTTTATTTTTGTATCGACTGCCACCAGCACATCATACCACACGTCTCACTTTGCGCTGACACCAACCGCCACTTGTAGAATCTCCAAACCCCGACATTCCACTTTTCACCTGGACATAGCCACGAGCCAAGCCAACCCAACAGAGAGGTTGTGGCCTTACTCCCAGAGCTGCCGGCTTTGGAGCTGGGGAACCAGGTTCGAGCCTCTGCATTTGCTCAGCTTCCTGGGATTCTGGGCAAATCACTTAATCTCTATGTGCCTACCAAAAAATGAATGTGTTCTTGTGTAACGTAACTGGTGCTCATGTGAAGCGCTTCAATACCTTTGAGTCGAGTTTGCGCTATATAAATCTGCAACAAAAAAACCCAGACATCTTCCTTAAAAGTATTTTCTTCAAGTACAAATCTTGTTCCTCAACAATTTTTACAACATTTCATACATTGCATGTGTGCTGTATAGTGCAGCACACATTCAATGTGTGAACTGTTTGGAGAAGTAAATATATTTCTCCAACATTGCACTTGCTTAAAGGAGTTTTTATGTAAAATCCAAACTGACAATTTTAGTAGATAGGACTTGTGTCGTCAAAAAACATGTGTGATTGTGCTGGAATGCCCAAGAACCATCAACGTAATGCCCCCTTGACACCAAGTATGTCAAAGCAGCACAAAAACTATTTGCACTTAAAAATGTTCAGTTTTATAGAGTCAAATAATTCATGCACTGGATAGTGAATGCCCCTTCAAGAATTTGCACCACTTTGTGTGACTTTGTGATGGCACAAAGTCTTGATAAACCTGTCCAGGGAGGTAAGGAGGTGGTGGTAGCGAGCTGTTAGTCTAGCCCGTCTTACCAAACTCCATCTACTTTATTGCGGTATGTCCCCCTCCTTCTTTTGCATCACTTCCTCTTTGCTTTACTGTGAAATTTTCCAGGAGCACTAAATCCAAAACGAGTAACCTCTTCTTCTATGAGAAGGTGCTCTGGCTTTCCCTAAATGACCTCACAATTTAGATGATGTCTTCTCCCTTTGTCAGGGTCAAAAATAGTTTTTGGTCGTCCAGGGGATGGAGCCAGAGAGTCTAGGAGAGTACTGTAAATGATTTAGAGCAGATATTATCAGCCCTATTTGTCGCTTTCAAGTCAAAAGACGTTGTGTTACGTTTTCCCTTTGTTCCTCCAGCTGAACCAGTATTCAAGTCAAGTAAAAGGCAGCGTTTATTAAGACCGTTGGTCTTCAAACAGCATAAAAACTTTTATAAATAACCTAAAATCATCACAGTTCCATCAATAATTCCATTAAGTAGGTATCCTGTAAACAATAAACAAAAGCATCACAAATGTCCTTACAATGGGTGTCATAGTAGCATTATTTCATAATGTAAACATTTTCAGCACATCCTTACTAAAAGTGAATTAAAGTTTAATAATGGTTTAACAATGTATATTATTAAATAAGTACAAAATGGTAGATTTCATCCTTTAATTCACTATAAGCCCAATTCAATTAGCACCTATGTTCTCAAATTCATTTTTCATAAAAAAGGTTTTCACAGCCTTCAAATATCTTCCAACTGCAATGGCATTATCACGATTAGGCATATCAGTGAATAGGTCTACAGCGTGGGCCCGTGATTCAATACCATCATTTAAAAAAATGGGATGCAAGAATAATTTCTGCAGGGCTAAAACTGTTATACAATCAACTAATATGTGCGGAATATCACATTTTGTTCCTAGCATACATTTACAATTACCATCAGGCTGCATCATTTCCGCTCTTATTTTTTCATTTGTTATCAAAGGGCTAATGCCAATTCTTACTCTTAAAATTTCGCACCTGAGCCAATGATTAGGTAACGTATCAAGTTATAGGTACCAGACTTTACTCTGCCAGGTCATTCTCATAAATTGTACAGATTGTTTCTTGCTCAGGTACTCCACATCTACCCTCCTAGGCAGTTCCTGCCCTTGGGATCTGAGTATACTCTTAGTAGTTTCCACATGGAGTGTGGACAAATTCTCACATTCAAGTTCTCGCACACCATGTATAATTTCTTTCTTGTCTCCCTGGGCCATTTTAAACTACCAGTATTCCACGCATAGGGTTAATCTTTGTTATATATCCAGGAGTTGTCAAAACCCCTGTCTTCTTGGTTCCAGAGGCCATGTGATTGCCTTCTGGAGGGAAGGGTAGTTAACTACAGTCAGAAGTGTTTTGCAGGCCTCTAAAAGTGAAATGAGTACAAAATTGATTCTCCAACAATTGTATCTCAGGCAGCATAGAGGACATTTGTATAAAATAATTATTCCACTAATGATCAAAACTCTATTTTTGCAGCGAAATAAGATTTTTAAAACTAAACAAATATAACTTGAATTAACTTGCTACCATTTTCCCACATAAAGATAGAGATTAGCAATTTGAATTTCCCATAAGCTTGTTCATGGAGAATCTAACTAACCTACACAGTGGAAAAGCATTTGAACATTTAGCCAATGTGAAGACACTAGTGTGCTGCTTTTATTTTACATTTATTAAGAAATCATGCCTGTTGGCTTACATTACAAATCTTAGGGTTGACTTAAAGGGGTAAAATAGCTTTTCCTGCATAAAAAATGCACTTTGCCTTGTCGGGCCTCACTGCAGGGGGAACAGCCTTTACAACGCGGGCATTACCCCGCGCTGCTATTACAACGCTGCTTTTACAATGCAAGTCGTTACAACGACTTGCGCTGGAGGGCGCTGTTGGATAGGGAATAGTAAAATTTTCTATTCCAACACCTTCCCTACTGTAACGTGGGCTGGAGTTGGAATAGAAAATTAAACTATTCCACTCTCCAGCGCCCTCCAACGCAAGTCGTTGTAACGACTTGCGTTGTAAAAACAGCGTTGTAATGGCACGCGTGGTAATACCACGCGTTGTAATGCCATACAACCTCACTGCAGTGCTCTAAAACTGCAGCCCAGCCACAGAACAGTGAGTGGAAGCCATCTATTTTTATCATATGTCTCAGTGGAATAAATACACGTTGCTACCCACCTATGACATATAACTACCACGCAACTGGTGAAATTGTTTTGTCATCTACCATGCCTTACAGGAATAGGCCTACTGGGGGAAATCATTTTCTCAAATATACAATTTTTTTTTTTTTTTTTTTTTTTTAAAAGACCTTTATTGTACGCTTTCAGCATGACACAGCATAAGGCCTACAACCCAATCGGGCCGGCCGCAGCAGAAGTAGAGCTCAGGCAAGGTAAATAGGATAACACAGCTGCGTGGCCGACAGCCCAAGGGTCCGGCAGCGAATAGATACTACGTGTACTACATAACAAGTATTTCAGGCAAACAGCATGGCTTAGGTCTATGTTTTTACAAGAACCAAATAACAAAACTTTTCAACTAACTGTAAAAGCACACTTAGCACATCAATCCTACGCAGGCGAGAGAGCAGGCATTCATATCCTGCAGCATAACGTTAATCAGCAGCACGGCCATCAACTTGTCCCCCATATCTCAGTAGTCGTTCACCAAGGGTAATAAACAGCACGTTAGGTCACACCACCATCAGCCCCGAAAGACCAGGCTCGGCCCTAATCCGACAGGTCCTCATCCGGGTCTACCCGTGGCGGCTCACAGATATCCCCCCTAAATTTATTCCATGCCCCCCAGATTTGCCCCCATTTTGCCGGGCATCCTCGATGGACAAACACCGCCTTTTTGGCTACCATGGCTTCGTCCATATCTTTGCACCAGTCCCTCAGCGTGGGGAGGACGTCGGAACCCCAGAGTTTGGCATTATTGCACTTCGCCACCATCATACCCAGCACCGCCCAATCCTGCTGACGATGAGTTAGATCCTCCGCCTCCCAAATGTTTATCAGACAGCGACGTGGGCTGGGCAGCAGGGAGACGTTCGTAGTTTGAGAGATGGTTCGCATAACCGCTGCCCAGTACCTGGCCACAAGTCTACAGTCCCAGATCGTGTGATAAAAGGTCCCCCTCTCCCCGCATCCACGGAGGCAGAATTCGAGAGAGGCCCTCCCTATTTTGTGAAGAACCGTTCTGGTGTAGTATGTGCGGTGAACAATTTTCAACTGGACCAGTTTAAGTCTGGACGGAATCGCCGATTCCTTTGTCGAGGAGAGTACCTCCTGCCATTCTGAGTCATCAAGTTCACCGACATCTCCCACCCAACAAAGGCGTAACTTGGATAGCATGTCAGGGAGGTTGTTGACCAGTTTCCGATATGTAAGGGATGTCGCTTTGTTGGGCATATATTCTGTAAGCAGTCTGTCTTCTAGAGGGGTGGAGTCCTCTAAAGTCGTGCCGGTCGGGATGGTTGAGAGGAGTGCGTGTCGTATTTGCAAATATCTGTAATATTCTGATTGGGCCATATCGTGTTTGGTTTGCAGAGACGCGAAGTCAATTATGGTACGTTTTCTCCAGAGGTCACCCACCACGGAGATGCCTATGGAGTCCCATGCCCGGAACCCCTTGCTATTACCCATGTACCCCAATTGGTGTGAGTCCCACAGGGGCGTCATTAGCGTAACAACGTGTGCGCAATGCAGGTGTCTGTGTGCTCTATACCAGATCTGTATTGTGTGACGGGTCGGGCCTATCAGATCGGATGGGATTCTACGACTATATAAGTTCCTTAATAGTCCCCTGGATTCAATACCCTGCCTATCCGCTAAAAAAGCAGGTTCCGTTTGCGCGGCGTGGAGCCAGTAATTAATTTGCTTTAGGTGAGCAGCCCAGTAGTACAATTCAATATTGGGAAGCGCTATACCCCCATCATACCAGTCCTTTACCAGCTTGCATTGTGCAATCCGGGCCGGTCTCCCATCCCATAGTAAAGCAGACACAGCTGCAGCGATATTCTGAAAGTAGGAGGGGGATACCGGGAATGGTGTGTTCTCTAGGAGGTACAGAAAACGGGGCAAGGTCATCATTTTGAACAATGCGGCTTTACCCAGGAGAGTGAGAGGGAGGGATCGCCACACCTTCACGTCCCTTTTAAACCGCTCCAAAGGGGGCCCCAAATTGAGGGCGTGAAATTCGCCCGGGTCGGACGTCACTTGGATTCCTAGATACTTGAAGGGGCTGTCAGTATAATGTAGCGGACAGTCCTCCGGGAGCGGGGGCGGGGTTCCAGCAAGAACATATAGGACTGATTTTGTCCAGTTAATTCTATAACCTGAGACCCTCCCAAATTTCTCGCAGACGTTCAGTATTTCCAGAATAGATTTTTTAGGGGAGGTGAGATACAAGAGGATATCGTCCGCGTAGAGAGATATCCGATCCTCCCATGTCGGTGTCCATCTGATACCTTTGATGGATGGCTCCCACCTGACCCAAATCGCTAGCGGCTCAAGGACTAGCGTAAACAGCAAGGGGGACAAAGGGCAACCTTGCCGTGTCCCACGACCAAGCGGGAAATCTCTGGAGATGTGACCATTCGCTGTCACCTGGGCCAGTGGCTTAGTGTAAAGCAAGCGTACCCACCCGCAGAACTTGGGGCCGAAGCCCATGTGACACAGCACAGCAAACAGATAAGGCCACTCCACCGTGTCAAACGCCATGGTGGCGTCAAGCGAGAGAAGCACCGCCAGCTCCTGTATACTCTCCCGGCGGGCCATTACCGCCTGAAGACGTCTCAGATTGTACGAGGTATTGCGATTCGGCATAAATCCGGACTGATCCGGGTGAACCAGGGCGTGCAGGTGCGGAGCCAAGCGCCGCGCCAGTAACTTGGCAAGGATCTTCGGCTCCGCGTTTAGCAAGGAGATGGGGCGGTAGGAAGAGCACGACTCCGGTGCTTTACCAGGTTTGTGGATCGGGATTACTGTGGCAAGGCGTTGATCTCTAGGGAGTTCCCCCACTTCCAGACTGTCCGCAAACATTCTGAGAAGATGTGGGGCCGTTAGCTGGGCAGTGTGCTTGAACAGCTCTACTGGGAGTCCGTTGGGACCCAGAGCTTTGCCAGATGCCAGGGCGCTAGTCGCCTCTCGTATCTCTTCCACAGTGACATCCGCGTCGAGCTCCAACGCCGCCTCAGGGGAGAGGCTGGGGATCGTCAGGTCCTTGATATATTCATAGGCTTCGTCTGTCGAGTATGGTGCCTGGCGGGCGTAGATTGCCTCAAAGTGATCAGCTAGCAGTTCGACTATGGCTCCGGGGTCCGAAGTCGGATGCCCCTTCGGTGGCGTCAGGTGAGCGATCACCCTGCCCGCTTTTTCTTTCCTGTCGAGCCAGGCCAGCATCTTACCCGCCTTGTCGCCCAGCTCATAGACTCTATGACGGGAGGCTTGAATCTTGGTCTGTACCAACTCCCTTTGGACTGCCACCCATTCAACGTTCCGCAGTCGAACCGCCTGAGCATTCGCCGGGGAGGGGTGGGACTCCTGGTCAGAGATCGCACACTGAAGCACATCTTCAAGGGAACAAAGATCCTGACGCTGAGTACGTTTCTGGGCAGCAATGAATGTGATTGCCTGCCCACGTACGACCGCTTTGTACGCTTCCCACAGGGTGCTATGGGAGCTAACGGAGCCAGTATTCTCCTGAAAGTAGAGGGTGGCGGAGTTGGTAAGGGTTTTCCTCAAAGGGCCACTCTGCAAATAGGTCGCGTAAATGGGGAAGACGCGGTTTCTATGTGGGCGGTGGTTCGTATAGGTGAGCCGTAGCGGCGAGTGATCCGAGATCCCTCGCGGACGGATGTCCGCCTCTGCAATGCCGTGGACCCCATCACCTGACATTAGAATGTAGTCTAGTCGCGAGAGACAGTGATGTGTCGCTGAGTAGTAAGTGTATTGCTTCTCGTAGGGATGTTTGTGTCGCCAGCTGTTTGTGAGACCAAGGGCTTCTATTAGGCCAGCGAGTCGCCCGCTTCCCCGCATCGGTGTGGTATTGGGGTGTCTGTCCATTGTGTGATCTACAACATCGTTAAAGTCGCCCCTATTACTAATGTCGCCGTCGGTAATGACAGTAGAAAGGCCGCAAGGGCCGTGTGCGCCGTGGCATGTAGGCCCGGTGGGACATACACGGATACAAAATTGAAGAGTTGGCCCTCCCACTGTATCGTCGCAGCTGCAAAGCGGCCTTGGGAATCAATTTTGGTCTGTAGGCACTTCATCGGAAAATTCTTCTGAAGAAGTATCCCCGTCCCCCTAGAGCCTGAGGAGAAATCCGCATGTGCTACGAATTTATACCCCCATCTATCCATCGCTCTCGAGGCCAGGCCCACCAGGTGAGTCTCTTGCAACAAAACCACTGCCGGGTTGCAACGCTTCAGATATTGCAGCACCAGGCCCCGCTTCACCTTGTCGCCTAGACCCCTGACATTCCATGTGAGGACCGTGAAGGTTGACGTGTGAGAGGGATGCGGCGCGCACTGCTTAGGTGTAACCATCATGTGTGCTGACATTGAGGTGTGTGTGTGGCTTCGCACTGGGCAATAAGGGACGGGTCCCACGTCCCGCCTCTGGAAGGAAAGTGTCTCTAGCTAAGTGCATAACATGTGCCATAGAACGTCTCATGGTGCAAAAACCAAAATTAAAACAGTCAAACATTCCCCCTTCTTCCCCCCTCCCTGCCTCCCTGCTACGCGGACCTGAAACCGCCCGCCTCCTAAACTTAGCAGAGTGCTTAGTCCCAACCGAACCCAAAGTACTTGCTTGCAAGGGGTAAGTAGCTCTGCGACCTCACGAGCGGCTCCCAGTGAGCTCCTCTGTCCAGCTCGGAGTGCCCGCCAAGGGTAAATCGGCCATGTTCAAAGGAAGTGACTCTCAAGGACCATGATTGCAGGAGTCTATTCTTCTGTGCGTTCTCCGTCCTCCAGGCCTGATTCTGCAAACAGATCCTGGCTATGACCCTGAGTTATCTGGAGATCTGGGTGATTATCCGGCCGGTGGCCACGCTGGTTCCTGTCATTCCGCCGCGGAGCTTCCACTCCCCTCCATCCGTCCAGCCAGTCCCTCGCCGCCTCCGGGGTGTCGAAGAACCACGCCTTATGATTATCCACAATTCGCAGCCGCGCCGGGAAAAGCATGGAATAGGGTATCTCCTTAGCCCGTAGAGCTTTTTTGACGTCAGTGAAAGTCTTTCGTCGCCGGGCCACCTCAGCCGTGTAATCTGGGAAGAAGGCTAGGGTGGAGTTCATTATCTTAACTGGAACAGAGACCCTGGCTGTTTGGAGTATGGCGTCCCTGTCTCGGAAGTTAAAAAGTCTAGCCAGCACTGGTCGCGGTTGCGCCCCTTGTTTGGGCTTTCCTCCAGGGACCCTGTGTGCCCGTTCAACAGAAAAGAAATGTGAGAGGCCCTTCGGCTGCAGCTTAGTCCTGATTAAGTCCTCCACATACAGATCCATGGATTGCCTGCCCTCCGACTCTGGAATACCTAAAATTCGGACGTTGTTTCTCCTGGAGCGTCCCTCTTGATCGTCCAGTCGTTCCTGCAGTTTCTTGGTGACCGCCTCCATGCGCTCAGCAGCAAGTTGTAGTTCCGAAGTGTCTTCCACCAACGATTTGGTAACTACTTCCACCTGCGCCACACGTTCCGTCATCTTGTGGAGGTCCGCCCTCAGCAGGCCAACGTCCGTTGATATAGACCCCACCGTCGTCTGTACACTGGAGAGCATCTGCATCAGGTCTTCTAACGTAACTTTTTTGGGGCCGTCTCCCTCCGCATTCTTATCTGTGGAAGTGCGACCCTCCGGGTGTCTCGCCGCGTTTTTCTCAAAGGCGTACTTTTCAAGCTTGGATTGCGCCGCAGAGTGTCTGGGTCCTCTGCCCGCCATAGCGCTTATGTGGTGGAGTGTGGGCGCAGGCAATCCGGCAACAAACTGGTGTCGCCGTTCAGGGTCACTGGTCAGGCACGAGGGAGATCAGCGTCAGGCTCTGCACACCTCCACACCTTCCCCAACACTCCTCATTCGCCTTCCAGGCAGTAGCGGCACACCTCTGAGCTGTCTTCCTTAAACCCCCAAAGGATTCACTGGCTCCGGATGGACTATCTGGCCTCACTAATATCACACCGGTTCCGGGTGCGCCGACCCCAGGGCAGCTGCCCAGGTCGTCACTTGTTCTGGCGATCGGCTCTCACCTCCGAGATGCGAGTCCGGAAAGAGGTGAGGGCGGGCGCCGTGGTCGCGCACCGTCCACACAGCAGTGCGTCGGATCTCCCGGCACCGGGGCTATCCACCAACGGGGCTGCCGCTCCCCGTACTTCAGGGCAGCAACGCCGTCAGGCGGTCCTCCTCCAGACCCGATCAGTGCAGCCGGTGCCACAGACCGCAGTGTGCCAGCGGTAGCTTCCGGCAGGGCGCCCCCGACCACAGGGCACTTCCGGTCGGCCCGCCGAGCTACGGCAGTTCGGCGTCCAGCGGATGTCTCAGGGCCCGTCTCCCACCACGGTGGAACTTCGTCCGGCGGCACTCGATTCGGCCCGGAATAGGGTCGGAACACACCCTTCAGCGTCGGGACCCCGGTCCGGCCGCCCGAGGCACAATGTGACGGCTGGATGTACGGATTAGTGTACTGGGAGCCGCTTCAATCTCGGAGCTCCCGTACTACGCCGCCATTTCGTTTGGCTCGTAGCCACGCCCCCCCAAATATACAATTTTAGTGCTAGAGCACATAGAGTGTGGTGCTGAATACCAGTGTCAATGGACAATCAATCACTGTAAGTGTAGAAATAGGGACTGTGAAAGCGTGCAAAATCGGGGGTGGCCTCGAAGAAATGTAATCGTTCTACAGCCCACAACATAGTTAACTATTGCCTGCAACTTTAACCTCCTTCCTGATGGTGGAAGAACATTTAGACGTTGAGTGTATTTCAAGAACTCACTACACTTCGGTCTGCCTTTGTCCAGGGGTGTTAAATCTTTTATGTAGATGACCATGGATTTACCAACATATAAAATCTAAAGCATGGTTTGAAAGGATTAATGCCTGAATGTTCTCCAATTGAACCCACTGAAGAAGAAAGTGATCCTCCTAACATTAATTGCACTCTGAACCTGAAAATCAATTGTAGAGTTCTCTACCCTTGTGGTGGAGAAATCCACGATAATGATAGCATTTAAACCCACTAGAAATCTCTTCGTGAATTCATGGCAGGAATAACCAAATGTACCTTTGAGAATAGAGTGTATGTGTAGCCATGTAATTAATACACATCATTTTACTATTGACTAATTCATTCTTGAGCAGCAATGTAACAGCACTACTAGATTCACATTTGTCTCAAAATAAAGTGATTTGCACTTCGTTGCTCTAGAACATTTCTATTTCGTGCATCTTTGTTCTACATTTTTAGAATAGCCATGGGAAAGAACAGGTAGTTGCAAGTCTATGAGGTGTGTTTTGATTTTACATCATGTCTTACTTAATCTCTCAAGTTCCAAATACATGAATCAAGGATGTGAGTGCTTTAAGAACCAAACTCCCAGGTTGTGGACTGACACGCCTACCTACACCTTTGCTCTGAGCATCCCATTTCACTTCAAGAAAGCTCTCAAAACCCATCGATTGTCTCAGATCTCATTTTGTATTTCCACTCATCTGAACATAGTATAATACCTACCAAATTTCCACTATCTTAAACTAGCACTTGAGAACATCCTTGTTGAATTGTGGTTAAACAAAGCAATATAAACAGTCAGACAATGCTGCTGTAGGTTTAACTTTTCTTAGAAACATAATCTGCTTTTTTAATATATGGTCTTTTTCTTACGTTGTTACATTTTTAAAGTAATGGCTTCATTGATTTTGTGTGTCCTTCAGGAAAGCTTGAAAGCCACAACTGGAGGACAAAGCTTTTTACCAATAATTATTTTGGCTAATGTGGAGTAAATTAGAACAAATAAGGATTTCAGTTCTTACTATTCGGGGTATACAAGGTGTGCCACTCCACAGTGATGTTTTAACATATTCTTAGTGTATAAAAACTTCTTAGTACATAAAAACCTCGCACACATACAACAAAGGAACATATCATGCTTGGGGCAAATGTTTTTCAGGTACATTCATGGGCCTGCTCAGATTGTGTACATAGAGTGTGTAGCAGTGTGCGTGTGTGAAAGATACAATCTGCTGGTAGGGTTATAGGATTAGTGGATTGGCAGAACAGCTATTTCACCTTCCCTGCTCCCTAATTACTGGGAATCAATGGTGTTGACTAAAGTAACTCAGTGTACTGTGTGATTAAATAGAGCGGGGATCATTACCTGGTGGGCCGGGTTTATATATGTAAAAGTGAGTACGTTACGTTCATCTTGCTTCTGCTTTGGAGTCCCTCTAAAATAGATTAAATCCAATTGGAACCTTAGAGCAGAAGACTGTAAGAAATTGTTCCACTATGCAGTATCCATTTTGGAGTTCTGAAGAAAGTTGCCTTCACTTCTGCACAGTGCTCTGCCGGGCACTATATCCAAAACTTGCACAGATCTTGTAAAACGTGGAAGGTGCACGTCACTTGAAATTAATCACTTGTGCTTATGATGTACACACACCACACCGACCTACTGGGTACATGTTTATTATGCCATAAATATAGATCAATAAGGCAGTTAATGTGTTATGCAGGGGCACATCATCTATTTAGGGCGTGGAGTACAACTTGTTTGCCATTCAAAAAATTTTATTAATAAGAGAAACATTGAAAATAGGTGATTCTGACTATTTTTTGGACTACATATAGGTTAACTAGGTTTGTGGAAAACAAATATTAACTGTCTTCCGAAGTTTTTTTAATTTGCCTTTAGTTGCGAAACATTTATTCTAATCGATATCACAATGTTTTGAAATTATAGGGAAATTAAAAAATGATGTGTTTCAAAAACTCCCGAAGATAAATAATTTGTATTTCCCACAAACCAAGTTAATCTATATATACGTAGTTCAGAAATGAACACATTTAGATACGTTGATTTAAGGACAGTTGATAGCAAAATGCTTGTCCCAAACATAGCAGTGATATTTCGCCAATTACACATTGGGATCACCGCTGCCAAAAATGTCACTTGTGTTTGAATTCACATCCACTCTTACACAATGTAATCCAATGTTCATGTTTCAGTTTTGTATTTTTGACATCTTTAACAAATGTACTATTTATCTTTTTCTTTAGGGAAGATGTCAGAACTGCCAATGTGATTGCTTCTGAAGCTGTGACTTGTCTAGTTATTGACAGAGAGTAAGTACATTATTTTCTCACTTTTTAAATGAAAATAAAAATCCGAAGTTTGCCAACATGTCTACTTGATTGTGTCATGGCCAATTCAATGTAACGCTGCTCAAGAGCATCTCTATAAAAAGCAAATTATTACCTTAAGCATATGAGATTCCAATGTCAACATGCATAGGCAAATATGCGTCTGGTTTTAAAGTGTCAATGAATGTAAATATATGCATTCACAAATGATGTCTACATGCTTGCAGGCAGAAATACTGTTAATCACATTAAGTCAGGCTATTGGCTTTGGCAGTGCTGGTTATACGTTTGATGTCCCATTTTGCTTACTTTAGAACTTGTCACTAGAATCCTTGAGTGTTATCTGTGATGTACAACCAGGAATTTAATTTGAGTTACTTTGGAGCTGCTTCCTGGGGCTAGTTGGTGGCCTGTTGATCTAAATCTACAACTTATTCAAGTTCTTAAAGTTGTATCTAGTGTTTGCTCTTCATCAGTTATTGAACTCACCCCAATAAACTGTAAAATGCATATATGAGATAATTTATTGAAAGTAGCAGTGGGATGACTGCATATACTTTTCAAATGTAAAATCAACCCTCATGGATTCCAATGAAAATAGCCAATAGTATGATGTGAGAGAGTAACATTCCTCTGGGCAGACCATAAAGCCCACGCTATGTATATTTCCAAGAGTAAGGAACAATAAGTCATACAGACAGCTGTGTGGTCGAGGTAGACCTAAACAAAATCAGTAATTGTGGTTTCCATGCAGTCTTTTTTATGTTCAGAGACCTTCAGTTGTGAGAATCTCTAAAGTTGAACTGTCTGTGTCACATCTTTGAACATGAGTACTCTATCAGGGTGAATGACGTAGAAGCTATTCTAATTCTGGACCCAGTCACAAAGTACATTTGAAATCCTAATGTGTCCAATTCACAAGACATTTCCTATGCCTTACTCCTTTAGTGCATCTGGTTTACTCCTGAATTGGAGGAGTACACCGTCAGTAAACCTGAACTACTCTTTGCCTAATCTGGAAAATAAGGAGTATGATAGGTGTAATTGTTAATAGTGAAGAGCTATGACAGAGACGTTTTTGAGAAAGCTATGGATTTGTGATTTCTATTAACCCTTAGCTTTTCATCCTCCAAAACTCAAATTGATATGGCTTTCAGAGTGTTCTTTCATACACGTTGAAGTACATACTTCATCTGGAAACTGAGCTAAGACCAATTGCATTTTTTTTATTTGCTGAATTCTACCTGCTCCCTTTTCTCTGCATGAAAATAAAGAGACCTTCCTTTTAACTATAATATTCCTGGCTGAACTTTGAGTATGATAAGTGAGAGAGTAATGTCATTCTATAGCTGGCCTTTGAATCGCCTACAACATCCTGGAGTAAGCCTTGAGTGTTTAATCAGGCTCATCTTGGAGAAGCTTGTGTACAAATAGTGTAGCTTGTTTCAGGATATTTGAAGTTGGAGTCCTGGGGACCTCTGACCCCACTAGTTAAGAGCAGCTCTGCCCAATAACCACTCTCTGTCGGAGAGAATGCTCTACAAAGGGATCCATCAGTCCCCATTTTATAGAGTTAGAGATGGTTCCACATATTTTATAATTCTAAAGGCGCCATCTCTAACTGTTCACACTTGTTTCGGTAGCACACACACTGTTTTATTGCAAACCAATGGAAAATAATTTCAAGTAGTTGAATCCTTTCACATCTCCTCCATACGCAACAGTTGCAACAGGGACCATTGCCCATTAAAAATGAACTTTAAACATTTTCAAGCAGAGCAGTTATTTATAAAGTCTTTGCTCGAATTCAATGTCAATGTTTAGCCATTAAATGTAAACTCTTGCATATGGAATGGTAGAGCATGGTTACACTGAATTACATTGATGTCTACTAATTCATATTGTGTTCAAAACTATTGTTAAATAGATATGCATCTCTAACAGTGAAATGTTTCTAGTTTGAAATAAGATAGATGACGTTATAGTTTAAGTTTGCTTATTTGTTTCTTGTCTTAGCATTTGTCTTCATAGTCCATCATTCATGTACAAGGGAGAAGTATCAATAGTCAAAGTAATTTAATTAGCACAGCATGTTCTTCTTGCTTGCCAAACAAAGAGGTCTTTCAAAGTCAATAACAAATACATTTATGATCCTTAAAAACCAGAAATGGAAAGTTATTTAAATTCAACTATTTGTATTTCCTTATGAAAGATTATAGTAACAGAAATCTTGATTTTCTTCTTTGAAACTGTATCTCTTAAACACTGTTTGTTCATGTGCACATTATATTTAATTTATTGTGTGAGGCATTCATTAAGCATCCTTAGATAATATTATTTGATTAAGTGCAAGGTTTTTGTTTCTACAGTCCTTGTTTCCTCAATTGATGTGACCACTGTTTTGGCTTCTTCGGTATGCATCACTTGAGCTTAGACTTTCTAAGACAAAACTTTCTTGCACAGATTGGGAATTCTTTTTGGGCAAAATAGTACAGGACAAAATTGTAAATTATATTAAACATATACCGTATAATGGTACAGATGTTTTATCAAAAAGATGATGCCAATAGCTTGTAAGTGCGGCAATGTTTTATTAATGTGATTTGCATTTGAAGCATCTACATTATGCTTAGTTTAGCCAGCAAACCCTATATGGTCACATTAGTACTGATTAATTGTAGCTAACCATTTGACATTGTGATGCTTTCTGATGGAGGAGGTAGATTACATTATTCTGGAAGAGGCGAATAGGTGAAAGCTGGTAGTCATGTTACACTACTCCTCTCACCTTTGAGATCATCTAATCAGATATTAGCCTAAATTGCCTAAACAAAAGCAATGCACAGCTACAAAAAGATATCTATTTCCTTAAGACTTGCAAATTAGAATTTGCAGCTAAAGAAGCAGTGCTGTAATTAAAGGAACTCACGTCAAATATCAGGATGAGGTCATTTGTAATTATAAGTACAGTACTTGTAATAAAATGTAAGCTCTTTGAAAAACTTCATCACACAGAGGCACATCAATCTGAGTGACAGTGGAATTAATACTTTCAAAGTGTCCTGTTGTGCACTGTTTAATTTATGAGTAATTAAATCTTGACTCGGGCCCTGACCAACATAAACAGATGGTAAAATTAGTGTTGTCAGATAAGTAGCTTTCTTTGACAACAAATTAACAAGCGAGGTAACATGGTGCAATGATCACCTATTACACTCATTAGCCCACGGGGACAGGGGAATACTCAGGCGAGCAGTCTCACGTTAAAGTGAATTATGCTTGTTGCCTGGGAAGCAGGAACACTTTTCTCTACTGCCTGCTGTTCAGTGACACAAGCTAGATGTTAGTCACGTGACTGGCAAATGTGTGATCTTGTATGCTCCTTTAATCTACATGAATAAACAGTCCTGTGAGAAGCTCTTTGACATGCACACTGCTACTCTAATGGCTTTCTTGAGCATGCCTTAAGTAAACATGCATAGATTTTCAGGACTAAAACATGTGCAACTCAATGGGTGCCTATTGTCTGATTCATAGAAACAGTCCTAGGCTACAGGCCCCTACTATTGCCTAGACGTGTGGATTGTTTAGATATTAACAGATATTTACTTTCGATCCCAACATATTAGAATAAATATAGTTGTTTTTGTGTATGAATGCATGAATGAAAACAGAGAAACCAATAATTTACCGGTTTCCATCGGTGTGGGCGAGGAGAGAGGATGCACGCATTTGAATACATTAGTCGGTTCTGTGTTTATGAAAACAAAACACTTAATCATGTGCTCACATATTTATATAAAATATATAGAGGGCTTTCGACTTTCAAAATCTTATTTGTGAGAACTGACTTCAGCACAGTCAATACAAACAATATTTAGGAGTAAATGTGGCACTGCATCTTGACATTTTTTTCTTTTGTTAGTCCTACACCATCTTCCAATGTTCACTCTTGGCGCTAAGCATTTAAGCTCAAATTTGGTGTGAAAATGTGTTGATAATATTGAGGAATATCCACAGAGCCACATACTTGTGGAAGATGACAACCTTTGCAATGGTTACAGCACTACCCTAACTTTGCCATTTTTAGATGCAGGACTGCAGACACCAGAGGTATTGGCAGGGCGTGGCTGGCACAGGTAACAGCGGTGGAGCGGTGAGGGGGAAGTTGACAGACGACGGGATATAGAAAGTAAAATAAAAAAATAAATAAAACCACTCAATTGTGCTTGCGGTGCGCGATCGCAAGGTAGGTGGTTACTATTTATTTTTTATTTTACTTTTCCTATCCCGTCGTCTGTCCACTTCCATCACCCACTGCCTTGCCCCACCCCACCTCCGTTACCTGTGCTGGCTGCGCCTGGTATTGGCTGTAGTCCCACAAAAATCTGGAAATGGTGATGCTATAAGATTTGGGACAGAGACTTTTGGCTTGAGTCTGTCTCCTTTGACACTCAACATCGAGGAGCCCTGCTCTCATTGTTGATTTATGATTATTGTTATTTTATTTTTATTTCGGGTTTTTATAAAGTGCAATCTACTCAAAACGAGTTTCCCAGAACTGATAGGTCATAAGGATGGAGGGCTGTTTAGGCAAATAAATGAGTTTTAAGTTCCTTTTTTAAATCTAAGAGGTTAGTATTAGTCCTTAGGCTGATCGGTAGGGTATTCCAAAATTCTGGAGCAAGGTAGGAAAACGAACGATCCCTGCATCTTGCTCTAAAAATGTCACAGTATCATGAGAACCATTTTTAGAAAGAAACAACATATTTTGGAGAAATGCCGCTAAAATGCTTTGTCCAACTGAGATCTAATACAAAATTCCTAGCTCTAAGATCAGTATAAAACGTACACAAGTGTATAAACAGAATAAGGGGGTGAGTGGAACAGACTGGCAAGGGGGTTTCGTTAATAGTACATTAAGGTAAGCCAATTTATATTTTCCATCACCCTTAACAAAGTGGGCACAGGACATGTACCCATCTGGTGTCCTCTGGCCTATGACATCCCCCAATTAAGGGGTCCATAGCATCAAATTCTCACTTTTTACAACACTTGGTCACATTTATTAATGACTTCTGTGAACACAATTTGGAAAGTCTGAGACATTTCTCTTGCACAGAATCGTCCAACGACATTTTACCTCTAGCAGCAGTGAATGGTAAAGGTAAACAAAACCAGCAAATAGAGAGTGCAGTTTCCATTGTCGATGCATTCTGAATCCCTTCTTGCGGGTTGTAGTATAAAAAGTGCCAATGTTAGTGCAGGCAATTAGCAGTGATGTCAACAGTGACATCAACCCTGTCAACTGAGTGAGTGTTATTTTCCTCTCTTCTCAGCCCTTCACACCGTGAACCTGATGTAGCCGTGTCGGTGAGCTAGAGAAATACCCATCTTTATTTTGTTTATTTATTTATAAAGTTTTATATAGCGCGAACAAGATCCCGAAGGATATCAGAGCGCTTTACAAAAGAATGGAAGGAAGGACATAAATGCAATAGACAACAAGTAAGTGCCCTGGGTCACACTTCATTAGCAGTGTCCAAAATGGAAGGGAAAGGAGGGTGTTCATGCAGGCCGTGATTCATCCCCACCTTCTCTAGAGTAGAACAAAGATGAGCTGCGTTTTTTGTCTCAGGAGAAAGTAAAGGATGGAAGCACTGCCCTCTGTAACTCTGTGTAGTGGGCTCTTTAAAATTCTTATTGACTAGCTGCTGGAATTTGCGCAATTTACTGTGGCATTGATATGAGTGAAAAATGCCAATTTGCTCTTTATTCTCTAATGTGTAAAAGAAAGTAATAATGCGTCCAGTTTATCAACCCCTTCCAACAATTCATTATGATACCCAGTGGCAGCTGCTATCTGGAAGCAGCAGTAGGGCAGGGTGGGGAAATGGGCAGAGGGGAAAAAAAATTACTTCCCTCCTGGCCTGCCGGCTGGCTAGCCGTCACCTCTCCTAAATCCTCTTCCTGGCTTCTTGGGGGAGACAGAAAGCAGGAAGTACCAGGGTTCCCAGGCTCCCTGCAGCCCAAGCACACCGCAATGCATAGTTGTAATTGGTCTGCACCCTGTGACACAGCGCTCAGCCAGGGGCTGTAATGCAACCTGCATGGAGAACACGGTATGTGCGCATGACTGTTTTGAGCGGCCCGAGAGGGTCGGTCAATCACTGATGCTCACAAAGGGAGTAAAAAACACTCCTCTCCTTGCTCTGATAGCAGCCCTGCCCCACAAAGACACCGCAACGGGAAAAACTAAAATGATAATAACCTTGAGTTAATATCATTTTATTTTTCCTTTTCTTACAGTGCTTAAAGCAGTGGGACGACGCTCCTAACACCTTAGCGGAGGAGCCTCCTCTGATAATGCCCTCAACAGCTAATGCAACTGTTTCCCAGCTAGATATCTAAGTCACAACATCCCTGAACATAGAGCATTATTACACACCAGACTTGTTCAATACAGTCATTAATTTTTGGGGCGTTATGAGACAAAAAAGGCATTGGGAGGTTCAAGCTGTCTTGCTTATCCCTGAAAGAACACTTATCTTTGCTCTAATATTTGATAATTTGCATAGCAATTACATATTGAGATGGGAAGGTACACCCACATGACAACATTCCCAAAACATACTGTTTAATTTCAGGGCCCATCTGTTGTCTTGTTGCATTTGCCTGCAGTCTGCTGAACTTTTCTTTTTTAATTGGCGCTTTTCTTGTGTTCCCTAAAGAGAGAACAACAGAATATGAGCAGATAGAGTAGGAAATAGCCAGACAAAAAAGATACACAGTGAGGCAGGTGCAAAACAATTATTGATAATTAGGAAAGCACATCCAAAATAGAATAAAACACATACGCGACCATGCCAAAGAAGTGAGCACACCATTTAAGAGTCTCTAATTCACCACAATAGCATTGCTATTTTGTTACACTGGTCCAATGCATGACCAATTGAAAATGAAACTATAGGCTTTCGAATTACATCCACAACATCATCAATATCACCCATTTCCCTACAAAGGAAAACAAAATAGATTAAAGAGATGGTGACAAACTGCAAAAAGCATCTTGACATACGATTTCCATTGGCGTGCAAAACCGCAAAACCTCAGGAGAAGCAAGATGTTTCATGGAAAGTGCAACAGATGGCTCCCCTCAGTCATGCGTTCTTGGGCCCTGGATCCAAATCACCACAGCCACCTCACTGGACATAGTCACACTCACTGCAATTTACACATGGATTGACGACAGGCTAGTAGTAAGTGCAGCAGACATAAAACAGCTTAAACTAACAGGAACAGACAGTGTGCTGAAGGGAAACAGCAATAACAATGCAGTGTAAACCACGCTTGCCATTACAATGCAAGCATTACAACGCATGCGTCTTTATCACGCATGCCATTACCACACATATTTTTACCATGACCTGCCTTTACAACACATGCCATTAGCACAGAAAATGTAAGTATAAAGAGATATTTATAGTGTGTGTATACATATATATATATATACATTTATATGTGTATATACATATATATAAATATATATGTGCTTTTAAATGTATGTTAGGGCAAGGGGTTTTTAGGCTTTAGAGTGGGTGGGTGTTTTTTGTTGGCCAGGGATTTTTTGGGCTTTAGGGTGGGTATGGGATTTTGGGTGGCAAGGGAATTTTTAGGGTTTAGGTTGGGTATGGTTTTTTTGGGTGGCAGGGAATTTTTAGGGTTTAGGGTGGGTATTGGGTTTTGAGTGGCAAGGGAATTTTTAGGGTTTATGGTGGGTATGTGATTTTGGGTGGCAATGTAATTTTTATGATTTAAAGTGGGTATGAGATTTAGAGTGTCTATGGGATTTTGGGTGGCAAGGGAATTTTTATGGTTTAGATTGGGTATGGGTTTATGGGCAGGAAGGGAATTTTTAGGGTTTAGGGTGGGTATGGAATTATGGGTGGCAAGGGAATTTTTAAGGTTTAGGTTGGGTAAGGTTTAAGGGTTTGAGGGTTAATAAGGAAAAAAAACATATATCTATATATAATATGTATGTATTTTACATATATATGTATATGTAAATATATATATATATATACACACACATACATATATGTATGTGTCTATAAAATTACATATAAATATACACACAGGCCTTTACAATACAATTTTTAATATTTTGCATAAAGCTATAATGCTTTTATATATATATATATATATATATATATATATATATATATATATATATATATATATATATATATATATATATATATATATATATATATTCCACAAAAAACCATCCCAACAATCCAGAATGATAAGAAGCAGCACACCAAGTGAAATAGCACAGAGATTAAATGTGCAAAACAACGCATTTCAGCTATGAAGCCTTTGTCAAGTTTACACAATGTGCACCACTCACCATAGAAATATGCTTGCTAATAATAGACATAGACAAAATACTGCAATGATCGGATTTCCTTTGCAATCAGGCTTTGTATAAAGGAGGAGCAGGTAGCCTGTTTGTTATAGTCAATACACTTAAAGGACCTGCATGAGCTGACTCCCCACCAAATAATATAGCACACGAAACAAGCCACAGGTCCAAAATAGGAGAATGTTAGTATGTCATGCAGGAGGGGTGATTTCCTTTTCAGGACGGTTCCCCTCACACACCAGAGGTGTCATGCTTCATCATGGGGGTGCCTCCTCACACAAAAGACCTAGTCTTAGTGTAGGCTACAACCCCCTCTCTACGAGGGAGGAGCTCAGAGGTGCTTTTATTTTGTTAGGCAGGGTGTACTAAACCCCAATGTGAGCCGGTGTGTGTATGTGGGACAAGAAAGTGCAGTGCTGTGGTGTGAAAGTTAAAAACTGGCTACAGGGTTAGCTATATTGTAATTTGATTCAGCTAACCGGTGTCAGGATTATAAACAAAGTGGAGCTGATGACACAAGTGCCAACATTAGAGACACATGTGTAGCTAGACCATCATGTTTCGGCCAGGAGGACCAAAACAGTGTTGCAGCCTTCTTCAGGGTCAATTTGTTCAGCTACTGCATTTATAAAGTATGAGTACCTGAAAAAACATGAAAAAACACAGGGAAATGTTTATACTGAACCAGTAATCTGACTGTTCAGTACGGACTGCATACCACCGCAATGGGTTGGTAGTTCACTACATCTGATCAGGCGTATTAGTCATATGGTATGTGCACTACAGCCAAAATGGGTGTGGGTGCCCAGGTCAGCAGATCACGGCAGGAAAAAATACATCACATACTAACCTTCTCCTATTTTGGACCCGTGGCTTGTTTCGTGTGCTATACTGTTTGTTATAGTAACAGAGTTCGAAGCTGATTCACAAACAGCTGGGTTAGAGGTTTCAAAGTATGTATGTTTTGCCCAAGAGAGCCGGCCAAAGGGACATGCGCATTTTGAAAAATGCCCATACATCCCACTCTCCTCCCTGCTGCTGTCATTCAGCAGTGGCCTGGCCCCTGAGTGTCCTGATGATCAGTTTGGGACGGAGGATAAAAAATAAAATGGTAATGAATTACCATTTTATTTTTTATCACAGGGCTCAGGGGCATTTAAGTGGGGCGACACTCCTCCGCTCCAATGGAGGAGCCACCCCTGCTGTACAGAGTGCATTTTTCATAGCTGGCTCTGTCATCTTCATTATCTGTGTATGATTGTTTCTCCTACCCCCCCATTGTCATGTCCCCACCCAGCACAATAAATGAACCAGGAGGCCAGATGCCTTTGTGCCATCCTCTGACCTTGGTTGCAGCATTTTATAGCGCAAAATCAACCCAAAGGTGTTGGAGCATTTTACATAAGGACACATTAATTTTCTGTAGGCACAGGAAGATTAAGTAATTTCCCCAGAGTCAATGGATGTTAAGCCAGCACCAAATATTGAACCTGGTTCCCCAGCTCCAAAGTAGGTAGCTTTTGTCATTATGCCATATCCCCTTCCCCGGCTTGCTTGCAGATATTAGATTGCAGATCTTGCTTCCTTGTTTGAAGTCCCTTAAGGCAAAGCGTCCTTGGCAATAGCTTATTTTTGCACTGGAAAGTTCTGGCTTTCAGGACTGCAGACAGGGAAGCAAGGTGACATATTTCTCCATAAAACAATTGACATTTGACATCAGCCTAAAAGTTTTATGGAGAAATATGTCAACTAATAAATTCATGACATGTTCAATTTAGTTGTATAATCTTAAGGTTTTTCTGTGTAACCAGATAAAAAAATATAGCAAAAGCAACAATCAAGCACTTGCGACACAAATGTCACAAATACCTGTTTTAGTTCTTTGGTACTCCCCAAACAGGCTCTGTTGTCTGGGACACAAAGAAAGTGTAGATTGTTTGATTACTTCATTTTGTGTAGGCACTAGAGGATTAAGTGATTTGTCCAGAGTCACAGGATGTTGAGACAGCTCGGAGACGTGATTTACGTTCCCCAGCTCCAAAGTCAGCATCTTTGTCCGTTACTCCACATCTTCTCCCTTGGCTTGCTTACAGAAATCAGATGGCAGATACACATGTTCACATAGCTGATGGTAATTGTTTTGTCACTGGGAAGCTTGCATTTGAATCCAACCTCTCCTGTGCCATCCCTCTTTCTTCTTCTTCCACCTGCCAACCATAATTCCACTCCATACCACGCAATGCTCCTACACTTAATTCAGCCCCACACCATACAGTATAATTACATTCCACATCATTGAACTCCACACAATTCAACACAACACCACACAATTAAGTGCCACGCAATTCCACAACATACAAATCCAGACCGCAAAATTCTACTACATGCAACACATTTCAACATCTCACAATTTAACACCACACAGTTCAACTCCACACAATTCCACTGCTCATCATTCCACTCCATGCCACGTAATTACAATGCAACAAATTCAACTCCACTTATTGCCACACTGCTCCATGTCACATAATCTCTCTTCACATAATACCACTTAACGCAACATAATTCCACTCCACTACAAACCCCATAATTACTCCTGTAACACAATTCAACTCCAGATAATTCCACATCACATAATTCCACTCCACATCTATCTATTCAGCTCCAAAACAATTATTCCCATTCCACATAATTCCACTCTACACCATGCCATAAAATTGTATATAACACCACACAATTCCACAAAACACAATTCAGTGTCACACAATTTGACACCACAGATCATAATTACACTCTACATAATAACACTCTACACCATATAATTCAACTGCAGGAAATTATCCTCCATTCCATACCACATAATTACACGCCACATAAATTCACTCCATGCCACATAGCAACCCTCCAAAAAATACACTCCACACCATGCCACATAATTCAACTCAACATATTTCCACTCAATGCCACACAATTCCATGCCACAGAATTCAAATGTACACAGTTCCACTCTGCATCACAGAATTCCACACCAAACCACATAATTCCACTCCACTGCACATAATCCCACTACAAACCATGTACATCAAATCCACACCACAGAATTCCACATCATGCTACTTAATTCAACACCTCACCAAATAATTCCACTCCACACCATGCCACTCCATGACACACAATCCCACTACGTATAATTACACTCAATGACACACAGTCCCACTCCGCATAATCACACTCCACTGAATACCACATAATTACTATACACATAATCACATTGCACACCATGCCACATAATGCCACTACAAATAACTCCAATCAATGCCTCAAAATTCAAAGCCACACAATTCCACAACAATTTCACTCCAACCCACAAAATTCCACTCCACACCACATAATCACAATCCACCCAATATAATTGAACATCACGCCACATAATTGCACTCCACTTCATTCCACTGCAGGCTACACAATGACACTCCATTTAACTCCACACCATGCAACCTAATTACACACGGCACTATGATATATATTTACATTATACATATTTCATCTCCACACCACATACATCCACTCCACTCCACTCCATAACACATGGCTAAAAGTCATTGACAAGGCCAATAGCTCTCGGATTGCCGAAACCTATTGGCTTTGCCAATGCTTGTTAAATTAGCTGACGGTATAAGGCATACACATTGATTGTGAATTGCAATTCTTTTTTCAATCAAGTACTGTTCAAGATATAGGACGAATATTTTTGTGTGCATTTCATGCTTTGGAAGGGTATGCAAATCTTTTCAAACTGAGTATGCAATATGATATTCCTGTAGTCAGGTTCTTTTCAGTAGCATCTCGATAAACCAAGGTGCCAATTCAAAGGTCTTGGACAATAAACAATGTTTAAAAAAATCCGAATTTTAGAATATAATCCCCATATTAGCACTTACGTTTTAGTTGAAGCTGCTGGTGGCCTTTCCAAACATTCTGGTACTTTTTTGTTTCATGTTCTCAGTGAGTAATTCAAACGCATAGTGCGGGTGAATGCACTATGACCTCTTACTTCAATAGTATTTGACTGAGAGCACAAAATACTACAAGTACCACAGTACTTAGGAAGGTGAATAACTGTAACTAATAAAAGATGAATACTTTTATGTGTACAAGTGTGCTTCCAAATTGAAAAATATTCTCATATTTGTGTTTGTCGGTACATTATGGTTCTAAAGTAACCTGGCCTATTTTTTATTTTTGACACCTTTGCATGTACTTTGTTTGTCTTTATCTTTCAATACTTAGACAAATTTCTGTGTGTCAGAGTCACTTGCCAAAGGTTGTTTTCATGATTGCTGGATTGTCTCAGCCGTAGTCTTTCAGCTTGCTTGATTGCACTCACAGAGTCTGTGAAAGACTAAGAAAGAAAAGTGAAAAGCAGTCAGAGCTTAAATAGGCATTGGCAAAGTGAGTTGGTCTATCCTTTAATTGAGGTGGCACATTTTTGGACTCTGCTAATGCTTTTTTCAGATCCCTCGCGCATCTTCAAAATATATAAATGTTTGATTACCAACGTGAAAAGGCATAGACATGCAGAAAACAGCACCATGAGAGATACACTTGTACACAAGAAAGCAAGAGCAAGAAAGCACATGCACTCACACAGAGTGCTGGAGAAAACAAAAGAAAAAAGTAGTTCCCAGAATTTAAGCAGTGGAGGGATATAAATTATCCAATCAAAAGCATGGGAAAGATGGTATCCTTCATGGGAGTGACAAAAACAAGAAGAGGAGGGAAACGCATTGAAAAATAAAGCAAGCAAATTGATGAGAAAGCCAACTAATGGTAAGCAGTGGTCTGACCCAAAGACCACTGTGTAAGCATTGGTATTGTCCACAAAAAGTCTTCGACAATAGACAATTTAAAGCTGTATGTAGGCGAGATTGAAAAAGTGAGCATCCAAGTAGGAGATACTACAAACAATAGAAATCAAATGTGTTATAGTAAGGGCCATTGGAATTCTGCAATTATTGGTTTGCGGCAATTTTCGCATAATTATAAATTTGCTGGATACGCCACATAATCTGCATAATCTGCAGCTTTAACAGAAATAAAAGGCTGTTTTTAGCTCAAACGTGTCAAAAGTTGCTAAAAAATGCAGCTACACATGTTGACATGCTTTGGCGGGCCCTTTGCAAAACTGGACTGGTCACCTTTCTGTTTGTTACTATATTTGGGTGTTACACTGGTACTAATGAGGTGCAACCAAATCCCGTACAGTGTTACAAAGTCTAAAAATGACAAAATGATGGCATAATACTATCACAAGGAATATGGAGCAAGGAGATAAGTGGGTTTCTCTGTTTGTACACAGTCACTCTGATTGAGTAGGAAAGCCCTCACACACCGACCTGGTCAGTGTCATGCTTCATCATCGGGCCCCACCGAAGAGACCGAGTGCCTCTTCGGTGTGCTACGACGCCAGAAAGACTGCGGAGCTGGTCGTGTGGGGAGGACGTGATGTGAAAATTAGAAACTTAAAAGTGCCTAACAGGGTATCAAAAAAAAAATGTTTTAATGATTGATCCCTAAGACACGTATAGGTGGTTTTATGTGTCTGAATTTACGTGCCAAGGTTATTACGAGTTGGAATAAATTCAGCTAAATACCACGCATTTGGAATAAATCAGTCAACATGTTTCTGCCGTACTTGTGGTATATATTCACCAAGGCATTCTTCAGGACTATACCCCGGCGGTATGGACACTCTAATAGTCCACCCGGACCTGGGGGCGTGAAAGTGAAAAAGAAAAAAGGGTGAAAAAGTGCTTAAAAATTAGAAGAGCAATTGCTCATTCTAAAAAAGCCCCAAAATTCAGGGGTGTGTCAGCACTTTAAAATGGGGCGCTACTAGCACCATGGGTCTCGGGAGGAGGATTGGAGCGCGCCTGGCACATCGCCCTCAGCGTTCGCAATCCGCTTCTAAACCTGCAAGACATTGTCGGGGTCCGGTTTAGAGGCTTCTTGCAGGTTTAGAAGCGGATTGCGAACGCTGAGGGCGATGTGCCAGGCGCGCTCCAATCCTCCTCCCGAGACCCATGGTGCTAGTAGCGCCCCATTTTAAAGTGCTGACACACCCCTGAATTTTGGGGCTTTTTTAGAATGAGCAATTGCTCTTCTAATTTTTAAGCACTTTTTCACCCTTTTTTCTTTTTCACTTTCACGCCCCCAGGTCCGGGTGGACTATTAGAGTGTCCATACCGCCGGGGTATAGTCCTGAAGAATGCCTTGGTGAATATATACCACAAGTACGGCAGAAACATGTTGACTGATTTATTCCAAATGCGTGGTATTTAGCTGAATTTATTCCAACTCGTAATAACCTTGGCACGTAAATTCAGACACATAAAACCACCTATACGTGTCTTAGGGATCACTCATTAAAAAAATTTTTTTTTGATACCCTGTTAGGCACTTTTACGTTTCTAATTTTCACATCACGTCCTCCCCACACGACCAGCTCCGCAGTCTTTCTGGCGTCGTAGCACACCGAAGAGGCACTCGGTCTCTTCGGTGGGGCCCGATGATGAAGCATGACACTGACCAGGTCGGTGTGTGAGGGCTTTCCTACTCAATCAGAGTGACTGTGTACAAACAGAGAAACCCACTTATCTCCTTGCTCCATATTCCTGGCAGCCTGATGACTGACCAGACCTCTCTTTTCTTGTTGTTTAATATTTAACCGGGGACTAAGAGAGTGTCCTTGCTTTCCCTACCTCTCTCTTTGTTGACATATAATACTATCACAGACTGCCCATAATTATGCCTCATAATTTGTCTTTTATTCTTGCATAATTTACTTAATCGTGCTGCATAATTTATCCCTCTCTTGCCGCATAATTTCAGTGGTACTGGTTATAGTGTTGCAGTAGCAAGTAGCAAGTTAGCAGACTTTGAAAATAACTTTGAGAAAAGAGAACCAGATTCTAAACAACAGTATGGAAGGTAAACTTGCAAAGTATTGTGATAAAAAATGTTTATTATTTTGACATTCCCGTTCATATTGCTGTCATATAAATGATAGTTTGTCAAATTAGCGTTTGGTTAGACAATATTTTATAGAGGAATGAATTGCTCAGTTTTGACGGAGCTTCAGATGTGATTTACTATGGTGTAATTATTTTTAACCTGCAATGAAGTCAGATACAGAAGATAGGAAAATAGATCATCCATATCAATGACAGAGCATTCTTCATATTTTTCTATGTGGTGTTAACGACTAATTATACACCATTTTATAGATTAGCTGTGCCTTGAATAAGAAAAAACAAATATATATATATATATATATATATATATATATATATATATATATATATATATATATATATATATATATATATGCTTGGCGTGATGCAGCACTGAAAGTATACACTCACTCCCTAGGTATGCGAGCGTAACACTGATTTGTAAGCTGAGAAGTAGTACTGCGCAGCAGTGGGTTTTCTCCACATTTTCCGGAATGGAAAGAAAAATATATTTCTTTGGTTTCATGCTTGTATTTTCATTGATTGCTTTCAATTAAGTTCCTTGGTCATGGAATTGGTTACCGCAAAAGTGATAATAGTTTGTTGAGGGTTGTTTGTCATTTAGAGCATGGAATTAATAATATGCATGTTTGTTTTAAAATCTGTGGGCCATATATATGACATAATGGTGGAGCACGTTGTTAGCCTCCTGGGCTTAACGACACGCTCCGCCACTTCGAAAACGCAAGGCTGCACTATATTTACAAGGATGTGATGCAGCCTTGCATTTCCCCCTGCGATGGCGCTAGGTTTCACAACTTAGCGCCAACGCAGGCACCTTTGCACCACTTTGCAAGGGTGTCTGTGTGCGGGGAAGGATTGGTTGTGTGTAGGAAGGTGTCCCTTCCTGCACGTAATCAATCCTAAAATACCATTTTGTAACTTTCTCGTGTGCTGCTTCATGCAGCACACATGAAAGTTACACAATGGCATTTATAAAAAAGGATTGTTTATGTACAGGAAGGGACACCTTCCTGTACAAAAAACATACCATGGCATTTTGCTTCTTCCATGTGTGCTGCACAAGACAGCACACATGAAAAAAGAAAAAACAAGCAGAAATAGTGAATTTGAACTCATTTGCCACCTTAAGACCAGGTAAGACCAGGGCGTTCCTGGTCTTAAATTTGGCGCTGCCTCCTTTGTGCACCACCCTTGTACATAGGGGGCTGCGTCAAATACAGTGGGTGTTGCAGTGGAACGCGACACCACAACATCCCTCTGCATGCCCCTTTCATGCTAAACAGAGTGAAAGGGTGCCTAAGGTACAAGGCAGCGTTAAGCCACGTCAAGTGGCTTAACTTGCCTTCTATATAAGGCAAAGCCCCTATTGCCACGGGAACGTCACAAAAAGTGACGTTCCCATGGTGATAGGGGCTTGTACATATGCCCCTGTATCTCTTCCAATTGTGTTTGTTTCAATCCCCAGAACTAAATACTTTAGAAATGTAAGAAATAAGTTCACTGCCAGTTATGTTATGTTACCATGATCAGTAACTAATTAATTTTAATATTTAATTTCAATTAATGTAAGAATCAGTTAAATGATACAAGACAATTGTATTTTGCTGTACATCACAAACAAAAATGCAATGCTGTTTGCACTGGACTTTACATTATGGACTGGGGTTGTGCAGTGGGGTCAAAATGTTGGATTATATAGGCAAAGCATGAATATGTATTTTTATTTCACTTTAGCATAATAAATATGTTTATGCCTTTATTCTATATTAATCGGATATAAAGAAAATTGTAGTGATAGTTTCAAAAGTTGCATGATTCTCAAAACTCCGATTAGTGTCCCACACTAACCAAAATTAAGCTTGTTCAATAGAAAGACACTTATTTTACAGATGCTTACAATTTGATAACATGTTATTTCTGGGCACCTGATAAGTTATCATTTTTATGGCATTTTTGTACACAAATAGGAGACCACTAGTGTTTAAGGGAGATTGGTAATCTATCTCAAATATGTACTATGCAACTCATTTGCAATGTTACAAAGCAAGTTAGATTGTTCACTGGTAGTTTAAAGTTAAAAATAAAGCTTACATTCCATCCGTTCATAGCTAAAAAAAAAAGCATCCTGAGAATGGTTGAATCTGAAAGGCATAGCCTTCCAAAACGCTTGAAATTATTATGAGTTCCACTTGAAAGTCTGTTTATTTTTTGCAGAGATATTTGCTCCTAAGCCTAATTGGTTCAACCATAAAGAGTCCCCTCAGAGGCTCAGACTGAACTGTAGTACCACCTTGCATTCTAATCGTAATATACAATTGGTGTAGTGTCTACTTTATAGCGAGTAACACAAAAGTAGGGGAACCCAATATACTCTTGGAGGCTCGGGCAAAACAACTAATATTAGGTAAAGGTGCCTTCAAGGGATTTCATTAAATTCTCTCAGTCAAATGTATTCAAGATAATCACTTAATGGTCTAACCCCAACTGGTGGCTGACTATTGAACAACAAATAAAACAACAGAATAGTTATTTAAAGCATGAATATTCAACAATAGATAGTTCTCAGACACGTATATGTCTTCTTTTAAAAAATAAGCAAATTAATATGAACAAAACTGAGAAGGGTACTTTAAGAAGCATAATAAAGGAAATGAACCTGAAAATAACAGACAACAATTCCTAAAACAATTCCTAAAAAGCAACGAATGCTGGAGAAATAGATGTCGACAAAATACATCTATTTCTCCAGCATTGGTTGCTTTTTAGGAATTGTTGTCTGTTATTTTCAGATTCCTTTCCTTCATTATAATTTGGAATAGATGTTGACGCCTGTGATCTGAAGGTTTTATAATTTGTATGTCCTCTATCATGGTGTATTGTTGTATCTTAAAGTACCCTTCTCAATTTTGTTCATATTAAATTGTTTATTTTTTTTAAAAGAAGACATACCCGTGTCTGAGAACTATCTATTGTTGAATATCCATACTTTACAGAGAGACATTTTCTGCAATAAGTTCAGATTTGTAGACTTGGAAGCAATCATTAGTTAATAACATTATGAAAAGTTATGTTCTAAGCGTCTAGACCAGACGGTCAAATCAAGTATTATAGTTTAAAGAAACAATAAATAACCAGACACAAAGATTCCATTAGGTTTGGGAAATGCCAGTTGTGCATTCTAAACAAAGTATTACTTCTCCTCTGGAGTAAAGTCAAAGCTTGCACACATACATATATTTACTAGCGCTTTGGAGTTCCAGAATTTCCTTTTGTTTTGTTCCTTTCAATTGTTACTGAAATCTGTGAGCTACCAACCCATAATTTGGCTAGGATTTGTCTGTGCACATCCTTTGCTGTGTCCTGCTGTATTTGCAGCCTAGTTCAATGATACTTGCCCCATAGTGTAGTAGAAGCTAGATTCAGCGCTTATACTGCAGAGACTGAAAAGTGCACATGACCCAAAAAAACTCACAAACTGGCGAACACTTTTCTCAGCCTCTTAAGTGTTCCCCCGCATTTTCTTTAGCAAATATTGGATGTGTAATCACTACAATTGACATTGTCTTCCATTATGATGAAAAGATTAAAAAGCATGAGTGATATTGCTCTAGACTAGCATTGGTCTGCGTTCTTTTCTGTTATAAGAGCTACTTATGTTAAATGAAATTCACCCCGAGCTACTAATAGAAGTAATGTAATAGTGACCGTCCTATCCAAGATTGTCAGCAGTGATCACATCAGTGCATCCGGTAGGGTTGCCAGCAGTAAAGTAAGAAAAGAAAATCATCAATATGGAATGCCTCTAAATTGGTAATACATAACAGTCATACCTGCAATTCCACTGGTACCCCAAGGTAATAATATGACTAGTACGCTTCTACAAAGCCACATGATGTATCACTCAAATAATAGCTTTACATACATTTGGAAATTCAACCATTTTTTCAAAACATCTGCCTGCAAGTTCTCAAATATATGCTTTTTAAATTTGCTACACATACATTAATTCAACCTAAGAAAAGCTTTTATATTAGTAGAATGTGCTGAATGCAACAGAGTTACTTACAGGTATCTAGAGAGCTACCAGTAGTTGACAAGCTACTCGTTGGAGACGCCTGCTCTAGAGCTTAGGAAAATCAGCAAAGGAATGTTTATTCATTTGATCATTTTGTGATAGGATTTAAATATATAGGGAGAAAAAGAACAGACTTCTTAATTATCAATGTATTTTGTCTCAGTTAATTGGCCTCTATCTGTTGGCAGGCCAACCTGAAATGTCAGTTACATTCTTTGCAACTTTAGCCACAGTGGGATGCAAAGTCCCCCTCAATTTTCAGCACTTTCTTTTGACTTTGATGGTAAAATGAGGACACTGTTAATAGGTTCTTCGAGTTTATTTTCATTAAAGATGATTTGCACATTGAAAATTTGAATTTCGTTGAAAATCCCAAAAACCTTTGAGTTGTCACATCAAGAATTAGCAGGAGATGTTCTACTGGATTTAGAATTGCAAATAATGGAACATCTTTTTTAGCAATATTCACGAATCTTGTTGAGAAAGAAAACCTGCGCCTTTTTAAAGAGCCAATTAATCTTTATACAAATATATATGTTTTTCTGTGTTTGGACTTTGGGATTTTGGGGACAGAGGCAACCCAATTGACTTTTAGGTGATTGAAATATAGCTAGTATTTGCAGTTTGAGGACTATGTGAACATTCTTATTTTTTCTCCTAGTGTGTTCCGTGGCAATTCATTTTGTGTATCCTTTGAGGTAGAATATTTCTCTAACTTCACCTGATAAACTGATTGCATCATTAAGCAATTCAGAGGTTCGGCTTCTGGGCTGCTAAGTCTGACATGAAAAACAGATAGTGCTGAAAGCTTTTTAATTTAATTTCTATGTATATTTATTGTTTCAGGCGATAGAAAAATGGAAATAAAATTATATTTTGAACTTGGGTTCATTTACCTCATTGAATATAGTTCAATTCAGATTCAACAAAAACTCAAAATTGAACCAGGGCCATTTAGGTTTTAAACATTAAGCAGGTCTGAAAGTTAATAAAATTTACTTCCCAGTAAATTCCAATTCAGACAATTACAGGATTTATGAAGATGAATACAATTCTCAAACTCGTTGGAAGCATCAGGAAATTTAAAAGTCACAAAATATTTAACACTGAAGCAAAACTTCAATACTTCATAAAAAGTACATTGTGCCTGCATTCAACCATCCTAATATTCTCTTCTTCACAGGTTATCACCATTCCACTCCTCACCACCTGCACAGTCCAGTAACTCACTCTAAATGTATCTACTGTCTTTTCCAAAATGACAATTACTACTTGAGTTGAAATTAAATTTATAAGTAACTTCTGGAAATATTCTACTTTGTTATGCCTTGGCACATGATACTCAAATGATCTTTCTTTATGCCTCTGGGCCACGTTTGGCTGCAGCAGAAATGGATCCCTCTTCGTATGCTATTGGCACTATACACACCATCAAAGCACCATTATTAAAAATGCACACCTTCTACTTTACATGACCAGTTTGCTAAGCCTGAATCTTTTTAGAGATACTTGTATTCCTCTGGTGTAATTTTATTCAAGGAGTCAACACTTTGGTTCCTGTAAACATTCAGCAACCCAAAAGCCTCTACAGAAACTCTTGGTGAACTTTAGTGTGATAAAAGAGCCTAATGTGTCCTGCAGTAGAAGGGATGGCATATATTTGACCCTTGTTTTTTCCAAATTGGTAGCATTCTACCAATCTTCAAAATGATTTCTCAGTAATTATTGTTTTGATGTAGGATTGATGTAAGAAATCGGGTTATTGGTCGAGAGGGGTGGAAGCCCCACTTAAGCAACAACCACAATTCTTGTCAGAATGAAACACATAAAGTCAGTAAATCAATCTCAGTTTAACCCTCTGATAGCTTGACACAAAAGCAATCAGGCTTAACATAGAGGCAATGTGTAAAGTATTTATGCAGCACACAAACAGTAATAAAGAGAAAACACAACACAAGAAAAATCCCAAACCAATGTCGAAAATTAGAGTCCATTTTAATAAATAAATTGACACTAAAACGACAAAAATCCACTGCAAATGGAGATATTGCATTTCAAATATTTTCATGAAAATTGCACCAAGAAGTAGAAAACACCACTCGCGGTTATCTAGTCACACTAAACAGAAAGTCCCAAGTTCAGACTGATGATACATGGCCTGGACACAAGTACCAGGTTATTCCCACTGAATAGTTACCTTCTCAAGTCTTGTGGAAAGAGTTCCGTTCATGGAGGCTGTGAGGAGGAGGCTTTTATCACAGAGAGTAGTTTGAGCATTAGAGATGGTTGTCACTGTAGTGCAAAGAGCCAGTCGTCAATGGACCTTCACATTAGAGGGCACCAGCGACTTTCGTTGCTGTAGTGCAAAGTGCAGGTCAAACATTGCTGGTCACGGCAGCTGGTCACTGTTGGTAAGAGGAGAGGTATTCGCTGAAGATTCACATTGGCGTTCGTCACTGGTGGTCGATCTTCAGCGGTGAGAGTTACTTTGAAGTCACGAGGAGCCCAAACTTCAGGTTGCGGAGGAGTCCTCACTGATGCCAGCACAGGGTATAGGACTGGGAGGCACATCTTGAGGATCAATCCAGCAGGTGCCAGCAGTAGGCCTCAAGCTGGTCCAGTTGGTGCTGGTCAGCTGGGTAGTTGCAGGGAGGCCTCTGGAAAATTTGTTGTGTCCCTGTAGCTCCCACAGGAGGTCAGCCAACTGACCCTTGGGGTCACCCTGAGTAGCTTGGGATTAAGAAAAGCAGGACCAATCTTACTTCTTCAGACAGCAAGGTAGCTCTTCAAAAAGCAGGACAGTCTTTTGAAAAGCATGGTAGTCCTGGCAGCAGGCAGTCCTTCTTCTGATTCTTACACAGGTCCAGGAGTGTTATGAAGAGTGGTTCTGAAGGTTCTCTTTGTATACCTGGTGCCAGCCTTTATGTGAGGAAATTCCCTGATCTACCCCCAAAACTGTTTCTGATCAGTTCTTCTCTTCCTCTTGGCCTGGCTGCAAAATATCTAGGGGGACAAAGGCAAGGGCAGGCCTGGTGTCAGGTTCCTTTGTGTGTGATGTGGGTGAGGTATTTTGAAATATAATCAGGGCAGGCTACTGCTCCTCCCCAGCCATCCTACCAGGAAGACCCTCTCCAGCAACACCCAGGTCACATTGTTCACTGTTTGGGCCCAAGACACATTCTTAATGGGGGAAACCATTAAAGGCCAAAGATGCAGCAAACTCTTAAGAATGCATCAGAAACTTGGGCAGAAAAATGCTAATGTTCTAAAGGAGGCATTTTCCAAATTATAATCGAAAATCTGATTTTACCTTCAAAAAGGATTTTAACTTATAATTTTTTTGGAGTGCAAATATAATTTTTCTATCTGCTCCCCATCTGAAGTTATATTTTATAAAACAAGAGCAACCCATATGTCCTTGTGAGCTGGGTAAGTACATCAGTACAAAAAACATAGATCACAAGGAACTCATTTATCTAGGTCAGTCTAGAATCTGCAACTTAAGTAGTTGCTCAGATTAAATCATAGCTAGAAGTTATTGTATACAATCATGACTCTCTACCGAGTCCAAGTGACATTTGCATTAATATTGTCTTCATACAAACTAATTGAAAAGCCCGTACACTTTTTTATCATGACTACCTGACTTCAGCCGAAGCAGGTCATTTTATTATGCAATTTCAGTCTGTAACACGGATGTATTCCTTATGTATAAATCAATAAAATATTTATATATTATTACACATTCAAAATATTCTTGTGAGCCCCAGTGAAGTGACCATAACCTATTTAGTGAGTATTCTGTGACATAGTGAACAAAACAAGGGGGAACAGGTTATTGGTGAAGTACAAAAGGATGAGCTTAATACACTAATAATTAATTAAATATAGGCTCTCTCTTTTGTCTGTAGTCGATGGCGTTTCGTCCCTCTCTAGATACGGAGTCTCTTCAGGACCAGGTTTCTGGGGATTGCAATGTGGACCAGTGTACCAGAGTACATCCAGTGTGGTACCTACAGCGGGGGCTCAAGGTGTCTCAGCACTGTGGTATAACGGGCATCAGGGGTGTGGCTTAAGAATAGAACCCACTGTATAGCTCCATCTGTGTAATTAGACAATATGAGCTCTTAGTAGCAGGTTGCTCCGATCAGTACCGATCGGCTATGTTTATGGGTTGGCGGGTCTGCTGTACTTGGTAGTAGGTGTGTGGGCACAGTTATCAAGCTCCGATCAAAATTACACGATGGCGGTGCACGATGCCGGCGATGCTTGAAGTATCTCCGCTTCCTGAGTCACGATCGACTCCCTACTTCGATCGTGACTCAGGAAGCGTAAACGGAGCACCGCTGACTACAGACAAAAGCGAGAGCCTATATTTAATTAATTATTACTGTAGTAAGCTCATCCTTTTGTACTTCACCAATAACCTGTTCCTCCTTGTTTTAGTCGTGATTGTATACAATAACTTCTAGCTATGATTTAATCTGAGCCCCATCTGAAGTTAGCACTTATTCATTGAAATAAGGTAACACAGTGTTAGCATATGGGAGAGATAGTCTCACAATAGTGATAAACAACTAGGGGCTTGCAAGTAGTTCTGTACCTGCCTCTGAGGTTTCCTGTACCTTTGAGGTTTCTCAAAGGGGTGGTAAAGAGCCCCAGATGTTAGGCACCCTACTTCCACTGTCCTTCCCTCGAGTCCCGGGGTGGTAGCCTGAAACTGACATCTCACCCCAGGGCCTGTACCCTGAGGCTGACTAGGTACCAGGCATGTCAGGATTTCCAGGGGGAATATTCACCCCCCTCAAGAGTGTTATGCTCTGTCAGTGTCATGTAGGGGTGTGCCTGGTGCAGGTATCATGTCCTCTGTCTCTGTGACAGTGCAGGTAGCACCTCCCTGGTCAATTGGTCCTCCCACTAGGGACTGTCTTCTCCGCCTGCCCCTTTATCTGGGCATTCATACTGTACATTTGGAAGTAGCACTCCCAGAAACCTGATCTTTCAGGACTCACTGCGCAATCGTTTGTCCCATCTATTCTATCACGGGGATAAATAATTTCTCTAAATGCAGTCAATAGGCATTTGGCAACTGACCATGACCCTCCTCGGGTCACCTCCTCACCCCATTCCAGGGACACCAGAGCCATAAGGTGGACAAGGTCTGGCCCCTGAGTCAGAGTTGCCTTACACAACTGTCTGATATACTGAACTCGGGAAACCAACGTTTCCACTACTATGGTCTGACTGGTACTAGTATCCCCATGCAATGACAGGGATCCTATTTACTGTGATATGGTTAAGTTATGACTCCCACCCTCAGGGATCACAAGCTTACTCTCTGAGTCTATCTCCCAACTAAGGGAGACTAGGTCTACTTCCCTTTGGGGCCACATTGGCACCCCTGTACAATTCCCACCAGTGGGTGGTTTCATAGGTCAGACAGAGTCCCCGTGCTTGTATCCTAACTGAGAACAGTCAAAGTGCAGGTGTTGGATATGGGGTGCCTTGGGTCACAGCCCACCCGAACCACCACGCCTGTTTCTCAGAAGAGGTAAGTATTTCTGAGGGATGATATCGTATTTCCTGATAAGGGCTTCCTGTCACACTTTCCTAGATCCAACAGGGAAACCCCTCCCTGCAGTGGGTATGTCCCATCCAGAGACTATTTCCCCAATCCTCCTCAGGTACCCTATGCATCTCCAGGACCACTTCATATGCCTCAAACCACTTGTCTATGTCCTCCCCACCACATACCTAGGAGCCAGGTCTTTGGAAATGTGGTCTCTCTTGTCTCCAGTGGAGACACTGAGTTGTTGCTACAACCATTTCTGCTGGACCCTGGGTGTTGTTTAGCTTTTAGGCCAAGCTCTCTCAGACTCACTTCATGAACCAGTAGGATTTTCTTTTCAAAGGCTCTCTTAGCCTTCTTTCCTCTGTAATTCTCTCCTCCAAGGCCAATCTCCTTTCCTCCAAGGCTCTTCTTGCAGCCACCAATTTAAGATGCATATTGAGCGCTCACTCAGCTCTTTTCCTGTTTCTCAGTGGACATGAAGGTGTAAGACACACTGCTTATAGCAGGAGACCTTGTTCCTGCAGGCAAGTTTTCCTCCTCCTGCTGCAGGTCTTCTTATTCATCCTCATCCACATTCCCCTCCCCCTCCTCAGGGTCATTTCCCTCATGGTCTCTGGTTAAAGCTTGCATCCTGTGGACCTCCTCATAGGCTCTGATGGCAATTTGAAAGTCCCCTTTTGTTGCACCTTTCTCCAAAATTAATCTCCCTGTAGAGATTCCTCTGCTCCGTCATCTTAAGGTTGTCAATGTTGCTAAGTTCCAGCAACGTATTATGCACAGAGGCCTCTGGAAAGCCCTTGGCTAATTGGTAAAGGAAGAGGCTCCAAGTGGAGTTTGAAAGATCTGGCAAAGGTCACTGCTTGGGGAATGTAATCTCACCTGTTGGTACAGATATCTTCTCAGAACCATCCTGCATCTCAAAACATCTGCCTCATGGCAGAGAGGTAGAGAAGTTGACTTCCAGAAAAAGAACAGCTGACGTGTATATAGCAATCTTCCACAAACATATTTGTTATGTTGCTGACTAGACAGTCTGTTTTCGATTACCAGCTATAAGTGTCGAGTTAGTTTTGGACCAGACCATATGGGGCATTGTGCATGTGGTACAAGGCCTTGAATTTAATATCTTGCTTGGTCAAGTGGCAGGAGAAGGACTTTAGTCCAGTTGAGATATTGCTTGTTACCGTATGGCCAAGAATAAACAACTGGCACAATTTGATGTTTGAACATAGTTTTGCTCTTTACATTCAAATGCAGTAGTCAATCCTAGAGATTTCCTCTGCAAGAAAAAGGTGAGGCAGATAAAGCATTCCTTTGAGATGATGCAGGTGTTAGAAGCCATTTTACGTGACACTCTTCAATTGGGGAATCAGGGCTAGACTTGCCTTCAGAATAACTTCCAGTGTACAGTGATTGCAAAAAGAGGGTGATGGGGGATCAGATTGTGACTAGTCAAATGTAAGAGAGGTGCATTGCATTAATGACCCCTTGTATTGCTCATTTCAGTGAGAGGATTTCTGGCTTTAGTGTATTGCTAATTCTAGATTCTTCTACCTCTTGATCAGCTGTAAATTTACAGAATCCTGCTCCTATGGAGGCATCAGGTTTGGTGAGCTTATGGCACTGATATTTGCATAATGAATGCCAATATTGACTCTGAAGTGGAAGGGTGACACAATGCCATTGCATATCCATATTGTTGGTTTGGGGTCACCTCAGATGATAAAGTTGCACTGCCTACAAGTTTGAAATATACCAAGAGGGGTTATTTAGCCAAGTTCTCAGCTTTGCTTAAGATGGTTTGGAAGTGTGTTCTTTTGTTCAGCGATTGTGTTTAAACCAGCTTTCCCTGAGTTTTTCTAAGTATCTGTACTTCAATTAGTTTATGTTAAGTTTTCTACTAGTTTGAGGTTGTCTGGGTCAGCTTATCATCCATTAATGGGGAGACGTGGGCATGGCCTCTGAAGGACTCTGGATTGCTGCTCAGGTGTGTTGGTGGTGTGACGCATCACATCTCTGGTTCTGTGTGATGGCCTGCTAGCTTTCTTGTTCCGGTTAGAGGAACAGGAGACTAGGAATGTAACACCATGCATAGGTGCCTTATAAATTGAAGATGATGTCATGTCTGAAAGTTGGGCCTGTACATATATTTCCCAATCCATCATAGCTAACTTCCTACGTATTCCTATGCCTTAGCCCAATCTATCATGGTAATTTAATTTTTTCATTCAGGTCATCGTGATGACAAAGTATTTTAAAAAGGGGACCGAGATGATCCTGGGTGTTAAAGGCCTATTTCCTTAAAAGATTCAATGGTCAAGGTAGAGGGACGTGTTACTTTAGAACGCCTGCAAGCCGGGGCAGAAGAGAACTCGGTCCTATCGGATATACAATATGGTTTTATGGTTTCAAAGAAGGCTTAGGGACGATTGAGCAGAGCCTAAATTTGACCTTACTGATAGGTAAATATATAAGAGCTAAAAAAGGCAATTTTTACCTGGTTTTCGTTGACCTTACAGCGGCATTCGATTCTGTAAAACACGATAGACTGTGGGAGTCTCTTGGGGTACTTGGGGTTGATCCACATATTATCCTTTTTTTAAGGTGCTTGTATGGTGATGCAATGGCGAGAGTGCGCTATGGTCTGGTTGGCGAGCTCACATCTGCCTTTCCCGTTAAAAGGGGGTCCGGCAAGGTTGTGTGCTAGCCCCCTTCCTTTTTAATTTCTATATTAACGGATTGTCCCCAGCAATAATCAAGATGTTCCCTCTGTTAATGGATGCCCTATACCTGCTCTCCTCTACGTGGATGACACAGTATTAATTTCAAGAACTCAATTAGGCCTTCAGAGGGTTTTAGATAGTTTTAATGCGTTTATGGGGAATCTTGGTCTTAAGATTAATATTTCTAAGACCTATACAATGAGCTGTGGACGTGGACCCCAGAGGATGAAAAGTATGTTTGTGGACAGGCAAAAATTAGAACAGGCTAGGAGTTTTTCTTACCTCTGCATTTTATTCAACCAAGGCGACTCGTGGGCTAAAACAATTCTTGCACAAAAACTGGCACTTGTTAACACAACAGCCACCCTGGCATTTTTCTCTAGAAAATTGGGAAGGAAGCTGCCAGGGGAGCTCATCCAAATTTACAAAGCTACATGCATCGCTAACGCAATATACGTGGCAGGTTTATGGGGTTTTGATAATACCTACCCCATACAAACTGTGGAAAACTTGTTTCTAAGATATATTTTATCGCTACCTGCCAGCTCACCATCTTATGCCTGCCACGATGAACTAGGTCTTTCTTTCATTTCTGATCCTATTAAGTTAAAACCAATTCTCAGTGGCACAGGATCTGGACAAAGGATCAACCGAAGCTAAATAGGGAGATCCTATAGGACTGCCTAAAACTAGAAGGGGCTTTAAAGATTCCCTGGGTAAAGTACGTGCGTGACATATGAATGATATTGATCACCCAGAATACTTTACTGATCCTAGGTCCATACAGGCAATTTCCAGAACGGCCCTAAGAAAGGAGTGTCTTTAGCTATTAGCCACAACAAGAATGACAGGAGAAATCGTTAAACCCAGTGTAAGGCAACATCAGTTAATTGTAACCACATTTAAAATGGAACCTTACCTTACTTTTGTTCCTGGCACTTGGGACGGTTATTAACTTGGTACAGACTTGTGACCTTCCCTTAAATTTATGATTGGTCACAGGTATTACCTGTCCATGCGAAAATCACTCTACTCAGTCCACTATTCATCTGGTTTTATTTAGGAAATTTTATGTAGTTTCGAGGAAAGCATGGATTTTACCAATTTTAAAACTACAGGGATTGCGACAATGCCGCCCAGCATTGATTAAGCTACAGTTTTTAGAGAATGAAATAATTACCTGGTGCTTAACTATGTTCTTCAAGAATGTATTTGCACAAAGGAAAATCATGACGATGAATGAACTATAGTAGAATTGACTTTTGACATTTTTATGGTTTTTATTACTGCAGCTTTAACATTAATTTATATTTTAGTGTCATTATTTGGATTGCTGTTTTTATGTGTGTAACTTTGTGATAATATGCAATTTTGTTTTTATTCTTGTGCTTTTATGATTGTTATAACAGCAGTCGAATAAAGCTTTCCTTGACCTTAACAAAGTATTAATGCACAACAACCCAGCAGTCATTGTGCCTCAACACTTCCAGGTAATTTTTCCTGCAGGTTATCGTGCCCTCACAGAGAATCTTTGCCCATTTCTGTTTCATCTTTTCTCCATAGATTAATGTCATCCATTTCAGTGTTTAGCATGCCAAACCTCTATCCTGGGTCTTAACTTTAAACCCAAAGGTGGACAAGCTACTCTTATTCTTCCTCATGTTCTACTGACATCAACACCTTCTGACTAAGGCTTTTTTATGCCCCCGTCTTTTTTGCTTCAAATTGTTGGTATATTTGTGAAGCCTTCTATTGGTTTGTGTGACCACCACTGTTTAGGATAGTGTCTTCTAAAAGAGATCATCCAGTCTTCAAAGCCAAGAGTTAGATTTTCATAGCAGCCCTTCCATCCTGCAATAGAGACACTGTGACTGTGGCAGCATTTGAATCAGGCTTCTTCAATTAAGGAGACTGTGGAACTCAGAAATACAGTGTAACAAAAAATTGTGGAGTTAGAGCTCTTCATAATTAAAATGTGGCTTTGAGCCATGAATGATCACCCGAATATCCTAAGAGTTACCCCCAATTCTGGATCGTCGATATATTTGACAGAGGTCTCATCAAGTTAACCTCATCACTGCGGCACGAATTCCGCCGCAGTGCTGAACATTCCTATCGCGGGCGTGGTCATGGCGGCTCCCGGCCGTCATCAGCACACGCCCACCGTGACTCATGACGGCCGGGAGCCATCATGAGCATGGAAGAGGTTAAAGGAATTTCTGTTTTCCCTGAAGGCACAGTTCCCCCCTGTTGTCTGGCTAAGATTTCTGAGTGTCCAATTATTTACATCACATCAAATTGGAGATCAGTGGAAGACAGTTTTTCCTTCTACATTGTGTCATTATGAGTATTGGGTCATACCCTTTAGATTAAGCAATGCTCAATCAATTTTCCAAACGTTTTGAATGGATTATTTTCTGGACTGCTAAGCATCAGTTTAATTATCTGTTTAGATGATGGTTTACTATATTTAAAAACTTTGAAAGAGCAACATCAGTAGGTGATCAAGTTATTACAATGATTAGGAAGCAATTCCTTAACATGTAACCAGGAAAATGTAAATTTGAAATTTATAAAGTGGAGTATTAATGATTCATCTTGAATCCTGAAGATATATGTGTGGATCCAGTAAAGTTTGAGGCAGTTTTGCATTGACCCTCTCTCACCTCCAGCAATGAAACTCAACGTTTGCGGGAGTTGCCATGCTTTATTGGTAATTTATTAAGAACTTTTCTTATTACTTGTGTAAAATCTCTTGAATCCTGAAGATGAAAAATGTGAATAAAGGGTGTGCGTGGGATACTGATGATGAAAACTCCTTTCAAACACTAAAAAGTTTTCATTCACTTCTGCACCAGTTCTTAGATGTGCAGATCATAGAAAAATATTCATAGTGGTAATTGATGTATCAGAAGATGCTGTTGGAGCAATGTTTCTCCAACTCCAGAATAATGATGGATTTGAGGATCCATTCTTTTATGCTTTATGCATTCTTTCGTCATCTTAACAGTACATCTAATTTACAGTACAGTACAGAACAGTATTCTGTAATCAAGCATGAACTGTAAAGCCGTGTGGTTTGGGAAGGCATTCTGTTAAGTATACTCCTAACTTGTTGGGGTACAGTGAAGGGCACTGGGAGGAAAGTCTGAGTATGGATTCTGCTTGACTTGAGCTGGTTGCTCAGATGTATTGGCAGTGTGATACATCTGGTTTCCGGTTCTGTGTGATGGTTTAGCAGTATTTCTTTATTCCAGTTTGAGGGACAGATAGCTTGGAACCTCACACCATGTAAAGAAGTCTAGTAAGATCATGAAGATGCCATTTTTAGGAGCAGAAATTGTGCAGGTTATTTCCCAATACACCACGACTGAGTGACCACATATTCCTATGACTTAACGTAATCTATCATGGCAATTCCTTCCTTCCATTTCATCATGAATATTTCCCATTAGAGAAAGCATTTAAGCCGTGCAACGAAGCTGACAGACATTGTGTTGCATCACTTCCGGGTAGTTTTTCCAGTGGGACATCGTTCCCACACAATCCTTTTCTGTCCTAGTATATTTTGCTAATTTTTGTTTCATCTTTTATTCTTAGGTGGGTGTAAACCATTTTAAAGTGTGGGACTCCTCTGGGTTTTACGTTAAAGGCCAATTGTAGACTGGTTATCCTTCTTGTGCCTTGTGTGCTACTCTTATAGTCAAATTCTGATTGGAATTTGATTTTTTTCTGCCTCCATCTTTTTCATCTAGGTAGGTGCTTTCTTAGACACAAACGGGCAGATTTATGATGCCCTTGCGCCTCCTTGCGCCGCAATTGTGTCACTAAATGTGACGCAACGGCGGCGCAAACAATGCGCCCTATTTACAACGTGACGCATCTAAGAGATGCGTCACGTTGGAAAGCCCTGCGCCATAAGGAGGCGTTCCTGCGCAGGGGGGAGCGTTCTATGAGATTTCACTCAGTCACTTTCTACGTCAATTCCTTACGCCTGCTTGAAGCAGGCGTAAGGGTGACGCAACATGCATTGAATAGGAGGCTCCTGTGCATTGCAGGAGTCATGTCGCACTTGCGTCACGCATCCTCACTGCCTTGCACCATGGTGCGCCGCATCATAAATGCGGCGCACCATGGGTGGCGGAGCAGTGTCGCACTGTGGCGCATGTTAACTGGCGCAGGGATGCGCCAGTTAACATAAATCTGCCCCAAACTCTCTAGCAGGTAAAGTGGCTTTCAAAAGAGATTTTCCTGAGTTCAAGGCCAAGAACTGCAAGTTCTTGGAGTGACATTTGCGTACTACTATTGAGAGTTTGCTGAACTGGGACTGCAACTGGACAGGAATGCCAAATGATTGAGTGCAGCGGTGACATTATTTTCTTTCAGAGTGGGTTTGTTTTAAGATAAAGAGCTATGCAAGACTTGGATTTTAGGATGGACTTTGAAATGTTGTAGAAATTGTAGTTACTCGTTTGTTTATGCAAAAACAAGTCAGTTTTCTCGAGGGGTGTATCTTTTTTTGTAGTTGAGCTCATCTTGGAGCTAAAAGCTGCTAAGGAGTGCTTTTGTAGGCCAGAATGGTTTCAGATAATCTTGTATGAGAATCTATGGAAATATGAGAAAAGCTCTTATTAGATGGGCTAATAGATTAGCTAAAAAAGATCCAAGTTTGGTCCTGTCTTTAATCATTCCTTTTGTACATAACCTTGAAAGGTTGTGCTTCTTAGAAATTCAGGTCACCAAGAAAGAGGAAGCACAACAAGATGATAAACAAATGTTGAACTAGTTTGAAAGAGTCTATCACAAACACTCTGGCAGTTTCATTAAGATTAGGTAGACTATCACACATGCTTAAGTAGACACTGACCAAGTGATATATTTGGCACATGAAGTTCTCATAGTTCATGCTAGGTACCTGAATGCAAATAATGCAAATAATGGCTCCACAGCTACTACACTGCTACTTCCAATTCTTCACTTGTGTATGTGAAGGCTGCAGTTGGATGGGAAATCTTCCAGATGAAGCATCTATGAGGTAGTTAGCCTTGGTTATGTGATGGTAAAATGGTGGGGTAGAGAACACCAGTCGTTTGATGGGTCCTAAAGCCTCGCTTTACTGTTCACCTTGCGTTTAGGAGTGCTCCACTGTATCACTAGAGGTTTCTTTAAGGGGCAAGTTATTCCCCCTGATGGAAGACAGCGGTCTTTCTTTCCTGTTGTTGAGAGTGGAGGCTGAGGAGAACCATTCAGGGTGTGTGGTGTATCCATACTTCTTCCTGGAGGAGACTGGCCTATTTCCATTAACATCAAATGTATCCTAAACTATGCGAACCGTTTGTAACCCCTGAATGTTCATGGAACTCTGATGAGGTGCTAAACTACATTGGATGCAAGGATAGCATTGCCCTAGGCAATGTAAACTAATGGGAAGTTCATAACATGCAGCTCCCATACTGTGCAGTACAATAATGCAGGGGGTCCCCAAGTGGCGTAACATTAGTCAGCACAATCCCTGCGGGGTGGAGGACCCAGAGCTCCTAGGGGCCCCTCCTGCACTATGCAGGAGGCTGGCCCCTGGCAGAGCTCTTAGGGGCCCCTCCTGCACTATGCAGGAGGCTGGCCCCTGGCCTGAAAGCTGCTGACTGGGTTAGGGGAGGGCTGCGGGGACCCCTCAAGCTTCATTCACGACTTGGGCCCCCATATGTGTTCTTATGAAATAATGCTTCATATCCTTGAAGGTTGAGTATCTATGTTTGATGTTCACATGTAATAGAGTGGAAGCTGGGTTCGTTTTCACTCAGAGCAATGCTCTTCCTATAATTACAGGCGGGTCAAATATTCACAAACGTGTGTAGAAATCTTCAAAAGTATGTCCGTATTTGTACAGGAAACAAACCTAAATCCTGAAGAAACCATGGGGAAAAGTATATTAATGTACTTTCATTTAATGTACTTTCATTTAATGGAAAAAATTATTAATCAAAGCAATTTAAATTATCAGAATAACTACATTATTCGTATTTTATCATTTAGTAATATTTCAAAACATTTTTCATAATCAAAATAGTATACACCAGTTAAGAACATCTTAAAACAAAAATAAAACACACCTAAAAACAACAATAAATTACATTAAATATCCATAACATCGATCTGTAGTGTCCCGCTCTAGTCTCCGGCGCACGGCGTGATGACGCGCCACGCCGAGGAAAGAGCGGAACACGGGCGCATGCGCAATAGGCGCAGGCAAAGCACGCGAACGAGAGAAAGCGGCAGCAGTCATCGGAGCTGGGCACAGTTAGACGCTCGGCGCTCTATGTATAGCGTAACTGTTAAGGACGTTAATAAACAACGCTTCCTCACCTACCTGGCTTCCTGTACTCTGTGGGGGCTGAAAGTAACATCATTACAGTGGCGACGAGGTTTGGGATCACCCCTCCAGCCCCACACAGCAACTCAAGAAGAGCGAGACAGAGGACATAAGCAAGGAAAACACGTCAGAGACAGTGGAAAGGGACACCACATGGTGGGCACACCCTTAGAAACGACGCTATTTACAACAGAGCGCGGCAGCAGCGCCAGACCACAGCAAACTGTAACCACGTGGCACCCAACCAACCTAGAACAGGTCCAGGCCTACACAATGCGCAGAGGGGCACATATCTGGGAACCTGGCAGAGAGAAGGGACAGTGACAGGGAGGAAGAAAAGGCGCACCTCCCTAGTGGCGCACGGAGTGGCGTTACCAGCACACCTGGCAGTCCCAAAAGCCAAGGGGACGTCTCAAACGGAGAAGGGAGTCCCACCACACCAGGCAGCCCAGGGAACAGTGACTAAGGGCCAAGAACAGCGCCCAGAATGAGCAACCAGATGACGTCACTAACGGCGCCCGTCCCATTCCTACCCAGACCGGGGGAACCCTTGATGAAATGGGAGGACTGGAAGGAGTATTTCAAAAACTATGTGGGAGCCTTGGAAGATGAGAATGGCGAGGAATTCCCCAGCGCCAGGAAGAAAAGGTTGCTACTGCATAACCTGGGCCCGGAAGGTGCAAGGGTGTTTGCGAACATCGTGCCAGCGGAGAGACCAGCCGCAGCAGATGACGTCTTCAAGAACGCCTTGGAGGACTTAGACAACCATTACCGCCCAGCGGTGTGTGTATCCGTCGATCGGTACAACTTCCAACAAAAGAAGCAGGAGCAAGGGGAGTCGATTGATGATTATGTGGCAGCTTTGAGGCGACTGGCCATCACGTGCAAGTATGGGCAACTACAGGACGAGTACATCAAAGACCAAATTGTCATGCACACCACGAACAAATCGGTACAGGACAAGTTGTGGGCACAAGGAGAGGTCTCACTCAAAGACGTCATTGCCATGGTCAAGAAAGCGGAACTTTCAAAGCGCTGTGCGGAATCAGCGAAAAAGGAGAGTGCACAGAGGCCGATGGTCAACAAGATAGACGAAGCTTCCTCAACCACGAAGTACAAGGGATCTGCGGGTGAAAGAAGACAAGATCCTAGGTGGACAGGAAAACAAGCAGCTCCAGGTAGACAACCCACGGACAGAAAATGTGTGTGCTACAGGTGCGGGAGTGCGGATCATTCAGCTCAAGACAAACGGTGTCCTGCATTTCGTGCCAGATGCTCTTTCTGCGGCCTCGTCGGCCATTTTGAGAAGGTGTGCCGTAAGAAAGGGAAGAGACCTGTGGTGAAGTACATAGGGCAGTCCTCGTCAGAGGCCCCGGATGAAGAAGACCTGGAGAACGACGACATGGTCTTGTGCATTGAGGAACAGGTCCTAGACGTGGCGGGCAAGCGCTCGGACAAGCCGCGCACAGACATGTTGATAGGGGGAGTGAAAGTCCACATTGCAATCGACTCGGGGTCCCCGTACTCCATTGTGCAACGATCAGTATGGGAGGAAGACTTTGTGCCCATCCTGGGTCCCCGGTTAGATCCTCCGGACATTCGTCCCATTTCATACACCGAAAACGCGATTCCCATGGTAGGTTTCCGCACCTTGAAATTTGAATTTAGAGGCAGAGCTGCGAACTGCAAGCTGTATGTGGCAGAGCGAGGACCCTCTGTGCTAGGCTGGAGAGACCAGGGCGACCTCGGTATCAAGCTAGATCCGGGTGGCAAAGAACAGATCCTGCTGACAGACGACAGCCTATGGCCACAGCACGAAAAACTAAAGCAGACCTTCCCCAAGGTGTTTGGTGGCTCGGTAGGGAAGTTGGACAAATTCGTGCACAAAATACTCCTCAAGGAGGGCACCCGGCCGGTGTCACACAAAGTCAGGAACATCCCCATTGCGGTCAGAGACGCTGTCCAGCAAGAACTCCAAAGGTTGGAAGAACAAGGGATTATAGAACCAATTGACAGCTCAGAATGGTTGGCCCCCTTGGTCGTGGCCAGGAAACCAAATGGCAAGGCACGTCTATGTGTGGACCTCCGCGAGCTCAACAAATGCTTAATAGTGGAGAAGTTTCCCCTGCCGAGGATTGAGGAAATGCTGGCAAGGACAAGGGGAGTGTCATGGTTTTCTACTATAGACCTCACATCAGCGTATCATCAGATCGACTTACACACCTCAAGCAGGAAACCAACCGCTTTCATCACACCGTTTGGATGTTATCAATTCCGCCGCATGCCGTTTGGGCTGGCCTCAGCGGCTGCGGTGTTCCAGAAGTTAATGCATCGCTTATTTAAGGACCTCCCAGGCGTCCAGTACTTTCAGGATGACATCCTGATCATGGGATCGAGCAAGGAAGATCATGACGAGAAGTTGACAAAGGTACTGACAGTGCTTCAAGATAACGGTCTCACGGCTGAGTGGAGCAAGTGCCGGCTGGGCATGTCGACCATCACATATCTAGGACACGAAATTGGGAACCGTGGTATATCCCCCAAAAGGCAAAACGTGAAAGCCATTTGTGATGCCAGTGCCCCGGTCAACAAGGAACAAGTGCGGTCATTCCTCGGGATGGCGGAGTACTATAGTAAATTCGTCAGACACTTTGCCACCAAGACTCACAAACTCCGCCAGCTCATCAGAGACAAATCGCAGTTCATCTGGGATGAAGAGGCACAGAGCGAATTCGAGGGGTTGAAGAATGACATAAGTGGTGCCATACCCCTGCATGGATATGACCCTACAGGCAACACCATATTGACAACGGATGCCAGCGAAAGAGGACTGGGAGCAGTGCTGGCACAGGAAAGGGCGGATGGCACTATAGAGACGCTCAGTTTTGCATCCCGTGCGCTGTCTCCTACGGAGCAAAAATATAGCGTCATTGAGAAAGAAATGCTGGCTGTCACGTGGGCCATGGCAAGTTTCGACAATTTGTCTGGGGCACCCGCTTCAAACTACAAACTGACCATAAGCCTTTGGTCAAGGTGCTAACCTCAAGCAGCCACGACACTGCCACTCCACGCATCGCTAAGATGACGCTCAAGCTATTGGAATATACCTATGATGTGGAGTACCTGCCGGGGACAAGGCACAAAGTTGCGGACTATTTGAGCCGAGCCTCCGCCATGGAAGACGCACCTGCAGTCCCTCCTGAAACAGACGAGATGGTAGCAGTGATGGAGGATGCGGAGAAGACCATCAGCAGGCAAGAATGGACCCTAGCCTACGAAGAGGATAGAGAGATGGGGGAGGTCAAACAATACCTGATCTCTGGATGGCCGGAAAAAAGGCACCTCAACGCAAATCTGAGGAAATACTATGAGATACGGGAGGAGATATCATTGAGTGACTCGGGCATTTTCATGTACCGGGGAGACAAGGTGATGCCCCCAGCGACTCTTATCCCCCTGCTACTGAATCAACTCCACGAAGGTCACCTCGGCATTGTGAAAACGAAGCTAAGAGCGAAACAAATGTACTGGTGGCCGGGAATGGACAGTCAGATAGAACGGCAAGTGAGGGAATGTGCCCAGTGCCAAGGAGCTGATAAAATACTGAGACCACTGAGGCCAGCGTTGGGGGAATTTGAGCGACCCCAGAACCCCTGGGAAGATATAGCAGTGGACATTTTGGGGCCCGTACTCGACAACAGAGGCATAGCCAAATATCTATGCGTGGTCATAGACAAATACTCTAAATGGCCAGAGATAGAAGTACAAGAAAACATGGACACGGTGCTGAGATTCTTCACCTCATTGTTCCTAAGAGAAGGAATACCGAGGACTATATTGAGTGACAATGGACCGCAGTTCACCTCTGATAAGTGGAACAGGTACATGGAGAGGAACGGGATAAAGTCCAAACACACTGCAGTGTATCATCCCGCATGCAATGGACAAGTGGAACGGTTCAACCGTGTACTGATGGGATCCATACAGGCGGCTATAATGCAAGGGAAAGATTGGGAAATGGAAGTTCAGAACATGCTGTGGGCGTACAGGATCACCCCAACAGCCCTAGGGTACAGCCCTTTCCAGATCCTGAGGGGCAGACTCCCCTTCACGAGAGACAATGTAGTATGGAGAGAGAAAACTGTGACGAGCAAATGGTCGCCGGCGGTAGTACAGCACAACCTGGAGAAAGCCCGTAAGGTGTACGCCGCACATTACAACAGAAGACACAACACCAAAAACACGAACCTGGAAAGAGGGGAATGGGTTAGGGTCAAACTAGCAACCCTCCAAAGAAAAGGCGAAAGCAAGTACAGCAAACCTCTGCAGGTCCAAGAAGTGTACGGGAGAGCAGCTTTACTCAGTGATGGGAGAGTATGGTCCCAAGACCGCATGGCAAAGGTCAACAGGATCATGCAATGGCCGGCAAGTAAAGAGGAAGAGAAGGAGGATCGGTGGCTAACTAACGGCGAGGAAGAGATGGAGAAAGGTGACGAGAGGCAGAATGAGAGATCTGCCTTATTTATTTATTTATTTATTTGCATGTTTATATGGCGCTGTGAATCGACTCCCAAGGGAGTATCTCCGCGCCTTAGGCAACAACTAAAGAACAGGAAGCAAGTCATGATTTAGTAAATAGCCCTAAGACCAACTAATAATTAAAAAGGAAGGTTTTGAGTTTTTTCCTAAAAGGGAAATGTTCCCTGCATACTCTAATTTCCTTCGGGAGTTGGTTCCACAGCTTGGGGCCAGCTACTGATAAGGCCCTTCCCCCCTTTCTTGCCTTCAAGGCCCTGGGAACACATAGCAATTCCTGATCTCCCGATCTCAGAGATCTAGATGGAACATAAGGGATGAATTTTTCAGTGAGGTAAACAGGACCCTTTCCAATGAGGCATTTGTGGATGACACAGCAGATCTTAAACATCACCCTCTGCTTTACTGGAAGCCAGTGGAGTTTGGCCAGCAACGGTTTTGAGGGAGTACGAGGCGGGACATTTAGAACCAGTCGTGCAGCAGTGTTCTGCACAACCTGCAATCTGGCAAAGACACTCTCATTGGCAGCTAACATCAACCCGTTGCAATAGTCCAGCCTGCTTAACACTAGTGACTTTAGACCTTAGAGGACAATGAAGTGACAATAGGAGCACAGGCAGAGGAAGGGACAGTGGAGACTGCTGCCCCGGCTGGGGAAGAAGAGAAAAGCACACCGAAGAACGTGAGGAATCTTCCCTGTGAAGGTAACAAGGAAGAGCTCACCCCGGTAAGAAGAACCCGTACTGGGAGGACAGTCACCCTGCCCTCTCGGTTCAGAGACTATGATATGAGTGACTATTAACTTGGAACATTGTTTTGTGTTATTGGAAAAGAAGGAGATATGTAGTGTCCCGCTCTAGTCTCCGGCGCACGGCGTGATGACGCGCCACGCCGAGGAAAGAGCGGAACACTGGCGCATGCGCAATAGGCGCAGGCAAAGCGCGCGAACGAGAGAAAGCGGCAGCAGTCATCGGAGCTGGGCATAGTTAGACGCTCGGCGCTCTATGTATAGCGTAACTGTTAAGGACGTTAATAAACAACGCTTCCTCACCTACCTGGCTTCCTGTACTCTGTGGGGGCTGAAAGTAGCATCATTACACAATCAAAGGAGTGTAAATTACAAGGGGACTTTCACAACCTGGCTTTGTGTCCCTTTTAAAACTTTACTTCTAATTATCCAAGCTGCCTAAAATAATTTTGAAACGACGACAATCGAGGTCGTCTCACTTTTGCATATTCTATCAGAAAGCAAACAAATTAAAACATTTTCGACGCTTACGTCTCACACTCAGGGCAATTTTAGTTCCCATCACAAACATCTATTTGCACTTCTCTTTTCGATGTTATTTTTCAGTCGCTCTGGACTGGTTCTTTCTTCCTTCATACACCTCTCTTTCCCTCCGCTTCGATTGCTTGTGCTCTAAGAGCACACACCTGCTTGCCACATTCAGTCATATTGAGCAGTAGAGAGCCTTCGCCGGGTGACTGACGGAGATGAACTGCACTGCTTTCCTGCTAAGACTCATTTTGCAGATGCTCGCTGCTGGGCCCTGTCTGGGCAGCCATTACAATAAACCAGGACCTCAGTCATTGCCAGCAGTGTCGTTTGTCTCTGTTAATAGCCGTGACTGCTGCCCCGTTTGATCGCCTCGTCAATACTCCTTTCTTTTCTGATGCGTCTGAAAAAATACTCTCTGCTTGGAAATTCAGACAGAGATAGTAAATCTGCAGAACATCTCCCAATTGCCCACAATGCGCAGGGAATTAAGAAGTTTCCATTCCTGCAGAAAAATCCCCACCACAAATTTGAACCGTTCAAGCCCATGGGTTCATGGGAATTGTAGTTTAGGTCCTGGTCGTTAGAGTATGAAAAGATAAATCATAAAACAACCCCAGGCCTTGCGAGAAAGTCAGTGGTCGTCTTGTTGCCAACGTTATTCCCCATGTTTTCTGACAGGCATCTAATCCCCATAGTATTATTATTATGCAACAATTTAATTATTGAGGAAAGCCTTTACCACCAGATATATCACTGAAAATGCTGTGTTTATTTTCTACAGAACCTGATTTCTAGCTTAAGTGAAAGTAGTTATTTACAAATTAACAATATAATTGTAATGGATATATATTTCAACATTACCAGAACAAATCTTTTTACCGCACATTTCTTGCAGCTGCTAAGTTACATTTTATAAGAACAAGTGGAAAATACACAACTCGTGGGGGTCACGAGTGCAGCATATGAAAGGCATTCTTTCATAGGCACTGAGCAGCTTGGAATGATCCAATAGTAATTCATCCTGACGGCTCAGACGGCGCCTCAGGGCATGTCAGAGGGCCTGCCTCGGGCTGTCTCTTATTTATTAACTAGCCAACCTGCCCTTTTCTTTGAAAGCAAGGTTTTTGAGAACTCTAATAAATAGCCTATCGAGCAGAAATCACTTCTAAAATCCTCGCTTCGCATTATAGTTTGAATTCTGTTTGCAAATTAAATGTACTTCTTCAAAACATGAATAATTTTATCGACATTGTTTAGTCAGTGCAAATGTTACATGAACACCAATGCAATGCTTAGACCAAAAGAAGGTATAACTGGTGCTTTGAGATGCCACATAGTGTTGCCATGTTTACCATGCAAAGAAAACAAATTGGGAAAATAGAGTAGAGTGAGATTTTTTCAGAGGCCGCTCTTTGTTAGCAGCTTCTTTAAAGCCTTTATTAAAATGTAATTAATTTCCGTAATATGGACTCAATTCTAGGCCATAGCTGGTATAAATTCCGGTTACCTATTTGCAAGTGGTTTCCATTACATGCTGATGCGGCATAAGAGTGTGTGGGCATGGCACCGTGTCCAGAAGACCAATATCCAATTCAAAAATGGATCTATAATTAAGTGATAATTTTCATTAGCAGTTCAAGTTATGCCAACGCTCTAAATACTACTAATTGGATTTAGTAGAAGCCTTTCCAACTAATCATCTGAAACTGACGCCAGAGATGTTGAAATTGTGTGCTGACAATGTCCTGACTTTGCAGTATACAATTAAAAGCAACATTGATTTTACAGAAACCGTCAAATATTTTATATTAGCACAGAATCCATTTCAGTTTCTCCCTAACTTGTTAAGAAATAAAAATGAATACGTCGAATCGATGCACAAGAATAATTTAAGGAAGATGGAAGGATGAAGGCTTAAAAAGATGCTTTAGCAAGGTTCACATGGTTTATGGGCTGAAATTAAATGACTGACGCTAAAGGGGCAGTGTGGAGTGACTGTAGACAAGACTGTGGCATGACTGAACAGGAACTGCACAATCCAAAGCAAGAGAATAAAAATATGTTGATGAGATAATACAGAATAGTTTTTTAAATGCATAGATGTGTGAAACTAATGGGTCACTTACATTTGGTAGAAGGCCCGCTGGCGCACCAGCACATCAGACGTCCAACGTATGCATTATGGAGTATCCTTTTAGAGCCCAATGACTCATATGCACGACTGATGTTACAGCTGTCAGGCTGTCCACCTGCTATTTCCAAAGAAAGGACTTTATTTCTGCAAATGACAAAAGCAATTGTCCTCACGAGTATGGATTTTTCTACCCGGGTTTGGGACATGACTCATTTTTTCCTCCGTGTTCACTTTCATCTGAATTGTAAATTTACCATCCAAAAATTATTTTTATCCTGATTCTGGGAATCAAGAGCTGGAACGGAGAACTTTTTTTTTTTTGTTTAAGAAATTTTTATTAAATTTTTAAATACATAAGCAAAAAGAGAAAAAGGAAACAATAAATTGGTAGAAGGATAAAAGCCATTATAAATCATGTATACATAAGTAAAATAATCAATCCAGCTAATAACAAATGATCAAAGAAGAATATGAAAATGAAAGAGAAGAGGAAATGAAAGAAGAGCAGAAAGAAGAAAGAAGGAAGGAGGAAAAAGGAGAAAGGGGGAAGACAGGGAATGGAACGGAGAACTAAACATGTCTTTATTGTGCATTCTATGTTGTGCTAAGGTGCCACAAACCTTTGTGGATCGAGACCAAAGATCAGGCTCTGTCTCTACAGTGCCAAATAATGTAGTCTCCCCTGAGGCAGGCGGCATGGGAGTATAACTGAGGCTCCTGAGAAGAGAAAAATTGATGCAAGAAGACTGCCAAATGCTTGTTACCTCGTGGCATATAGGCATCATCACACATTTAAAAGTAGCACATATTAGCCTGTCCAATATTTTAGGTGTGAAACAGTAGGCTACATGATTTAACGACTGTTATTACATATTTTAGCAACATAAGTGTCAGAATTTATCTAATAAAACTTTCATTAGATTGTGAACAACAAGTGAATTCGTTAGAAAACGGAAGAGTTCGATAATGCTCATCTTATTTTTGTATCTTTTTACTTTTATTAAAATTATTTTACATTTTAGTGCACTCAGTTTAATCAACAAATACAGTTCTAAAGCAAGCATATTGCATAAATTATGAATATGTAAGACACACATAAAGGATTTCTTTGGAAGCATAATATGCTTACATTAGGACAACTCGAGAAGAACTGTGGTTTAAAGTAGCCTTGCCACAAAGAAAAAGCATGAAGTAAGTGCCCAAGGATTTTGGTGATCACATAGGGTAAATGGGCCTATTCTGTGTATCATATCTTGGGATTCTTCGGTGATTTGCCATATGGCAAATTCACATAGAGATGAAAATAGTTTAATGTGTTGCAATTGTTGCCAGACCCCCTGGTTTACAAAATTAACTTGTCTGTAGTCCCCAATCCCACACATCAAAAATGTAAATAACTATGATATAGTTCCTGGGTGAGAGAGGGGCTTTGTATGTAGAGACACTGGACTTGAATGACCTCTAAAATGTCAAGCATTAAATCAAGACTAGTTCAGAATAATACACCATCACAACTAAAGGTTCAGAGCACCACAACCAAATGCATGAACCTGCCTGGTGCTGTACTAAGGCAATCATTCTATTGCTGTGCCTACAGCACAGCAACAAAAGGAGCACCATATTTTCCCTGGAATCTCCTAATTAAGGGGCTCATTAGGATGGCGGACGGAAGAGCGACCGCAGCCCTGGAGTAAGCGGAAACTGCCTTTTCCCTGTCCGCCTGCCGCGGACACTCCGTCCACCATATCAGGATGGGAAAGAGTGTAAAAATTGCGACCGAAGAGCACGCACCGCCGCCCAACTACACCCGACCACGCGGCGGACGTAACCAATCCAGAGACTCCGCCATACGGACTGATGTCTACGACCGTCCCCCAAATCAAGATGGCGGAAAATACACATAAAACCGCTGCGGAAAAACAACCTGTCTGAACACGGCGGATTCCCCACAGCGAAGATAACGTACATAGCAGAGATACCCACCGTAAGCTGCTCGCCACCATGGACCCAGCGCTACACGCTTTCCCGATGCTCTTCGCGATCCACCACGTCCTAGTCTTGGCCTACTATCGACGACGACGCAGGTAAGGCACAAACCATTGGCTGTCTGGAGGGGAATACCTGCAAGGGTCGTGACGTTGGGAGGGGGAGTGTCATGTTACCGAAACCACTGAATAGAAGCAAATACAAATACACAATTGTAGTACGCAAGCAGGAATGACTACGACAAACCACGACACATGATTGACTACCTTTATTACACATAATAGGGGTATAATCACAGTGTATGCGTGAGCATGGGCAAAGTGGGCACCAGAGCATGAACATCAGAGGCAGCACATCAGAGGGTAGAATGCAGTATCAGAGCATCAACAGGGTATTGTGGACAACAGAGCAGGTACATCAGAGGCAGTAAACGACAGGCCAGAATGCAGTATCAGAACAGCAACAGGGCATTGTGCCCAACAGAGCAGGTATATCAGAGGCAGTAAACGACAGGCCAGAATGCAGTATCAGAACAGCAACAGGGCATTGTGCCCAACAGAGCAGGTACATCATTGGCAGCATGTGAGAGGGCCGAATGCAGTATCAGAACAGCAACAGGGCATTGTGCCCAACAGAGCAGGTACATCATTGGCAGCATGTGAGAGGGGCTAAGTGCATCAACAGTCCATTGCACTGAACATGTCCATCAGAGGCAGCACGTGAGAGGGGCTAAGTGCATCAACAGTCCATTGCACTGGACAGGTCCATCAGAGGCAGCACGTGAGAGGGGCTAAGTGCATCAACAGTCCATTGCACTGAACATGTCCATCAGAGGCAGCACGTGAGACCCTGTGGACATGGGGGCCTGTTGGGAGTTGTAGTGGTGACCTCTCACACACCCCACCCACCTCTCAGACACACCCTGTGGACACGGGGGCCTGTTGGGAGTTGTAGTGCTGGTCTCTCACACACCCCACCCACCTCTCACACACACCCTGTGGACATGGGGGCCTCTTGGGAGTTGTAGTGGTGACCTATCACACACCCCACCCACCTCTCACATACAACCTGTGGACATGAGGGCCTGTTGGGAGTTGTAGTGGTGACCTCTCACACACCCCACACACCTCTCACACACACCCTGTGGACATGGGGGCCTGTTGGGAGTTGTAGTGGTGACCTCTCAAACACCCCACACACCTCTCACACACACCCTGTGGACATGGGGGGCTGTTGGGAGTTGTAGTGCTGGTCTCTCACACACCCCACCCACCTCTCACACACACCCTGTGGACATGGGGGCCTGTTGGGAGTTGTAGTGCTGGTCTCTCACACACCCCACCCACCTCTCACACACACCCTGTGGACATGGGGGCCTGTTGGGAGTTGTAGTGCTGGTCTCTCACACACCCCACACACCTCTCACACACACCCTGTGGACATGGGGGCCTGTTGGGAGTTGTAGTGGTGACCTCTCACCCACCCCACCCACCTCTAACACACATCCTGTGGACATGGGGGCCTGTTGGGAGTTGTAGTGCTGGTCTCTCACACACCCCACCCACCTCTCACACACACCCTGTGGACATGGGGGCCTGTTGGGAGTTGTACTGGTGACCTCTCACACACCCCACACACCACCACCGCCCTCCCTGTGGACATGGGGGCCTGTTGGGAGTTGTAGTGGTGACCTCTCACACACCCCACCCACCTCTCACACACACCCTGTGGACATGGGGGCCTGTTGGGAGCTGTAGTGGTGACCTCTCACACACCCCACCCACCTCTCACACACACCCTGTGGACATGGGGGCCTGTTGGGAGTTGTAGTGCTGGTCTCTCACACACCCCACACACCTCTCACACACACCCTGTGGGCATGGGGGCCTGTTGGGAGTTGTAGTGGTGACCTCTCACACACCCCACCCACCCCTCACACACACCCTGTGGACATGGGGGCCTGTTGGGAGTTGTAGTGGTGACCTCTCACACACCCCACCCACCTCTCACACACACCCTGTGGACATGGGGGCCTGTTGGTAGCCATTTACATTTTGGTGAGTATGTGGCCCACGTGCATGGGTTGGGGCCTGGGAGATGTGTCTTCTCAGTTGTGTGAGGCTGACCATGTCGTTCTGATCGTGGTGATTGGTTTGTACTTACCAGCCTCTTCTCCTTCCTCAATTCCATCCAGGCTCTCTGGGTGCAGTATGCCCAGCACCTTTTCCTCCCAATCAGTGTAGGGTATGGGCTCCGGGGGTGTGCCGCCGCCAGTGTGATTAGCTCTCACAAGGTTTTTGGCACGGATGCCTTTCACCCTGGTTTTCAGGTCATGCCACCGCCTCTGTATTTCGTGCTTTGTCCTTGGCACGGTCCCTGACGCATTCACCCGACTGACGATCCTGTCCCACATGTGATTTTTTTGCGCCACAGTGGTCTGCTGGACTTGGGCCCCGAATATGTGGGGCTCAACACGGATAATTTCATCTACCATTACCTTCAACTCGGTCTCCGTGAATTTAGGGTTTATTTTGGGTGCCATGGTGGGTGGTGCTCAGTGTGTGGGTTGAGTGAGTTGGGGGGTGCAGGTGTGTGTTGTGTGTTGTGTAGGAATGGTGTGGTGGGTGTTTGTGTGGTGGGTGTGGTAGGGTGGTGGTTGTGTGTCTTCAATTGGTGTATGCTGTCGGTCGCATTGGGCCTCTTGCTAGCAGCTATGCTGTGATGCAAAGGATTGTGGTAGTGGGTGGGTGTCATTTTATAGTCGTGTCTCAATGGTTGTTGGCAGTCAGGTGGTAGGTGGGTGTTTTGACTAGTGTGCATTAATGGGTACTTGAGGGGGTGTCATTGTGGCTTGTGATTGGTGTTGGTGTTTCAGGTGGGGGGTTGTCCTTTTTCGTGTGTTTGCAATTTACTTCCGTCACTCTTTTTGACATTGGTTTGACGGTAGGGATGTTGTTCGTGTTGGGCTTCCGCATTGATGCACTGTTTCTTGTTGCATTCTTTCCGCCGCGGACGTGGATGGCGGTGCGTACCGGGGTACAGGCGGCGTTATCCTAATCGCGGTCACGGAGCCTTCGCAGGTATGGCGGTAGATGTGGCTGTTTCCGCGGTCATGTCCGTCCGCGGCGGTGGGTGTTCATTTGGTTCTGTCCGCCGCGGACGGTGTTAGATGTGTTCCGTCCACCGCGGACGGTGTTTGATGTGATCCGTCCGCCGCGGTCGGAGTTTCTTGACATGAATATCCTAATCGCAACTGTGGATTCTCCGCGGTGCGGGCGGGAGTAAATTTTCCGCGACCATGGCGGACAGTACCCGTTTCCGTCCGCCATCCTAATCGACCTCCAAATGCCATTTGCTTGGGAGTAGAGTGGTAAAATGCGATTTTGATCAGTTAGCAAAAAATATACTAGCACTATCCATGTACTTTCTATAGAAGTCACATCAGATTTTAAACAAACATTGGCAAAGCCAATAGATTGCACCTGTGGAAGATCTATTGGATGTGTCACTGTTTTATTACATGTTGCTGCTGTGCATCATAGGTTTAAGTAAACAAAATCAGTATAACGCGGCCAGAGTTGAGCACATCATAGTGCTTTTTTTCCCTTTGAGCCATGCTGCATAGCAGTCTGCAACACATATCTTGCAGTTTTCAGTCCTGATATGTTAGATGGTAAAAGAGTATGTTTTTCTGTGTCAAAATCTTCTTTGGCTTTTGACATGTTTAACACTGCAGTCTACTACGTTTTGACTGATATTAAGGTAATAAATCAATTTCATGAGAATGCTTGGATAATTTACCTATAAATGTTTGATAACTCTTGGAGTGCAAAAATTACATTGTCTTTGCCATTGTAGAATTCACTAGAAGATTCACTTTCTATCTTCCCCTACTGAGGCAGTCATGCAAAGACAGGAGCGTGCACAAGACTCGATTGCTGCTCCATGTAACCATGGATCAGTGTCAAGCACATTTGGGATCTGCCCTCCTGCCAGCAGTACATGTGCACTGCCAAAGAGACATGGCTTCAGCCCAGATCCTTCCACTCCATAGCTTCTGAGCTCTGGAGACTCCAATGCCAACCCAGTGGGATTGCGTAAATCGGGGTGACATTTGCTAAATATTTATTCCATCCCGACGTCAGGTTTATATCATGAACACACACACTGTTATGATACAGTACTGTTACAAAATAACAACTACAGCAAAAATCAGTGCATCATTTGTAAAACATAAAAGTGATATTCTTCATGAAAACAGCACTGATAACATGTAAAGAATCTTCCAAGTTCCCTTATAAATGTTGAATTGACATTTTTAGGGCAATTGTGCGAGAATGCTGGCTGCACACCCCGAACAGGCCAAACACAGTAAACAGTAAAAATGGGCACCTTGTGTACATTGTACAAGCTGCACATTAAAAGTGCACTGCTTGGAATCTTACTTTAGATGTTCAGAGGCCCAAAAATGGTCGCAAACGTCACTCCATAAAGCAAGTCATCGAGGCATGGATCAAATTGCTTCAGAAAAGGGGGTGGTGATGAACAGAGTGTCTGAATTAAGCAGACCACTCTTACCCAGTCCAAAGATCAGGGCTTGATCCATCACCGTTTTTTAGCTCACTGCACCATCCCAGCTCAGAACCTGGCTACATGCAAATTAGTCTGTAATGCCAGAAACCGGTCCCCGGTAGCTTGTTTCCTTTCCAGTGAAGAATTGGCTTGGTAGTTTGGTCTGCCCTGTTCCCATGATGCACTGGGCCAGGGACAGACTAATTTGCATATAGCCAGGTTCTGAACTGGTATGGTGCAGTGAGCTAAAAAACGGTGATGGATCAAGCCTTGATCTGTTGACTGGGTAGGAGTGTTCTGATTAACTCAGATACTCTGTCCATCACCACCCCCTTTTTGTAATTATTATGGATCAAATTGCAGCACAGTGTTTCAGGTGAAGGAACAGGAAAGGAGTGCATGTTGAAAAGTTAATAATAAAGAATACCTGCAGGAGTCTTCGGCCAGTGGAAGGACACTTCCCACTGGAAGTTGTACTTGGTCCATTCTCACTGGCAGGGACACACAGCAAAGTTTAACAAGCATTTACAATGCAACGGTCTCGGCATTGCAAAAGTTAGAGCTATTAGCATTGTAAATGAACGCGAGTTTAAGGTCTTGACATTGTAAATGACAAGGTCTTTTATTTATGTTTTAAAAACCAAAAAATAAATAAAAGTCATTGTCATTTACAATGCCAATAGCTCAAAGTCGCGTAATGTGTATGGCTAACTACAGTAGCCTCCTGACGAGTGCCCTTTCACTTAATTTTTTACAAATTAAAGCCCTGGCACTTTTTTTTTTACAAATTAAGCACGGGTGGTGTCCGTGTCTGTGCATGGGAGTGGTGGTGTCCGTGTGTGCATGGCAGTGGTGGTGTCCGTGTGTGTATGGCAGTGGTGGTGTCTGTGTGTGCATGGCAGTGGTGGTGTCCGTGTGGGCACGGCAGTGGTGGTGTCCGTGTGCGTACCGCAGTGGTGGTGTCTGTGTGTGCATTGCAGTGGTGGTATCCGTGTGTGTATGCCAGTGGTGGTATCCGTGTGTGTATGGCACTGATGGTGTCCGTGTGTGCATGGCAGTGGTGGTGTCCGTGTGTGTATGGCAGTGATGGTGTCCGTGTGTGCATGGCAGTGGTGGTGTCTGTGTGTGCACGGCAGTGGTGGTGTCCATGTGCGTACGGCAGTGGTGGTGTCTGTGTGTGCATGGCAGTGGTGGTATCTGTGTGTGTATGCCAGTGGTGGTATCCGTGTGTGTATGGCAGTGATGGTGTCCGTGTGTGCATGGCAGTGGTGGTGTCCGTGTGTGCATGGGAGTGGTGGTATCTGTGTGCGCATGGCAGTGGTGGTGTCCGTGTGTATATGCCAGTGGTGGTATCCGTGTGTGTATGGCAGTGGTGGTGTCCGTGTGTGCATGGCAGTGGTGGTGTCCGTGTGTGCATGGCAGTGGTGGTGTCCGTGTGTGCATGGGAGTGGTGGTATCTGTGTGTGCATGGCAGTGGTGGTGTCCGTGTGTGTATGCCAGTGGTGGTATCCGTGTGTGTATGGCAGTGATGGTGTCCGTGTGTGCATAGCAGTGGTGGTGTCCGTGTGTGTATGGCAGTGGTGGTGTCCGTGTGTGCATGGCAGTGGTGGTGTCCGTGTGTGCACGGCAGTGGTGGTGTCCGTGTGCGTACGGCAGTGATGGTGTCTGTGTGTGCATGGCAGTGGTGGTATCCGTGTGTGTATGCCAGTGGTGGTATCCGTGTGTGTATGGCAGTGATGGTGTCCGTGTGTGCATGGCAGTGGTGGTGTCCGTGTGTGCATGGGAGTGGTGGTATCTGTGTGTGCATGGCAGTGGTGGTGTCCGTGTGTGTATGGCAGTGGTGGTGTCTGTGTGTGCATGGCAGTGGTGGTGTCCGTGTGTGCATGGCAGTGGTGGGGTCCGTGTGTGTATGGCAGTGGTGGTGTTTGTGTGTGCATGGGAGTGAAACAGCTACTTTTTGTAGGTTTAAAACGGATGCAATAGTGCCTTAATTATCCGTTCTTATGCAAAATGCCATACACACATGTGCTTATAAACAAAGTGAGAAAAATTGCGGCAGACATGATCTTATGCAGATGACAGAACCATCTGCCACACGCATGATCTACCTGGGATGACTTTCATTAATGGGGATATGAAATAACTGCGGATTGCAGGAGACAAAAAGAAATTTTAAAGAAATTCCATAGAGTGGTCAGAGATGGGAATTACCGAATGCACACAAACAGCAGAAAGGCTCGTTCTGGTGAGAAGCATCAGAACGGAAACGAGCATGCTGGGGGCCTTAACTCTGGAGACGGATGTTTGGGTTGTTGGACCAAAGCATACACAGCAAGCTAGAGAGGAAATTATAGCTTGCGCTAAAAGTAGCCACACCAGATCGGGCTAAAGGTCCTGAGCAGTTGCCAGTATGCATGAGTCTCTGTAATAAAAGTAGCTGCCATGCTGTTGTCGTGTGCATCGCCTTGGCTGAAAAGAGTGTGTGTGTGGGGGGGTGGGGGGGGTGTAATGTAAATAACAGTGATTCCTTCATGAATAAGGAGGAAAATGATCACAACTCTAATAAAGGGAAACCGTAACGCTGCACACAGGACCCTTCTGTCAGATAAACTGCTAAAAGTGGCAGAAAAAGCAACCTTCAAAAGGGGCACAGCCGGACTCAAAATACTGATCAACCAACGTGGCCTCATGCCACACAGGGGTACACGCCTTAATTTATTAAGTCTGGACAAAGAAGAAATATGCACTGGAGTGGACAGATATCGAACAAGGATATAACACAGAATGTAAACTGCAGGCGCCGCCCGCCTCTCTGCAGACTATCCCTGCATTCCAGAGAGGCGCGCGACGCGATCCGGTCAGCCCTGGAATGCCGTGGAGACAAGACCTGGCCGCGCGCACAACGTTATCCTATGGAAAAACGCTGCGCGCGGCCTGGTCTGGTCTCCCTTTTGCGTCTCAGACTGCTGAGACGCCGACAATAGTTCTCGGCGAGAACGCACTTTCAGCGCGTTATAGCCGAGCCCTAAAAAGGAAGCTGAGGTGAAGAAGAGGCTCTGACGACTGAGAAGCAAGGAAACAAGAGTGATATTGGAGCCAACCAATTGTAAGTAAAGGTAAGAACATTTAATTCGATTCTTGAGTTCAGCCAGTAGTTCTTCTTAAAACTTGAATTCCTAATATTAAGTATACTATAATGGGGTGTACACGTTTAGGGTTATTCCACATCATTTTTGTCCATGATTAAGGTTATTTGTGAACATTGCTGATTCTCAAGAATGCTGGTCACACTTAATTTTGGAAGAGGTGGATATTTTAACATGTTTGCATAGATTTAATATCAAATAGGAAAAACTACTGGGGCCAGATGTAGGAAGCCTAATACCGGTCGGTAACGGCCGAAATTACCGAATTTTGGCCGTTAGCACCCGGTATATTAGGCATTTTAGGTGTAGGGGCCTAATTTAAGGATTCGGTCATTTACCGAATCGGTAATTTAAAGAATCGGTAAATTACTGAATTCTTAAATACTGATTCGGTAAATTACCGAATCCTTAATGTGGGAAGCACTCAAGTGAGTGCTTTTCCCATTTCAGGATTCGTTATTTACCACCAACTACAAGTTGGTGGTAAATATCGAAAACTGTTAAAAAAGCAATTTTGTGCTTTTTTAACAGTGTCATGTGGCTATTCAGGGGTGCAACAGGGTGTCAAAGTGACACCCTGCCACCCTTCAATGTGTTCCCCATTTTACCGAATCAGTATTTACCGATTCGGTAATTCCCATTTATTCCTATGGGCCTGGAGACCCATAGGGATGAATGGGAAATACCAAATCGGTAAATACCGATTCGGTATTTACCAAATCTTACCGATTCAGTAAAAAATACCGAATGAATACCTACATCCCATTTACCGATTCTGAAATACCGAATCGGTAAAATTCGGTATTTTAGAATCGGTAAATCTGGATTACCTACATCTGGCCCTTGGTGTTGTATTTCAAGAAAAAGCACCTTAGGGTGGGAAGTAGCTGAATGCACTGCAATTTGTTAAATAAGGGCTTATATAACTCTGCACACATTGTAAAGTGTCCCTTTGGCATAATAGTGGTAAATACATGGAAAGGGCTGCCTCACCATCTTGGAAAAGGAGAAAGTGTATTGCCTAACAAAAGAGCTGTCACCGTTGGTGCGGGTGTGATCTTTTTCTATGGACTCTGCTGATTGTGCTGTCTGACATCATTCTAAGCGAAGCAGCCCTGTGCCCCGTTGGATGAGTGCTCATGGCTTGGCGTATGCACGAGAAGACAGCAGCCGACTGTGAAATCCACAGAGTTTGCAAGTGCTGAATAGTAGTGGGATTGGCAAAAGCACAGCTGAGTAGTCATGGTGGATGTGGTGAGGTTGGCAGCAGATGTATTGTCTAAATACTATCAAACATCACCCAGAATGCTGCTGTCCATCTATCTCCTTCTCTTTGTCAGTCCCTTTTATTATTGCTGTGCAAATTCTTTTTAAATCTTGAACTTTAGAAATCAAATTACTTCTATTCACCTGCTAAAATATCCTATAAAAGGAATGCCATGCTGTATTAAGTTTTTACTCATAGTCTTCCCTGAGTGCACTTTATTCTTATGGGTTCAAGAGAAAGTTCCCTACTTTTTCAAATTAGATGCTCTACAGTGACAGCATCATTTCTAGACACTGGTTTGTATGCAAGCGTTAGTCTGCTGCTGGTCTAATATACACTTGCTGTTGGGAAATGGGATATTAGTGGTAAATGTGCATCTACCACTGCCAACAAGGCCACTAATACAGTCTAGGGGACAATATAGGTCTCAGTAAATTATTCCCATGCTCAACCCTGGGTAACTTGGCAGCGAGCAGGCAGGTTTAACTTAGGAGACAGGTATGTAACGCATTTAAAAACATCAATTCAGTAAATATTTAAGACAAAACACACAATAAAAATCCAACATCAATTTATAAAAACAGGAAATCTTTTTATCTTTAAAATGACACCAAGACGTCAAAAGTCCAATGTAGGGAACAGGAGATATGATTTTTTAAGGTTTGAATATTATAGCACTTAGAAACGTAGAGCGCCACTCTGGGACATCTGGTCATGCTTGACCAGGACAAAATCAAAGTTTCAGGCTGAACCATGATGGAGCCCTGCTCTGATACCCCTCGCACTAGGCCTTAGTCGAAATATTACCTTCTGACTTAGAAACTTTTCTGGAGCTGTTTCTGCCATCATCCCTGGATGCTCTTCACCAGTCAGGATTCAGTGAGGGTTCGCTGGCTTGCTTTTCAGGGAGCTCCCGGTCAAACTCTGGAGGTTGGACCTCTGCCACTTTTCAGTGGGATGTTTCAGCGGTTCTGGCTGGCACACAGTTGAAGATTGCCGGCTTGGCTCTTGCGGTTAAGTCGGTCCCCTTATGGAGGTGTTTTCCAAAGTTGATCCAAGCTTCCCCAAACTTCTCAAACTTCTTTCTGAAGTTTCTCTTGAGGGTCCAAAGTGTCCAAAACAGAATCCAAGGGTCTGGAATGTCCTAGATGATCCTTGAAATGTTGAGACACCACCTTGAAATGTTGGGACCACAATTGCCACAATGCACCTGAACAAAACCCTTACAAATCCACTGGATGGACTACAGGCAGGTGATTCTAGGTGGTGATTGCCGAAGTGAGTTCTATTAACTTGTAGCTTGCAGGGAGTCCACTCTTTATTCCTCTTGAAGCAAGGTACATCCACAGGGTTGTAGTTCCAGATAATGCAGCAGGCAGTCAGTCAGAATGCAGGGCCTGATCAAAGTTTCCAGCTTGGCAAACCTTCTTCTTCTCTTAGTTTCAAGCAGCAGTTCAGAGAGACTGTGCACTTCTCACATATTTATTCAGTTTTCTCTGGGGTCAAGCAGGAGCTCAATGAGGTGCAAGGCAACACTCCAGATCATGACCACTTCCTCCAAAGTGTGGCATAATCTTCTCCCATAAAGCACTATTCTGCCAAAATTCAGTATGGCTGAAATCTCAGCAGAGGAGCAAAAACTAGTTAAACCAACCTCCAGTACTCCTCATTTCCATACCTCTCCTCCCCCTACCATCTGCAAATTCTGGCCTTAAGTTTGCCATCTGGTTGGGTCGGAGGGGCTGGTGGGTAGATGGGCCTGTCATTCCCTGCCTGTCCTATTCCCCATTTTTCATGCTCTGGCATTCCTGTGCAGCAGAGCTCGCTCCACCAGCTAGCCTCTCCTTGGGTGAGCCACTTATCACTTCATCAAAACAGCCTGGTAATCCTGATAACTAAGACCAATCAGGGAAGAGGGCAGGAAGGCTGAATTTTTGGCTTACAGACAAGAAAGTCTTATCATTTCTTTTCTGTACAGTTTAGGATAAATTCAGCATTGGCATATTGCTGGATTTATCACTGCCATTCTCTTAAGTCCTTGAATGATCTCTTAATTCAATTCCTAGAGATAGTTATGCATTCATAAACTATTGCCATGTTATCCTATAGGGCCAGGCATCTACAATGGGGAAACTGCAATGTGCAATTTCTTCATCATCAGGACATATAAATCATCTTTTATGAGGGCCCTGTTACATGACAACCCCACCACTGGGACACCTAGAGGAGATTTTAGGGGTCCTGAATATGTAAAAATAGTGTAGATCCTCACTCCACAGTCCTCCTGGGAGGCAATCTACTACAATAGGGAAAGTGAAATGTGTAATTTCTCTATCCCCAGGGCATATAAACCATATTTTATAATGGCCCTCCTTATAATGACATGACCCCCCCACCCCGGACATGTAGGGGAGACCCCTGGGGCACCTAAAATGGCAGAATATAGTAGTTTATCACTTTTTAAGTGCCCTTTTAAGAATTTGCAACACTTGCTTAACCCTTTCGGTGCATCGGATGACCCCGGCCTCCCTAAGTCAAGGTGAGCCTGTGCGGAGGACGGCTGGGGGCCGTCCGAACCATGCCCACCCTTTATTTCACCCGCACCCTGGCGAAATTCGCGCCATGGTAAACAGGTTAATGTATTGATGTATTCCTCTTAAAGAGGGCCTATTTGTAGTACTAAAATCCACCGAGCTTGTGTGTATCAAATAGAATGCATAAATGTATTTGAAGTTATGTTTGTGCATAACTTGTTTTTTTACGTCGTACAGTATATATACATTTGTAAGCAACTAAATTAAATAAATTGAATCTCTGAAAACCACCCTTTTTGTCCATTCATGATGTGCTCTTACCAAGGTATGTGCACAAGGTGCTCAATGTGTGCGCCGTTTTGTTTCTAAATTTCTGCAAACCCTGTGCATGGACTGTTAAGACCTAAGTTCATTGACAAGCAATAGGCGAGGAGCAGTGACAAGTGAACAGGCAAAAGTGTGAAGTCAGCTGCAGGAGTAGTGAAGGAGGAAAGAGAATGCTGAATTGGAAGCCCAGGTGGCTCTAATGTGAGGGAGTGAGGATAAGAGGAAAGAAGGACCACAGATAAACATCAGCTGGAAAGGCGACCAGTGAGAAAGTAACAGCCAGTCTAAGCGTTCGAATGACAGACAAATGACAGGATCAGAGATAGATATATATGCATCTGAGATTAGCTTTGATGTTGCATGTATTGTGACTGAGAGAATCCTCCGCTACTGTTGCCCACTTTTTGACTGGCCAGTGTGGGAGGGAGTACTATGGTTGATTATACTGCTGCTGCCATTGCTGTAATGATTTGGGTTTGTGAGGGCAGACTGCAATGCTGCTGCACATACTGTACCTGCTGTGTTTGAAAATCCCTTCCACTGCTCTTGCATGTGCCTTTACACACGTGTGTGTGTGTATGTGTGTATGTGTGTGTGGGTATATATGTGTGTGTGTATATGTGTGTGTGTGTATATATATATATAAGGGTGTGTGTGTGCGTGTGTGTGTGTGAGTGATCTTTGCTACACCTATTGACTTTGGGGCATATTATCAAGACAGGCGATAAAAGTATCTCCGCTTTAGCGGCAGAAAACTGCCACTAAAGTAGTGATAATGGGCTTGACAATATGCTCTATGGAATTCCAATTGAAGCCCATGTTAGATGTCCTTCACATCTAACATGGGCTTCAATTGAATTCCATAGAGCCTATTATCAAGCTCATTATCGCCGCTTTAGCGGCAGTTTTCTATTTTATCGCCTGTCTTGATAATATGCCCTATGATCTTTCGAAAATTATAGATTTGGTAAATCCTTGTTTTCTTGTGCATCTGGATAGTTAATCTTTTCGCACTTGTTTAAAAAATATGTGTCTGATTTTGGATTTGCACATGGTGACTGCTACTTTACCTACAAGCTGTTGCCCTTTCTGTGTTCTTCTACTGACTTAATGCAGTTGCACTTCTGGAAATCTGCCTCATTGCACATCCTTGTAACAGCAATGCACTGGAATGAAAAAGCACTCTCGGCATTGTTACAACAATAAGTACCTTCACAAATGTGCATGATTTATGGATGGCAATCACCAGGAGCTGGAATGCGATCTACTGTGATATGTAATTCTGTGAATATCTATTTTCAAAACCTCGTTTGCAAATATCAGCCCTTTGGCTGTAGTTTCTAGAAGAAGAAGAAGAACCTATTTTATTGTAAGATAATGAGTATCTCAGGTTTGAATTGCATATATTAGTTCAGGTTTCTATTATGCCATGATGAGTACATTTCTATATGTATTACACAAATGAGAGCATATAAATGATGCGTCTATGTGAAGTACACATTAAATACAATATACATTCCTACACAATCTCAATATGCACATTATATTCATCCAGTAATCAAAATATTGTTTTGCCTCTACTACATTATATGTTTTTTTGTATGTACTGGTTCAGTGTCCAGACCTTTCGCCAAGAAGTATGCCTTTTAATGTTTTAAGGGTCCTATCAGAAAACAAGAGTTCATGCAAGGCCAAACAAGTCCTAGAGCAGCAAGAGCTGTTGAGTTAAGGAAGTGTTCATCAATATGCCTATAGCATTGGGCATATACAGTCAATTAATGCCAGGAGGAGCAACAACAGGCAATTTTCTGAATTCACGTAGGGACACAGATGGGCTTTCGCATAGTAGGTTTATTTATAAATAATATTGCAAAGCTTTTTTATGAGAGATATAGTTCAAGTGCTCACAAGAAAGTGAAGACAAAGCGTGATGTGGCGAGAGGTGACATTTAAAATATATACATCACATTGACAACATAGACTCCTGATTGTAATTTAAACAGTAAAGGAGTTTCTGTTGTATAGAGGTCGACGGCGTTTCGATCTCACTGATTTGAGATCATCATCTGGACAAAAATTGTGAGCATGAAGAATCTATAGGAGAAACATACAAAGGTAACAGCTAACTCACCTTACTGTGAATGTTTTTTAAGGTACTTAGCACTGCCTTCTTTCTTACTTTTTCTGATTATCTTATTTCTCCTCTATCTTTCCAACTCTCATCATACTGCATGAATTTGCATTGTCATGATTTACTTTCATGATTTACTTTAATTTTAATTGCCAATTCCGTAAATATGTCGCCTTTGATCAGATACACTGGAAGCACTGCATCAACGCTTAATTGTTTTCGAAACTTATTAATCAGGGACTTCGCCTAAAACATTTGAACCTTATTATGTTTCTCCTATAGATTCTTCACGCTCACACCTTCTGTAATATAGATAGTGCTGGTGCACATATAACACTAGAGCTATAATCAGAGGGCATTCCCTCAATTGCATGAGGGTGTGGCCCCTTGCAAATGAGGGAATCTCTGTTCCTCTGTGCCTGTGCTGTTTTATAGGCACGGATGCAAAGGTGAAGCAGCTGTCAGGAGGCGCGCTGACAGTATGCCGTCTAAAAGGTGGCACACCATCAGTGCGCCCCCCTGATGGCAGCCCTCTGGAGTGGCTGAAGAGGGTCCTATGTACCCCCTAAACATCCCCTTGCAGGCAGGTGCAGTCACTCACTGCACCCGCATGAGAGGGGATCTCTCAACCCTCTGAAAAGTGCAGGGTGATTGCCACCTGCACAGTGAAACGTGGAGCAGCCACTTCAAAGCCGCTCCGTATTTCACTTGAATGCGCTTCCCATGGGGCAGCTTGACTTTGTGGCTGCAGTGTGGGCAGTCCATTCAATCTAATATGCCACACTCTCCTTGTTAACTGATGGGAGGAGGGTAAGTTTATGAGTTTTCTGAAGCATGAAACAACATATTTTCTCTAGTAACATTTTCTATGAAACGGGGCACACATATGTGTGTATAAATTGATCAGGTCGCATCTATGGGAAAATACAAAGATGCGTGCCCACAAGGATTACACTAAAATTGAACCACAATGTGAAAGAACATAGGTTAGAATTTGGAGGGAAAGTAGTATCATTAAACACAATAGTGCAGGAAACTGAACAGTAACAACCATCCAATAAGGTATCCGATGAAAAGCAGTACAACTTCAATGAATGCTGAAAGCATAACCAGAACAAGCATTTGCAATGCAATAGGTCTTGCAGCATTAAAGTTTGAGTTATTGGCATTGTATATGACAATGTGTTGCATTAAATTTTTAGCAAAGTCTGTATTGGTGTATAAAGATGATTTGCAAGATGATAGCTGTTGCAAAATATTAAGCAATGTTGGCAATAATATCATATTATAATAATATTGTAAGTTACTGTTGTAATTATAAGCAGTTTGGTAGCGCATAGTGATGTTGTGGTGCCCCTGAGTGATGCTATGGTGGTGCTGAGTGATGCTGTGGTGATGCGATAGATAGTGAGGGCGATAGATAGATAGAGCGAGGGCGAAAGATAGATAGAGGGAGGGCGAAAGATAGATAGAGGGAGGGCGAAAGATAGATAGAGGGAGGGCGAAAGATAGATAGAGGGAGGGCGAGAGAGAGATAGAGGGAGGGTGAGAGAGATAGAGGGAGGGGGAGAGAGAGATAGAGGGAGGGCGAGAGAGAGATAGAGGGTGTGCGAGGGATGGAGTGTGGGGCAAGGGATGTAGTGTGGGGCAAGGGATGGAGTGTGGGGCGAGGGATGGAGTGTGGGGCGAGGGATGGAGTGTGGGGCGAGGGATGGAGTGTGGGGCGAGGGATGGAGTGTGGGGCGAGACTGTGAGATCATGGGGAGAGCTGTGATGTCATACACATGGCGTAGTGAGCAAAGAGTCGGCGGTGACGCCTGGTATCTTCAAAAGATCCCAGCTGGAAACATGCGAGGCGGACTCAGACTTCCATCCTCCCCAGGTCGGTAAATTGACTGCGGTAATTGGGCGCTTCCTGACTGGCTCTCCATACTTTTTGTATTTGCCCTCATGTTTCCTATTTCTAAAAGCGCGCAGAAATGTAAATAATAAATCCGCTGTTTCCTAACAACTGAGATTGACTAACATTATGGGGGTTGTGCGCCTGTCGATAAAAAGCTGTTTTCTTTGGAATGGGTGTTGGCAGCATGGTCCTTGTTAAGCAGCTCACGCCAGGAGAGCTTAAGCTGTTTTTGCAATGGGGGTTGTGCGCCTCTCGATAAAAATGGGGACTAAAGCACTTTTAGGCTGCCACACAGAAACTGTTTCAAGCGTTGTAGCTGCGCGAGGGTTAAAGTAAATGTAAAATGCACAGCAGTGGGGCCAGTGGTCACATAGGCATGTTCTGAGAGAGAAACAAGGACACAGACACAAAGGCGTGGAAACATGGGCACCAACACTGAAGCAGGAGGCATTCACATAGGCAATTACAGCAGGCCAGGGAAACACCAACACGAGGGATGAGACCTCTGGGCTTGGAGACACAGGCTCAGGAGTGGGCAGGGAGGAGGGGCTCTGAGAAACAGACAAGGACATGACTGGCATGGACGCAGAGATGGGTGACGAGACACACGCATGGAAAGAGAAACACAGGATGGGATAGAGAGACAAAGACATGTCTAGGGAGAGACTGACGTATAGGAAGACACTTGCTGTGAAGACACAGCTGGATAGGAAGACACAGACACACATGGCCATGGAGACACTTGCTCGGAAGAGACGGGCATGGATAAAGAGACACAGGCATGGATAGCGAGACACAACACATAATAGGGCCACACACCTTGTTATGGAGACACTTGCTAAGAAGACACAGCCATAGGCAGGAAGAAGCAGACAGGGAATAGAGAGACAAAGAAATAGAGAGAAACAGACATGGATTTAGAGGCATGCATCAGTAGTAGAGAGACGCATGCATGTATAGAGAGACACACATGGTTAGAGAGACACTTGCTAGTAGGAAGACACAGACATGGATACTCTGGCTGGGGCACACGAACATGATAACTGAACTCCACAAAACTCCACATCTCACTGCCATCACCTCACACCATAAAGGGTTTCCCGAACAGGGTATCCCACTAACAGTTGATGAACTTTGCTAATTGGACAGACAACTGCACCGGAGGCAAAATAATAGGAAAGCTGGCCATATAAAACATATGTAACATAACAAAATGCAAGAGCAATGCAGGAATATGCCATTGTGTTTGCAACAAACCAACGAACAGAGGACATTTGCAGTATAACGGACTTCGCCACCCTGTGGAACTCTTTACTGCTAACATTTTGCTCTAAGTAATTGATCGGCTTCTAAATGAACCAGAGAAGGTTTTCTATAAAAAAACGGATAAATATAAACTTTTTTTCAGTCGAGAGGAGTCAATTTGAACATAGGCTTGATTTTTATAACATCACACAAAGAGCACTTAACACGAACGCAATTAAGCAACAAATGCATTCAGTCTGGAGAGAGAAGGTGTGTGACTCAAGGTGAGGAGTGTTTCAGTTGCACTTCGTGAACACTCAAACGTGCGCACTCGGGTTTTATCCCCCAAGTATTCTTGAATTGTAAAAAGACTATTCTTGAATTGTAAAGAGACTTGTTTTTAGCAAATGAATTATTTTCAGCTGTTTGATAGCTTGAAGTCCGATAAAGGGGCACGAATGATGGCGTACTGATCTTAAGCTGCGAAACAGGAGGAAACGCCTGCTGCTGGGGACGATGTTAGGATGAATCCCAAGCTCGATAGGAGAGAGAAAGCATCTCTTCTTTTTTCCGCAGATCAGGCAGGCTGCCGACATCAATTTCGCCAGTAGGCGGCAGGATTGCTATGTGAAATCGGCAACCAGTTGGCACACGCATTCTGGTCTACTCTGACCTAAATCGTAATGTGTTAAGTAAAAGCCACTTGTGGCAAGGTCACATACAATCTTCCTTTCTTTAAAAAATTACAAACTGCTGCAGCTCCTAGTTAGTCATGCGAGGCAGTGGCAGCCTGACTCAGGGCGCTAGTTCAGGCTCCAGCACAGATGTTGATGGCTCAGAAAGTCACAATTGGTGGCAACCGCCAGTGTCTGATGGATGGTCACATGCCCGCATATGTCAAGGGCTATGCGGTTTGTTTGTATGAGTGGCACTGCGCCGCGCTGGCAGGTCTTGCCAATCAAGACTGCCGACAGAGAGCATTCAGATATGCGTTCATTTAGCCGTCATAACAGATACTGAGAATACGGCTGGTAGGTTATTATTAGTATTGTTTGGTAACGAATGCTGTCTCTGCACAAGCTAGCATCTGTGGCTTGGAAGCTTATGTAACAAGCAATGGGATCCCACGTACTTAAAGTGCTGGCGCGATCGAGGGCTGGAGGCACAGGTTACCCGATATCCACCACAGAGCAACAACAAGCTTCGACGCTTATCAGCACCGCGCGACTCTCTGCAGACTCCCCCTGCATTCCAGAGAGGCACGCGACGCGATCCGCTCCTTTCTGCCATGCTGTCGGCAGAACTTCACGCGCGCAACGTTATCCTATGGGACAACGCTGTGCGCGCGGCCAGGTCTTGTCTCTACATTCCAGCTCGTTGTCGGCTGAGATGACAGCTATAGTTCTCTGGCGAGAACGGGCTTCGCGCGTTACTAGCCGAGACCTAGAAAAGAGGCAGACCCAGTCATTAACCAAATTGAAATAACAAGGAAGAAAGAATTGAGCATGTTGTGGAATGGGACATACCTCTAAAAGTGTTTAGAGGTCTCACGGACCCTAAGAAGCTTATGGCTAATGTTGGCACCAGCTTTGGAGACAACACTCGAGGGAATGCTCACAGATATTACTTAAAGTAATGCTAAAAACATGCTGTAAACGAAAAAGAGAAATGTAGCAAAGCCCCTAATGTTTGGGAGAAAAAAATGGTACCGAATGTGTTCGTGATGATTAACATAAATAAATAGAAAAATGGGAATAGGACTGCAAACATTTGATTTAGAAACCAAATTGAAGAAGAAATGCAAGCTGATCAGAGACAAAATAGATTATGAAAATGTTGGTACACACAGGTATATGGCACATTTTGCCGATGTAACTAGAAAAACTAAGATAGACAAATCAGAGACAGCTGAACAAACAATCTGTCATGAGAGCTCTGATGTAAGCACATCATGAGAAAATGAATCACATGCACAATTGAGTTAGAAGAAATGTGGCTGCTCAGACAGGACCCATAAAACAACCCAAGAAGCAGAGGAAGATCAGTAGGCAAAGGGAGAGGAGAGGACAGCCCCAACAAACTGGGAGCCAGAGAAAGTGACATAGCCATCGCAAGCAGAGAAACAATGTCAGAGATGGGGCTGAATTATTAAAATCACGAACCAAACAGAACATGGTTTTCAATACATGTTAAAAAAACTACCGGAAAATCAAGAAGTTGTCCTTAAATTGAGAGTCAGATTCTCTACAGCAAAAAATATATATATATCAGCCTTGTGGTTTGGCAGGCATGGCACTCCTGCATAAATGAGGGACAGGACGTAGTTCAACAAAATCGCTCACTTTTTTTAGAGTTAGGGAAGCGCAATGTTTCTGATGGCGGAGCCTGCAGTCGCTCCTTTGGTGGAAACCAGAGACCAATGGCCCATTGGATATTGAGTTGTTGGTAATTGTACCTCAGATCGTTCACCAAAGTTAGTCGTTATCCCTCCAATGTACTGTTTTCCTCTTTGGGGCTGTCATTGAGAGCCGTGCTCTCCATGCCACTGGAGTCAAGCTATACTGGCTGAAAGCCCGAAACTGGTCCTAGGATGCTTGTTTCCAGTCCAGGGAGGACCTGGTCTGGCAGTTCGGGCTGGACTGTTCCCGTTGTAAGTAGGGTCAACACTGATTTGCATATGGCTGGGTCAGAACTAGAATGACATGGTGATAAAAAAAAAAACGATGGATTAGGCCCAGATCTATGTACTGGGTTGAATGTATGACATTGTTCTGCATCTGTCCATCAATTGTTCTTTTTGCATTTGTCACCCTGAGTATGAGGGGTATGCCCAGACGTGGGTCCGGTGCTCTCCATGCCACTGGAGTCAAGCTATCCTGGCTGAAAGCCCGAAACCAGTCCTAGGATGCTTGTTTCCAGTCCAGGGAGGACCTGGCCCGGCAGTTTGGGCTGGACTGCTCCCATTGGGGGCAGGGTCAACACTGATTTGCATATGGCGGGGTCCAAACTGTAATGGCATGGTGAGCACAAAAACAATTGATTTAGGCCTAGATCTCTGTACTGGGGTGAATGTATGACATTGTTTTGCATTCTCCACCAATTGTTCTTTTTGCATTGAAAGCCTGTGATCAAACAGGAAAACAAAGAATGACCCTCTCCCACCACATGCTGGGACAATATTCACAGTGTGTTAGAGACATTTTTGCTTTTGTTTTCAATAATATACTTCAACTTTGGGAGTTGGATTAGGATGAACAGATATTTGTTTGGTCACATAAACACAACAGCCGTTGAGAAAATGTTTGGGTCTTCTATACAGAGGCATCGCAACTGTAGCTCTGGTGAAGATACAGAGATTTCTCCCTGCCTGGCAGAGAACTCTAAATTTGGTGAGCTGACTCTGTCAGAGGAGCGGAGTAGATTCCTCCATGGACCTGGCAGAACAGTGCACAGGCCACTATTCTCTGAATGAGAGATATGCATGGGATTTTACAAGTATGTTGGAAAAATCAGGCTATGCAAACATTTCCTATATCCCGAAGGAACCACACACAGAAGCTACATAAGGGTGAAATGTGAAAACTGAACTCTTTGTAACATTCTGGATACACTGGCAGAACTAGTGGCTCTTGTTGATGAAACACTGGCATTGAGCAAATATGAGTTTGGAATATACAATGACACATTATGAGAATTGAGACAGATCTTGCCGTCGTCTAAAAAAGGATCCAACATTTAGTTTGTGCTTGAATTTAGTGGTCAATGATATACAAAAGGAAGAGGTAAAAAGACCAACATATAGGAGAACTCATTTGACATGCAAGTAAATCAAAGCTGTGAAAGAGCTATCTGATATGAGTCAATTTATAATGGAACCCTCTGTGAAGGCAGGCAACATTATAGATACCGCCATATTTGCAGAGACAACTTGAAGGCCAACTATGCAACACAAGCACAGATAAAAAGTCTGTGAATACAATTAAGCATTTAACCATAGATTGAAAATATGTTATGAAGAAGAACCTATTGATTGGGGTGAATGGAAATATCTTCAAATTGACCATCCTAAGAAAGCCACCATAAATGTATTGCCAAAAATCTGCAAGGGTCAACACTATCCATCAGGATGCCCAATTGTTTCATTCATAAATTCCCTACAGGAAAACACTTTAATATTTATTGAAACTTTTATATTCCCATTAGTAAAAGCACCTCTTGCATACCTCTATAATTTGATGTATTTCATGAACAAAATAAATTGCATCCACTGATAGTGCAAAGCCAGTCAACATAGATTATCATCACGTGTGAGAGTGAAAAATCAGTAGCTGACAACATGCCAAAAAATTTCCGATTGCGATCAAGGTCAATCAGGCAACCGACCGGAACATGGCCAATTGAAATTTGAATGGGAAATGCACATTTTGGATTCTTTTGTTGTTAACCGATTATTAGCACAAATCTTTCCATGATCAAACTAGTGTGAATGCCTACTTCTTTAGAAATTTTATCAAATAGGCCTAACATTCTAAGCATTAGGGAACCATGTTTTAACTAATCACGTAATTACTTTGAAATGAAAAAACGTTGCTAATGTGATGCTACAGTTCTCTATTTAGATTGCTCGCAATCCAATGTTAAAGAACGTTTTCCAAGTTTCTTGAAAACTCCTGCCTTGGATAATTGCTAAGAATAGAAAGTTAACAACCTCTAAAATTTCCCAGCTTTGCTATCTGCCCATCCATATTTCCCACTGCACATGACCACTTTCTTGATATCATAGTACATCATTGAAGACATTCAATCAATCAATTAATCAATCATTTGTAAAGCGCACTACATACCCATGAGGGTCTCAAGGTGCTGGGGGGGGGGGCGCTACTGATCGAACAGCCAGGTCTTGAGTATCCTCCTGAAGGTCAGCAGGTCCTGGGTTTGTTGTAGGCTCAGTGGGAGGGTGTTCCATGTCTTGGCTGTGAAGTGTGAGAAGGATCTCCCTCCTGTGGTTGTTCTTCAGATGCGCCGGACGGTGGCAAGTGAGAGGTCGGCGGAGAGTAGTTGGCGGTTGGGGATGTAGAAGGAGAGCCGTCTGTTGAGGTAGGCTGGGCTGATCTTGTGGAGTGCCTTGTGTGCGTGGGTGAGGAGCTTGAAGGATATCCTCTTTTTGACGGGGAGTCAGTGCAGGTTTCTCAGGTGTGGGGTGATATGGCCGTGGCATGGTACGTCGAGGATCAGTCGTGCCGAGGCGCTTTGGATGCGTTGTAGCCGTTTGATGAGCTTGGTCGGGACTCCCGCGTAGAGGGCGTTTCCGTAGTTGAGTCTGCTGCTGACGAGGGCCTGGGTGACTGTCTTTCTTGTATCTGTCGGGATCCATCTGTAGAGCTTGCGGAGCATGCGGAGGGTGTTGAAGTAGGAGGAGTAGACGGCGTTGACTTGCTTGGTCATTGAGAGCGTTGAGTCGAGGATAATTCCCAGGTTGCGTGCGTGGTCGGTGGGTGTCGGGGCTTCCCCCAGTGCCATCAGCCACCAGGAGTCTTCCCAGACTGAATGGTTGGAGCCGAGGATGAGGACCCCTATTTTGTCCGAGTTCAGCTTCAGACAGCTGGTCTTCATCCAGTCGGCGACTGCCTTCATTCCTTCGTGGAGGTTGGCTTTGGCGGTGATGGGGTCCTTGGTGAGGGAGAGGACCAGCTGAGTGCCGTCAGCGTAGGAGATTATGTTGAGGTCGTGCTGTCAGGCTACGTGTGTGAGCGGGCCATGTAAATGTTGAACAGCGTCGGGCTAAGGGAGGATCCCTGGGTTACGCCGCAGATGATCTCGAAGGCTTTGGAACGGAATGGGGGGAGGCAGACGCTCTGGGTTCTGTCGGAGAGAAAGGAGGTGGTCCAATCCAGAGCCTTGTCTCGGATCCCTGCGGCGTGGAGGCGTGCGCATAGTGTGCGGTGGCAGGCGGTGTCGAAGGCGGCAGAGAGGTCTAGGAGGATGAGTGCTGCGGTCTCACCATTGTCCAGTAGGGTCCTGATGTCGTCAGTGGAGGCGATGAGGGCAGTCTCAGTGCTGTGGCTGCTGTGAAACCCTGACTGGGAAGGGTCCTGGATTCTGTTTTCTTCGAGGTATCGGGTTAGCTGTCTGTTGACGGTTTTCTCGATGACCTTGGCTGGGAAGGGGAGCAGAGAGATGGGCTGGAAGTTCTTGAGGTCTCTTGAGTCTGCCTTAGGTTTATTGAGTAGGGTGTTGATTTCAGTGTGTTTCCAGATCTCTGGGAAGGTTGTGGTCTCGAGGGAGAGATTGATGACGTTGCGCATGTGGTGTGCGATGGAGCTGCTTGCTCTGTTGAAGACGTGGTGCGGGAATGGGTCTGACGGAGAGCCGGAGTGGATTGTGCGCATGGTCTTGATTGTGTCATCGATGCTCACGCTGTCCCAGGCTAGCAGGGGGTCATGGTCGATGGTGTGCAGAGGGTCTGTTGTGTTGCTGTCTGTTGGAGCTGTCTGGGTGTTGAAGTTGTCATGGATGTCTGCTATCTTGCGGTGGAAGAAGGTGATGAGGGAGTCGCACAGGGCTTGCGACAGCAGGATGTTGTTGGGGTTGACGAGGTTATCGATCAGGGTTGTGGACTTGTTGTTGTTCTCAAGGTGAATGTTCAGGTCTCCAAGGAGGATGTAGTCGTTGGAGGTCAGGGCGTGCGTGCTGATCAAGTCGGCGATGGAGTCGCTGAACTGGGTTGGGGTCCGGGGGTCGGTAGACGAGGGTGTCTCTGAGGGTGGTGCTAGGGTTTGTGTGGATCTGGAAATGCATGTGTTCAGCGGTGCTGAGCTCGTCGTCGGTGCTAGTCGAAACCCTGATGCTGTTGTTGTGGACGACGGCGATTTCTCCTACGACTCAGTTGGTGCGGTCTCTGTGGGTGATCTTGTAGCCTTCTGGGATGGCTATGGTGATGTCGGGTGCAGAGGAGTAATTAAACCAGGTCTCTGTCAGGAAGGCGACGTCCGGGGATGTTGTGTCGAGCAGGTCCTAGAGCTCGACAGCATGTTTGCGAGCGGAGCGAGTGTTCAGTAGTATGCATCAGAGGGTGGTTCGTCGGCTCTGAGGCTGATGTAGCTGCAGTTCCAGCAGGTGAAGGGGCCGTGTGTGAGTTTCAGGGCAGCCTTAAAGCAGGTGTGACTGCATCTGGAGTTGAGAGCATGCAGAGTGTTGGTGTCGTAGTGGCGGCGGTCGTCGTGGCGGGGGCCAGGGCTTCTGGTGCTGGGTGTGGTCCAGGCACGGATGGGCACAGACGGGCTTGCCTTAGGCGCACCCGCTGCAGCGGCCGCCCAGCGGCCGGCATATATGGGGAGGTGGGAGGGAGGAGCAGCTGGTAGGTGGGGGCAGCAAATGGGCAGTCGGCAGTCAGGGGGGCGGGGCCGTAGGGGATGCAGCGGCGAGGGCGGTGAGGGACAACTAAGGTAGTAGAAGGAAAAAGGGGTACAGAAACGAGGGAAAAATGAGTGGCACAGAGGGCAGAAGGGCACAAAAAACGAGTGGAACAGAGTGCAGAAGGGCACAAAAAACGAGTGGCACAGAAGGATGAAGGGCACAAGAAAAGAGGGAAAAATGAGTGGCACAGAGGGCAGAAGGGTACAAAAAAACGAGTGGAACTGAGGGCAGAAGGGCACAAAAACAAGTGGAACAGAAGGCAAAAGGGGCACAAAAACAAGGGAACAATGATTGGCACAGAAGGCAGAAGGGCACAGGAAAAACGAGTGGAACAGAGGGCAGTAGGGCACAAAAAAACGAGTGGAACAGAAGGCAGAAGGGCACAAAAAATGAAGGGAAAAGCGAGTGGCACGGAGGGCAGAAGGGCACGAATAACAAGTGGAACAGAGGGCAGAAGGGCACAAAAATGAGGGAAAACGAGTGGCACAAAAGGCAGACAGGCACAAAAAACTAGTGGAACAGAGGCAAAAGGGGCACAAAAACGAGGGGAAAACGAGTGGCACAGAAGGCAAAAAGGACACAGAAATACTGGAAAAACAAGTGGCACAGAGGCAAAATACAGAATACAGGAATACAGGGGCAGCTGAGAACAGAAGGCAGAACGGGCAGTGAGGCACAGGGGCAGCACGGGGAACAGAAGGAAAAACAAGGCAGGGACACGGGGGCAGCGAGGGTTACAGAAGGAAAGACCAGGCAGAGAGAGCACAGGGACAGCGAGGGGAACAGAGGGAAGAGGAAGGGGCACGGACCACGTACAGGCAGCTGGGGGAAGACAGACAACAGCAGTCACAGACATAACAATGAAAATACAGGCAATACAATAAAAGCAATAAAGAGGAGGATGAACAAACCTACCTACGGCCTATCATTCAAGATTTAGTTTCCATTTTTTTCTCCAAAAATCAGTAGGCTGATTTCCAAAAAACAAAAAATTTAGTGATTATAATCATCATAAACATCAGCTCCAAGTCAGATGTCAGTCTGTTTGGCAGTTGTTGTCATATCATTGACACCAAAAACCATACTCATAATCTCTTCCTACCTTAGCTGTGGCTCCCTGTACCAGTCAGTGAGAAACGTTTCAGTATGAAACTTATGTGAATTGGTATATTTTTGCCAGTGGCCATACAGATTTGTATGAGAAGCAACCCAAAATAGTTATACTTTCAGCTACCAGAATTGAACTGAAATAATATTTTGTTAGTGGGACATTTTGGTCCTCTACAAGGATCATACACTGATCTGCTTTTTAAAAACTTTTACAATTATTTAAAGAGAATAATTAGTTCAGTTAGGTATTATGGTTATGATAAAAAAAACTTAAAAACTGGCATTGGCCACTTACATTTTGGTACACTGCTCACGATACAAATGAGATAACAGGTGACAACACAATATATCACAAAATTACATGTCTTCACAAATAATGGACATTATAGGTGTAATCTGAAACTTAATGTGTATGTGAAGGTACCGGTGGGAAACTTCATGCCACTGGTTAGGACTATAGCAATGTGTCATTGGCAAATGACAGTTCTTCCAATGGTCTTTTTTGTTACGGTTAGGTATGGACCCTTGTGGTGCTTTGTGGTACCACCCAAAACATGTTTTTGAATTTTGCATCTAATTTTAAACAAATTGCAGCATGCTTTCATTCATTCATGGTTTGACAACAAAACATAATTGTAGTTATAGGTCTTTACGAGTTTTTATGCACCAGTCTTTAAAGCAGACTATGAATTTTCTAAATCTGTAGGGATACGATATCGCTTATCATGCTTTAAAAACGGGGAAGATCCTTTACAACGCAACTTTTACCACGCAGTGCCTTTACGACGCAACTATTACAACGCATGTTATTACAACGCACAGCGCTGGGGGACGCTCTAGGATAGGGAATAGATTTAATTTACTATCCAACACCTTCCCTACTATCCACGGGGACTGGAGTTGAAATAGTAAATTAACCTATTCACTATCCAGCACCCTTTAACGCTATGCGTTGTAACAGCATGCATTGTAAAAACTGCGATGTAAAGGCATGCGTGGTAAAACCATGCGTTGTAATGTCATACATCCGTATGGCAGGGGTACTTTGTTCCTTATGTTATGTGGCCGCAGCATCACTCTTCATCGAACACCCTTTTACATTTTGGTCGTATGTTCCTTTTTATGAACGGATTGTGTTTTTGCAGATATGCAGAACAAATGTTGAGTATTTACTTTCAAACCCATTACACCAACATGCAGCTCACAACTGATTGAAAAAAACATATTTGAAGCAGTTTATTGAACAACACTTTTAAAAGAAGATGTATATTGTGTGATACAATTCTGATCGTTTCCTGCTTGGTTGTGATTAACTGTCAAATGTCATTAAATAAACATGCTGTCTTAAATATCTACTTGTCAGCTAATGGCTGAGCGTTAAGGGAAAAATAGTTCAGAGTAGATGAAAACTACTATCCTTTTAATTATTTAAACAGTAGTTTTAAATATTGTCTGTGCAATTCACATTGTCTGCTTGCTCTTGCAGAGGTATTGTGACTTCATAACTGAACTCTCATAACTTAATAATGAATAGGATCAATGTAATTTTCTTATTACTGGTGAATAGTAAAATCTTATATAGAATGTAATAAGAAACAAAGAGGCAGGTTTTCATTTATTTATTACAAGCTCCCCATATGTGTTTGCAACTCAAATGTCAATATTTATTTTATTTCATACAAACTAGTTTATCTTATACAAATGATTTTATGTGATGGTTGTATGACATATTGCTGTCCATTTTCGAATTCTGGCTGTAAAGCACCACTACGGCAATGGACCTGAATATATATTCATTCAGACTGTTATTTTCCACACCACCCAAGATCTCAAAGGTTAACATATCTCTCCATTGCCTAAAGATCTAACTGGGCACCAGGCAATCATTAGGGAAGCTGGTCCATACACCTCACAAATCTTCTGTCTGGAAAGATTTGCATGCTTGAAATCCTATAATAATTCTTCTATAAGGCATAGTTATGTCCAGCAGTCTTCACATGGAATATACACTAAAAATAGATATGTATAATTGTATCCTGAAGACGTCTGCTGGTCATGTGATCCAGTGATGAATGCTTGCCATTTTCAGTTTAAATTGTGAACAGTTTGTTGTCCAATGATGTTTTCGTGTTTTTAATTCAGTGTTTGAAGTATAAGCTTATTAAATTCTAAATATGTTGTTCTTCTTTTCAGCTCTTTCAAGCATTTAATTGGGGGTTTAGATGATGTCACGAACAAGGCCTATGAAGATGCAGAAGCAAAAGCAAAGTAAGTGTCCTCAAACTAAAACAATCTCATTGTTATGAATTTAACGTTCATAAAACCTATTATTAACTATATATTTATAATCATGCATATGAGAATATTAATACACTATTGGCAGGTGACAATATGGCTTTAGAAAGCAAATCAGAGCTCAATGTAAGTTTGCACTGTGATTTGGAATTGATAGATAAAATAAGAAGATGATTTGAAACCAGCAATCATCCTTTCTTCATGTACTTGGGTGCAAATCTGATTAATCAAAGGTCGATAAGTGCAAATAAATGAATGTTTAAATTGAAAACAGTAGCCAATAACAGCATAAGAATCTCTAAACTCAACTAAAAGGGTTAATCAAGTCCTAGAAACATGTAAAAGACCTGAGCTATGGCATTACCCTATTGGCCAAATGCTGTAAACACTAAACATGAAGAGAGGTGTAGTTGGGTGATTCTGTGGAGCATGTGCTCAAATGGTGACATGTTTACTGTAGTTACTGACCAAGAGTTGGTAGCACCATGTTCTTTTTAAGCCATCACCTCATTAATATTGATAAATTCTTAACAACAGTAGAGAAGGAAGATGCCCATTAATTACTTAAGGTACTTTGGGCCTATGGCTACTAACTGATTGTTGGTACATTACTTCCATATGGGATTCACATTTTAGTTGACTCATGAAATCCCCTGATTGAGCATATCAATGCTAAGAAAAGAGGGGAGATTGACCATCCATTTTTACTGGCCTTTTACGGTGGTTGAAACACAATGTGTTTTTTGTTCAAATTGTAAACATGGTGTAGTGTGTTTGACTTTGAAAGTGAGGGTTGATATTGCCAGAGCACTGAAGCTTCTTCTCATATCTGGGAGCAGGTACAAGCTATCAGTCATTCACAACACAACCATATATTTTGTAAGTTCCAATTCTCTAAAAAATGAAAGAGAGGGCAAGGTCATTGTCTCAGAACAGGAGGTTGACCAAAGGTAGAACATCAGTAACATACGTAGAACTAAACCCAGATCAGTCAGTATAAATTAATACCACCCTTTAGAGTGAGCCTGTAGTCTAGACTTTCAAAAGTTCAGCCTTTTCAGCCTAATAGTTTTAGATCCCTTGTAACTCTCCACATGTATTTTATTTATTTAGTTAATAGTGATTTTAGTTTTTTAACGCAAGAAGTCAAAAATGCTTGCCTAAGTAAACATTGTCCTTTACCAATTAGCATTTCTCATGTGAGCTGCAAAAATCAGCAATAAAAGCAATTGAGCTACTTGCTTAATAGTCAAAAGGGCTTTCGGCCTCACAAAGGAGAAGAAAAGCACTTTATAAATGTCAATACAATACAATAGTCTTACTAGGTTTATTGTTATGGTTGCATTTTTAACTAGTTTAGGGCCTGGTTTAGAGATTAGCAGGCAGGATTATCTGTCGCAAATGTGACAGAGTACCATGTCTTTGAAAATCTTGGTCTTCCAACGTCATTTAGACGTGGGCAGTTCATAAGCTTTCCATTTGCGGAGCCCCAATGGCTGTTGATAGAAAGCTTACTCCGACAGTTCAACGAAATACAGGCTATCAAAGTAAAGCCATCACTCCACCTGCTCTATTTAGACCAGACAATGTGATTTTTCTTTTCTGTCATTCATCGGGGATAAGCCTGGGGGTGAGGTACAGGCAGTGGTGGCCGCCACTGACAAATGGTGGTGGGGCAGGTGAGGAGAGCGAGGGGGAGAGCGAGTGCAGGGGGACCTGTTAATAAGAATATTTTTTTTAACGTACCTGACGCCACCGGCCGCCAGCCGCCTCCTGCGTTGCACCGCTCCTGCTGGCCTCTTCCTGGTCCCAACAGCCTCTGGGACAGACTCCCAGACAATACCAGCACGGGGATTGGCCTAAGCGGGCAGGAAAGACGCTTTGATCAGGTTATGGAGTCTGTGGGGTTTATCCAGCCCAGCTGCTAAATGCAGCCGGGCTGGAGAAATCTAACTGCGCACGTGTGTTTTGGTCGGCCTGAGATGGCAGGCCAAACACATATGCGTATGTAGGGAGTGAGTCAACAAGCACTCCTCCTCCCCCCTCCCATGCCTCCCCCTTCATGCTGAGTCAGAGATAGCAAACAAAAAAATAAAACAATTCTGGAGCATCTTTTTTTTTTCATTTGCTGGATCTGCGCCAAGCAGTGGGGCGACACTCCTTCGCCATTAAGGAGGAGCCGCTGCTGGGTACAGAAAAAAACACTCACTTTTGAAGTTTATTTCTGAGTTGCCAATAAAGTTGAAAGTTTGATGAACAGCTGTCCAAAACTGGTAGCAGCCACCCACTAAAGGTTTTGTACCTTGGAGCGATCTGGCCTAATGGTGGTTCCTTTTGAGGTACTGATATGACTGCTGCACTGATGAACGGTCTATCATTGGGATGGCGGAAGTAATGCCTTCCTTCACTGTGACGCTCTGTACTTCTTCAAACTTCAAATCATCACCTTAGAAGTGCTGTTTTTCACTTCCTCAATCCTGGATTTATAATACAAATATTAACTTTACCTGCGTGAAATGGCTTTAGTGCGAAAGGTTTAATGATGCAAATGCATCCATTTTGCAGACCTCCCTTCTGCAAAGTAAAATGATTATCTTGAAAACTTCCAGACACCCCTTTTCCTATAACCTCAAAGTATCAACGAATTATAAAATGGAAACGGTTGTGTCGCTCACTTTAGCAGGCAGTTTTGCTTCTGTAATTGGCTGTCTCTCGCTCTCTGGTCAGTGCAGCTTATACCTCAGGTCTCGGTTGGACTTTTTGACATTACGGAGATGATATAAGTATTTTCCGAAGCTTCCCAGCTGCTTTCATTACATTGTGTTAGTACAAATGACAGATGAATGTGATCCCTGCTGGGAAACGACAGGGGGCAAGGCCTCTGGATTCTGAAGGTCAGAGGCAGCCTCCATGGCTGAATTATGTTAAGGACTCCAGCTGGTACTTGCACGAATGATGATGCATAGAGTAGTTAACACTGTCTAATATTTCGGGCTATGTGATCAGAAGAATACTTAGCTCCTGATTCTCTAATTGCACTTTGCAGTACACTTTGTAGCACTACAAACTACGTGTGACGTTTTACGACTCCACACTATCTATACTCATGTATGCGGAGTTATCTGCCCAGCAGGTGAGGAGACTTCCACACACATAAGTGTAGGGAGTGCTGAGTCATAAAACTCTGCACGTAGTGTGTGAAAAATATAAACTTACTAATAAGTTAACATGAGAATCACGCCGATTGTGTAACTGAACATCTGTTTGTGGGACCAGGGGAGTCACACTTAACATACACGTTGTCTGAGGTAGCCATAAAAAGACCTCGGTGGAAAAATGAAGGACTTCATTTTTCACCTTCAATGTTTTTTAAGACTCAGCAGAATAGAGTTCATTCTGAGAAGAGATGTATTTTTAAAATGCTTTTATTTAATGTTATCTACGGAGCTAGGAAGTGTAACGTCTGACAAATGAGGCCTGAAAACCTTGTAAAAGACAGCACATACCTGCCAACTTGCAATTGAATTTCACTGTGTGAGGAGGAGGCGGGGCCTTGGAGGGGATGGGTCCTCATGCCGAGAGGTACCTAAGAGGCACTCTGCCACTGACCATGCCTCCAACCACACCCGAAACAAAAAATAAAGGGCATATTTACAAGCCCACACCCCCTCCCAATAGAAACATTAAAAAAACAAAGGGTCATTGCGGCTTTCAACGATGTCCTGGGGTGTATTCAGTCACATTGGCTGCTTACTGCCTCCAAAATCGACCTGGAAATCAAGTCGTTTTTCCTGCCACTGTGTGATTTCAGCTCCTCACCGGGTGACCGTGTGAAGGGATTCAAAATTGTGTGACACACGGTGGCACGGAAAATATAAAACAAAATCATAAAGTGTTGTTTGATTCCATTTATGTGTTTGTTCTCCACAAACAGCTATCATATGTTCTAAGAGTGATGCTATTTCTTCACAAATCCTCCTTTGATTCATTGCCACCTTAGGAGTAGAGATGGAGAAAGAAAAAAAAATCTGTACAATTGGAATTTGTCTGCAGCCTCAGAAATATACATTCAGCTATATTTATTACTCCAACAAGCACTTTATTTATTTATTTTATTTATTTATTTGATTTATATAGCGCACTATAACCCAGGGGTCTCTAAGCGCTTTGACAGGGTCCACAGGCAACTCAAGGGCTACAACAGATTTAATCATTTAGGAACCACCCCATGCTTGCTGAAACAGCAATGTTTTTAATTTCTTTCTGAAAGACATTAGCTTAGTGTCACTTTCTACAACTCACCATTCATAGTTTTTACTCATTTCACCACAGGAATCTGCAGGCCCAGTCTCTTGCGGCACATCCTTTGCCGTCTCAAAATATAAAACCATTTGTGCGGCAGAGTGATGAATACAAAATTCTACTAAGTTCACATTGTATTACAGCATGTTCTTAGTGCTCCATACACCAGTGTGGGATGCCAAAGCACATTTTAAGACAGGTCGCATGCCACACCATTGGGGAGTCTGTGAATGGCAGTGTTGTGTTTGTTGTGATTTTATGTGAGGAGCACTTTGGTGTTATGCATGGCGAGAGGCGTGGTGTTGGGGTGCAGAGGGCGTAATAGAGGAGGAGATTTGAGAGTGCAAAATATAATTGTAATTAGCTGGCGATTATATTTTATTCTGAAGGTCCCATGTTTGGTGTCATAGTTTTTATTCTGCTAGAGGCAGGTAACTACCTGGATGGACTGTGTTCTAGGTAATCCAATTGGAGGTGAAAGGAGGACTAAAAGATCCAAACAGGATACTGTGTGCATGTAGAGCGAAATAAGTGAGAGTAGTCAGAAAAGGCACAGTAACAGTTATAGCAACATGTGTAGGGCAGAGAAGCCATGAAATTAGTTAAATGATGTAAAATGGGCAAGAACGTAAATTAGTGATATGAGCAGTAGCCATGCATCCTTTAAAGGCAGGGATACTGCTTACTGCTGTAGAAATACATTTCATTAGTAAAGAAATGGAAGAACACTCAAGGTTGACAACCTCAGTAGAAACTATAAAATAAAGGCCCTGATTTCACCTTCGGCTGCTAGGCGAAAGGATGCCAACATTTTAAGCAGGGATTGGTGCCCCAACCCACTCTCTTGTGCCTGGAAATTTCCAAAGCCGGGCAAACGGAGGTCACGCAAACCCTAGTTGGTGATGCCTCAGACCCTAGCTAAACTTGTACCCTGCATGCGCAAAGGAGAGATTCGAATTGCTTGGTAGATTGCTCCTGTAAAGTACAAATCAGATTACCTGTGTTACTGTTCTGATTTCACCCCGCCATGTGAGACCAAGACGCTTTCTTAGATCTCAGAGACCATTGCTCTTTTTAGTTTACATGCAGCGAGGAGAAGTCCGCTCCAACTTTTCTAGATGCCCTTGATGTCATCAGAGGCTAGCAGTGGAAGTGAGTAGGGGTGACCATGCAGAGAGGAGGAGAAGCAGTGCTTAATTTGTAAAAAAAATATGTGCCAGGACTGTCGTCAGGAGGCCACTGCTGCTTGTACCACACATTGTCCCTGCCATGCTGCCAAGTATTGAAACAACACAACTTCTAACCATCACACTCCTACAAGTGTGACAATTCGGAATATTCCAGTACCAAAAGCTATAAGATTGGCTTGGATGTCAGGTAATAATCATTTTTAATGTATACTGAATTACTAATTCACTGTTGTCGTAGTAATCTCTAAATTAGCCGGACAGCGCCACCTTGTGGCATACTGTCACTAGTGCTGGTGTTGACAGTTAAGTGCTGGTGCTGAGCAACAGAAACCACCGCCTCAAATTAAGCACTGAATCCAAGGTGGTGGAGGTACAGTTGAGCTTCGGGGTTAAGTGGGGAGGATGCAGCAGGAAAGAAAGGGAAAGGACACACCGAATGGAACAAAACAATACATACAACAGGAAATAAGTCAGACAGATCATGCTGCAGAACTTGAAGATGGACTTCTTGCTGCTTTAACAACAGGGCACCACCTGAGGAGCGGCTCACTTCATCCTTTCTAGATTACTCCCCAACCAGCAGAGAACTTTCGTCCTCAACAGGACTTCATTTGTATCAGTGGTTTCAGATAGGGCTCAGCAAGACTGATTTTTGGGGATTGGCACTCATTTTTTATCATCAGACTTGGACATGAACAAGAGAGAGAAACACAGAAAATGGGGCAAGAAGGAGGAAAAGAAAGATGGAAAACAGCGACTAAGGGATCAAAAAAGAACCTGAAAGAGTAGAATAATGTGAAAGGAGGTGTGTTGCGATGGATAAAAGAGCCATAGTGTGGAATCAAGACTAGGCAGCCTAGGTACTCCGTAACCCTGACATTTGGCAGTGCCAAAGGCGGGCTTCTAAAAAAAAAAGAAATTCTATTTTTTTGACTAATTAAGCACTGGTTGTGAGTAGGTGAAATAGCATAAAAAGGAGATTTTTAGAAAACACGCCCGAATCTGAAAAACAGTTATTGAAACACATTTATATTACTTGAGATGGTTTCATTCAGTGAGTGGTGGTACAAGTGGAAATGTGTGCAGCACTTTATTTGGAGATCTGGTTATAGACTTTAAACTTTAGGATATTATGTTATGTCGTTTAAAAATCAGATGGTACATTTTTGTACGTCAAAGCCTTTAGGAAGATTTCAAATGCACCCCCTTAAGAAGGAGAAATAAGCACCCATTTTACTGTGAACAAAAGTTTGGAATATAATTTCTATAGTGTGGACACGGTGTGTTACCATCGCGTGCTGGCCATGGGTTTGATATTTCTTCCCTTCCTAGATTCCATGAGTGAACTGGGTGATACTGACACCCCGTTGGCCATTGCATCAGTGCAGAGCATATTATTCACACAACTTACAGAGTGGAAATAATTTCTATTTTTAGTGTGTGTTCCTTGCATATAGTACATGCATGGGCTCATGTTTGTCGAGGAAAGGAAGGCACATCCTTTCTGAAGAATAGCTGTCAACAGGGCTCGCGTCATAAGCATGCATCATGCAGGGCCGGAATGGCTAACAGGCAGTTTGGAATGCTGCCGAGCTGCTGGAAGATTTTACTGCAGTGGGGGCTGATTTCGTACATGGAGACCTGTACTTCGAAATAATTAAAACAAAACGAATTTTGTTTAGTGCACGTATGTCCCCATCAGCGAAATTAGCCCCCAGCTCAGCAGCATTCCAAACTGCCCGGTAGCCAGTCTGGCCCTGGCACTGTGAATTTGGCTGAAAAACCATGACTAGATAAGGCCACCCCCACGACCTAGGGTCAGTTGCTGCTGTGTTTAGAACCAAGTGCATCTCAGCCACTCAGGCATGCCAAGGAAAAGCCTGTTGTATAATGAAGGCGTTCAGTAGTCGATGAAGAGAGTTCAGGGAAGAAATGTGTTACTCCAGATAATTGCAGCAGTTGTCCTGTCAGAAATACCGAACCTTAGATTGTAAAATTTAAAAATGTAAAATAAAGGTGAAAAAAAAGAAAAGCAGACATGTCAAATAGTAGAATAAAAGTGAGTTTAGTCACTAGGTAAAAATGTCAGAAGCAGGAATGAAAGAGGTATCATCGATTTTAAAAAGCAGACCTAATAAGTATGAAATTCCTTTGCTTTTGCGATAAAACAAATTATCTTTGTAATATTTCTAGTCACATTTTATGATGATATCATTATACATCTTTGCATTAATGTTCAATTATCATTTTATACATTTTGTCAGTCAGTAAAAATAGGTTTATTCTGCAACTCGCCAGAACTCCAACTTCCACTTAATTTGTAACCTCTGAGTATTTCCTTCTGCTTCTTTTGTAGTTCTTTCTTTCCATTTCGTTATAATTGTCATTATTATTATTGATATTATTATTATTGTTATTATCATTTATAATGTTCTTTTCCTTGAAAATCCAATAAAAATGACTTGAAAAAAAGAAAATAGGTTTATTCGGTTTAAACATGGTCCATAAAGGACAAAAATACATTATGTACGAATAGATATACAAATACAATGTATAATACAGCACTATAATCATAAAATCAGTAATTTACTTAAAACCACAAATAATTAAAATAAGAGCACATCTTCATTAAAATACAGATTAAAATACAAAACTTTATCTATATTTCATTTAATATTTTTCTAATTCCTCTTGCGTGCTCAATAAAAATAGCAACTGAGAAGCAGCTAAAAGGGATGCGTAGTTGTTGCAGATAAAGGAAAGAGAGATTGCATTTAGTAAAATGTTGTTTTTTCAGCAGTGGTGTAATAAAGTGTTTCCTGGGGATGGTGTAAAAACTGCAGCAGAATAAGAAATGGAGGGTTCTTTACTTAGTAATTCCATAGTAGTGACACATAGGTAGCTTGTAATTAAATCATCATCATGAGGAAAAGCAACAAGAAAATGTATTGTACATAGACAAAATCTCGTTAGAAGAATTCTATGCTGTACGTTGGTGACCATGGAAATGTAGGCTGTAAGCTACCTTCTCTAATAAATTCATCAAGTCTTATATTAGTCTCTTTCTTCTAATCCATACATTCCCTGGCTTCCAATCTGGCATTATGAATTTTGTTTTAAAGGTCCTTTTATATGATTCTTTGCAGAGTTTTATGTTCTTTAAATTACCTCAGTCTCCCAGTATCTGTACACATTCTCCTGATATAGGCTAACTATGGAATTTTGAAAGCAGCATTCAACTTTAAAGAACCAGGAACAATGTCTCTATTTAATGCTGCGGCTGGCCTACCCACTGACGGTCGTCATTAGGTAGTTATAGTTAGGACCTAGTTACCATAGGAAAATGCCAACATTCTAATCCCAATAACTTTGGCACCGATTGACGAATCTTCGTGAAATTTTCAAAACTAATTCTTTGTTGAGATCACCTCCTATGTTGAAAGTTTGGGTGTGATTCGTGAAGGGGGGCCGAGAAAAAGGGGGTCCCAAAACGTGTTTTCTCCATGTTAATTTCCATAGGAAATTTTAGACAAGGCTAGGGGTCGAACGGGTGAACGGAATTACCCCAAATTTGGCAGGGAGAAGGGTCTTGGTCTAAAAAGCACACTTTTGTTTATTTGGTGTAAATGCGTTTAGTAGTTTTTGAGAAATATCAAAATTTACAGATATCGATATTTGGGAATTCTGCCATCTGATTGGCTGAGGCATTACGAGCACGAGCTTGTTGCTGATTGGCTGCGAGAGGTGCGAGTGGTTGCAACTAGGAAGTGTTGGCCGCCATTTTGTGATTCCGTTGAAGCAAGTAAGGCGAAAAAAGGGGGATAAAATGGGGGAAAAGTGGGAAGTAGGAGGGTAGGAGCACTGTAACCTCTGTGGGGTGTTTAGGGTGTGCTATACAGGGGGTGCGAAGCAAAGTATTTACCCCTACTGGTGTGTAAGTGTTGGGCTACGGAAATTCAGTGAGGTATTGCATAGAGTCTGATGCGGGTAAGGTGAGCTGGTGCGGAACTCGGGAATTAAAGCGTGAGCCCAAATTGTGTGTCTTATGCTGTGAAGTCATGTGCCGTGGCCGCTGCATTACAGTTGTGGAAGTAGTGTCCGGATGTGTTTTTAACTACTAGGATGAACTACTGACCCGTATTGGTATGAAGGTCCTGGGGAACAGAATATATGTGAGGTATTGTCTAGAGTCTAATGTTGCTAAGCTGAGCTGCTGCCGGAGTCGGGGATTAAAGCGTTAGCCCAAACTGTGTGTCATATGCTGTGAAGTCATGTGCTCTGGCGGCTGTGCCACATCTGTGCAAGTAATGTCAGCATGTAGTTATAGCTACTTGGATGAACTTTTGTTTAGAACATTGTAGCTTGTGTATGGTGCTTAGGTGGTGTTGTATAGGGAGTGCAAAGGTAAATCAATATGGTATTTGTAAAGGGCAAACTACTCACCGCTATCGGTGAGTAGAGCTGGAGATCAAAGAGAGAGGACTATTCTGCAAAGTGAGATGGTCTGGCCGCTGCGCCACAGCTGTGTGGAGAATACATTTTGGCGAGGGAGCAGGAGTTGGCGTTATATGGCCCTAAAATAGTGGGCCTAAGTTGTAAGTTATAGGGTGGCTCTAAGAAGAGCCCTTGTGTTCTATTAGCTGGAACTATACATAAGTGCAGATGCACAGCTACAAGTTATTCAGGAAAACACGGTTTCCCTGATCTGTGAAGTTTACTCCATCACTTCTGTATATATCCCCCGTATCAAAACGTATGTTGTTGTTGCCTATGGACCCCATTTTGTAGTCTCTGAAGTATGCAGAGACAGCTTTGTTGACTTTTTTCTAAGATTTTTCAATCTGAGGACAAAATTGTTTGGACCATTTCCACTTCTGTCTTTGGCATATATTGGAATATTCAAAGAAGGTTTGAAGCAAAAGTAACATCAATTGTCTAAAGGTGTCCTTCATAAGCATTTCCAAATCCACCCCAGTCAATGTGCCTAGGTTGTTTCCACCACAGTGCACAATCATGAGGTCAGGGTGTTGGAGATGCAAACAGGTTTTAACCAAAGGCAACCATTGGTGCCACTTCAATCTTCTCTGTCCAAACCATTTAATGTCCACATTTTGTAAACCTAGGTGTAAGTCAATACGTCTCTGTTCTGCATACCACTTGCGCCAGAAAACATAGCTATGTCCTACGATCCACACTAGCATTTTGAACGTATGGAAAGATGTCTGTAGCTCATGCAGTTCCTTCGTGGAATAAGAGATATTTTTAAAGATGAGGAACTAGTTTCTTTTCACATAAAAAACAGTACCTGATTGGGAGATGAAAAGCATTGTTTTTTAAAAGTAGGGTGCACATTGGTTTTGAGGAAAAGTATGTTTGTGATTTGTTAAGAAAAAACAGTTTGCACGTCGAGTACATATTATAGGATCAAATTTGTTCAACTCAACCACACCTGCTACTTGGAAAGCACTGTTCAAACTTAAAACAATCGTGAACTTTTAAGCTGCACGTGCCGTTAAATGTTCAAAAACAATTTGCAGAAAAATATTGTTAGGTTTAAAAGAATTGATGAACTTTTCACCTCCACGTGTTGTAGAATGTTCTAGAAAGTGTGTTGATAGAATATGTTGCATTTCTGACTTCGATATGTACTTAAATATTAAAAAAACTATTTATATGGAAAAGTAGAAAGACAGTAATAGAGAGAATTTTTGAAAGCTAAAAGAATCAAGGAACTATTGTAATTTGTTCTTGATTACCTACTGGCGGTTGCCAGTAGGTAGTTATCACTGTTAATGATCTGAAAGTGCTGTGTTGCTCAGAGTGGCATGGTGGTGATATGATATGGTGCTACACTCGGGTATGAAACAGAGAGTCTAAACCATGAGGTCATTGCTATAAAGTGATGTGGTCTGGTGTTTGTAGCATACATGTGCAAGTAGGCGTTTATACCATACAGGGAGTGGGAAGTGAACTACTGACCACTACTGTGCGTTGATAGTATACCGAAAGCAGGAAGCAAAGTAGTTATGCCTACCGGTGGGATGAAACTGAGCTGACTGCTGTAAATTGATGGGCTCTGGGCGCTGTAGGATACTAGTCGCTGTAGTATAAGTGTGTAAGTAGTGTTAGTATGCGTTTATAGTATATAGGGAGTGGGAAGCAAACTACTCATCCCTACTGTGTGAAGACTCGGGGATTAAACCATGAGTCTAAATTGTGAGCGTATTGCTGTAAAGTGATGAGCTCTGGGCGCTGTAGCATACTTGTGGAAGAAGTGTTAGTTTACGTTTGTACCAAATAGAAAGTGGGAAGCAACAGTCTTACCCCTACTGGTCTCAAGACTCGTGGTTGAAACCATGAGCTCATTGCTGTAAAGTCATGTGCTCTATGTAGTATTCCATTGTCAGTCATAGTAGAATGTAAGTATGCAATTCTACTAGAATCTAAGGGGCATATTATCAAGGAACGCCATTAAAATATTTGCCACTTTAGCGGCAAGAAACTGCCGCTAAAATGGCGATAATGGGCTTGATAATATGCCGTAGAGAATTCCAATAGAAGCCCATGTTAACACAAGAACATGGGCTTCTATTGGTATTCTCTAAGGCATATTATCAAGCCCATTATCGTTGTTTTAGCTGCAATTTCCTGCTGCTAAAGCGGCGATCATTTTAACACCATTATTTGATAATATGGCCCTCAGTATGTAATGTTAGAATGTAGGGCTGTCATGAGGGGAACCTTGCAGAGCTTGCACACTGCTGGATTAGATGGTTGCTTTGCTGTTTGCTCCTGTTAGTGGCTGTTTCAGGTGTTTTGTTTTCTTGTAATAAATCTACTTATTGGATCCACTGCTGTCTGCCTCTTCACTACATCAATTTGGCGACAAGCGGGAGAAGGCAAAAAGAAGGCACCACTCACCAATATTTCAAAATTACTTGCGTTGTGCTGAAGACCCGTTTTGTTCGTGTAGCTGTTTCTACTCATGCCAGGGACGTCGGCTCATTGAACTATGTCATCTGACTTCTGGTAGGATTTACATTTATAGATTTTGCACTTCCTCTGCTTCTTTGACTACATTCTGGTCGCTGTACTACACGTGTGTGAGTAGTGTTAGTATGCGTTTATACTAATAAATGCATCATGGCAGTAGGGAGGGCGACCTCTCAGGTGCAGCTCATACAATGTCCCGGGGTGTGCATTTGCTGGACATTTGTGTTTGCTAATAGAGGGTGATGCATGGCTTTCACCCTTTGATTGCAAATACTTGTTCGACTACTTGAAGCGAGAGGAGGAAAACCTTGTATCACTGTAATAGAGGGGATGCGGATGGTAAAAATGGAGAGAAAAAAACAACAACAACAAAAAAAGCGGGGTCTCACCCATTCTTTTAAATGAGGCCCCTGGTGGGTGGGTAATGTTCCGTGGCCAATCCAATTATTATATTGCGGGGTCTCTGTAGGACTGGGGATCTTAATGTCACATGTAAATCAGGTGCGGAATGGCACATAGATGTTTTACAGCCTAGGGGAGTGGCACCTTCCCGGGTATTGTTTACTAATTGTTCGGGGGGTTCGAGGTCAACTGAAGTCCGGGGATCGCCACACTCTGGGTCTTTATTTAATTATGCACGGTGGGCTTCGGCAGTCCCTGAAGCCTCGGTGGTCCTCGGCAGTGCCTTATTTGTTCTGTAATCACACAGGCAGTACTTATGGTGTTATAAAGTGATACACTCATAGAACTCTTGCAGTTCTACATTTACCCAGGCTTCATTTGTCTAATAGTCAGTTAGATTATGTTTGGTAGGTGCACTCTAATATTAAATAATGTTGTCCTTAAAATCTCCAATAAAAAGATGATTTTCACAATAAATAATAGACAAGTGTTGTCAGAAAAAGAAAACCTATACACTCAGTTATTTATTTGAAAAAAAGTAACCTTTATTAAAACAGAAATAAATACAAATGTAACTTTAATAGAACAGTATAATAAAAAAAACGTGGGTTGGACTCCAGTGGAAGCAGCGTAGGAGACCTGCAAGACAAAAATGAAACATAAGTATGTGTACTATGTGGAAGAGGTAAAGAAAGGTAGTCCGAAAGAAAGGACCATTGTGAGATGGGAAGGGAGGGGGAGTGGGTGGAAGGGAGAAGGGGATGGAGAGTCAAAAGAAGAGAGGGAGGAGGAGACAGAGCGTCGGCCTATTGCACCCAGCCCTTAGTGTTTACCCTCCGTCACCTGTTCGTCTAGGACGCTGGGGTCTGTGAGAAAGAGTGTGGTTTAGCAAGTCCTTAAAATTAAATACATGAGGCCAGAGATTATAGGCAATATTATGAAGGAAGGGTGATAACATTATCGCCACTTTAGCGTCAGGAAACTGCCCCTAAAGCAGCGATAAGGGGTTAATAATATGCCCTTGTGAATTCCCTTAGAAGCCCAGGTTCTGGTGTGAACCTGGGCTTCTATGGGAATTCACAAGGGCATACTATCAACCCCTTATCGTCACTTTAGTGGCAGTCTTCTGTCGCTAAAGCGGTGATAATGTTATTGCTATTCTTTGATAATATAGTCCTACATTATTAGCTATGGGAAAATTGCTTGCATGCTCCTGTGCACCCAGGGTGCTGCACCCCATCTCCTTCCCCCGCACTGTGCTCAATTGTAGGTCTTGCACACCGAGGCTTCACTGCTCACCTGCCACCACTGGTGTGTCTCACGACGTGTCGGTGCAAGCTCCTAGTCCGGGGTATGTTTGTACGGTAGACCAGGTCTCCGGTCGGGGACGGTGTCTTGATACCACGATGGAAGGTGTCAGAATGCCAGGGCATCAATGGAATATCTGGACAGGGAGAAATAATTTAATGGGCACGTCAGATCCACAAATGACGGTAAGACACACCTCATAAATCATTAAATAACAATCGAAATACACATAAATACATTTGATCAGAAACAACACATCATTATCGTTAAGCAATTCATTATATCAGATATCATAGAGCAAGGAAACTGTCTATATTAGCCCAAGTGTGCTGCTAATTCTTCATGTGTGTTCAATCCATGCGGACTTTTGCTTTGGAGATCTATAATATAACGAGACTCCAAGCGTCTCAAATTTTGTAGGCGACCCCCCCCCCCCTAGGGTGTGTAGGTATGCAATCCAGACAAAAATAGGCCAATAGGTACCTATTGTGCCCATGAACTTTGTTAAAATGTCTGGCGACAGGGTACGCCTCATCAATATTATTGATCGCTCGCATATGTTCTAATATGCGAAGTTTGACGGGATTGATGGTGCTGCCAATATATCGCAGTCCACAGGGACATACTAGACAGTAAATCACATATGGTGTTGTAGAGGTTATAAATTTGTTTATCCTTCTAGGTTTCTGAATGCCTGGTATTTTATAACTTGAAGTGCGTTTACTCATTTTGCAGGCCTTGCAACGACCACAAGGATAGAAACCATTTAATGGTTGTAACGGTTTAGGTTTAATTCCTTCTGTGGTGTGATGACTATGTACCAGATGATCTTTTGAAGCTCTAGCTTTACGAAATGTGATTTGCGGATTAGTCGGCAAATCATCTTTGATACTGTTATCAGTGAGTAGGATACTCCAATGTTTCCGTAGTATCCTTCTCAAATCGCCCGCATGATCAGAGAATGTGGTTATGAGTCTAAAGCTCGTGTTCTCTGAAGTGGTCTTAGGTTTAGATTTTAATAATTCCTCTCACTTCAAGTTATTTACTCTGTCTAAGGGTTGTTTCAACACCTCCTCACTGTAACCACGGGTCCTGAAACGATCCAAACTTCTAATATCGGAGTTATTCCTTTTAAGTCTTAATAACTCGCCAAATGGAATGTTATTAATCAATTGTCTGGGATGGTTACTCGTGGCATATAGGGTGGAATTATCTGCGGTCGTTTTTCAAAATAATTTAGTCGGTAATTGTCCCTCTTCGATATAAACAGTTAAATCCAAATAGTTCACACTTGATACGCTAATTTCACCACTGAACCTTAAATTCACCTCATTCTCATTCAACATATCTACATAGATTTTGGCCTCTTCGATTGATCCCTCAAAAATAATGAAGAGATCATCTATGTATCGATGCCATGCTTTAATTTTCTAATACCACACACTGTCAGTGTCAGCCCAGGCCACCTGCTCCTCCCACCAGCCCATGAATAAATTTGCGAAGCTGGGGGAAGAGCAGGAACCCATTGCCACCCCCAACAGTTGTCTGTACAATTGGCCAATAAATATAAAGATGTTATTATGGATACTGAACGTGAGGAACTCGATCAGCATTTTATTATGCTCATAAAACCTGACCGGTCTTGTTTCCAAAAAACTTTGAACAGCTCTCAGGCCATCATTGTGGGCTATGCTGGTGTATAAACTGGTGATGTCTAATACCATCATGCAACAACCATCCTGCCATATGACATTACTCATACAGTTCAAAAAATGTGTGGTGTCTTTGAGGTAAGATTTAAGTGAGGTTACATGTGGAGACAAAAAGGAATCGATATAGACAGATAGATGTTCTGTGAGTGCCCCTTGAGAAGCCACAATGGGTCTCCCTGGTGGAAAGTTTTTATCTTTATGCACCTTTGGCAGGTGATAACACATTGGAGTGACTGGATTCAAGCATTTTAAATAAAGAAATTCATCCGTATTTAACATGTCTTTTTTGTACCATCCGGTGATCATCTCATGAAAATCCGTGATACTTAGTTGATAGTCTTGATTAGTAACCTTGGCATAACATGAAGCTTCACTTAATTGGCAAGAAGCTTCCATCTCATAATATTCTTTAGTCATTAGCACAATGTTCCCCCCTTTATCTGAGGGTTTGCACACTAGGGAGGAATCATCGCATAGTTTCTTTAATGCCAACTGTTGGGTCATGGAAAAGTTTTTAGATCTAGTTTTGTATTGTATGTCATGTCTTAGTCGTAAAAGATCTTTTATGACTGTATCTGCAAAAGTATCAATAGCATCAATGCCAGAAGGAGGTATAAATCCAGACGCAGGTTTGAAAGTACTTAATCCTCCTTTTTGTTGAATCTCCATCTCAGCCAGCAGTTGTGTAGATCTAAGTTCAGTGTCATTGCCTTCATTAATTTCTAATCTTAATTCTTCCATGGTTTTAATTCCGCCCAAGTCTTTGCAAGCAAATAAGTTCGTAATATTGCTCTCACCCACGGGTGTGGGTTTCACAGAAATAGGTTTAGGTCTAAGTTTGAAAAATTTGTGCAGCTTCCGCTTTCTTGTAAATGTAAAAAGATCGATTCTAGTTTGAGTGAATTCAAAACTCTTTTGAGGGCAAAAAGAAAGACCTAATTTTAATATGGATTCTTCTTCGTGAGGCAATGTTTTCGTCGTCAAATTGATAATAGTCAGATTGTCTTCGGCAATCAATTTCTCTTGGTGTAGGTCTTCTTGCTGCGGGTTATAGGGGTGATCCTACGACAATTCTTGCCCCAGCCCCCTCTCCTCGTCTTCCTCTTGCTGCTCTTCTTTCGAGTGGCTTGCCTCTTCCTCCCTCCAATTGCTGCTTCCTCATGAGTTTGAACTCCTCGTGAAAAGGAGAAGGATCATCCAAACAATCTTCAGAGGAGTCTTCATCCGCTGTGACTGATGATTCAGAAGTCTCTGGTATCACAACAGGTGGTCCAGTTCGCTTTTTCCTAATTTCTTTTCTTGGATTGTCATATTTTTTAGCGAATGTCAGGACTCTTCCTAGGCTGTAGTCACGTTCGCCTCTATCAAATTTTTCTTCCTTACGTTGTTTTATTTTTTTGTTCATACTTTTCTAACCGTTTTTTCATCAGATCTCTTTTAGCTTTTAAAGTATCTTGATCTTGCTCTTTACATAAGTCATCTTCCAAATCCTTGATTAAGGCTAAATCCTTGTCTCGATCGCTCCACGCGAATCGCACCAAAATCACTAACATGCCTTTGCAGGACTCTGCTGTATGTTCGGCCCAGGCATCTAACAACTGCGGGTCTGGGTTCTCATAAGCCGGAATGGTGTATATCCTCAGTTCCCTTGGTACGCTATTAACTTCAATATAGTTTTGTAGGGAGACTGCCTCCCACCACTTTCTTATTTCGCGCTCATAAAGGCGTTCCAATGTAGTCAGTTTCGCAGTCAGGGTGGTGGAACTACCACTTCCTATGTTAGTGTCAGTGTTTTTGGTCCCATTTGGTTGTTTCTTTTTAAACATCTCCAGTGCCGCCTCTTGGCGCTCCGTTTCGCAATACATGATTTTTTCACTATCGCAACGTTGATAGTAATCTCAAATTTGTGCTCAACCCCTCCGCTCTGTGGTAATTACGTTTTTATATGCAGGGAAACAATTTTAGTGCCACTGGCACCTTACCGTTTTTTCCCAATGCCGTCAATATCCTCAGTGATGAAAACGAGGTTTAGGCACTCCCGGTTTATGGCCCCCACCGTGGACACATTAATCCCAAGTCTTTATCTCTCGTAGCTCCACGTTGCAACTGGAAAATTGTGATAGACACTCCAAAACCACCAGCCAGTTGCACTCACGAGCGGGTGCTATCCACGCGGGGGTGTACCCGCTTCACAATACAAGCTCCCAAAGTCCTTTCGAAACACGGCAATGAAATCCGCCAAGAAAGAAGAAAGCACTCTCACGAGGGGAGGTTTCCAACGATAGTTTATTGAAACCTTCAGGCACAAGCAAGACGCGTTTCGGCACTTAGCCTTTATCCATTGCATCGCGGAACGCACTGCGGCCATTGTTTTTAAATGTTACTCCTGTTGTCAACGTCATTAGTGTCACAAACATAGAAAAGGGACACGTACATCGGCCAAGTCCCGCCATCTTTAAACATGTAAATACAAACAGCACTCGGAAACGAAATCAACCGAGTGCAATGTATAATGCTCATTCATTCACCATCACTTCACTTTAAAGATGAAAAAATTAATAATAGTCAATTAATCATGTTTCCCATTGCCGTGTTTCGAAAGGACTTTGGGAGCTTGTATATATATATATATATATATATATATATATTTATATATATAATATATATATATCCAAGTAGACTCCTTCTCACTTGGCCAGTCTTCCCAGGGTGACAAGAAAGAGCACGGACCACCGTGGTTCGTCAACTGCAATTTTATTCAAACTCCCAAAGAGGTGCAGCATCTACGACGCGTTTTGTCCCTCACAGGGGACTTAATCACATGACATGCTATCGGCCATGACAGTTTTTAACTACATTTCACATTTTTTACATTTCAACCTTGTGACTAATACCTTAAAGTGATAAGTGCAATTTGAATAAGCAGCAAATACAAGAGTAGTTGTCTTGTATGCTAAAAATCGCATGAACAGCAATTGTCAACATTTGATTACCACCCCTTTTTGTGGTTTCAAATATATTATAATACAGGTTCAGCATTAATCTCTGCATAAATGCATTTTTTAGAAGCAGGAAGTTATGTAAATAAATATATGAATAAATACATGTAGAAATACATAAAAATATATATATATATATATATATATATAAATATATAAATATACTCATATATATATATATACTGCATTACAAAATCTAAAATTATCTTTTTTATATTGCTGACTTCAGTCCTGGTTTAAATACCTGACAACCTCATAAAATCCCTGCCTATATGCTGCATCAGATAATACTGGTATATAAAATTGCTTAATTTCATCTAGCTACAACGATTTTTCCTATTTTGACTTCTGTTGCCTGTTCCCTATTGTTCCTATTTTTAAAACACACAATACAAGTGATTAGTGCTACACATCATATTGTGTTCCAACTGTGCAAAACTGAATAAATAAAAGAAAAAATCTATATACAGGCCAGGTTAAGCGGCTTAGCTATATTCTAGTGTTGTTGTTACCAAGTGTTGTAGAAGAGAAGAATTTGGTTAAATCTATATAAATAAAAATGTAAATGTTCGTTTGTTCAAAATCGCAAATCTCTGAAAGTTCTTCACTGATTGCTTTGAAATTTTGACACAACGTTGGATTCAACTACGCGTGTGTTTTTATATACACAACGTTGGATTCCAATACGCGCGTGTCGAATACGCGCGTGTTTTTAATCGAAAGCCCGAACAGACACATGAAAATGTCAATGTTCGTTTGTTAAAAATCTTAAATCTCCAAAAGTTCTTCAGCGATTGTTTAAAATTTTGACTCAACGTTGGATTCGATTAAGCGCGTGTTTATATATACGCAACATTGGATTCGAATATGCGCGTGTCTAATACGCGCGAGTTTTTAATCGAAAGACCGAACAGACCCTATTGATTTGGTTGCTGCGCAACAACAGCAAGGGGTGCATAGAGACAATAGTCTACATATATTGGGATGGACAGTTGGTGTCAGGATGGCAGACCGGGAAGTGGGTGGAGGGAGGGGGGAGAAGTTGGTTCACTTTGTAACATTAAGATAGGACGCATAGAGACAATAGTCTACATATATTAGGGTGGACAGTTGGTGTCAGGATGGCAGACTGGGAAGTGGGTAGAGGGAGCGGGGAGGAGTTGGTTCAGTTTGCAACATTAGCGCGTGTTTATATATACACACAACGTTGGATTTGAATATGTGCGTGTACAATACGCGCCTTTTTTTTAGTCGAAAGGCCGAACAGACCCTATAGTTCTGCTGGCTGCGCAACAACTACAAGGGACGCATATAGACAATAGCCACAAAAACATATTGTGTACCCCCAAGCATTGTGAAATTAAACATATTAGAAACATGTGCTTACTCTTTTCTTTCTCTTCCATTTAACCAGACTGAGCCACAGCAGCGCGTGGCCGGGTACAGCTAGTAAGTAAATATATAAATAAATATATAAATACATAGATATATGTCTGGTTAAATCATCTCTAACTGTATAATATCATTCATGGTACAAAAATAGAAAATCAATTATTGATGTGGGACCCCGAATATTCTACATATATATATATACTGGCATGTAATTCTTCAGTGGCATTTAACCCTTTGGGGTATTTGGTATCGATATTTAGAATGTATTGCATCTCCAACTTGCGGAGTACCTTTTCCCGATCACCTCCCCTTTTGTTAATTGGAATAGAATCTATTAGTTAGTATTGTGATTCCCTGGGGTTGCCATCATGTTTCTCATTTAAGTGGCGAGCCACTGGCTATGCAGGATCGTTGTTCCTGATTGCTCGTATGTGCTGGAGCACCCTTTTGTGGCCCTGTAAGATGGTACTGCCTACATATTTCAATTTGCACGGCCACTCCAGCACATAGACTACATAATCGGTTTTACAATTTAACACCTTGTCTATTGGTATTTTTTTTACTCCAAATGGGGTCTTATATTTAGTCATAGATATGCCAAGGCAAGCTTTACAAGTTTTGCACCTATGAAAACCTAATCATTGAGATAACCATGTATTTTTATTTGGGGCCCACATGGGTCATTCTTGACTAAAACATCTTTCAATGATCTACCCCTGCAGTATGTTATTGTGGGTTGTCGAGGGACTGTGGAGCCAATTATAGGGTCCTGTCTAATCAAGTGCCAATTTGTCTTGCTTTTTTTTATATATATATATCCAAACAAATCTCCCTTTGAAGAGAATTAGCCGCACTCCACAACGTTGATAATATTGATTTAATAACAGCACAGCAGACGGCAGTCCTGACATGTTTCGGTCACCATTGACCTTTCTCAAAAGTACGCCATGGACATAATTTGTGCTGCGCAAGAAACCAACAAGACAATTGCACTTATTTATAAACTTTTGCCCCCCTGGTGGGCGCCCCGTTGGGTCAACTCATTGCATGCTGGTACTTGCGGTTTTGCTGCCCCTTGCTCTTTATCCCTCCAGTGGGTTGATGTCATTAAAATATTCTCATTGCTGTTGCAGTTTATTTCGTTGTGTCCCTCGCAGCATATAGTTTTGAAACTGCTGAGAACCATGCCGAAGTTTGTCTTCGGCGGCTGCCCGTTGCCCTTTACGTCTTCACGAGTCACAAGCACGGTTCACTGTTGGGTAAACATGGCGCTCTTAATGGTGGTGCGTCGCTATACAGCGGAACCAAGCCGTACACATCCAAACAAATCTCCTTTTTGAAGAGAATTATCCACACTCCACAATGTTGATAACCTCGATTTAATAACAGCAGAGCAGACGGCAGTATAGATATATATATATATTTTTTAACCAAAGAGACGCCACACTCTGTGAACTGGATTTCAAGGAATTATTGCAACTTTAGAAATGATCTACCACCACTTTTTGACAACTCAGGTCTGTTCCACTGAGAACGATTTGTTGGTTATACATATATATATATATATATATATATTCACTGAAAAAACCATAGGTTTCAGGCCTTATATAGTTAGGAATTAGCATTAAAAAAATCTTTAAAATTCACTAAAAAAACTATAGGTTTTAGGGGTGTTATAGTTAGCTGGACATTTCACTCATACAAAACCATTGAAATTGCTCCTATATAGTTAGTTGTACTAACTATATTTCGCGCACCCGCAATCCACTGCTGATGATGTCACATATTACATCATTCATGACATGGTCAGTGACATCACTGATGACATCTCAAATGACATCACTGATGACATCACTGATGACATCATCCAGTGAATGTGGTTTGCTTCATTAAATATGCATTATATATATATAGCAATTTGCATTGAAGAATGAGTGGATATATAAAAATAAATATTTGGATGGAGGATTTAGTGGCAGTGTAATTGACTGTTTACTTGTCCAATTTATATTGTCTCACTAAATATAGTGGATAGTGATATCTGTATCACTTTGTCAGTTGTTGTGTAAACTGGTTCTCCAGTTGGTTACTAGCTATGTGAAAGTCTGTATTAGTTATTGATTAGTTAACTGAGTATTTGTATGGGAGAGTGAATGTGTGTGTGGTTCGGTGGGGGGGGGTGTGACTGCCCAAAGATGTGTGAATAGTTGATTCACTAGATATATGAAGTTAAAACTACATGTTCTAACAGTTGTTTGGGTGAGTGAATATCTTTATGGGTGTGGTGATGAGCAAATCTATTTCTCAATGGTACATGTCCAACAAACTAGAAAAATAAAAGGCAGTGTATGTGTCAGTTGTTGTATATTAATAAGTATACATAAGACTCAATGATTGTGTGAGTGACTGTATGGATAACTTTATACTTGTAATAATGATTTTATAATTCACTAAGTATGACGTACTATCTAAATGAATAGATGAAGTTGTGTTTGTATAAGTGTGTAGCTAAGTAAATATGTAAGTATGATCCATTGTTTGCATAAGTGAGTAGGATGACTTCATATGTGAATAGGATGTGTGCTGGTGTGTAATGTCGATTTAGGTGTATAAGTATTTTTGATAGTGTTCTATTGTTCATTGACAGCATGTATGAGTGAATCTACAGGTAAGTGATTAGATGTGTGTATACATCTAAAATCACTGAGTGGGTTTTTAGATACTTGTATTGCTGTAACAATGGATTCAAATATGATACTCTTTATTTTACAAAGAGTGATGAAAGATTTTACTAGTGTATGAAAAGGTGTATGTGATTGTCACGTGGATGATGTCATCAGTGATGTCATCAGTGATGTCATTTGAGATGTCATCAGTGATGTCACTGACCATGTCATGAATGATGTAATATGTGACATCATCAGCAGTGGATTGCGGGCGGCGAAATATAGTTAGTACAACTAACTATATAGGAACAATTTCAATGGTTTTGTATGAGTGAAATGTCCAGCTAACTATAACACCCCTAAAACTTATAGTTTTTTGAGTGAATTTTAAAGATTTTTTTAAATGTTAATTCCTAACTATATAAGGCCTGAAACCTATGGTTTTTTTCAGTGAATTTCAAAGGTTTTTTAAATGCTAATTCCTAACTATATAAGGCCTGAAACCTATGGTTTTTCAGTCAATTTGCAAGGTTTTTTAAATGCTAATTCCTAACTATATAAGGCCTGAAACCTATGGTTTTTCAGTCAATTTGCAAGGTTTTTTTAATGCTAATTCCTAACTATATAAGACCTGAAAGCCCACCAGGAATCTCCAGTATGCGCCAGGGGACTGCATTGCAGAGAGGTGTAATGAAGCCACGCCCCCTTTTACACCTCTCTGCAACGCAGCCCCCGTGCATGTTTGAAGAGGGAGAACTAATTCCCCTTGCATACTGGGGGCCCCTGGGGGCCAACTAGCCCACCTTGAACCTCCAGTATGCGCCAGGGGGCTGCATTGCAGAGGTGTAATGAGGCTATGCCCCTTGCTACACCTCTCTGCAACGCAGCCCCCTGGCGCGTTTGCAGAGGGGGAACTAATTCCCCTTGGATACTGGGGGTCCCTGGGGACCAACTAGCCCACCAGGAGCCTCCAGTATGCGCCCGGGGGCTGCATTGCAGAGAGGTGTAATGAGGCCACACCCTTTTTTACACCTCGCTGCAACGTAGCCCCCGTGCATGTTTGAAGCGGGGGAACTAATTCCCCTTGCATACTGGGGGTCCCTGGGGGCCAACTAGCCCACCTGGAACCTCCAGTATGTGCCAGGGGGCTGCATTGCACAGAGGTGTAATGAGGCTATGCCTCTTTTTACACCTCTCTGCAACGCAGGCCACTGGCGCGTCTGCAGAGGGGGACTAATTCCCCCTGCATACTGGGGGTCCCTGGCTCATATCTGCCCAAACGCCGAAATTCCGAACGATTGAAAATGACTTTCCTTGAGAAACATTTGGATTTGGATTATCATGTCCTATACTTTGGAATTTTTGAAAGACTGACTTTGAGGATGCTATAAATTACTCAAGTCTGCCCGAATTGTTTGGGTAAAATTGATACCTAGTCACTTTGAATAAGAATGTACTTACGTCTCGTCTAACATTTGGAAGAAATATCTAGTTATATGACAACAGGATACCGACATAACTTGAAGGAAATAAGAACGCCCTGAAGAAGTTCTGTTGTACAGAACGAAACGCGTCAGCTGGCTGTGGTACATAAACTTAAGGAAAATAAAAGCATTTGAATATACACCAAGATTCAGCGCTTCAATAAGGACTCTAAGTGATATGATTTGATTGGACTTATTGTGCAACTGGTGCTGTGCCAAACTTTTGAATATTCTCCACTACTCTCTACTACTTACTCTCTACTACTCCACTACTCTCTAATACTCACTCTCTACTACTCATTCTCTACTACTCTACTACTCTCAACTACTCTCTCTCTACTACTCACTCCCTACTACTCACTATCTACTACTCTCTACTACTCACTCTCTACTACTCTCTACTCTCTTCTACTCACTCTCTACTACTCTCTCTCTACTACTCACTCTTTACTACTCACTATCTACTACTCTCTACTACTCACTCTCTACTTCTCACTCTCTACTACTCTCTACTACTCACTCTCTACTACTCTCTCTCTACTACTCACTGTCTACTACTCACTCTCTACTACTCTCTACTACTCACTCTCTACTACTCTCTCTCTACTACTCTCTACTACTCACTCTACTACTCACTCTCTACTACTCTCTACTATTCTCTCTTTCTGCTCTACTACTCTCTACTACTCACTCTTTACTCCTCTCTACTACTCACTTTCTCCTGCTCTCTACTACTCACTCTACTACTTACTCTCTACTACTCTCTACTACTCACTCTCTACTACTCACTCTCTACTAATCTCTACTACTCACTCTACTATTCACTCCACTACTCTCTACTACTCACTCACTGCTACTCTTTCTACTGCTCTCTACTACTCACTCTCTACTCTATTACTCACTCTCTTCTCTCTACCTCTCTACCTCTCTCTACTTCTCTCTCTACTAGTCTCTACCTCTCTACCTCTACCTCTCTACCTCTACCTCGCTACCTCTACACCTCTACCTCTCTACCTCTCTACCTCTCTCTACACGCACACATATACACATATATATGCATATGCATATGCATTTATGTATGTGTATATATATATACATACATATATAAACTTATATAATCTACATATCTATATAAATACAAATATAAATGCATGCATACATATACATATATGCATACATATGCATGTTATTTACATGAAAGTTTTAAAAACACTATTAAAAGCAAAGCTAAAAAGCCACCTCATTACAAACAGAATGGCTTTAACTTAAACGAGGGCGATATCTATTGCATTTTCAATGCTTGTTTACTTTGGTTCCATCAAGAAGGCATTCAGATGTGTCACACATTTTGCCATGAATTCTGAATGTTAGCACTCTAGTTGCTCATTAGATCACGGTAGTAAAGCTACTGCTCACCAGGGAAGTCTTCGGCTAATCATACTTTCTATGGCAAAATGAACCCCCTCATTTTGTTCCTTTTTAAATTAAATGTTTTCAGACTTACCACTTCATTCCAATCAATATGGCTTCTGGTGTGCCATACTTTTGTCATAAGTAAGACTGTTAGCGCTCTAGTTGTTCTTTAGAACACTCTGGGACATTCTGTCATTGGGCTATACTTGGGCTACATCTGGATGATATTTGGGCTACATTTGGGCTCTTTTGTCTCTGGTGGCCATCTTGGGAGACTGCATGTCAGAATTTTTTTATGAAATAGAAGAGGATTTGGGAAGTCACTCGAAATGTGCCCTAATTTTTCTTTCTGCAGCACTAATCATACTTTCTATGGCAAAATATACCCCCTCATTTTGTTCCTTTTTAAATTAAATGTTTTAAGAGTTACCACTTTATTCCAATCAAGATGGCTTCAGGTGTGCCATACCTTTGTAATAAGTAGGACTGTTAGCGCTCTAGTTGTTCATTAGAACACTCTAGGAGGCTGCAGTAGAACACAAAGGAATCAACTGCCAGCCTCTGTCCTTGTTGGATGTACATGTTTTACTGAGAATGTCAGACTTCATGCTCACATGACTGAGAAAGATAATGTGAATTTACAGAAAATATGCTTTCAGTTTAGCTTATATATCCCCTTCCAAACCACTGTGGGAAAAGCATGAGATAATAGTTTTCTTTCAAACATGATTCATGATATCCCAGCAGAAGGCTTTTTCACATGGTAAAATCACCTTAGAACACACCACAATTCCTAAAATGAGTATGATACCATCAACAAATGATTTATAATGTAACTAAAGTCCTAAAACCCTCTATTAACTACAATGCTTTTTAATGAGGCGCTATCATGTATATTGGTCCCAAGATGGCTGCCAACACTTCTTGGACGAAGTTCTGACAGCCAATCAGATCTCACGATGAGATGTGTGGTTAGGCTCCGCCCAGATATATATGTGTTTTTGAAGTTAATTTTCATAAAAACCACTGGAGCAATTTTCACCAAATATAGCAAAGGCACTTCTGCGTACCAGTCCCTACAATTTTGCCAAGTTTGGTGTAATTCCGTTCAGCTGTAGCCTTGTCAGAACGTCCTATGGAAATGAACATGGGGAAAACACGTTTTGGGACCCCCCTTTTTTCTCAGCCCCTACTTCACAAATCCCCCCGAAACTTTCAGTGTTTCGGGGGAGCGGAGCTGGCCAAAATGTTGGAAAATTATACGCAAATTCCTCAACCGACGCCTAAGTTATTCCCAATAGAATGTTGCGGATTTCCTATGGTAGCTAGGTCCTAACTATATATACCTACTGGCTATCGCCAGTAGGTAATATATATATATATATATATATATATATATATATATATATATATATATATAACTCTACATTGTTGTTAGATGGCAGGCAGTGTGGCATCCAGGGTTGATGGTGAGGAGGGTGCTGGCGTCGTAGCAGTGAAGTGTCCGAGAGAAAGGGTCTTTGGAGGTGGGTGCCGTCCAGGGGGGGACCAACGCAGATGGCACCAGCACCAGTGGTACGCCCGCTGCGCATGGCCACACAGTGGCTGCCATAATGTAGTGCTGCATGGGGACTGGACAGCTGGGAGGAGGGAAACGTGGGAAAGGACCCTGGACAGGGCAGGGATGCAGAGGGGCAGGGATTGAAAATATATATTTTTTTAAGTCTTACCTCGAGGCTGGGTCCCACTTCTTCTGTGCTGCTGCTCTCGTGAGTCTGCTTCCAGGAACAGGAAGCAGGCAGCCAGGCTCCTTCCCCTAAGCCAATCAAAATTCGCAATGCATCATTGTGATTGTTCTCAAACGCCCTGCTGAGGCGTTCAGCCAGCGGCTGGAGGGGTGGGCATGTTCTCCATGTAGTATGTAATGCAGCCTTCATTGCAAACAGGGATGTGTACATAACTGCTTTGGGTGGCCTGAGAGGGCTGACCAGTCATTGCACACTTGAGTGGGCATTCCAGTCTGCCCCTGCCCTGCTCCATGCGTAGTGCGGCCACACCCACTCACCAACCCTCCCGCCCGCAAAGGAAACATAGCATGAGTACATCAGTTAGTTATCATCATGTTATGTTTCCTCTTCTTGCACTGCTTCAAAGCAGTGGGCCGACACTATTCCGCCACAGTGGATGAGCCGCCATGGGGGTGCATCACCCACAGGTGCTAGGCCTGGGCCCAACTCGACTCCTAGCCCTCCTCCGCTACGTGTCCCACTTCTCCTCACTTGGGCATTGACACCGTAGTGCAATCCACTGCACTCTCTCCAAATCCGTGACTCAGCCAGCAGAAGCCTCAGCCAGGTGGGATTTCACAAGCCAGGGTACAGCAGTCAACACCAAGTCCACTGGGCAACCTCCGGATGCAGGTGATGCAACAGGGCCCCCTTAGGCTTAAAGTTGCAGTGCTCCTGCCACACAAGTTCAGCGCAGTTCAGGGGCCTCACCCTCCACAGCGTCCGGCCAGCGCAATATCTTCCGGCCTGTCATGCAGCGAGGCGTGGCCCACCATTGGTTATCGCCTCTGTGCACCACGGTGTAGTAGTGGTGGTGCATGGTATGCGATGCAGACCTCCCAACGTTGGTGTGGAGGCGCGCCTCTATTGCTCATAGCTCCAAGGGGCACCAGACGGTCTTCTCACACAGGTCAGCAACATGTCTCCATGAGACCTGGTAGATTTTACCACCAGGTGAGATTGCATTTTCCTCTTGGACTACTTTTTAGATGCGGCTTGCATTGAAAGGGATGTACTTTGACATGCTTTTACCTATGCATTATTTTTGTCAAAGGAATGAAAATAATACTTAAAATTATACTTAAAAATAATTGACTTGTTTTGTAGAAGGAATGGCTCGATCATATTTTGCAAAAATGTAAAACAGTGTTGCTTACTATCAAACAGTGCTTCAACAAGTATGGGGCAAATATATTTCTTCTAAAGATATACATACATTGATGAAACAACATACACAGCAAGTAAGCTTATAAGTCTGCTCATTTCCATACTTACTACAGCACCCGGAGGTACTACTTAGGCCTGCATTACAAGTTCCCTGTTAACTCTGCGGTGAGATGCAGAGTCTGGAAGTATCGATTCTGGCCAGCACCTCCCCATGAATTAATGGAAATTACAAATTATTTCCCTAAGATTGAGGAAATAACACATTGACCCTGAAATTCTCAGTACAATTCTCACATCTGGTGGAAGTAATGGGGCCAGATAAGCACAGATTTACCATCACTTAGAGCAGGTGGTAAATGGTGGGAGGGATTTCTTTTGCTTGAGGGGGTTTGAAGGGTGCAGCTAGAAGGCAGAGGGATTTTTACTTTGTGTGGGAAGGAACATTTTATGCTCCCCCGTGCTTCTATATGTGGGTAAGTGGGTCATGTGCAACCCGTGCTTGCAGTCCAGCAGCTCTATACTGAACTCCAGGTCTAGTTTCTCTAGACCTACAATTAATGTGTCTTGATTTGCAGACCTGATAATTCCATGCCAGAGAATACAGAAAACCGGTAGTTGCCCAAAGCGGTATACCCCAGAGCTCTCCGGACATCTTGTAGTAAGGTCCTTAATGTCCAGCGCTGTTCAAGTTTCAATAGCATGTAGTGAGATGCAAGAGGTCAATATCATAGTGCCATCCACTGCTTTATTTGAACCAGTGGCTTCCAGTGCTTTGAAGTGGCACTTAATTGTCAACACCTGCACTTATGACAGCGGCCACATGGTGGCACTGTTTGTGTAATTAAAGAAGCACAGAACAACAGTTAACTATTATTTCAATATGCATTTAAAACAACTAATAGCTGAGGTTAAGATATTCCTTTAACTTTGGGGGCCATAAACAATATGAATTGCCACTCTTGTAGTAGTGTGACGGTTAGTAGTTGTGACGATACTGTCATTGGCAGCGGCAATGGGTGGTGCAAGCTGCAGTGGCCTCCCGAGGAGGACCCTGTCACTTATTATTTTTTTACAAATTAAGTACTAGTGTCATCCATCCTCCGGTTAGTTCAAAATTTGCATAATCTCTTACATAAGCTGCTCTCAATAGACTCTATGTATTCCAAATGTGCTGCTTTTGAGTGAAGAATTGTACAGCATTATCACTCATGGGAGAACATTGTATATTCATATTTTGAATCTAAGCCAATTTCTTTTAGGATGGTATAGATTTTTCTATGAAGGGATCGTTTCTGAGCGCTTTATCTAAAGGACTTTTCAATGTCTTTTATCAGAATGTAATGTCTTCATTTATATACTTGTTTTTTTTATTGAGGAGCGGTGAACATTGAACAGAAATGTTGTACAGGAGGCTAAAGCTGATCCATGGCATAAGCATTGCATATGCCCAGCAACATAAACCAAAATGTGTTACAGATATTTTGTATAAAGAAGCTGGATTGTGATAAGGCAACAGCAAGTTAAAATTCTAGACAAAAGTACAGATTACCATACTCTTTGCAAGTAGAGGAATGTAGCACCTTTAAAATGAATTTGACAGAGAGAGTAAGCAAAGTGAGTGACCTACCCTGCCTAAAGCAAGGTGTGTGGGGGGGTCTCTTTTTCTCTGTCACTGTCTCTGTCACTTTCTCTGTCACTCGATGCATCTCTCAATAACTCTTACTGCCATTCTATCTCTCACTCTCTTAGTCGCTCTGTCACTTTCTCCATCACTCTATCTCTCGCTCACAGTCACTTTTCTGCCACTCTCTCTGTCACTCTTTCTGCCTCTCAATCATTCTATCAATCATTCTATCACTTTTTTCTCACTCATTCTATTTCTCTCCCTCAAACACTCTCTTATCCGCTTTCTCACTCACTCATTTCACTCATTCACTCTCTTGCTGTCATTCACTCTCTCTTGCTCTCGCTCACTCAGTCACTTGCTCTCTTAGTCAATCACTCTCACACTCACTCTGAGTCATTTTCATGACCACTCACTCTTTCAGCCACTCTCATTAACTTCCTAGTTACTCATGTTGTAGAATCAACGGGCCCAACTTATCATGTAGTTTTATTTATTTATTTCCTAAACCTCTCACTACCTTTTACACTCAATTGGTCCTCCGATGGATCCTGTTCTGTGCTGAAACAAACTAGAGATTCGGAGAATGGGCAATAACCGAATGTGGACCAGGAATAGGATAATTGTTATCTTCAAATCTAACTTCTTACAATCAGAAATAATGTATAGTAACCATAAGTGACTCAAAACCAAATGATTTACCCACAAAGAAGTATGACAGAAGCAGCAGAATTCAGTTTAAAGTTTCAATTTAGTTATTCGAGAAAGCATAAGTATTATAATAAGAATACATTCTGCCCTAATATCAAATAGTATTTAATGAATAATATCAAGCCTCTGGGATTCAAAGTGAGTATAAAGAATGACCAGGGAAAAAATCTTCCTCAGCCAAGGCAGATTTGGTCTCATATAGCGTCAGTGTCAATAGGAGATACGAAATCAGGTGAGTCTTATACAGGCTCTCAGGAAAGTTCCGCAAAGTCCCAAGTGAGCAGTTCCAGTTCATCAAGACAGCAATGTGCCTTAGTCTGTCGCTGCAACAGCAAAGCCACAGCAGCCTGACGTGAACCCTTCAGCTGAAAAGGTTCAATCTGCGCTAGAACGCCGGCTGCCAGCAAATCGCAATGTTACAACACTAGTTGCTTCTGTCCTCCAATGTCCAAGCTCCATCCGCTCCGTCTCTCTAGTTCTCCCAAAATTTTAATAAATTACACTCCAGAAGTTTCCAGGGTAACACTCCCTGACATCACCAAAATGTCAAACTACTCAATTGCATTGGTCAGACCAAACTGAGATGATGGTGATGTAGCAGGAGAGAAAATACAATCCAGAAAAAATCAAGTAAATTGATTACGTAGCTTCCTTATCTAATGTAGGCATAGGATAAATTAGGCAAAGAGACATATAGAAAGAATATATTAAAGTGAAGAAGGTAATTTTTCTCAAGCAGCTGGTCTAGAATGTTGCAATACATGTTACAATCACACTTGTCCATTCAAAGGATGTCAAGAGAAACAGTTATCATTTCAAATATGATGTGCATGTTTCGGGAACTTTCCCATGTGCTTCAAAATATTGAGTCTATGACTTCATTAGTAAAGGGTGAGTAGAAATGAGGCTTACATGAAATATGGCTAGAATATGACAAGATTATGTTAAATTGTGAATCACATATTAATGGGGAGTCTGACATTATTAAACAAAGAAAACACATTAATAAAAATTTCAATCAAATCATAATTGATTAATGTAAGTATAGGTTACTCATAACATTTTCTTTGTGTCATTGTTACACATATAAGGAAATGCATGTCAGTCTCATCGTTTGAGTGCTATTCAATAATTACATATATAAACTGTACATTAGAAGAAATCTCACAAAGACACCTTTAAGCAGACTCGTGTAGCACCTACTTCTCTTTTATAATTTTTGGTGCACACGTTACAACATGAAAAAATTATTTCAGACTTTTCATATGAAAATCAATCCATTACACATTTATTCTCTTTAGTCTTATTAATTTCACTTTAAAAATCATGCCCATTTCTATTTGTTTAATAATAATATTAATCCACATTTGTAAAGCGCACAATCACCCGTAAGGGTCTCTAGGCGCTGGGGGCCGTCGGGAAGATTAAGCAAGCTATTGCCCAGAGTAACATGGTGCTGGGCTAATCTGCCACCGGTGCCGGGGATCGAACCGTGATCCCCAGATTCCAGCGTCAGTCGCCCTGGCCGCGGCGCCACACCTCTTCCTAATAACCACATCTACTGAAATTAAGCACACAATATATATTTCATTCTATCTTCCCATCTGCATGTTTTTACGATGCAGTGTGTGAATCAGTTGTGTGTCATTTAAAAAAAAAAAATGAAACTCAGTACACGTTAGTCATCATTAGTGTAAATGTTGTCAAAATAATTTCTTTTATAATTTTTTTTTTTTTTTATTGAGATGGATCAGAATATAAAAAAAAACACAATTACAGATATCAGCTAGATAAGAAAATGGTAACATCAGACATTACTAATAAATATATACATATACAACTTTTGCCTCTGCCAGAACTTAGCAATCATCCAAATGCTTGTTACAAGACTAACCACACAGGAAAAAAAACAAAAAAGGTTACATTCAGAACGATAAAGGAGACTCTAAAACTGTTCAGATTATTCATCTCATTTTCCTCCAATTACTAAGAGGGGCCCATATATTTTTACCGTACTCTTTCCTCTTTTTACCTTTAAAGCTATATAGGCATTCCTCAATGTTATGAGTCCCCAGCAATCTCGTAAGCCACATCTGAAAAGTGGGAGCTGTCGGATCTTTCCAGGCCGCCGCAATTAAAATTCTAAAAACAGCCCCACACAGAAATATATAAGCTTCGACTTCTTGTTCAATTATAAGGTTTTCATCCCTGCCAATCAAAACAGTAGTAGGGGATAGAGGAATTTGGCGCTCTAGCAGCCCCGATAAAAACTTTTCCATTTCAGTTAAAACTGGCTTAAGATTCTGACAAGAATAAAACATATGCAATAAATCCGCCGGGCCTTGATTACACCTTGGACACCTATCAGTATCTCTTTACCCCATTGAAACAACTTGGCGGGAGTATAGTAAAGGTTGAACACCATCTTATAATGCTGCGCTTTTAAATTAGTTGCTCTTAGTACTTTTCTATTCAATGCCAGAGCATAATCTACATCTATATCTGGGTCCCCAATTCTTTGAGCCCAGACAGTTTCTATTTGTCCAATGTCCTCTCCCAAGCCCTGTAAAAGATATCTATACCCTATTTTAATCTTCTTGCCTCCATTCATTATGTATTTCACAATCGGGGTAAGCTCCTGAATGAAAACCCTAGGTCTTAGTGACTTCAATGTTTGTTCTAATTGTTTATATAAAAGCCAGTGGTTCGAAGGGATACGATATTTCTGTTGCAAAACATCAAACCCTAATAGTTCATCCTTACACATGACATCCCCCAGACATCTAATGCCCAACCTCTTCCATATGCCGCTATTTCTGTTCTGTCCTAGATGAATGAATGGGCTTGCACTCCAAAGATCTACTGTCCCATTGATCTTAGGGATCTTGAGAAATTTCAAAATCGCCTTCCATGTACCCCACGCGCTTAACATCACCTTGCTTTTACTCCTTTTGAAACACAAGACATTGATTTCTCGTGTTAAAATCCCCATAGCCCTTTCTCCAATTAATAATTCATATATTGTAGGGATTCTGTGGGATCCAGGCGGCCTCTCTAGAACATCACAATTTAGTAAATGATTCATATGCAGCATTAAGCAGACCCAGTGATATAGCCTTAAATTAGGTGCCGATAACCCTCCTCCCTCTAGTGGTGCAGAGAGTCGAACTAATGATCTCCGAATTTTTCCATATTGCCATAGAAATTGTGAAAACACTGCTTCCATTTTTTTCAACAGACCCTCATCAATGAGTAGCGGTATGGCACGGAATAAATACAGTAATTTTGGAAACATTGACATTTTCAATACATTCACCCTTCCAATCAGAGACAAATGTAATACATCGATTCTTCTCAATTCTTTGTCTATTGATGTGAGTAGGGGCACGTAATTTTCCTGTATGATTTTACCTACATTTGCATTGATTTTAACTCCCAGATAGACCGCGGAGTCCACATACCTTTGATCCCTTTTATGAATATTCCTTGTACAAATTATTATTGTTTTTTCCGTGTTAAGCTTATAACCAGAGTATATCCCGAACTCCTGAGCCAAACGGCTTAATTCCAGTATTGCCGTTTGCGGATTAGTGGTAACAATTGCCAGATCATCCGCATACGCCAATAACTTGGTAGTATATCCGTGAGTTATAACCGGGGTTATTTTATCAGAAGCAAGAATCTTCCTAATTAACGGGTCAATATAGAGTCACATGGTGCTGGGCTAATCTGCCACCGGTGCCGGGGATCGAACCGCGATCCCCAGATTCCAGCGTCAGTCGCCCTGGCCGCGGCGCCACACCTCTTCCTAATAACCACATCTACTGAAATTAAGCACACAATATATATTTCATTCTATCTTCCCATCTGCATGTTTTTACGATGCAGTGTGTGAATCAGTTGTGTGTCATTTAAAAAAAAAATGAAACTTAGCACACGTTAGTCATCATTAGTGTAAATGTTGTCAAAATAATTTCTTTTATCATTAAACTTGTTAGATGAAATCTCTGCTCTACCACTCACTATCAGTCACCCTCTCACAGTCCATCAATCTCGCAGACAAACCCACAGCATTTGAGATTTGTTTTTTTATTTTACTGTCACTTGGCCATTTGCTGGTGCTATACCTCGGGTTTCCTTCAGCCATTGAAGCTGAGACAATGGATATTTGGGCATGATCTGGAGCTGTGCTGTCAACTATGCTGTTATGTTGCAATTGGTTAGAGTACAATAGGGCATCACACCAGTTGAGAACTGTGAGACTGCTTCATGGCCTGCCTCCACTCTAAACACACAGACTGCATTTGACAGCCTGAACAGGTTCTCCTTGTCATGCACATTTAGAATACGTTTTCTAATTGTTCAATCTGAGAGTTTGAAGCATCTTTAGATTTTTAAACTAACGGGAAAGTGTGCACAAACTTAACTTCTTGGCATGTAAGGAGAACGTGTCCAGGTATCGTGCCTAATTGTGTATATTTGTTCTACTGTCACTCTGTTTGCATGGAGCTGTGTGCACAGCTTTAGACTCTCAGACTGATAGTTGGATAAGAACGGGATCGGGGCAATGCTCAAATACCCCAGTGGGGTAGCCTCCACTTTATATATAATCTGAGTATAACAAGATAATAAGTTGATCTTCTCTTCAGAATATATGCATCTTTAAGGCAGTTTCACAATCAAGGAGTATGGAGCATGCCCCTTATGTGAGGAAGCAGGGAGGTAACTGAAGGGGTCACTCAGCTGTGAGGTCCATTCCATAACAGATGTGGACCTTTTGGAGAAGTGGTCTGAAACTAAAAAAAGTAAACACGGTTTTAGTGAGGAAGATCACTCCAAAGGTCTGCTGTCTGGGAAGGTGCAAGAGCATAGAGGCTAACCCTTGCAACTAATGCAACCGACTAGAGGAGTTGAAAAGTATGGTTCTAATGTGATGTCATCAGTGGAGAAAAACATAGAAGGCAGACTCCACAGACACTGTAAAAGCTTGGAGACCCAATTAAACCAGGCTCTGCAGTCGGTGTAAAGTGGAGGTAACTTGATGAAGCACGTTTTTAAGTTAGAGTAATAGTGGACAGGAACACAGAGGACAGTCTCAGCAGTCAGTGCAACCATGGAGAACAGCAGAGACCGAAGGCTTCACAGTTATCATAGCAATAGAGAGGAGCACTGAAGATCAAAAGAGGTTGCTAGATGCGGAACATCGACCTAAAGTCGGCAGATGTGCTCTCTGCCCTATTCATATTGTATACGCATGAACACATTCTAACTACATTCCCTGAATCCATCAAACTCTAAATAACCCTTTTTGGTCTTCTCTGGCACTCTCCACTTTTCTACTATCTATTGAGCCATTTGAGTCTATACATTTCTTAACCTCTAAATACAGCTCGATGGGGCCTCTGCCAATTTCTGGACGATGTCAACCATCTGTCATACTAACAATAATCCCCTAAATTCTTAGTGAGAGAAACGGTGGGAGGATTAGAAAAAACAGGATCCACACTCAATAGGCTAGGTCAGTGGTTCCCAAACTGTGCGCCGCGGCACCCCGGTGCGCCGTAATGAGGTGCCAGGGGCGCCGCGCGCACACTGTGGGAAATTGCTACCAAGAGTCCTCCATTCGGCAGGCACGGCTTGGACGCAGTTTAATGAACACTTTGACAATCCGTGTGTGCCATTTAAGAGGTTTGGGAAACAGTTTGTTTCAAGTATTCTGTGTCTGTCTTTGTGTGTTTAAACAGTCTTGCAATGCAGTGCATTATAGGAATGTACCCTTTTCCAATTTACTTTTTGATAAGTTTTTCTCTCTGGAATGCAGTTTGTCAAAATCTTCCTCTCTCAATAGAACATGAGTATTATTTACATTTTTGGATTTATGTATATCCATGGATCTTTGGCTATCAAAGTGTGCTCTATTTTTCTAAAATGCAGACTCATCGAAGAGCACCAAAGTTATTAGGAAAAAAGAGAATTCATTTTTCATGGAAACAGACTCAACCATAACTGCGCTGTTGCCACCTATAGTTAGCTCGAGCCAGCCTGCTGAAGGCGCTACAGCTGCCTGACTGATCTCAGGAATGGCTACACTGTGTAAGAGAAAATGGGACATGGACCAGGAGAGAAGCTGCCATGTAAAATTGCTGTCTTGCAGTGAAACTAGTGTCCAGTGCTTGGTTTATACTTCTAAAATGTCCATATTTACTACAGGCACATATGCCATGTGAAGTAGACCTAAATTGCAACATACACCAGTTTTGTGCACAGGGTTTGGAAGATTCGAATTCCTTTTTGACTAAACTATTTGGAGCTGCTGTCAGAGTCGGTCCTACAGACTTCCCGAGCACTAAGTCAGGTAGGCAATATTCTGAAACGGAAGAAGGGAAAGAAAACAAGCAAGGTTATTTCACTAGGTGTGCCTAACGTTTAACAAAACTTAATTGGAAATTGTGTGGGCTCCTGATTACCTAAAGTGCATTTGATGAAATGGATGATAGACAAACAGAGAATGCATTTGCTGATTAAATGCAGGCCAGATATTTGAGTTCAGCATTCTCCTCATCGGGTTCCGTGCCCATTTGGGAGAGTCTTTGCTCATTGGCATCGTTTGTGGGGTAACTGATTCCTTCCATCTTTTTGTAAAGCGCTCTGATATCCTTCGGGATCTTGTTTGCGCTGTATAAAACTTTATAAATAAAATAAATAAATAAAAAACCCAGTCCAGAAGAGGGAGGGGGAAAAAAGGAAGTGTGTGGGAGTGAGACACACACATACCGTATAACCTGAGACTGTGAGAGAGAGAGAGAGAGAGAGAGAGAGAGCGAATAAGAAGGAGAGAGAGAGATGGAAAATAGAAAGACAAAGGCACCAAGAGATAGGTAAGAGTGACAGAGAGAGAGACAACAACACAGAAAAACAGAGAGATCCGGACAAAAACAGGGAGTGTCCACCGGTAAAAAAAAGGGTGGGGAGCCACGGCCAACTGCCGATTAGGTCAAGGGAGCCACAGGTCAAAAAAGTTTGGGAGGAGGAGGAGCCAAGATGGCGACCTGAACGGACGTGTTGATTCCCGGCTCCGCGAGCCTGTGCGCCCAGCACCGACATCCTGACTTTTATTCTGTCTTTTGATGGCTGTGTGGCGAAGCTTTGACCGCGCTGCTTCTATTTGTGGTCTTCCGAGGTCCCTGCGTGCCGTCTGGGGAGAGATATCGTCGTGCTGTCTGGATGACCGCCATAGCCCTGGCTCTGGGACCCCCTCTGCTTCCTCTCCGCCGGCGGTCACTGGCCCGGCAGCGGCTTACTGAACCGGAGGTGCGCCGGTGCGCTCCTTCCTGTTGCGGCTCAAAGGGGACTCTGTCGGATCCTTGGCCACCCCAGTGCCCCGCTCCATAAAACCGACTCGTCGTGCTGCCGTCTACCCGCTGTGACTGCCTTCCCTGGGGGACGCTGCGGCTCTTCGCAGCCGCTCTGTCTTGCTGGCCGCCCCTGAGCTCGCCTTCACCCGGATGCGGACCGGCAATGGTATTCCCCGTACGGCGCTCCCAGGCCGAGTGTTTTACTAGCAGTGGTGACCCGGAGTACGCTTGTTTGGAACCGAGCTCGGCCCTATCTCCGTGTGCACGTCCCGGGGCTGTAGACACGGCGGCTGCCTTCCCTGCGGTGGTGAGGGCTGTCTCGTGTGAGGATTGTGCCACCCTGCCCGTTGGTGAGCTGGATGCTGCACCTGGAGAGCTATTCCCTACTGTGGAGCTGGAGTGTCGGCTGACACTATCACCGTACGGGGCCATCCTGTCCGAACTTGCCGGGCTCCGCCGTGACTGGCTTGCCTTCTCCGGTGCATTGAGTGAGCGGCTCGATGGTATCCCTCTCTCGACTCCGGGGCATACGATCGCTGCTCAGGACTATTCTGGCTCGCCCTTGTCTGTCTCTGTTGGGGATGCCGAAATTTGGAATGAGCGCGAGTCGGGGCTGATTTTTCCTATTCGCCGTGATGCCTGTGAACGGCCGTCCGACTGCTTCTGTGGCGCTACACTGTTTCCTTTTTTGTCGGGGTCTGAGACTGTGTATACGGAGAGGTTAGTGTTGCATCCTATGACTTTTTCAACATCTGTCCCCCTGGAACCTGCAGCTTTGCGAACATTTGCTTTCTGGCGACGGACTGGATGTCTATTCCTGTGTTCGGGGGAGTTTATCCTGTCTGCCTGCGGCTCGGCAAGTGACTGGTGCTGCACATTTTGTCTTGGCCCCCCTTCGTTACATCGGCGGTGGCCATTTTGTCCTCCGGCTTTGTTTGAGTTGGACCCTTCCCGGTGGCCATGTTTGAGGAAACGCTCACGATCTGGCCAGGGCTGAGGAACTCTCCATCGATGCTCTTTCTGGACTGGCTGGCAGGGACTCTCCTCGGACTGTTCTTTTGAAGTGTTCCTTGTAATTATGGGCGCCTACAGTGCTAATTTTTGAGTTGTGCGGCTACATCCTTACTTTGTTTAGGTTCCCCCGAACTGCATAATTTTGCGCTGTCTTTCTCTCTTGGCTGGCGTGGACCTGAATGGCGCTGCTTTCCTGTGATACCTGTGCGTGCTATTTGAAATGATCCTTTGCTATTTTAGGTTACAATGTGTCCGATTTGGCTCCTTTTTCACGGGGCGGTGTTTTGGTGGGCCGGGGGTGCATCTTGCTGTTCGTGATATTGTTATTTGTGTCTATCGGCTGGTGGGGGCCCAGACTGTACTGCTATTCTGACATACTTAGGGGCCCAATTTTTGATATCCCTTTTCACATGTGCGTGTAATGTATGTCTTCTTTTTGACTTTGTGTAAGGGGCGGAAGTTTGGGGCGAGCGATGGAGTCCGGGAATCGGTGATTGTGGCCCTCCTCCGGGGTTAGGTGTAACATGGGAGTTCTAGATTAGGTTGTTCTTTTCTTGCTCCCTATATCTTCGGTGTTATGATACTTCTTCTTCCTTTCTTATTCTTTCTTCTATATTTCGGGTTTATTGGGCGACAGACACATTGCAGGGGGGGGGGGTAGGCCGTAGCCTCTGCATGCTTGTAGGGTGGGGGGTTGGGGGTTGGGTTTTTCGGTTTCTTCTGTTTCTATGGTGCCTTGTTTTTTCTTCTTCTTTTAGTTTTTCTTTTCTTATTACCTTGGGTCCGTGTCTGGGTTGCTGGAGGGCGGGCGGCGGTGGTTCTTATTGAGATATTGGCTCTGATACCCCTGCTGTGCTGTTTCTGGGCCGCCACACCGCCTGAAGATGCTTGACATTGGGTTGCTGGCTTTGTGTAATCCGTGGCAGCTGTTATGTCACGCCTATTGGGACCCCCCTTTTTTCTTAAGTGTATATGTTGTTATTTTCGTTTAAAACGTAACAGTTGGACTTTAATAGTTGCTATGGAACCTTTAAAATTAACCTTCAGTGCTCCTGAGGCGCGATAGCGAGTGCTTATAGTGGATCTCCTGACTGCTCGATTGTTGCTATCGTTGTGCTATTGCGTCGTCATTTTGCATGCGCTTTTGCTCACATTTTGTGGCCGGCCTGATGGTTGTAGGCCTGTATTTGTATTTTGTGTACGCACAAATAAAGGTTTTCACAAAAAAAAAAAAAAAAAAAAAAAAAAAGTTTGGGAACCCCTGGGCTAGGTGGACTAGTATAGCCTTAAAGCCAAAGACGACAACAGTTGTCGAAGGCCCTAAACCCAAGTTATAGACCTGAGCATCAGGTGAGGGCCTATAATGAGGGCGGAGGCCTTTAGCAACAGGTATAGCTGGACATATAAGGGCTATTTTTTATTTATTTAGAGTTTTATATAGCGCGAGCTAGACCCTAAGATATCGGGTATCAGAGCGCTTTACATAGCACCAGTTTCGTTACATGAGGACACATTCATGTTTGTTAGGCACGGGGAGATTAAGTGATTTGCCCGGAATCACAGGATGTTGAGCGTCGTTGCCGAGACTTGGACACAGTTCCCCAGCTTCTACATCGACAGCTCTAGCCTAGCTATGTAGCTATTAGAACATTGAACCCACTATGGGTAGAATTTTCTAAATTAAAAAGGGATCAACATAAAAACAAGCATTGAAAAGCTTGAGCAGAATTCTTATACTAACCGATATAAGCCTGGACCCACTCCATTGTCTTCAATGGAGCTCTCAACAGTGCAATGTTCTAATATAGCTTTATAGCCCGCTGTGGCAGGCTGTACTGGCCTTCAAGGCCCGCTCCAGCGTTAAATACCTGAGCTGAAGGCGAGGGCCTTTAACAATGGAGTGGACCTCGAATGGCCGGTATAGCCCAGCTACGACGGGCTATACAGCTATTGGAACATTCCACCCTAAGAGGGCAGAATGATCCAATTAAAAAACGCAAGGGTCTCTCAAAGACTGAGGGAGTTGAAATCCCCATGGGCTGCTAAGCCTTAGTTTCACAGCTCTTGCTATGAAGGTTCTACAGCTAACAGTACATGCAGGGCCATGGCTGTTAGCTGTTGAACATTCACAGCAAGAGCATTGAAAGGGGGATGTAGTCAGCCCCTGGTTCTTCCGGGCTTGGCGGAACTGCTGTTTGTAGTTCAGTCAAGCCAGGGAGCCCCAAGGACTGACAAGCATTCACCCCTTCCTCCTTCTGAATCCCTACTGACACTGAGCTACAGGAGATGGGAAGGGTGAAGGCTGCATGTGTCCTCCTGCACTGCCTCTGCCTTTCCCTTTCCTCTGACTAAATAATATATTTTAAAGAGTCAGGAGAATTGGAAAGGCAGATACTGTATATTAGTACATTAAAATGTTGAGAGCAGCGGGCCTATACCAGTTCATATAGGCCATTACTGCTCAATTGTCTTCAATGGAGATCTCACATTCTAATGCTCTAATATAGCATTATAGCCCACTGTAGAGGGCTATACCGGCCATTAAAGGCCCTCTCCTTTGTTTGGCTCAGGCCTTTGACAAGGGAGCAGGACATTTATGCTAGTATAGCCCAGCTACAGGAGAGCTATAAGGCTATTAGAACATTCTGCCACTACAGGGTAGAATGTTCTAACAAATAAAACAAAGGCCTCATGGAGCCCGAGGGGATTGAAATCCCCTCCGGCTCCATGAGACCTACACAGCAACAGCTGTGAACGAGAACATTGGAATGTTGGAACTGCAGGCTTCTACTGGCCATTAGAAGTCCGGAGTGCTCCATTGTTATCAGTGGAGCACCCAACATTCCAATGTTCTAATTCAACTTATTGTATACTATTCAGTCTGTTAGTTAAGGTAGCTAAACATAGCTCACAAAGCAGAGTCTTTGATAGAGTTTGAGTTCAGTAGGAAGCCAAAATCCCGTACGTTTAGCACTATTTAAATACCTAAAATGTATCAATATAACACTCCTCCATTCCAAATATATTACTTTAGAGGAAGGTTTGTGAAATTGCAAACTATCTCTCCAAACGTATTTGAATGCCATCAGCATACCATTGTTAAAATCCCGACAGTCAACATTTGTTATATCAAACAGTTTTTTCAAAACTAATTACTTAAGCATTATAAAATGATTCAATCTTCATATACACAGTGCAGGTCCTAATCGTTCCCTGAAAATGTGCAGAGTACACATCATTCAAAACCTAAGAAAATTAAAAAGACAAAAACTTGGTTTGAACATAATTCAGAAACACATTTAGCATCAAATAAAGAGAATAATGACATGCCTAGAAGATGCAACTCACATATATATTTCAAATTGTAGATCAAGATAGTAACTGGTATCTACCCCAACAAACTAATATTCAGCAAAAAGTCTTCTGCCCCTGACAAGATTACACATGTGTGACTCTAGAATGAAAGCTTGCTTGCAAAGGGTGTCCCAGGTTAGATGCCTTCAGGGACATATACTTTACCTCAAACTTTTGCAAATGCAATGGCAATTATTATTGAGATACATAGATCCATGTATTACTTAAATGTGTCACTGTTAATATTCTGCTAGAACATATTACAATAGTGCAGCTAAGCTTGTGGAACACATGTATATTTTGTATTACTCCTAGGGGCCAGATGTATCACCCTTTTTTGCAGTCACTGACTCGTAAAATAGCATTTGCGACTCCCGCTATTAAGAAGTGGCGTCCATTCCTAATAGTGAGTCACCATGCCATGTACAATTGTTTTGTGCAAAACACACAAGACCGGAATTGCGGCTGCAAAACATTCGCATTTTACCACTTGCAAACGGGAAGGGTCCCCAGGGGACCCCTTCCCCTTTGTGAGGATCTGAGAAAATATTTTCAAGAGCAGGCAGTGGTCTCATGGACCACTGCCTGCTCGTAAAAAAATGAAATTCAAAAGTTTTCTTTTTCTTTTTTATATGCATCACGTTTTCCTTTAAGGAAAACGGGCTGCATTAAAAAAAGACTGCTTTATTTGAAAGCAGTTCCAGACATGGTGGTCTGCTGACCCCAGCAGGCCACCATCCCTGGGACTGCTAGCCATTCCTAATTAGGTCACATATTGCACCTGCCTCATTAATATTCATGAGGCATGCAATTTGCGACCCCATTTGGAATCGCAAACAGTGTTTGAGACACTGTTTACATCCCAATTTGCTAGTAGCAAATTGCGAGTCGCAAATGTGACGCTATTTACGAGTCGCAAAATGGTCGGTCATACATCTGGTCCCTGGTGTGTTGCAGGTACATATGGATCAGTGGTACACCATCCTGGAGGATCAAATGATGTTTGTGAGTAAAGCATTGTAACTCTCAAGTTAACAGCCAACAGTTTCACCCTTTAATGGCCTATACGCGTAGGGCTTTCTCAAAGCTTTGAACAAATTGTATATAATAACACCATTTGTTTATAACAAGTCTGAAATCTTCATGTTAAATATGAATAGGTAATCCTAAAAAGTACATGGAGATAAATAAACATACATAACTGTTAAAAATGCATTCAATTGTACAATAGAGTTTAAAAATGATCTAACTATAACACAAACAACACAATCCTTTAGCATTTGCAAGGCACATAAGGTTTGCAATTGGTAAAGTTAATATTTATTTACACTGGAACTAACAACACTTTGGAATAAACTACGTAATATTTGCAAAAAAATGTATACAGTGCAAAAGTAACTGGTTGGAGACACTGTCACGTGGACAAACCCAAATATTAGAGTTACTTTGCTGCCCTAAAGGGAAGCACAACATAGTACCAGATCTAAATCTGAATAGCAGGCCCTTCTCACAGTGTTCTGATCCCATATGTAAATAGAGCTCCCTGCCAGCAGTAGTTTCCAAAACTGCATATTTCCCCATGCACTGGTAGGTTAACTCATAACCTGGCAAGACATCTATTTTCCAGGAAGATAGCTTTGGACTAAAGTCTATCCTGCTTACAGGTGGAGGAGGGTTCTCGCAGAGGTAGGTTCTGCCCAGATTCTCTACAGTTTGTTTCACATGATATAGCAAGGGAATTTTAAAGCCAGCATTGCAGGTTATCAAGTGTTTGGGGCTAGCATGGGCCAAGCTTGATGTAGCCCTCCAAGTCTGAAAGTCCTAACTCCTCATGTTTCATATTAAGTCACTGCAACTAGTGAATCACAGAAAACGTGGCTTCAAATTTGAGGGGTGTAATGACATGCAAAAATAGTTACAGGTCCCGAAGATGATCTATAGCTGGGAGGTGTTGTGCATGGGGGGCGAGAATAAAGTGCTTTTTTTTCTTGATTTTTTATTTTGGTCATTGGGTAGAAAATCTTCATTACGTATTCACATTCATTCGCATAATTCAGGGTGCATGCTTATAAACAAAAATAAAAATATAGCACCATAATTCATATATTAATGTCTCTTGAATCTATTGATCAGTCTCATCATCCCAAATATCCCTAAATTATTTAAGAGCTCCAATTCTTTGTGCATACCAATTTTAAACTTAAGCTGCTTAATTTTATTGACCCAGGACTGGAAAGTGGGAACTACAGGAGATTCCCACTTCTGCAAAAATTAGTGATTTGGCTTATTTATGGTCGGCATACCGGTCTGGATCTATGCGGACCTGGAAATGTTTCCTAATTGTAGCAATTATTTTTGTCCAATAACCAACCAGGACAGGACAGGTAAAACCTTTGTGGAGCCAGTCTCATTTCACGTGTCCGAATCTAAATATGTAGCTGAAATGGAGGGATACATTTTCTGCATACGATACGGAGTATAATATAATGCCCATTTTGAATAAAAGGCCATTCTTTTGAGATTTGCATCCCTGAATAGCTGGGGTGTGGTGAGCTGGCGTGCATCATCAGATCAGCTTTCTTCATCCAATCAAACAAAGGCTGCTTGTAAATGCTACATAGTGGGCGCAACAATCCTTAGTAGTCCATTGAGTGATGCAAGAGTTGATTAAAAGGTTCACATTGAAACCTTTCACAATACTGAAGAAACAAGTGGAAGAAAGGTAGATTCTAGGGTCTCACAACCGTCATCTTCCTAATGCACTCAAGAATGATATTGTGTCTACAATGGGAAGCTTCCATTACAACAAACCTATTACAACGCATGCTGTTAGATAGCATACCATTACAACGCAAGTGCAATGACAAAGCCGTGCCATCACAACGCATGCCATTACAACGCATATACTCTTACCACACATGCCTTTACAACGAATTTCCTTGTAAATGCATGAATGGTACTGGTATATCTGTTTTACATGTACATATAAGGTAAGTATACATTGGGTACATTTAGGGTTCAGGGTAGGTATGGATTTTGGGGTGGCAAGGGTAATTTTAGGGTTCAGGGTGGATATGGGTTTTAGTATGCCAAGAGTCATTTTAGGGTTGAGGGTGGGTATGGGTTTTGGGGTGGCAATGGTAATTTTAGGGTTCAGGGTGGGTATGGGTTTCGGGTGGCAAGGATAATTTTAAGGTTCAGGGTGGGTATGTGTTTTGGGGTGCAAATGGTAATTTAAGTGTCCAGGGTGGGTATGGGTTTTGGGGTGCAAAGGGTAATATAGGGTTCAGGGTGGCTATGGGTCTTGGGGTGCAAAAGGGTAATTTTAAGGTTCATTGTAGGTATGGGTTTTGGGATACCAATGGTGATTTTAGGGTTCGGTGTTGGTATGAGTTTTGGGGTGTCAAGTGTAATATTGGGGTTTAGGGGGTATGAGTATTAGGGTGGCAACGGTAATTTTAGGGTTTTGGGGTGCAATGGGTAATTTTAGGGTTCAGGGTGGATATGGGTTTTGGGGGTGCAGAGGGTAATATAGAGTTCAAGGTGACTATGGGTTTTGGGGTACAAAGGGTAATTTTAGGGTTCATGGTAGGTATGGGTTTTGGGTGCCAAGGGTAATTTTAGGGGTCAAGGTGGGTATTAGTTTTGGGAAGCCATGGGTAATTTTGGGGTTTAGGGTGGGTAGGGGTATGGAGTGGTATGGGTAATTTTGGGGTTTAGGGGATATGGGTATTAGGGTGGTAAGGGTAATGTTAAGGTTTTAGTGGGTATAGGAATTGGGTTAGTAAGGGTAATTGTAGGGTTTTAGGAGTTATTAAAGAATATATACGTATATGTATATATATACATATAAATATCTATATATATTTATTATTATTATTTTTTTACCTACCATAACCACATTTACCAAGCGTAGGTCTTTACCACGCATGCCTTTGCATTGTAATGGCATGCATGATGAGGGCATATTCATGGTAAAGGTTTTCGTTGTGATGGGAGGTCGTTGTAAAAGTATTGGCGTACTAATACCCGCGTTGTAATGGCACCCTTGGTAGTAGTACGCGTTGTAACGTCACATATTCGTCTGCAATATCAAGGGAAAGTGGGTGAAACGGGGCAGTGAAGACTGCCGAAATTCCCTTGTCTGCAATGTACAATAGACAAAAATACGGGAACAGTGTGGAAGCCGTATATAAGCACCAACACGTAGGAGCTCTGTACTGAAAGGAATGGGAGAGAAGTAGTGAGGCATTTCGATCATGAGCCATGATATAAAAGGAAAAATAGAGAATGGGGAAATTTGAAAGATATATATTTTTCGTTCATTTCTGTTTTGTATTTCTGTAGCAATTTCTCCAGCAACTTTACATAAATGATTGCAATGGTACAATAATTCATGTAAAAACTGATTAAGAATTGAAAAATGAAAACAAGAATGAATAACAAACTAAGAAAATATACCCTAGATAAAAGACAGATTAAACAAATATATATGATAACATCACGGATCAGGTACATAATGAAATACGTAAAAATATGGTATAAGCCTCTCCTACAAAATTGGGTGGGGGAGACAACAACAGGATTGCAGTCAACAAGTCCGTCATCAGCTGACAAATGTCATCAGATTAAATCCAGATTTTGAGGAAAGAACCACACCGCAAAAAGTCAGGTGGGGGCAGATGAAAAGTCTGCTGATGCTCAAAATCGGGGAGATTGGGCTACAACCACAGAGTTTAGCAGTTTTTGACCTACAGGTCTAGAAGCTCCATTCCCAGGGGCAGCTCCTCCGTCAAGGCCGAGGAGCAATGCCCCACTAGTTCAAATGCCCCAGATGATTAATAGCATGAAAGCAGTGCCAGGATTGGTATGGGGAGTTGGCTGAGCCCGAGGAGATAAGGACACCGGGACATAGCTAGGGCGTGCAGCAAGGTAAATGATTTTTATTTCATGTTTTAATGCATAATATGTTTTTTATGCCTTAAATCGCCAACATGCATTACATAACTGTTTCAAAGTAAAACAATAACGTAATGAATGTCTGCATGAATTTAGTTTATATATTTTTGACCCATTTGCCCTCCGCCCCTCCATAGCTGGCAGCCTCCACTGCCCATTTCTCATCTACAATCACCCAAAAAACTCGATCTACGTGACATCGGAATACAGGCTCTGCAGACCTTCTGGTCCCATCTTCCCATATTGAAACCGCTCACAGCACTACGACAGCAAGAAGAAACATTTTAATCTGAGGACAATATTTTGGCTTGAAACATTTTGGGCCTCACTTATGAGGTTTTGTCGTAGGGAAGTGCAGCAGGCCTTCTTGCTGCGCTTTCCTATGGCAAAAGAAAAGGGCAGGAATGCTTCGTATCTCTAAGATACGGTGCATCCTTTTCTCCTGCACCAGCGCACAATGGGCTGCCTGCGCCAACGAAGGCACCTTTGCACCATGGTGCAAGGGTGCCTGCATTGTGGACAAAAATAATCACAAGATGCTTTTCCCTCTTTCTATGTGTGCTGCAGAATGCAGCACACATAGAAAAAGGAAAAACAAGGGGAAATAAAGATATTTCTCCCCGTTGTGCCTCCCTAGCGACTCCCATGGGGAGGCGTAAGCTTTTGGTGCTGCCTCAGATTTACGATTTCTCCTAATTCTGGGGCAGTGTCAAAAGGCCATGGACGTTGTTGGTGTAGCATCCTGCTACAAGGAACCACAGACACAGGTTCTTATATTTTAGGAGCTTTATTGTACATAACTTGTCTCGACCCTGTCCCTACTCTAACTGCCCTCATCCTGTTCTGACCCCTCCTCTTCCCCTCAGCCCATCTAGCTCCGCCCATCCCAGCTACTAGACTGTCAACTATATTACATCTCCCCCTTTCTTAACAAAACGAGCTTAATGTCTTCAGTGTTCGCAATTCTTCAATCCACCACACGGGTCGGTGAACAGCCTGTTTTTCAAACTCCAGTAGTGTTGAATCAGTGGTGGGCTTGGCTTTGGTCAATCTTTCTGTTGTCTTGATCAAGGCATTCTTGACCACGTTGCGTGTGAACTGTTTACTCTCACGGTCCGCAGTCCTCATGTTTCCTTCCGGTGGTGTGACTACGGTTGGTTCAGATGCTCGATCTCTCTCTCCTGACACGTCCGGCTTTCCTTGCGGAGTGACTGGCTGGTCCCTTCCCGTCCGGTTACTAAGGTCCACTGTCTCTGTTTTCCTTTTGTAGGTCCTGTGAGTCAGCCTCGCGGACCCCTTCAGGGGTGACGGTGTCTGATCTGTGTCTGAATATACTTGTGACTGACATGACAGGTTGTCAGGTGGAGTGACTGAGTATTCAGAGACCTTAGTGTGTGACATGTTGCTCTTGACGGGAAGGATGTCCTTTGGTTCCATGGTGTGTTCGGGTGGTTGACGCCATGTCTGTTGTCGGGACCATGACTTGGTCGACTCACGAGATTGGACAGACATGTTCTCTGGGTCAGAGAAGTCTCTTGTCGACTTCCAGGATCGGGCAGATGCGCTCTCTGAATCGGAGGATGTCCGGGCCATACCCCTTTTAAAGGATCGGACAGACGCGCTCTCTGAACCAGAGGAGTTCCTGGCCATAGACGTGCTTTCTGGGTCAGATTAGTCTTTTGTCAACTTCCAGGATTGGATGGATGTGCGCTCCGCGTCAGAGAGAGCCTTCTTCCCATTCCTTCTCAAATGTTTCTTTGAAACTGTCTTGTGTAATGGATTTTTGAATTCCGTAGTCCGTGACAAATTGCTCTTTCCCTTTGAATTGTCTTTGGGATGTTTCTCCGTGTGCCTTTGTTGGAGCATCTTCAATGCTGTCTCATTTGGGGGGTTGTTTGATGACCCCACGCTTGTTCCTTGTGCTTGATCCCAAGCTTTTGCCTCTTTGTCCTTCTCGCCTGAAGTTAATGATTTCCTCTCCTTTTCTTCGTTGTCGCGGGAGCCAAAGATGCATGGATCTTTTCTGGTTCGTTGCTGTGGAGGATCAGTCCATCTTGTGCGACCTGTTTCTCCTTCACACTTGTTTGATGCTCTAACACCTCTGATCTGGGGCTGATGTGGTCTCCTGCCAGATGTTTCCTTGGACTCGTCTTCACTGCTTGACGACTGATGTTCCTGCGCCGACTTCAGGTGTTGACCAGTGCGACCCCTTCTTCTAGGGTTTGTCTTTCTCTCCCACTTGTTGTGCAGGATGCCCTCTTGTCCAGGAGTGCGATCTGTCCCACTTGACGCTCTTTCCTCATCAGAGTACTGTGTGTCATACTTTGAATGACTCCTTGAGGAACTCTTGAGGGGTGAATAACTCTTTGGAATTGTCTTTTGGATGGTTGACTCTGAGTCATCTGACTCTGAGTAATCCTTGGTTGACTTTGAGTAGTCGGACGCTGAGGGGTCTGACTCTGAGTAATCCTTGTCACTTTCTTTGTCGCTGTATCTTTCCCGTTGTCTTTTTGAATGACTCCTTGAGGAACTCCTGGGGGGCGAATAACTCCTTGGAATTGTCTTTTGGATGGTTGACTCGGAGTCATCTGATTCTGAGTAGTCCTTGTCACTTTCTTTGTCACTGTATCTTTCCCGTTGTCCTTTTGCTGGTCTGCCTTCCCTCTCTCTCCTTTCAGTTTTGTTTGTTTTCTGAGTTCTATCTTCCCAGGTATCTTGATGGTTTGCTCTCAAGTGCACGTCCTTGAATCCGTCTCTTGCTTTTATCTGCCTTCCAATTTCGGCCTTCTTGATGATTTCCTTTAACGACCAATGCCCTTGCAGGATCTTGCGCTTGGTGTCAGGGTTTGTGCAACCTTCAACTATCCGAAGTCGAACCGCATCCTCATTTGTAAAAGTGTTGAAGTGGCAGCCTCGTACCAGACTTTGTAACCGAGTGATGAAGTTTGGCAACGGTTTGCCTGGTTCCTGCCGTGCTGTATTGAAAACCATGCGGTCATGATCCACATCTGTCTGTGCGTTGAGATGGGCACAGAGCTCCCTTTGGAGTCTTTTATAGATATCTGTATCCTCTTTGGAAAATGTCCTGATTGGGCATCGGCCCTCAGGACCCACCAGATGGAGGAGTAGTATCAGACATTTTCTCTCTCTTTGCTCACCATTGGCTTTTAAGAAATCTTCCAAAGCTTCGAGCCACCAGTGTCGTTTGAGATCCGAGATCCAATCATCAGTCTGCACCGCTGGGGGCGGTACTTCAATGTCTGGAGTGACCCGCTGTGCTACGTCTCTTCCCGCCATGAGAGAGGGAGATTCTGGTCAAGGTCTTTGGTCTGGTCGTTTGCTTGTGCGTCTTTTATTTTGCAGACACGTGTTACTTCATTACATTCGCCACTGCGCATTCGCTTGCGTTTCTCAATGTTCGAGTTTCCACCCGTGCTGACGTTTGTTTTTTGTCAATGTATGTTTGTTAAGTCACTCTTGTGGTTGCTCGTGCTTATTCTGTTTTGGTTGCCAAGACTTGTTCATCGTTGTTCACGCGCCGTTATCCACGCTTATTCATTTGCCTTACCAATGCCTGTTTCTTGCCATTTACCAGTGCTTGTTTATCTGCACATACCAAGGCTTGCCGACGTGCAGGTACCAATGTTTGTTTATTTGCATGCACCAATGCTTGTTTATTTGCATGTATCAATGCTTGCTTGCTTGTCTTTGCCCATATTTGTTTGATCTTCGCCAATGCGTGTTTCATTTGCATATACCAATGTTTGTTTCTTTGCATGTACCAATGCTTGTTTACTTGCATGTATCAATGCTTGCTTGCTTGTCTTTGCCAATGTTTGTTTGGTCTTCGCCAATGCTTGTTTTATTTGCATATACCAATGTTTGTTATTGGCATGTACCAATGCTTGTTTATTTGCATGTGCCAATGCTCGCTTGCTTGTCGTTGCCAATGTTTGTTTGGTCTTCGCTAATGCTTGTTTTATTTGCATATACCAATGTTTGTTTATTTGCACTCACCAATGCTTGTTTGCTTTTGCTAATGTCTGTTTGGTCTCCGCCAATGCTTGTTTCTTTGCTCTCGTCAATGCTTGTTTATTTGTTCTTGCCAGTGCTTGTTCATCTCCATTCGCCAATGCTTGTTTATCTTTTCTTGCCAATGCTTGTTTGTTTGCTTCAACCAATGTTTGCTTATTGCCTCTTGCCTGACTTCAAAATGGCCGCCTACAGTTCACACAGGTAAGGTGTCCCAAGAGTTGCCTGACTCAAAGATGGCCGCCGTGGTTATCTGCAGGCACTACTTTCTCTCTCTTCATTCAACCTGATTCTTCACACGGGACTCACCGGCAGTTGCTTCCAGGGTCAGCACACTCTGGATTTGGCTCCCTCTGGTCAATGCCACAGTCAGGTGAGGATGGGGTGGGCTCCCGCCTTACTTTGCAGGGTCCTTCGGCGGGGCATGCCAAAACCCACGCATCCGGAGTGAGGTTTTCCGACGTCGGGATTCACTCGGGCTCCAATTTTGCCGCGCTCAGCAGCGCTTGGCAACAGACCTTCGTGGGGCAGTCCCCACCTGGATTCACACTTGTTTGGCCATAGCAGTCATCAGGTGAGGTTGGGGTAGGCTCCCAACTCACTTTTTGGGCTCCCGCTCTTCAGCGCCGATAGCGTGCCAAAGCTCACGCATCGGGCGGGACTCGCGTTTTCGGCGCAAAAGGCTTCTTCTTTTCCGAGCGTTTCAGTGCTCAAACACTCGTGGTAATGGCTCCCTCTGGGCTCCTCACGGTCTCTGGAGGGGCAGGGTCACCTGCTGCTGGCTTCTTTTCTCGGGCAACAGCTTACTGTACTCGGCAGCGTTTTTCTGGACGTTACCTGGGACAGGGTGTCTTCTTGGGGTTCTGCATGCAGTGGGCTTGCTCATCCCACCCTCGTCGCCAGTTGTAGCATCCTGCTACAAGGAACCACAGACACAGGTTCTTATATTTTAGGAGCTTTATTGTACATAACTTGTCTCGACCCTGTCCCTACTCTAACTGCCCTCATCCTGTTCTGACCCCTCCTCTTCCCCTCAGCCCATCTAGCTCCGCCCATCCCAGCTACTAGACTGTCAACTATATTACAGTTGGGAACGCCCCCGGCAACACCCATTGCACGCCCCTTTAATGCAGAACACTGCGTTAAAGGGACTGATATTTATCAGGCAGCATTAAGCCAAAAAATGTGGCTTAGTGCTGTCTGATAAATATCTTGCAGGCTTCTGCACCACAGAACTTCGCAAAAAGTGAGGTTCCGGAGGCGCAAGGAGTCTCATAAATGAGGCCCTGTTGTGTCAGCTGCATGGCAGATGCTTCTTGTAATTCTCTACATGTTCATACTCTTTTAAGGGTGCAGTACATGTGACTGGGTGACAAGGTGTTGGGCATGTAGTATCAACATCTTCATGGCCAGCAGCAGGCAGATCTGGAAAAGGCATGCTTTCTCGTCCCTGGTAAAGGTACTGTGCACCATGAAGCAATAAATGATGAGGATAAAACTCAAAGCACACAGCGAGACATTCCTAGTTTTATCAGAGAAACACCAAGACAAAGGGGCATCCCCTGGGATCAATTGGAGCAAAGTAGCCATAGAGCAGACTCATTATTCTAACATTCTGGTCTGTATTTGGCATAACACGTTCTTACTTAAATAACCAGATTACTCCACGTCATACAGAACGCTATTCTCAGCCCTCAGTTGGTCTGATCCCATTCATTATTTGTATGTCTCTTAAAACAATTGAATCACCTGAAGCGAACCAGGATAGCCTTTGGTGGCATTAATGTCCAGAGGTGTGAGGAAAACTGTGCACCCCAATTATTGCTCTACTTAAATACCAAACTGCAGTTACCATGGCACATCAAACAGTCCTTCGCTGCACTAGTTATCTAGAACCACAACTCGCAGAAGGGTAATTAAATCAAAATCTAGGGCTCAATCATTGATGACAATGAGCGAAAGTCAAACTACTGTGACGCGACATCAGAACAAAAAGGAGAAACCTGTTTGGGAAGACACTCTCCTATACATCCTTAGAGAAGTGGACTTGAAACTGTTGGGCATCTCTACACCTCCCCCCACCCCCTCAAGTGTGGGCGTAGTGGCATCGCCAGGAGGTATGTCGCAAACTCCACAACAAAGAAACTTGTGGGTGGATTTTATTGTATATTTTACAGCCAATCCTATCATTTTGTTATTTAATTTGTCATATATAGATGGGACACTGGAGTAGGAAAAATATTAGCAACTAACTTAACTGGGAAGGCATCGAGAGTGAGTAGGAATCCTGGAGTACTGAGTGTAGCCTTCACTTTGCAATATTTCTTTCCACTGTCTACAGACTTTCTGAAGTGATGTGCACTAATACATATTAGAACATTGGAATGTTGGGAGCTCCATTGAAGACAATGGAGTGCTCCCTGCTTCTACGGGCCGGTAAAGGCCCGTTGAGCAACATTCCAATGTTTTACAAAGACCTCTCGGAGCTCGAGGGGATTTAAATCTCCTCGAGCTTAAAGACGCCTTTGTTTTATTTGTTAGAACATTCTGCCCTCTAGTGGCAGAATGTTCTAATAGCCCTATAGCCCTTCATAGCAGGGCTGTACCGGCTATTTAAGTCCCATCCCTTGTTAAAGCTACGGCGGGCTATAAAGGTATATTAGGTTGTGTCATTGGTGAGTTTATGTGTTAATGTCCAACCAGGTGCAGTCTGAGTGAGGGTTGAAGAGGGTGTTGTGGTGCTTTTTACTGAGGTTTTTTTGTTTTCAAGCCGGCACTTAGATGTGCCTTTGTAAAATGATTTTGGATGGCATCTGAAGATGGCTTCTTTCAAAGGAAGATCTTTAAATGGAAGTCTGGATAGGTCTTTAAAGAAGGTGTCTGTGTGTTGTTTAATAAGGGAGATTTGTTGAGACTGTACAGCGGATCTGGGTGGACTGTTGTAGAGCTGCCTAAATGGTGCCTTGGAGAGTGCCTCTAGGATGGGTCCTTATAAAGAATGTACGGCTGGAGCTCTGCTAAATGGGACCTGGAGTAGGCTTTGCTACGCATCATGGTGGAGTATATAGAAGGATTTGTGAAGCCACATCATAGTGTGGAAGTCTTAATGCTGATTGGTAGAGTTCTTGTGGATGAGGCTTTTCAAATGGTTCGGTACAGAGCTTAGTACTCGGACCTGGATGGGGTCTAGATAAAGAGATCAGGATGTGACTTTGTAGAGGATGTCTTGGCACTTTGGCAAGGGGTCTCCATGGTGCTGCATGGAGGATGTCTGGGAGTGGCCTTTGCACAGTGGGTGGGGTTGGAACTTGCATTGTGTTTAAGGCCAGATCTTTTTAGGAAAGGGTCAGGAAGGCACCAAGGGCCTCATTTATGAGTTATTGCCGTAGGGAAGCACAGCAGGCCTTCCTGCTGCGCTTCCCTACGGCAAAAGAAAAGGGCAGGAATGCGCTGTATCTATAAGATACGGCACATTCCTGTCCTTTTCCCCTGCGTCGGCGCACAATGGACTGCCTGCGCTAATGCAGGCACGTTTGCACAATGGTGCAAGGGTGCCTGTGCTGTGGGAATGATTATTTTTGTACAGAAAGGGAAACCTTCCTGTACAAAAATAATCACAAGAGGCTTTTCCTCTTTCTATGTGTGCTGCAGAATGTAGCACACATAGAAAAAGGAAAAACAAGGAGAGATAAATATATTTCTCCCCATTCTGCCTCCCTTACGCCTCCCCTGGGGAGGCATAGGTTTTTGGCACTACTTTAGATTTACGATTTCTCGTAAATCTGGGGCATTGTCAAAAGGCTATGGATGTTGCTGGGAACGCCCCCAGCAACACCCATTGCACGCCCCTTTAACGCAGAACACTGCGTTATAGGGACTGATATTTATCAAGCAGCATTAAGCCAAAAAAAGTGGCTTAGTGCTGCCTGATAAATATCACGCAGGTATCTGCGCCACGGAACGTCACAAAAAGTGACGTTCCGATGGCGCAAGGGGCCTCATAAATGAGGCCCCAGGAGTCTAGGTCTGGATGGGACTTTGGTAAGGGAACCCTTTCTGTGACATTTCCCATGAGCAATCCCCAATGTTTTAATGATTTAAAACACCTCCTCAAATCCATCCACCCTCCCAAAGTTTGCCTTAGAGACACCACAGCCATGGATGGTACTAGAATGGTCCACAGTATGAGCGAAACACCAGAATGAAACACATCTGAAAAAATATGCCCAGTATGAAGCAGATGCCCATTTGAGAGAATCAGCGGCAGCTCCTCTGCAATGGCAGAGGAGCGTCGCCCCACTGGCTCAGAGCCAACAGCTGAAAAATGAACCAAAATATTTTGTTATAGTTTTTATTTTTCAGCTGCTGGCTGAGCTAGCACGTGTAGGGCGGGTCGGGGCTGGGGTTGGAGTCACAGGGAGTGGTTGTGCACTTTTAAGTGTGCCTGTCTTTTTAGCCAGCCGTCTTAGGACAGCTAAACAGATGTGCGCAGTTAGGTTTCTCAACTTGACAGTTTTCCACAGCCGGATGGAGAAACAGCACAGACTCCCTGTTCCTGAGAGCAGTGTTAAACAAGCCCGCTCAGGCCAATCCCAGTGTGGCTCTCATAGTATGAGAGCAGCGTCTGGATTGGTTGGGGAGGCTGCCCCCGGGATGTCGGGAGCAGCTGCAGAAGGAGATCTGAGAAGTGTGTGTCAGCCGCAGGATCAATTTTTCTTTATTTTTTTATTATTCAACCCTATCTCCTCCCTCCCTCCCCATCCCCCATTGCATATTGGCAGCAGTAGCGACTGAAGAGAGTGTCACTCCAAAAGGGAGTTGCTTTCTCTGAATTCAAACCAATAAGGCTTTTTATACCATGCATGCCTGAGGAGACAATAAGTCACATTTGTTTGCCTTTTCGGGTATGTTTAATGCGAGGCTTCTTTGGTAAAGTGAATTTTCTGAGCAAGACTAAGGTTTGGCAGACAACACCCAGCAAATGTGAATACATAATCGAATCTGCCCTCCCATCACCACTGTCTGCTCCCGTTGAGTGATCATCCTCGTAACGCACACGTTTTGGGACATCCATTTATGAATCGTTTTAAAATACACAATAGCAGATCTAGCCGCGCCCATAAACAGTGAGAAACTGCAAACTAAAGAAAACATAGAACTAGCCTATTTTGAAAGAGTTCCCTTTTTTATGCAGTTAACAAAATGCATAGAATTGTTTAAGCTATGAATTAATTTTATAATCAGGATCTACACAAGCCAAAAGCAAAGCTGTAAACTTCTCAACGATAAATGATGTCTTAGTGCCACCTGCAGAACAAATGGTGGACTGCAACTTATAGGCTGCTCGTCCAATACATAAGCTTGAAGTTAATTTAATATTTTCGTTTACTAGCTTGAAACTGTGTTGCCGGATAAACACATATACAATTTAGAATGAAAAAGAATGGAAGCACTATATAAAACCCGTCAATATAAGAAACATGGCCCTTATTGTAGAAATAACGAGAAAAAACATGGATGATGAGAAAATAAAAACAGCTTGTAGAATCCAGTTTAGATCATTGAGGGGGTAGGTGAACTGACACAATACTGCAGATTGTACGACTAAGTAACGAAATTAGACCACAATAAGTTGGTAAAGCAAGATTACCTTACTCCTGATATCATTTTAGAATTTAGACAGCCAGATTAGATGCATAGGAAAAAGCAGACATTTTATGTCCCGATTGCGCCACATTTTTGGCGCAGCCACAATGCAAAATGCTAGTTGAGATATACAAAGCCACACAAGGACCGATTTGCATCCCCTTACGTATTTTTTTTTTTTTTAAAGGTAATGCACCACAGTGCCTTGCGCTGCTTTGGGTTGCACTGTGTCGGGTAGGCGATGCATGGGTGGAGCATGGGTTTTTCCCTTGTATCCACACATGTAATTTAAGCAAACCCAGATTTACTAAAGTTATTAAACCTGGGTTTGAGCCAGAATGGAGCACCTACCCCAGAAATGTATAACAAAAAGAATATCTTAATTTCACCTTGTTACTTCCTATTTTCTGCACCACACATAAAAAGAGGAATATGCTACTAAAGATTGTTTTTCATGCACAAAACAATAGATCTGGTAATACAGGCATCTGTGCACCATGGCACAAGGGTGCCTGCATTGATCCTAGGCTGCCTGAAGAGTACCATCACTATGCGAGAACAGAAGTGCCCCTCACCTTAGCAGATATGGCACATTTCTCTTCTCCCCCTTTCAGCAGTACAGTGTAGCAGATTGCCTAGCAGTGTTGTGTGAAAGTTTAGTAAATCTGGCCCATAGCATGTTTTCTTTCCTGCTCCGTACAATGATGCAATCGTTGTGGACACAGAGTCTATTAAGAATCTGCACATCACATAGTTCCACAATTTATTTCGAAGGGTCTTCCATGAGCAATGGCTCTCAGCTTTATGGACATTTTGTAGCTGTATTCTGTTGATCCATAAAATAGGTCCTTACCCTTAATGAGCAGCAAGCTGATTTATTTTCACAAAGCTTCCGAGGCCTGATCTTGTGATTGGATGGAATACTGGCAATATTCCCTTCTTTGATCGCCATTGGCATTTGGTGGTCAGGGCCGAGTGGCTGCTTACCAAACTGTCATCCACAAGCTGCAAGTCAAAACAACGAAGTATCTTTGGGCAAAACATGGAAAGTATCCTGAAGTCATTAGGTCAGGCTCTGGTATGTTTGTGTGCACACTTCAGCCAACCACCTCCGTTTCTTCTCGGCGAGTACTTACTGCTGAGGTACTGGAGAATTCCAGAGCCATGGATCCTGATGTGATGACTGGTCACCAGTCGTCTGAGTCTTATCAGTCAGAACCTTGGACCGAGGTACTGAGCATCGAATCAGCATCAACGAATTGAGTTAACTCTCTAAGAGAACACAGCGAGCCAAACCATGCTCTTCTCCAGCCAGGCCTGGTGGCTCAGTGGACTAATGCATCCACTATAGGGGCCTGTGTTCGACCTCGTGGTCACAGGCTTGAATACTGGCAGGTACACTCAACCCTTCATCCAACTGAGGTTGATAAAATGGGTACCATTGAGTTTGGTAACAACAAAGACCTGTTATTCAGTGCCAAGATGGCTACGGATGAATGTGTGCTTTATAAATACACATAATGTTCTCCAGGCAATGGCCAGTGCTCGTGAGTGCAGATACTCTGAATTGTTTGATGTTCATGGTAGGCAAAGTTTAACACAATATAGTAAACAAGAAATCACCAATAACCAGCCACGGCCCGTGGAGGGAGTTCCGTGGGGCAGACAGGTGGGGCAGGGTGGGAGATGGTAAACACCGGAATATGGATGATTGCAGGAAAGTAAACAATTAAATTAAATAAACAAATTTTGTTGCGCGCCCTGCATCGCAAAATGCGATGCAGGGTGCGCTACGAAATTCATTTTATTAATTTAATTGTTTACTTACCTGCAATCATCCATATTCCGGTGTTTACCACCCCCCACCAGGCCCCTCCCCCGCCCCGCCTGTCTTGCCCACGGAACTCCCTCCACGGGCCGCGGCTGTCAATAACAAATATGCCAGCACCATATGTTGACGCCATAATTCTATGACTAAATGTGACATAAATTTCCCATAGAAAAATATAAGACACGTTTGAATTCAAGTGTGAAATTATCTCTCACTATTCTGGAAATGCCAAAGCTATTGAACATAGGTTCTTGCTTTTGCACACCCTTCCAGCCTGTTCTAGTAAAGCAGATTTTCTTATGGTGTCCATTGGTTGTTATGCATACGTGTACATCTAACCAATTTCTCAGGGTGGATTGGCCAAAGGAAGACGGTCAGGTGCAGCTAATTAGATGGGTCAGTATCATTGTTCGCAGAGCTTAAGAACATTTTAAAAAGTTGCAGTGTTTTTAAATAAATAATCGATGTTCATTCTTAAAAAAAAAATGTGTTAAGTGAGTTGAAGTAAATCTACATTTGCCGAAGGTTGACCCGTGTTTTTGGAACTCTCAGAAAGGTTTGAAATTGGTATTCTAAGATTTTATGCATTTTTCAGGCACGGCCACCCTAACCCTACACCCTCTGACGCTTACTTACTGTTACTGGGATAAACTTGTTAAGGGCTTTTTACTCTTCTGTGGAACCTGTTTTTTGAAGAGGGAACGTTTCTCTAAATACAATTGCCCCACCCCTAGCACCGCCAGTAAATAGAGCCATGCTCCTTTCCCTTTTGAAGTCTGTAATCCTACCTACTCCTGCCTTTTGCGGTGGAACGTTTTCCTGTGGTTCCACACTGGAAAGCATCATGGGAAAGCTTTGTGAATGGCCATAAAATTTCACAGGAGCTTGAAAAGCCACACCTCACGACTCTACACTGATAATCTATCATTCAGCTTTTTAAGTGTATCTGTAACAAGAGAATAGTCATGTTCAGCCTAGGTTTCAGGGGTAACATCAAAATATTTAATTACAAAATATTGCTGAAAAAATATTGAGGTCTAAAATATTATTTACTAAAGAAATTGCTTCATTATGCGTAGATTTTGTTTTATTATCTCCACTAAGGCAATATTTTTGTAGATGATGTATAGGACTCTACTTTTCGAAGAGGATATTTGGGCTACCATTCTCTTGTTTGAGGTCTGATTCTTAGGCAGGACAAAATACTAGTTCAGTCTATGCGCATAGAGCAATGGTACGCCAATGCTCTCTTTTTAGTCAACTGAGGAATGTATATGCATTACTATGCATGCTTGCGTTGCCTTGTTTAAGTATCCAGCATAGTATGACTAAGTTAATCTTATAGTCTTGTCTCTGCGAAAGTATAATACATTAAACGGGTAACTCCTTTAGAAATAAGAAATCCTAAATAGGAGATTCAAATTAGTGTTTCTATTAATATTTAAATAAAATATTATTTTTTTAGCAAAATAGGGTTAATAAATTAAGCATACTCTCTATTGCTTATCCTTTGTCCGGTCACAAAGTGCTTTAAGCTCAGACTTTGTCTTGCAGTTTGAAGACTGTGTTAATAACCACGGCAGGATAAACGTTCAGCTGTTCATTTCTATCTAAATTTGAAAAATATGAGTCTTGTACTTTGTAAAATTATCTGCATATTTTCTAATATGTTTCAAGGTTTGTTTTTTTAAGTCAGTAGAAGAAAGCCACCTATATCTCAATTGTGTACATTTAAAAGAAAATAAGCATTGCCACATGCAATAGGTAGCATGCTGACGACCTGGTGTGTTTTATTACAATCATATGCCACAAAAAATAAGTAATACATTTCAGCAGCTTACCAAAATGGCCACATTCTTGCAATACAAATATTAAATAAAAAATATCCTTTACAAGATCCAATATCTTCACAATACTTGGATGAGTTGGAGAGAGCGAGGAGGGATTGCCGAGCAATCAATCAATCAATCAATCAATCAAAAGGTCTTGTAGAGCGCGACGTATCACCCCCAAGTGGTCTCCAGGCGCTGGGGTACTGTGAGCGTCGGTCAGTCGGATGGATGTGCCAGTTGAAAAGCCTGGTCTTGAGCTTCTTCCTGAAGTCCTCCAGTGAAGGGGAGGTGTGTAGGTGGAGGTCATTCCAGGAATTGGCAGTGAGGTAGGAGACCGAGGACCGAGCGACCTCCGCAGTGGCTTCGGTAGATGCGGGGGATGTGGACTGGTGCAAGGGTGGAGGATCGGAGCTACCTGGTCGGTTGGTGGAAAGTTAGGTGGTTGTTGATGTAGGAGAGTCCAGAATTGTGGAGGGCTTTGTAGGTGTGAATGAGGAGCTTGAAGAGTCTTCTTTTCTGGATAGGGAGCCAGTGGAAAGCCCTGAGGTGAGGGGAGATGCTGGTTCTTCTGGGGTGGTCGAGGGTGACTCTTGCTGCTGAGTTCTGGATGGTCTGCGTGAGTACGGGTGCAATATTTATTTTTCCTATCACATTCTGTTGGGAGAAATCTTAAAATATTACCTTTCCATGTAGAGGAGCATCAGAAGATGCTGATTGGTGTCAAATGGTTAGTAAACTGATCAACAACAATTTGCAAATGGAAAGACCTACATTTGCTGCTGTCCTTATGGATTGCACAGACCCTGTATAACAATGTATTGGATTTCTACCTTGCTAGGGAAATTAGACTAGAGTTAAATTATATAGGTTACCTAATGCTACAGTTCTTTAAATAATCGAAATCACTTGCACCTTTATCCTTTTTTTTAAATTTTGGAATGTAGAATCGAAATTTGCCTAGCTTTGTAACGGTAAGTTTCAATTCTATTAAGGACACGGAGGCGAGGATTATGCTTTTCCTTCTTCGCTGTTTATTACAATTACAAAACACAGCAGCCTAGAAAAGCACTGAAAACTAGAAAAAATGACTGAATAATCTCCAAACCAAGAGATTAAGAACATGTAACCTCACAATCCAAGAATAGAAAACTACATTTCCCATCAGTCCATGGATAAACCACACAACAATAGTCCTTTCACAGTGTCCATCGCACGAAGATAGGGCGTCCATCTTGTGTCCCCTTCCTCTTTCTTCGCGCGAGTCACGCCGAACTCTCAACGGTCATGCTTCGAACCTTCATTACCTAGCGGAGTACAATAACAACAGCGTAAGCGTTGTACCAGTAATAAGAACAAGCAGAAACAATCACCCACTATCCACAAAGGCACAATGCAATACATTAAATAGCCTTAGAAGCAAAACTGGTTACTTACAGCCATACGGGTGGGATCTCCTCCGAAGGATCGGGAGGGATAATCCTCGCCTCCGTGTCCTTAATAGAATTGAAACTTACCGTTACAAAGCTAGGCAAATTTCGATTCTATGTCAGGACCGGAGGCTTCAGATTATGCTCGTTCAAAGCTTACTTACTACCAGATGCGCAATGTCCACCACCGGCTTAAAATAGAACCTTTTAAAGGTGGAATCCGAGGACCAATCCGCCGCACGCATCAAGTCCTCCAAACGCGCACCTAAAGAAAAAGCTTTCGAGGCCATGGCCCCTCTAGCCGAATGAGCGCCAAACATGCTAGTATCAATGCCAGCCTCCTGCAGCACCCACCGCACCCATCTGGCTATGGTGGGGGAAGAAACCGCCTTGTGTGGCTTACGCAGGGCTATGAGCAATTGTCTCTCGCCCGGGGGGCGAAGTTCAAGAGTGACATCCTCATAAGTCTTTAAACACTGAACCACACATAGCTTGGGGACATCCACAAAGGCCGGGTAGGAGATCGATCTCGTCGCCGACTTTGTGCGACGACCCAAAGTAAACGTCACTCCTTCTGGTGAGAAAATTCTCGCGGAAATGTCCAATGCCCTGACATCCGAGACCCTGCGGCACGATACCAAACACAGGAGCATAGCCAATTTGGCAGACAATTCCTTAAGGGACAGATACCTGTTGTGTTGCCAGGAAAGAAAAAGATTCAGCACTACGTTCACGTCCCACAGGACGGAATAGCGCGGCTCCGGGGGTAAAGAAAGCCTGACTCCTCGTAGGAGCCTACAAACCAAAGGATGCTCGCCCACTGGAGCCCCTGCCACAGGCTCGTGAGCCGCTGAAATTGCCGACCGCATCGCGTTAATAGTGCGGTAAGCTAGGCCTTCCACCGCTAGGTCGGCCAAGAAATTCAAGATGGGAACAACTCCTGCGACCAGGGGATCCAGATGTCGTTGAACACACCAACGAACCCACCTGGCCCAAGCCGACCGGTACCTCTTTGTAGTACTGCTGGCCCAGGCTTTAGACAAAAGGTCCTGAGCCGGGTCCGAAAGGCCTGGGAGCGACCAACGTCGCCGGAAAGCCGCCAAGCCATGAGGCGGAGAGAATCTTGCTGGACGAGGTGATGTGGTTCCCCGTTCGGATTGAGAAGGAGATGAGGGAGCCGGGGTAGTAGGATTGGAGAATCCCAGGAAAGTTCCAGAAGAACTGGAAACCAAACTTGAGACCTCCAAACCGGTGACACCAAGGTCACCTCCGCCCTCTGGCGGCGTAACTGAGCCGCCGCCCTCAGTACCATCGAGAACGGAGGAAACGCATAGAGCTTCCCCTGACTCCAATCCTGGAGGAACGCATCCGTAGCCTCCGCTAGCGGGTCTGGTCTCCAACTGTAGAATCTCTGAAGCTGGAAATCCAGTCGGGACACAAACAGGTCCACCGAGAACGGACCCCACAGGCTGTTCAGCCATTGGAAAACCTGGGTGTCCAACTTCCAAAGGCTGGAATCCCGCAGGTACCTTGAATGCCAATCTGCCACCTGATTGTCCCGGCCCGGAAGATATTCCGCCGTCACTGAGACCCGATGCGAGAGGCAGTAGTCCCAAAATTCAGTCGCCAGATCTGCTAGCGCACGGGACCGGGGACCGCCCAGATGGTTCACATAACGAACCGCCGACACATTGTCCATACGCAAAAGGACGCATGATTTCACCACGTCTCTGGTCCAACAGCGGATCGCGAAAGATCCCGCTAGCAGCTCCAGACAATTGATGTGGAGCCTTTGTTCCTCGGACGACCAAACGCCGCCGGTAGAGAAATCCCCGCAGCGGGCGCCCCAACCGGATCTGCTAGCGTCCGATTCGATGATCAAATCCGGAACGGACCCGAAGATTGCTCGGCCGTTCCACGCCTCCATATGAGAGAGCCACCAAGCCATCTCCCCTTTCACCTCTTGAGAGAGAGGAACCAGCTGGTCGTAGGACAAACCCTTCCTGAGGTGATGCGCTTTGAGGCGCTGCAGGGCACGATAGTGCAGGGGACCCGGGAAGATTGCCTGAATGGAGGAGGACAGGAGTCCTACCACTCTGGCAATCTGCCGCAGGGAGGTATGAGACTTTGCAATCGTCTGCTTCAGCATATGACGGATCTTGGCAATCTTCCTCGAGGGAAGGCTGAGAGAGGCTTGTACCGAGCCCACGACGAAACCTAAGAACGTCATCGTTTGAGAAGGTGAAAAAACTGACTTGTCCTCGTTGATAATGAACCCCAGGCCCTGTAACAATGAAATCGTTCGATTGAGCTGGAGGAGCAACCTGTTGGGGCATTGGTCCATCAGGAGGATGTCGTCCAGGTAGACGATCATTCGGATCCCTTGACTCCGAAGGACTTCCACCGCCGGGTGCAGCAGCTTGGTGAAGCACCAAGGGGCAGATGAAATCCCGAACGGAAGGGCGGTGAATTCAAAGATTTGGTCCTTCCAGAGAAATTGAAGGAACCGACGGTGTGGAGGGTGGATGGGGACGACCAGATAAGCATCCTTGAGGTCCAAGCGGACCATCCAGTCGTTCGGGAGCAGCACGTCCCGGAGTAGGTGGATCCCCTCCATCTTGAAATGATGGTACACTAACCACCCGTTGAAGTCTCTGAGGTTGATCACAGGCCTCTGTCCTCCGTCCGTCTTCTCGACTAAGAAGAGGTTGCTGAGGAAGCCGAAGGGATGCCTCACCGTTCGGCAGATGGCTCCCTTTCGCAAAAGTGCGGAGACCTCCTCGTCGATTAAGGCCGCATCTGCTTGCGAGAAGACTAAAGGGTATGGTGCCCTCGACTGATAGGGTTGATCGTAAAACTCCAAGCGGAAACCTCGCACTGTCTGCAGCACCCATGCGTCTGCCGTAATCGCTGCCCAAGCGGCTGGAAAGTCCGCCAGCCGTCCCCCAATTTTCACCTGACCATTTTGCCATCTAATTCAGGGGTCATGGCAACTTTACCCTCCAGGGTAGGACGCGGGCATTCTCCCCTCAGACAACTGCGAGCTTCCTTCTCCAGCGGCTTGCGGAGGCGTGCCGCCACAAACTTCGCAACCTTTTCCCCAGGCACCCAGGCTGCCGACCGCAAGGATGAACAATCTCGTCCGGGTCCAGCATGCCCGAGCTATCCTGCGGAAGTTCCGTCGCGGAGCCTGACGGTCGCCATGAGTGCACCGACTCATCGTCGTCTTCAGTGTCTGCCGGGGAGAACCCACCTGGGGAGGAAGGGGCTGTTATAGACTGCCCTGAAGGTCCCGGGGCCGGGGTCGACGCAGGGGTAGGATCGGTTGCCTTTGCCAAAAAAGCGTCACGCAGGCGCTCAAAGGCACCCTTGTCCACACCCTGCGTGGATCCCGTAGCACCGTCCTTACAAAGTTTCTTAGGAGCAGGGGGTACCCCCTCAGAGGCCGCAGAGGTGCCTCCAGGCGCTCCCAAATGCGCTTGAGCTAATTTCGCACATTCCTCCACAATGCGCGTGGAGAGCCTGTCTTCCATGGGGCCTACAATCTCCTGTACGCAGCGGTAAATAGAACTGTCAACCGCGTCATAGAACTCATCATCGTTAAGGTACTGATGAGATTCTTCTTCTTCGACATAGTACCCCTCTGCCATGATGCACTACCCTGCCAAAAGGACAAGAAGGGAGTAAGGCACGGGGCTAACAGGTAAGCGCAGTACCCGGGTAAGGCCCAGCCAGAGGCTGGTAATTTGGTGGACTGGGGACCAGGCCAATCGAGGCAGCACCCGCCTCCAAGCGCGCAGACCCTCTCAAGGACCGGGTCTATGCCGCCCCCCCTTGCGCGCTAATGAAAAAGGCCGTAATCGGCCCTACGGAAGGCACAGAACTGAAGCATGCGGTGAGAAACCGCCAAGGTGCCGGTATACAGCCCGCAGGCGTTCAAGGGCGGTAATCCGCCGTACAGACCCCTTCGGGGCGTTCAAGAGAAGGTGGGGCAAATACAACCCGTGATCGGGCGTCCGGGTTGAGGCGGCAACAAAGGCGAGGCTCCGGCGCGGCTCCCTCTCCTCAGCGCGGTCTCCGTCAGCGAGAGGAACCGTGCTAGGGAGAACGAGACGCGACGGCTCCCTCTAGCGGCCGCAGCTGCGCCGCATCAGAAGAACGGGGACATCGCGTGAGGGGCGAAAGCGTCCCCGCGATGATAACACCAAGGGGCTCTGAGGAAAAAATACACAAACATCGCCACCAGAGCCCTCACATAGCTACGCAAGCGTATAATAACATTCAAAGTCCTAACATGCAATTATTAACCCTCACTACAGTCAAAAACGCAAGAGTAAAAAAGCAAGGGACTTAACTGGCTGCGAAGCAGCGAAGAAAGAGGAAGGGGACACAAGATGGACGCCCTATCTTCGTGCGATGGACACTGTGAAAGGACTATTGTTGTGTGGTTTATCCATGGACTTGATGGGAAATGTAGTTTTCTATTCCTGGATTGTGAGGTTACATGTTCTTAATCTCTTGGTTTGGAGATTATTCAGTCATTTTTTCTAGTTTTCAGTGCTTTTCTAGGCTGCTGTGTTTTGTAATTGTAATAAACAGCGAAGAAGGAAAAGCATAATCTGAAGCCTCCGGTCCTGACATTGAATTGAAAGACTCCCTTACCCTGTGATAACCTCTGATGAGAGTTAATGATGCACGAAATAGGTATGGTCTGCCAATAACTTGCTGCCTAAATCCAGGATACATGATACACAATTTCCATGTATAGGCTCAAACCAAACACTACTTAATCGACTAAGAACAGTAAAGCTGGGGTCACCTTAGATATGAACATATCTATGTTCGGTTGCACCCATTTTAGTAAAATTCGTGGAAGATCAGCTCCCTTGTTTATTAATATATTTCCATGGTGACACTCACTCAAAAATAAAAGTAACTCGAATTTTAGATGTACACATTGACACAACCATACTTACATACACTGCATAGAGGAACACACGCATAAAGATTGATGCAGAATTAAAATTGCACTAAATGCTAAACACATATTTATCACATCTCTCAAGAAATGTTTAACACTCTGCCATATGTGTCTTAAACCTTAGAGGCATATTTACACGGGGATATCGCCACAAGAACTACACTTGTATTGATGTTCTGGTGGTGAAATTCCCTTTTCCATATTTACAAAGCGGCGTTAAGCCACTTAATGTGACTTAGCACGGCCTTGTTAATAAGGCCCCTTTTCACGCTTCAGCTAGTGTTAAAGGGGCGTGCAATGGGTGTTGCTGTGGGTATTCTGCTGCAACACCCACTGCTTTTTGACGCTGCCTACATTTATAATGCTGGGCAGTGCCAAAATGTAAAATCAGGGAATACCTGGTCTCAGAGTGGCACTACGAGGAGAAATATTAATTTCTTCTCATTTTTTTTCTCTTTGCATGGCCGCACATGTCTTTCAAGATTTTTTATGTGCAGGAAGGTGTCCCTTCCAGCACATTAACAATTTACCCTGCAGCACAGGCACCCTTGCAACATGGCAGAAGGGTGTCTGCGCTGGTGCTAGGCAGCTGTATTCGCACCAGCGCTAGGGGAAACACGGGGGGTGTATTTTTGTAAATAAGGCGCATCCCTGAGTTTTAAAAATGTCAGCGCGCGGCGTTACCTATTTTGGCATAAGACTGCGCTCCAACATTTTGTTGCAAATATCCCCCTTAGATTTCATAGAGAAGAAAACACAGACATACAACAAAGTGAAGCATAACACAAATAACCATTACTGGTAAGGATGTGCGCACCAACTAAAAAACATTTTGAAAAGCTATCATTGTACCAGATAGAGTGTGAACCCGAGATCAAACAGCAGCAAACATAATAACAGTGCAAGCACTAGCAGCAACATTCACTCCTTTGAAACAGATGAAGAACAGGGTAGGGACTACAGCCAGGCAAAAACCCGCATGAAACCATCTGTCTCCTGCGAAAGCAGCGCCGCCTTGCACAGATTATCATGCAACACAAGGGCTGTCACAAAAGGAGGACAGGTGGCGCTCTGTGTGCAGGGCTCCAATGTTTCTGTGGGCCCCTTGCTTCTCTTCTAACTTTACCCTTTCTTTTATGATGCTGTTAATAGGGCAATGTCTCTAGGCGGTGCCAAATCCTGTGTTTTCCTTTTCCCCAGTTCAAGTTTACCTAATTACGAGCTGCTTCTTGGATCGTAAGCCATAGAGGGGCCCTGCAAAATGTTTGGCTTCTGCTCACCACAGAAGCTTCTAACCTTCCTGTACAACACCTCAACAGTATAAGAAGAGCACAAAGGAAAGGAGAGGACAGGCCAAATAAAAAGACTATAGCTACAGCAACCAGGTATTCAAACAAAGATTCAAAATCATCTACAACTCATGACATCCGCCCCATACATGAAAAATACTCTTCGTGCCATTTGTACTACTTTAATATGCCATGAGTTTTTCCTGGGCAGACGATAAAGAGGGTTGAATGTTCCTATTTGTTAAATAATAAAAGCATTTGTTTTCAGACTGTACCAATCTCCATTGTTCTCACAACATCTTCTTTATCTCTCTCTCTCTTTCACTGTCTCTTCTATCTCTCAACGGATGTATGACATTATAACGCATGCTTTTACATCGCATGCCTTTACAACGCGGTTTTTACAACGCAAACCTTTACAACGCATAGCGCTTTGGGGTGCTGGATAGTGAATAGTTTAATTTACTATTCCAACTCCAGTCCCCGTGGACACTAGGGAAGGTGTTGGATAGTAAATTAAACGTATTCCCTATCCTAGAGCACCCCCAGCGCAATGCGTTGTAATGGTTTGCGTTGTAAAAGTTGCGTCGTAAAGGCACTGCGTGGTAAAAGTTGCGTTGTAAAGGATGTTTCCCCTCTCAACTCCTCTTTCTCTCTCAGGAACTCTTTTTCTTTACCACTGTATCATTCTGACTCTCGCTTTCTCACTTCCAACCTCACTCCTTCTCTCTCTGCTTTTCATTGTTTAGATAATCTTAGATGGTCACGACCATACAAAAAAAACATTTACATAACTAGCCTTTGATAATCCTAAATGCTTCTATATTTCAGAGAGGGCATTAGACAATCCTTTTAACGTCAGAACTTGAAAATTTGGTCCTAGAGGACTACTCCTAGATTTTAACAGAATCTATAACTTTCAAGTGGACACCTGGAAACTTTACCAGTGGGAGTTTTACAAGACCACCCACAGATATCTTGCAAAATTCACACCTGGTGGAAAAAGCTGTATAAAGAAATATACACAAATGTGCATTTGCACTTTCAATTTTATGTTTTTGTTTCTCTATCAAATAAAATACTTCTAACAGAGGGGAAAGCGCATCCTTTTAACCACATTTAAATACATGAGTGTTCCCCTACCCCCCCCCCCCCCATATTTCTGGATATACAGAAATGTTGTAAATCTGGAAATTCGGGAAAACTCATGGGTGTTGCCTAGGAACACCCACAGCAACACCCATGGCACGCCCCTTTCAAGCAAAATGATGCATGAAAAGGAGTCACATTTACAAGGCCATGAAAAGCCATGAAGGGTGGCTTTGTGTGGCCTCCTAAATATGGCCCAGCACACCGCGCCGCTCGTGCATCCAAAACAGTGATGCGAAAGTGGCGCAAGGGGCTTGTAAATAAGCCCCCTGTAATTTAGTAACACTCCATTTGCTCAACTTTGGCAGACTGGAAACCAAGATCAACCTTGACACACATGTTCAAACCTGCTCCACAGTGCATGGGGGTCGGGACTAGAATGCGGGCCATGGAGATAGGGTCAGGTTATGGCAGCTCATCCTGCTTTAAAAAACCGACAGAATGGCTAGTCCGGCCCTGGTGCTCAAGACACACTCAATACAATGTTCTTTTACATAATATTTTTACTGCCTGAATCTTTTTTCAGCTAAATCTCTGGCACAAGGCTATGGGCAAAAACTCTTGAGACATAACATGACTACCAACACGCAGTAATTTGAAGCCATTTGAATTTGGCCATAAATGAGATTGCGCTCACATCTTGCTGTTGATACAAACCACTGCATGGATTTTAACTATATTCCCAATATCACAATCGAATTCCAGCCTTTTTTACATTGCCTTGTTTAGCATCCATTTAATCCCTACTTAAGCCCTCGTTTCAAGTTGGCTGGAGTTAGGACGCAGACATACAAGGGTTAAAATTATAGATTGCGCACTAAATCCACTCATCACACGTTTTCCCCCAGAAATGGGGAATAACCATGCAGACCCAGGTCACCAGGCTTTTTCCACATGATAGCCAACAGCCCCCGCCCAGATCAGGGTGCAGTTTCAGCAGGTGCAAATCTGTACTTGGTAAAACCAGGACGCGAGCCCCTACACCCATGATTACCGAGCGTGGTTACATCTCGCCCGCACTCTCGGGTGCAGGAACACCAGGAACCTCAGTCATGCCTTGAGTGATACGCCCCCAAGGATATACTCCATATTAAGATTTGTTGTGTAATATTTCTCCAGACAAACATATCTGCTTAAAGAATTTTGTTTGCAGCCATTAAAACGCTCTGTAGTCCTGGTTTCTATGGACGCCCACATTGAATGTGACAAGAGGGAATGCAGAAATAAATCGAGGTCTTTAAATGTTAGAATGTTTCCAAATGATCTCACAGACCCCCTTGATTATAAGCAGTCCCAGGCAATAAAAACTTTAGTAGTTGAACAATATGAGCCAAGAGAGAAAATAATTGAAAAATACAATGTTACTGGGCTGTCCAGAAAAATATAAACTATATTTATGTGATTGCCCAGCTGAGTCCAAGTGAGTGCTTTTAGTGATGTGCTTGTTTGCAACACCGTATACAGAACTGAGCTAGTTTGTCAGATAACATAATGTATTATGTAGCGAACTCTTGAAAAGAAAATATAGTATGTCTATTGTTTAAGCCTCTTTTAATTTAAAAGATATTACATGAAATGCGACTGACCACATTTCCCTATACTGCAATCAGGCAGACAGATGCCGGATTTTAAACTATACTACTAAGGGAGATTCCTACTTAGCAATATACCATCAAGGTACCACAGACATCCTTAAGCCAGACAGGTAAATAACTGCAGAGAGACCCCCGACCTTCACAATATTGTGAGCTAGGTGCATTCACAATACTTTATTAAGTATTTTTCATGGTACAATATTGGTGGAAGCCAGAACAAATGATAATTGGTCCATATATATTTTGGTGGTTTGGTATTATAATGTTTTCATTTGAAGTACCCCAGTGTGTGACCTGCACACTCGCTGGTGACACACTCGATTTAATTCTCTCTACCTCTCATAGTATTAGTATTTAGATACTATTCCTTGTTCCGACCATTTTGACGTTGCTTTTTTATTTGGTCCTTTCATCTCTCAGGAATCTGTATTTACCTTGTGCTTATGCTTGTTCTGTCGGTACTGACGTAAAGTGGTAGACACCCACTTATTTATTGAAATCTTCTACCCCTTCTGTTGTGAGATCTGGCACAAGCTGAATATTTTACTTCCCGACTAACTATAGTGATTGACAGAATTGATCAAAAATGCAATTTCATGGATCTAAACCTACACTATCTTCATTCTCCCATAATCTTAAGGAGGCAAATAAATAGAATTCGCTAATGTCTTAAATTCGGCAGCTGTCTTCCTTATGACCCGAATCACAAAAGTTTATATACAAGCTAGGTGTGTCTCACTCAACAGAAAAATCATACATCAGAAAATCTGGCATAAAGAAGAAGAGAGTCTGAGCTGCTTAGACGAAAGGTCTGCCGCTGTGTGGCAGTCGGTCTAAGGTTTCTGCCAGAAGCCCCAGTGGGAGCGCTCACTTAAAACAGAGGTGGCTGACCATTCGTTTAGTGGACATCGTACCCCAATGCATTTGTTGCACGGTACCCTGTTGACTCTTACTCAGGAACCCACGATAGCGACGGGAGTACTCTCCGATATATGATACTTTTATTCACATATGTCCGGACCGGATTTTAGGTCCCATCGAGATATTTGCTTGAGATCTTTGAAGGATACAAATTATATTTAGACTCATATTGTATGGGACCACACACAGGTTTTTCCTATGGTGTGGTGAATCGGCTTTCAGAAAATAACGCTTGCCCTGAAGTAGTCGTCGGGCGATTCCCCCGAGACGAAACACGTGTCGGCTACAGGCTATATTTTGGTTACACAATCTATACCAATTTATTGGGCTACAGGCTACATTTTGGTTACGCCATCTATACCAATTTATTGTCATGAACCAATGTACAATACATCCATGTTTGAGAACCGGATGAGAGAAACGAGAAAATAAAGAAGTAAAATACCTGAGAATATTTTCGACTGACATTTTATTGGACTGATGCTTTAATGGCTTAATCTTGAATGTTTCTTGCTCGGGAACGATACCTTGTTTTGTGTTTATCCCCTGTGTACCTCTAGTAACAGAGGATTATTGGGACTTAGATGGCTGTTTCCCCTTTGTTCCCTGGACCAATCTTTAAGATACTCTTTCAGAACTTGCCTTATATATTGGTTTTGCGTGAGGTTAAACCTAGCCACGCCTCTAAGCTATATAATATATATGGGAAACATCCTTTACAACGAAACTGTTACAACGCAGTGCTTTTACAACGCAGGTTTTACAACGAAAACCATTACAACGCATTGCGCTGGGGGGCGCTCTAGGATAGGGAATAGATTTAATTTACTATCCAACACCTTCCCTAGTGTCCACGGGGACTGGAGTTGGAATAGTAAATTAAACTATTCACTATCCAACACCCCAAAGTGCTATGCGTTGTAAAAACTGCGTTGTAACAGCATGCGTAGTAAAAGCATGCGTTGTAACGTCATACATCCAATATATATATACCTGTTTGACAGATGCTAAATTTGGCAAGACAGTGAATGCATTGTCAGACAGCTGGTAACCTTTGGATCTTAGCTGTCTACTTGTTCCTAGGAAGAGGGCAGGGTTGGACTGGGATAAAAAATCGACACGGGCACGCTAAAGAAAAGTGGCTCACATTTGCATATTGCCTTTCCGCAAAACACTGCATCAGCGAAGTTTTATAAAAGGAAAATGGATCTCTGACAGATGCATGTTTTCTTAACCTCACTAGATAACAAAAAAAAGCACGGATAGTTCACACTGGTAAAACACATCTGAAAACAAGTGAAGCCACTTATGCTCTGGGTCCCTACCGCCACTCAATATGCATACATTAATGGGCTGGCCCAGAGAGACAAAGGGAGTGACACCTCAGCCCGTTGATAAAAGGGAGGTAATGGATGCCCATCACCCCAGAAAGGCCACTCAGGCACCCACTGTGCCGCTGGCAGCATCCGAAAAACATAGACACTGCCTAGATCAGCCCCCCTAGGCTGCTCAAAAAAGCAGGTAACAGCTGGAACTCGGATACCGGCCCCTCTGCAATTACCCGAGTGTCTGCCTTACCAATCCGACCCTGGAAGAGGGCTTGTGATTTGGGCATGATCTTATCTCACACATGTGTCCAGTATCATATTGTTCCTAAGGCATGGAGCACTAATGCTTTTGACATTAGTTTGATACAAGGTCAGCTTTGTTTTTGACAGAATCTCAAAACATTGTTGTTCTCATTCCCTACATAAATGTAATATTGTATTTTATTGTTAATAGCTTTTTGGTTTACCACTACGACACCATGTGCTAAGGTAGCAGCTTCTCTTAAAAAATAAATAAATGACATAAATAAAGTTTATGACTAGACTGAGGTTATTAACAACGAACAAGTACATAAAAAACGAATTGAAATAGGTTTTAGATGTAATTTAAATTCAGTATTGGTAGTGCTGCAACGATTTCATAACCCGTATTCAATTTTAATCCAATGTTCTGCATCAAAAATGTGATTCCATCGCAGGATTAGAGAAATGTTCACCTTTGGGTTTTATAGGGCTATTAGCCAAAATGCTGACTTGAGGGCACATTTCAGGTGGATTCCCAAATTTCCTCAGCATCCATTTAATCAGAGCACATCTGCCACTTGCTGAGTAAAAGAGCAGTTTGTCATTTGGTTTCACAATGTTCAAATGTAACTTCATTGTAAAGTTCTAATAATGAACTTAAGTGCCAACATCCGGTTTTGACACAACAAAAGGGAGGCACTGCCTTCAGGCTTTGTGGCTGTTCTGGTGGGTCTGGAATTAAGTGATTTGCATATGTGGTATAATTGCACTCGGAGATGGGTGTTTGTCTCATTAATAGATTCATATAGTTTCAAATGCATAAATGCATATTCCTACTGAAACATTTCCCCGCTGTGCCCATCACCACTTTCCATCATTTTAAGATCTGGAAAAAGATCATTTTGTGAGTGATGAAGGGCTTTTTCACCCTTTCTTTTTAATATATTAGAATTGCTGTCTTGGAGGGCCGGGAAGCAAATTTCTGACAGATTCCATGTTTAAACATGCTGGTTTTTGTAAACACATGGATGGACCGCCCCTCCACCGCAAGAGTTAACAATGGAAGATATTTAAATACTTTTCTCTTTGGAGCTCACAGTCCCTTTCTTGATTTCTTCCTTTTGCACTCTCTTGGACTGGCGTTAAAATCGTTTTCTTGTAAATGCATCAGCAGTTTACAAATGCAGATAAAGATGTACATTGGTATGCATGCCTTTTATATTACCACAGAGGGAGTTAATGACAATGTTTTTATAAGATGTAATGCTCTTGATACAACAAAGTACTTTGATCATATAGAAACATAGGGCCATATTTATGACATTCGTGACGCAGCGTGGCAAGTTACTTTGCTATGCTGCCCTGCATCATTTATTTATTTATTTAGAAGTTTTGTATAGCGCTAGCTGGACCTGGGGGTATCAGAGCGCTTCACAGCATATACAGTAATGAGCAAACATTACAGTAATGAGCAAACATATGGTACAGGGGTAGGGTAGAACATGAGGGTTCAAGCAGGGAAGGGAACAAGCGTGTTGGTGAAGGGGCAGAGGAGAAGAGGATGCAGGACAAGTCTGATGATCCGAATCAGTGTCGTCAGTCACGAGGTTTGAGGTAAGGTGGAGTTCAGCCAAGGAGCCACCTGGACTCTATCGATACACTCGAGATCGGTCGAGGAAGAGGGCTTTGAGTAGACTCTTGAATTTTGGAAACAAGGGGGTTGTTCTGATGTGGGGGGGAGGGGGGAGTTCCAGATTTTTGGAGCATTACCGGCAAAAGATTTGGCTGAGTTTTTATGCTTGCGAGTTCTTGGCGGGATGAGTAGTAGAGAGTTAGAGCTCCTGAGATTTCTTGACTGGCCTGCCCTTTTGAGTTTGTCGGCCAGGTATTCCGGTTTGCCTGTGTGCTGCGCTTTGTGAGTGAGGTAGGCGTTCTGAAGCTGGCTCGCAACTCAACTGGGAGCCATTTGAGTCCTCTGAGAGCTGGCGAAATGTGTTCGAATTTCTTATTTCCAGTAACCATTCTGGCAGCTGCATTGAGGGTTCTCTTTAGGGGGGCCAGGTGGGATTTTGCTGTTCCAGTCAAGGTAGCGATCCCGTAGTCTATTCTGGAGAGGACCAGTGCTTGGGTGGCTTGTTGAAGGTCCTTGGGTGGGAGGAAGGGTTTAATTTTGTAAAGTCGTTTTAGGTTGAGAAAGGCATTTTTGGCAGATCTTGTGATGTGTTTCTTCAGTCCAGTTTTGGGTCCAGGGTGATCCCTAGAGATTTTACTGATTCCGCTAAGGTGAGATTGCCATTGAGGGCGTCAATGGCTTTGAGACATTCTTCAATTTGTGGGTTTTCCTCTTTGTTGGAGATGAGGAGTATTTACGTTTTTTCTTGGTTGAGTTTCAGTTGATTGCTTGTGAGCCAGTGTTGAACCTCCTTGAGCGTGTTGTTAAGTCTCTGGATGTCGTCAATTGAGGTGGTTTCCAGATAGAGTTGCGTGTCGTCTGCATATAAATGAAAGGGGATGTTGGATTTCCTGAGTAGAAAGGTGAGGGGTTCCATGTAGATGTTGAAGAGCTGAGGGGAGAGTACTGATCCTTGAGGAATACCTCTGATGACTGGGTATAGGTCGGACTCAAAGTTTTTGATTTTTATTCTTTGTGAACGGTTGTGGAGAAAGGAAGAGAACCAGTGGAGGACCGACCCTTGGAGACCAGCCCTTTCTTGTAGAACCTTTATGAGTAATTTGTGGTCAACTGTATCGAACGCAGCCGATAAATCTAGGAGGATGAGCAGAGAAAAGTCAGGAATGTGCCATATTTATCCAATATGGTACATTCCTGTCCTATACACCCTGTGGTGGTGCTGTTTTGGAAAACTAGCTCCAACGCTGGCACCGTGGTGCAAGGGTGCCTGTGTTGTAGGCACCCTACTACACAAAAACAATCCTGAGAGGCGTTTATCTCATTCTATGTGTGCTGCAGGTTCCAACACACATAGAAAGAGAAAAAACAAGGAGAAATATAGATATTTCTCCTTGTTATGCCTCTTCTGAGGAGGCATTTCTTTTTGGTGCATTTCCAATTTTACAATTCCTTGTAAATCTGGGACTATGTCAAAAACCATGGGAGTTGCCTGGGAACACCCACCGCAATGCCCATGGAAGGCCTCCATTGCTGAGAGTAAGACAGCGCAGTGATTTGCAATGCATTACCTTACTCCAAATTTTTAAAGCCATTCAAAGCCATGCAAAGTGGCTTTGCTTGACTTCATAAATCTGACTTAGAGGTTTGCGTCAAGCATGTACCTTATTACATGGTGCAAGCATGATGGAAAGCTCTCATAAATATGCCCCATGGTGTTTGTACCCACGGGTCATTTTGAGAAGAGCTGTAACAGGAACTTAAAAAAACAGTTTTGGTTCTCATCAAACATTCGTCTGTGCATTCTAATCCAAGAGAGCAGGCATCATCCTAGTTTCCTTAGAAACCAACAGAAGGCCAAGTTTCCCATTTACATTACATTGGCATGATCACAGTCACCAACGAAAGTCGACATTGAGCAATCAAAATATTGACACAAATTGCAATAAACCATGAATCATATAACAACCCATAGAAACAGAACAGCTGCAAAATGTAAACACTCAAATAGATGATTTGTTTATACCTACCTATAAAAATAAGAGCAAACATACATGTTGTAATATAGAAACAAATTGTGTAGCACATAAGGAAAGTTATTATAAAAGTTGCTCTATTCTGAGCAAAGCTAATACAGAAAGCTAGAACGTTGTTCACATGTAAAGTGTAAGCAAGGCAGAGAACATATCAAAGAATAAAACACCAAAAGTTGTACAAACCTGCCATACCACCGTCAATGAAGAACATATTACTGGATGGCCTGCTTCTGTGTTGGCACTCACCAGCAACAACTACATAGGCTCAATTGATATCCTGAATCCCAAACACCACACAACGTGAGCTATAGTGATGAAAAGAACCTGCGAGAAGGCTTCATTACAATGCATTCTACTTGCCACGGTCAGTCATGCAAAAGCTTGAGAAGAGGGGAATAGCTTAATAAAAAATATTGTAGGGTATGCACACACTCTAGGACTGTACAAACAGAGGAGGCTTCCTGATGCTGATGAACAGCATCTTCAACAACCTCCAATACATTATCACGTCCCACAACAAACCTAAGAAAAACACACCTCACACAATGACCTTAATGACCAAGCTTGTACATGCACTATGTGACTATGCGATCGGGTCTTTCAGGGAGTTAGTGGGGGCGAGGCTAGCTCATAATCATCTATATGGCAATCTATATGTCAAGTCGCTGGTGTATTTAAGCCTTGTGTTACATGCACCATCAACGTCCAAAGACTCAGAAGGAGATCCAACAAGCAGAAAAGGATTTCTACAACATCAGTCTCTTCTCTCAGTCTACAAAGGTAATCGATGGTCCAAACAAATCCATCAAGTAGACCCACAGGTGCTCTTTGGTTTCAAATCTAGCAGATACACCAGTGAATACAGTTGGCATGGGTTTGCCAAACTATGATTCACTGTACTGGAAATGTTTCTCTGGATTAAGGAATAATCCAGCTATCCTGGTCACTAGCAGAGGCACCAGCAGCAATGTCTCATATTCGCAAACCCAAAACTCTGTGACGCATAACTCATAAAAATTATATCAGTAAATAATACTTACAAGCTCACTATTTCTAAGTGTGCGGAATAGTTAGGGACAATGGACTGATCAGTGTCCAAACATCTTAGGTGAAGCCACCAAGGTCTACAGCTAAAACAGTTTCTACCAGCAGAGCCCCAATTGTCCATTTAATGAGTTATTCCATTTAATTTAGAAGAAAATATTAACATGTATGTACCTGAGTTCATGTTCCACTCTTTATTGTGTCATCTATATACATGAAAAAAGCTCTATGGCACATCTGCTTCACTCCTCTGGGGTTTCTCCATGGAATTTCATCTGGACTAATGGGTATATGTCAAAAACTTCTTGAAATCAAAAAGAATCACAATTGTGAGTTCAAAAAGTCTCGTAGTCATATTGCTCAGTGAAAGTTTCAATTTGTCCTACTGATCAGTAACCAATTCCAATCATGTCTTATACCTGCAGATGCATGGTTAGTCCCATATGGTGAGTAGAGAAGGTGAGTTCACTCTTCCACGTAAAAGCAGCATCTAAAGTATGGATGAAGAAATAAAGAGTGGAATATGAAAAACTTGATATAGGAGTAATAATATTTTCTTTTCAATTCATGGAATTCGTCATTCTATGAACAGTTGGGGGGGAGGTGCTTATAGAACCCGTATTCTCCACAAGAATGCAAGGAACCTTTTAAAAAAAATGTGACAATGTGAATTCTAAATGGATCTAATTTGCTGTCTCGGCTCTGCAAGGTTTAAGAGGGTGTCTTTTTAATTGTTCAGTGTGAGGAAGTTAGGTCTATAGTGACACCCTTGGGCACTCTCACCTAATCGCCCACAAGACTCTGACGCTGACTCTGCATGACGCTGACTCTGCATGAACATACAAAGTCATGCCTAGCAAGGGTGCAAGTGGCCCTAATGTCAGCACGTGAAACTGACCCATTTACTAATTCGCTGTGTAGAACAGTGCAATCATAGTTTAGGAGCAGTGGGGCCCACATACACTTGGTCAAAGTGTCAGTGCATACCCCTGTTGCACTAATGATAACTACACTCCTAGGGGCATACACACCATCTCTGGCAAGCGTGTTCACCGTCAAGGAGGCGCTATAGCTATGTGAGGCTAACCAGAAAGTCGCCTGTCGGTGATTTTAAGGTCAGTAACGAATCACATGTCAGTAGAGGTAATACGGTCAGGGTTTTTAGAATGCCACTGAATCATATCTAATTGGTTCACTTAAACTTTGCACTGGACCTGAGAGAAGTATTAATTAACCCTTTACTTCTGTATTCTTCAGAATATTATCAGGATGATAAGGGCTCATGAGGACCGCTTAACATCTTTCACTTTATTAGTAGAACATAATGAGCTTTCATATAAAGGGCAGAGCTGTGATGAGTCATTTGTACAGAACAGCACAATTCGGATTAATGGGCTCCCTCTGACGTGTGCTAAAGGTAGGGAGAGTTCAGTGTGTTCCTTGCTCGGACTCTTTCCTTAGAACTCTTAAAGAGAAAACAATTAATTTTATCTAGAAGTCGACACTTAAAATAAAAAAAAATGCAGGATTGGAGAAGCAAGATTAAAAGGGACGTATTTATGAAGCCTTGTGTCACTTTTAGGCCTCCGGTGCGTCACTTCTTGTGACGCACCAGTGGTGCAACAAATGCGCCATGTTGCGTCATATTTACAAAGTGACGCATCTAGGGAGATGGGTCACTTTGTAAACCACTGCGCCATATCATACCTGCGGCAGGTACAATGTATGCAGGGGGTGTTCCGACGCAAGAAAGGGTCGTAGAAGTGATGCAGTGAAATCTATGAGATTTCACTGCGCCACTTCGAGGACTCAAATGCGTCAATATATTTTGCCTGCCTCTTGGCAGGCGTAAGACTGATGCAGGCACATTGAACATGGGACTTGCCCATGTGTAATGACCCATTGCTGGAGTTGCGTCACTTTTGTGACACACTCCAGCAATGCGTCATTTTTGCGCCTACAGATACGTCAGAAATACTGACGTATCTGTAACTCCGTGCGCCATGATGCATCATACTGTAAATATGAAGCAACATTGGTGTCGCAAGGAGAGTGCAATGAAAAGTGACACATCGTTTTTATCACGCAGCGATGCGTCACTTTTCATAAATCAGGCCCAATGTTTTTATCACATAAGAGGAATACACTGCCCTCACACTCGGAAATCTGACTATGTTGTTTTCATTTTCGAAGATTCACTAAAACTTGTATGTGAAACTTTACATGTATATCATAGTCTGCTAATACCACAATAGCCTAGCAGTGTGCAAAGCCCTTTCTAGACACCACTTTCTTTATTTTGGTTGACATAAGAAAGGTATAGCGTGTTAGCTGGTGTCTCAGATCATTGCTTTATGCAGCCATTTTTCATCGTATTCGCTGATTTTTTCAATTGCTCACAAAACCACTTCATCAGACCTTATTTGTTTCTATATTAAGGAGTTTTGTACAGTACTACCTGTAGCCTTACAGTCACTTCAGATCTCGAAATAGGAATAGAAACGGTCCAGTGGACTAGACGGACGCATGCCGCAAAAGATCCGTTTTTCCGGGCACATATGGTTTTTACCTGCACTCCAGGGGCCCTCCCTCCACATTTTATCTGCTTCAAGGCTCTTGGTAAGCTCAGAAGTGCAGCTGGGAGGGCCATGTGTTGTAGTTGGACCCGTAAGATGCACAGGCAGCGCAGGGGAACTTCGCGTTCGTGCTTGCCTCCTCTGGAAGCCAATGACGTGTATTTAAACGATTTACATTAGGAAACCAATAAACTGTGACCTTTGGCCGCATAACCTTAATTTTTCTTTCCTGCGAACATCGGATAATGGCATCAGAACTACATCTGCCTTTCAGTATCTTCGATAATATTTAGCCAGAAATCTGTATGTTTTCAGCAGCAGGTCTCAATATTTTCTAAAGCTGCTTTCCTATTTAGAGAATGCAACTGCAGATTTCTTAATTTCGATCGCCAGGATCACAATATACATTAACAACGATACTGACAGCATTTCGATTATCGGTGTGTACGCCCTGTAGCCATAGTGATTGGCATATATACAAACAAATTTAAATTGGAGTTCGAAGGCTTCAAGGCCATTTGAAGATTAAGAAGTTCAGAAAAAGCCATAAAACGATTGTGACACATATGTAAAACATTCATATTTGTCTTAAAATTTTTAAAATGTCTTATCACGTAAAAAATATCATAAAAGTGAACAATCAATTGGGAAATATAAAATAGGCTACAATCAAAGGCTATAAATGGTTGGCATGAAATCTATCAAATATAAACCAGTGAGTACATCACTAGAATGAATGTAAAGTTCTATAACTGTAACCACAATTGTACCAGACAGAGATTTACATTTAGACAATGCCTTAATAAAGATATATACCACCTATGAAGGTGTCCCTTCCTGCACACCAATCTTTGAAATGGCGTTTTTATACTTCTATGGGCGCTGCTTAATGCAGCACGCACAGAAGTTGAAAAACTGCCTATTTTTCAATTATTGTTTATGTGCAGAAAGGAACTACTGCCTCCACATAAACAATCACAATAGGTGATTTCCTCGTTCTATGTGTGCTGCAGAATGCAGCACATATAGAAAATTCAACGAGAAGAAATTAATACATTTCTCCTCCTTGCACCTCCCTACGCCTCCCCTGGGGAAGTGTAGCATTCAGACGCATTTCCAGGTTTATGGGTACTCGTAAATCTGCACATTTGTCAGGTTCCATGGGTGTTGCGTGGGAACACCCACAGCAACACCCATGGAACTTCCCCTTTCACGCAAAGTGCTACGTTTAAAGGGGCTGTATTTACAAGGACAGTAAAAGCCACTGCATGACTGATACCAACCAGGAAAAATAGCAGCAAATTGGGGTCCGCCATGTTTGAGGCCATATTCCGGACACAACAGTTGGGCATTTTAAAAGATCTCTGATGCCTGATCAGCAGCAGTCACACTCTATACAGCGTCCAATGATGATGGCAATGAAAATGTGTAAATTTGGAGTTAACCTAATTCATGCGACTGATCTTTGTTTTAAGCCATTGCGTGAATGCTTCCTGAGCACGGCACTTCTGCGACATTCTGGGAGACGCATGCTTTTCACTGCTCATTTTCAATGTAACGCACATTGATGAGGCAGAAGGAGCCTGCTTTAGGCGTCTTCTGCAGCTGCAGTCAAGTGTACACCTGGAAGCCACTCTGGCAGCATGCTCTGCTAGAACAACATTCACTTCAAATCAGATCAGCTAGTTTATCCCTACTGTCGAGGGCCGGCTGCTCCTGCCCCTGTCATTTTTAAATCACCTTTTGAATTTGACTCTGTTTCCCACATCCTCATTTGTGTACATATAAAAGCAATTCATAAACTTCCAAATACATATTTCAGACCAGCAGTTCCATGCGTTTTTTTTTCCTTTGCACCTCCAATGGGTTTTTTAAACTCATGGCCTTGCTTTTTCCACCATGATTCTATTTATGGCACAGGACTCACAGCCTGATTCACAAAGAAGCAGTAAATATGCATTTGTAGACTGACGCCTGTGTACGAGCACAGATTTACCACTTTCTGGAATTCACAAACATTCCCAGGAATGTGCATTGAAAGCCGCACCAGGCACAGGTTTCCATGTATATTCCTAGGAAGTTCATTTGAAATTCCCAGTGGGATCCAATTTTTTTAATGCAGATTTATATAGCGTGACCTCGACCTGAAGGTATTGGAGCATGATCACCAGTTACGTTACACATTCAGGCACAGGGAGATTAAGTGATTTACCCAGAATCACAGGATGTGGACGCAACCCCGAGGCTCAAACCCTGGCTTCCAGCACCAAAGTCTGCAATCTAGCCGACGGACCACATCCTCTCCCCTATTCACTCCGTGTAGTGTTGTTCATAGCACAGAACTCCACACAGCAGGAATGAGATCGCCTGAGAAAATGCATGCTTTTTTCCTCCACTGGCAAAATATATTAGCTGTGGAGAAACCTTATGCTTACTAATGCACTAAAACTGAGGATTATCCATTCCCTTTCCCACTCTGAAAAGGGATTTATGTCAGCCATTAGCTGGAGTAATAATCAACTATTTCTTTGGCAGAAAGGGGAAGGAGAGGAGTTTGTGAATACAACATGTGCCATATTTGAGGGCGTTGACAAACGCCCATGGTTAACCACTCCTTGGAACGCCTCTTTATAATCCATTGTGTGGGATTTTAGAGGGCAGAGAACTCTATGCTCATGCGAGAAATCTCCTCAAATGTAAATGGGCTTATGCCTGCGAAGAATCCCTTTGTGAATTTCTGGCAGGCGCAAAAAAGGTAAATTTGGTTGTAAACTTAGGTTTATGATCAAATTTACTTTTGTGAATAGGAACCACAGACAACAGCAGTGGCGTGCTAAGTGAACTTGAAACAACAAATGGAAACAATACATAAGAAGATGCTAGGATGCAATAATGACTCCAATGTGATGAGTAAATTTAACAGTATTACTTCTGATGAGTGAATTTAACAATATTACTTCTGAAGACACGCTTTCTCTTATAGGGTAAATTACCTCAAACCAACAATGATCACCGTAAGCTGTTCTCTGGGAAGGAGAGCACTGTCTCCCAGTCCACAAAGTAGATGCAGATTTTTCACGCTTGTTAAATTTAGGTATGAGCCAAAAGTGTCAATATTGAAAAGAAAGTGAGGACCCTTTCAGGATGAAAGCTGTAAGATGAAAGAAACTTAGTGTTATCCTCATAGGACACGTATTCATTGAAGATAATTGCGTACACATCATACGAGAGAGTCCCTTTTCTGAGAAGACACTTGTAAACTACCTGAAATACTTAATCATGTGCATTTAGAACAGAAGAGAAGGACCGGATGTAATTAGCATTGTAAATAGGTGCAAAAAGAGCAACACGCTTATTGTTCCTAGAGGTTCCTCTCATATCCTCGTTGATCTCACCTTCACTTGAATACAAATGTTTCTCTGTATGAAAAGCCCAGCTAAGCACAAAGTGAAAGCTGATCACCGCTCTGTCCCACTGAGCCCCCCTCTATTGCCCTGTTGGTGAATCTCGTCTTTCTACATTTCCTGCCAGAGCAATAGTTGGATTGAGACATGAAACTCCCAGAGGAACCCTAATAACTTCCAAGCTTGTCTAGGCTAACGCTGAGCTGGTTTATGTCACATTTTCGTGGCGGTGCATAATGTGAGTTCGTTCTATAGGTCCTCGAAGTGCTGATGTCAAGCATGTGCTTGAACTGAAGCGTTAGAAATGTACTCGGGTACTCGCGTTTGTTTATGAGAAAATATTCTCTAAGAGAAGGTAGGATCCTACTATAACGAGCATGGCTCCCAACAGCTAGGTTTCTTGATGTAAAATGGCGGCCATATTTTTATTAATTATTTAGCATATTTGTTAACTATAGCACAGACCCTAGGGGTTTCTTGGTGCCGAAGGCTAGTAAATTAGCAGTTTGAATAAGGAGTCTCCGACGTTACAGAAATGCTCACATTGCCAGGCCACAAGCTTCCTGTGAATTTAAGAAGAGCAGATCTCATCATGAAACTTACGCATTCCACGACTTTAGGTGATAATTTAAAAATGCTGCCCTTTCTTAGCTTTTGGAAACCAAGGAATACGGAATAGTTGCTGATCTACTAATTGCAGAGAGCAAGCAGGAACATATATCCTTACATTGTCAATCATAAAAAGTGCAGTTACACTGTGCACCACACGATGCAATTCCATTTGCAAATAATATTTCAAACAAAATTCTGCTGCTTGAAGTAGCAATCAGGGTTTAACCTTTTGTATTACCTGTATCCACGTTGAAACACCTTTTGAGGGGCTTAAATAACGACCACTGTTATAAACCTAGCCTCCATCTGAATTTTTTTTTCAAATATCTTCAAGTGAGAGATTTTTTGCTAAAAAAAGGGGGTGGCCGTATTAAATTTCAAATTTGCCAAATTATAGAAAATATGGGTAACAACAAACCACCAAGAATTGGTGAGATCTATGAAAGCTTTAATACCTTACTCCCAGATGATATGGATAAACATCGGGTGGCATGGCAAATTAAACTAGAAGTTTCACCTAACATTCCACTTTTGGCATATGATCTATCTCTAACCTACTTAATGTCCTTAAGACTACAGACACAATTTTATAAAACATATTTTTCGCTATATTATACACCGTATACAATTTCTAAATGGGGGACAGGTAAGGGCACTACCTGCCCGCGATGTGCACTTCCTGCTGCGGACAGTGTGCATATGTTCGCCACATGTAATACCCTATTAAACATTATAAATGAAATATCGGGGTTTCTATCGGACATTACCGGGGCGGGGATTAACATATCAACTGAAGAGATTATGCTGGGCATCACTAATAAGGAACGTCCTAGACAGGTGCAAGGGGTGATCTTCGTGGCAATGGCAATCTTTCGACTATGTGTCGCATCAGCTTGGCTCGACCCCATCCCACCATCCTTCTCCCAATGGAAAGCTAGACTACTTGCGACATGTAACCTAGAGGTAGCCATTTATAAACAAAAGGGGCGTAATATTCGGCAGAGAGGCATGAAAATCTGGGCACCTTTGCTAGATTGGATACAGGCGCATTGAACATATGAACTGAAAATACCTTGGATAATTGATAAAATTTGTTATCCTACAAACAACGCAACTCAACCTCATTGAGCTTAATATGTTTTTTTATTTTTTATTTTTTATTTTTTCTCTCTGCTTTCCTTTATTCCCTGCTTATGAATGTGTATATGTGTAATGTAAATCTCTATGTAAATAGGAATAGAATTAACTGTCCTCATGGGGGGTGGGTGGGTGGGAACCAAGGGCTATAAATAAAATGTTGTAAAAAGTTTAATAAAGAAAAGTAAAAAAAAAAAAAATGAAATTAGATGATGGGAATCTTTGCTTCTGAAATACAATTGAAAACGACAGGAGGCCAAAGGAGCGCAACCTAAGGTTGTAAATACAACTTGAAAATAAACTTAAAGACCAAGGGTCCACTGTAGTGTTTGGCGGGTAGGGATATTTTTAGAGGCTTTGATTAGAGTGAGGCAGACTGCCATGTTCATGCCAGAATTACCCATGGCTCCACCAGTGGAAAACCTACACTGCCTACCTACCTGATGGACTTGGGTTCATCGAAGTATGCACTTCAGAATGTCCTCCTTATTTATGACAGACGGTCTGATGAATTTTTGTTCTCTTCAGGACTGTCATCAAAAGCCTGGAGGTCCCAAAGAGAAAAGAGAAAAATGCCCCCCCCCCCCAACCTGGGAGACAACTCCCAGAGTGTCAAGAACATGATTTTTTGTTTGTTGCAGAAACAAACTCCCACTTTTAAAACTGGTTTCATTAAAAACAAAGTTTGCTCAGCTAACATTCAATACCTTCAGAGGATCTGTCATGATGGTGGTTCCTCTGAAGACTGGTAAATCAGTGGGGTTCCCTAAATTTGGTGGTGGTAGTCTGCAGGACAGCGGAGGTTATTATCTCTGCTCTCCTGGCAGACAGTGGGCCATCCTTCAAACCCTAAATAAGGGTCCCATTTTCATACTTTACTAGCTAAGAGGCAAACATACATACAACCAGAGGTTCTCATACCCTCTTACTGTCATGGTAGCATTTAATGTACCTTCATTTAGTTAGTGAATCTAGGAGTGAACACAACTTGATCCCGTTTCCTTTGAAGAATGTTGAATCACCAAAATACCATGGATAGTGGAAGTGACACCATACACCCTTTGACCTTAATATCATCACAGGAAGTGATATCATATGACCTTTGCCCCTGAATCTTCCCTGGAAGTGATATCATATGATTTTAATCCTGATGTCATTACAATAATTAACATCAAAAAAGTTCCAGAACAGCAGCATGTTTAATATAAGAACACAGACAAATGTCTGTTTTAGATATCATCTATATTATGGTGCTGACAGGATATGTCAAGTGAACATTTACCTGATTTGTAGTAAGCAAACAAAGTGAGTGAGTCTGAAATCTTCTAGGGGTGACAGGATGGTGGGGCTTTCTTCCCTTGAGAACATTTTGCAAAAAATGGGCTGCAATAATGAATTTAAAGCAACATTTTCACGTTTTTGTTGTGCCAAAAGCCATAGGCTCTGAAAAGACACTTCTTAAATATTCAAGTCATTTCATGGTGTGCCATGCTAATCAAACCTGATAGTCCCAATGAGTACCCTCTGTTTTTTTTAAATGCCCCATTTGTAACTCCACATATCAAAAAATGACCCCTATTGTTAGGGCGAGATTTTTGTCATTGAGGTTCCTTTTGCCCAAACATACATACAATAAGCTGGTGTTAGAATTTTGCCCAAAATACCGTCCATGTACAATGTGTGACCCTTAGGTCTACTCCGAAGCCATTGGGGAGAGTGCATAAAACAGAGACAATTACTGACCCTGTCCCATAGGTGGTTTGCTAATGGTTATTTCCAGTAGCGGCCGGCGCAGGTAAGTGTGGTGAGGGGCAGGGCGGGGTGGGAGGGGATAATCGACAGGCAACAGAATAGGCAAACTTCAATAACACCTATTCCATAGTCTGTCAATAACCACCACCCCTGCGCCTCCACCCGCTCCAACGCCCGACTATGATTACCTGCAATATCTGCGACTGGTTATTTCTTCAGAAGTGGAGACTCATAAGCTCGGCTAAAGGTGGTTGGGACTTGGCCAGATTTCAGAGAAAGATTTGAGGCCTTAGTGACATGCAGAGCAATAAAATGGCTACCAATGAAAAATGTTGTCAAGGCAGTATTGGCCTTAGGGATTGAAGTACTATCCTGGTTTCCACCTAAGGTATTTAATTGAGATGTTTAGAATAGCAACATGTTTCATCTTGCATATTGCTACTAATGCCAATTTACATTAAAACTGAAACAATTTTTATATTGTAAGTAGACCAAGCCATGGGATCGGTTTTGACAGCCTAGTAACCCCACCGACGTTTTCATACTTTCAGAAATAATTTTCTACCAGGGCTTGGGCACCAAATGCTTTTCCATAGACACCCTTCTTGTTTGATGGTGGCAGCTACTTCGGATACCTTTAAAACCCTGGTGATACTTAATAGACCCACACACCATTTTCCATGAAGTTCATTGAGTTCGGCCAGTTCAATAAGAGATCAAAACAATACCCTGTCAAACACAGAGTGCCACATAAGTTATGCAAAAAAGAAGCCTAGAACTCTGGGTAGTTCCCAAGTTTAGGTGGAGAGCAACTCCTTTATAGAACACCCTACAACTACAGCGACACTCTGAATTTGCTCACCTGAAATGTCTGCTTTTCTATCAAAGTTTTAAAGTTTTGGATTAGCACATTGCTATCCATGCAGGGATAGAAAGGGACAAAGTATTTTACAATTTCTACATCAAAGTCTTTTAGCATATGATTAGCACAGTGTTATCTATGCCAAGCTGTAAGATGACAAAAGCATTTTACCACTCCAGGCATAGTATTACAGCTTTGTATTGGTAAAAAATCATCCATGCCAACCTGGAATTTATAAAAGTAACCCCAGACATGTTTTTCGCAATCATTATAGTTCTTCACAGAGGTTTAGCATTGTCCAGAAGTAAGGGATTACCCAGTTTAAGTCAAAACACTAGTTTTTCTGGCATAAAATGATGTATAAATTATGCAAAAACGCAGCAGAGAACAATGGGTAGTTCCCATGTTTAGGTGGAGAGCAGCTCCTTAACAGAGCACCCTACAACACCAGCGACACTCTGAATTTGCTTACCTCAAATGTCTGCTTTTCTGTCAAAGTTTTTAAGCATAGGATTAGCCCCCTGCTATCCACGCCGAAATAGAAAGGGATGTCACTGACCATGTCATGAGTGATGTAATATGTGAGGTCATAAGCAGTTAATTGAAGTAAGTTATAGTTGTCTCAGGTAACTATAACTGCTGAATTGAGTTGTTTTGTATGAGTGAAATCTGAGCCTAACTATAACGTCCCTGTAACTTTTGTTTTTTTCAGTGAATTTCAAAGGATTTTTTACCTCTATTTCCTAACTATAATGTCCCTTTAACCTTTGTTTTTTTGTGAATTTCAAAGGCTTTTTAAATGTTATTTCCTAACTGTAACCTGTAACCTTTCAGAGAGGGTTTGAGAGTGGCTGTATGGGTCAATGACTGGGTGTGTGAGCGGCTGTGTGGGTCTGTGACTGTGTGTTTGTGTGGTTATGTGAGTTTGTGAGTGGGTGTTTGAGTAGCTGTGTGTGTATTTGAGTGGGTTTGTGAGTGGCTGTTTGGGTTTCTGAGTGCTGTGTGAGTGGCTAATGGGTTTGTGAGTGCGAGTAGTGTGGGTGTGTGAGTGGGTTTGTGAATGTCTACATGGGTCTGTAAGTGGGTGTGTGAGTGGCTGTATGGGTCTGTAATGTGGGTGGAGAAAGGGGGCAGTCCCTGGGGAACTCTTAGCAATCCTGCTGTGTGGGACTTACTGGTGGTAACAGGAGGGGTTCTTGACCCCCAGGGACCCTCAGCATCGTAAAGAACTACATCTTCCAATGAGTAATGCGCCAGGAGGTCTGCTTGCAGAGTGGTAGACAAAAGGGGTGGGCCTCCTACAAGCTCTCAGCAATACTACTGTGTGCAACTTATTGGTAGTAACAGGAGGGGTAATTGGCCCCCAAGGAGCCTCAGAATCCAAGGGGACTTCAGCCCCCCATGAGTTGTGCACCTGGAGGCATGTTTCAGAGTGGTTGAGAAAAGGTCAGGCCTCCGACGAGCTCTCAGTAATTCCACTGTGTGTGGCTTACTAGTGGTAAAAGGAGGGGTCCTTGGACCCCAAGGACTCTCAGCATCTAAGGGGACTTCATCCTCTCCCATCAAACAGAAAGGAGGTTGACTGCGCGCCCCCCCTCGTGGAGCCATTAATGGCCCTGGGGACTGCCACTCCCCAGGGCTGGCAGTCTATGTCCCGGGGTGTCCATCTGGAGGCATAGCTGTTTGCTCTTGCTTGGCAGGAGCTATGAGAGCTCCCACCAGCCAAGAGCAAACAGTAAGTCCAGTCCCAGCTGGCGGGAGCAGGAAAACTGCTCCCACCAGCTGGGAGTTGACTTTTCATCTGTTTCCCTGTCCTTGTCAAGCGGGTAGGGAATCGGATGAGGGGATTGCTTCTGCACACAGGGAGCTGCATATTTAGCAGCTCCCTGCATGCAGTTGCAATTCCAGGGACTGCAGGGGCATTGAGGCTCATCCTGCAGTTCCCAACATCGAACACTAGGTGCCCTGGGTGGGCTTCAGGGCACCCAGAATGAAGTGGCTGGCCTTCCGGGGCCAAGATCGACTGGGCAGGGGTACCACATGGCCCCCCTCCCAATTAGCTGATATTTTTGGCCCGATGAGATGGTGGTCCCTGGGGCCGTACTGTGCCTAGGAGGGGGGTCCATATGACCCCTCCCCCGCATTATGTTGATATAGCCCTGGGGAGGGGGTGGTCCCCAGGGCTCTTAAGAGCCACAGGAGGGGGCTGCATCCCCCTCCAAAACATTAATAAAACCCCAGGGACTTGGTGGTCCCTGAGTCTCAAAAGAGCCGCAGGAGAGGGCCATATGCGACCTCTCCCTGTTTTAAAGCATGCCTCCGGGGCCTGGCCCACCTGGGGTCTTAAATAAAACAAATTGGGGAAACAGCACTTTTCTTTTGCCATGAATGTGCAAATATTCGTGATTTTGCTGCAAAATGATTTCTTTTAAATGCTTTTTTGCCATGGTGGGGTCTCAGGGGGACCCCAGCACAAGGGCTAAGGGGTCAGAGAATTCCTACACTGTCCCCTTTTCTTCATATTTTTTTGGGGGGACTTGGCCTCAGCCGAGTCCCAAAATGCCTACCAACACTTCCTAGTTCAAGTGTTGCCAGCCAATCAGATCTCTGCACAAGATCGGGAGGATTTGCAGAGGGTTCAGGTCCTTAGATATATAAATTTGATTTTCTTTTAATAACTCTGAAACTACTGAAGGGATTTACACAAAATAACAAAAAGCGTGCTTTCTGAACCAAGAGCTACCTTTCTGCCAAATTTGGTGTAATTCGTCCAGCTGTTCAAGCTGTAGTCATGTTCAAAATACCTATGAGAATTAACATAAGAAACTGTTTGTTCAGTGGAAAACATTTCTCAAACTCACATGCATCAGATCTTTACAACTGGATAGTAAATTGGATTTCCCAACCAGTTCTGGATAGATTAAATAGTTTGAGCTGTAGGTGCATTGTTTCTAACTACTTGTATATGCATCTTTCTCCCTGGGCCAATGTGCATTCCCCTAAACAAATGTAAAAAAAACGGTGCAGGTTGTGTTTTCGGCGATTTTCACATTTGCTGTAAAACATTTTCAAAGCAATAATATAATATTATACTAGTGAAACTTTTTTTAGTGTGTTAAAATTGTTTATTTTGCTTTATTCTTTGTTGTATATGGAATTCTAATGCACATGCGCCCTCTAATGTGCAAAGTAGAAATAGCTACGACTAGATAGATGTTAATTGTAAACCTTGTGGATTGAGAAATACAATCAATTACCTTTTTAAACGCATCAGTAATTCATTTCACATTTTCGTGAAGTTTAACAGCGAACCAGACCCGTAGCTCACCACAGAGTATAGCATCATGCCGAGTGCAAATGCAATATTCGCCATGCCCGACGCTAGCGCTTCCCACAGTATTATAGGAATATGCCCCAGTGATTTATAACAACCCTCATCCGCAGGCACCGTCAGTGACAGCAAGAATTTAGGATCCTTGCTCATAGCCCACTCCTTAGTGAACTAACAGTACATGAGTAATACTATTACATTTGTTGGACTTGCTTACTAAATGAACAAGAACATGAGTCATCGTTTGAAACACAGTTTTAATTCGCCTAATGTCACTTAGTTTATGCTGTGGCTTAACCCCTAAGTACAAAGAAGGAGTGGTCCGAGTTACAGATAAATTAGTTTACAAGTTATTCTGTATTACTCCATACAGATAAACACCACATATACATTTTGCTAAATGTAAATGAACAAAATGAAAAATAAAGTATGCAATATTCAAAGTCAAATTGCATTTACTCTTGCAATCGTTTACTCCTGTAAATTTTTTCAACATAAAATTTCTCATGAATCATCAACATTAGTTCAATGTAATTGTGAGGTCATTACATTAAAAGTGCTCTCAGTGAGAAAAGGAAGGGAAGTGAAGAGGTTGTGAGGGACTGGATAAAGGTGGTGTGACATTTATAACATCACATTAAAATCAAATACGCCTTTACAATCAAGGTAGTATAAATGTTCCCAAATCACATCACACATAGGTTAGATAAATTAATTTCGTTAGATCCTATGGTGTGTTAGGTTGGCGTAGTCTACGTTTCGACCCGCATGTACGCTTAAGGGTTATTCTCGCCTCATGTTGGGGCCTTCGTCAGGACAAAGATAGAGAGCCTATAAGACAATGTAAAGGCTAACATTAGTTGTCTGTGTGGTGAACTGTCTTCATTGGAAAAAATAGATGTAGGAATTACCTACATGAAAGTAACGGTCAGCGTCTGTGCCGTCGTTTCTTGGGCCTGTGCGTGCTCCTTAGAGTTCTACAACAAATAAAATAAAATAGAGGGAAAAGTCTCAAAGGACGGGGTTGGCTGTGAAGCCATGTATCAATGGGTTGTGTGGAAGGGAGACTTACTTGGGCAATGCTCCTCCTGGGTGAGCATAGAATATCTTGTCACATTTCCGTAGTCACCTTGTAAGTTCAGTGCACACCTGGCACCGTTCTAAAAATCAACAAACCTTGTCAACGCATTTAGACAGGGTAGGAAAGTGGCATTCAGGATGTACGCCATTGCCTGACACGCTTGTTAGTATGTATCGTAGATCATTAGACAGTTGCGTGTTTAAAATATGTCTAGAGGCATAGTCAGGGAAAGCCTAGAGTTCGTCACTGCCTGGCACACTAGTTAGTACATCTTAAACTAATGGTGCCAGATGATCGTATATATCGTAATCTTTAGACAGTTGCGTATTAAAAATCTGTCTTGATGCTCGTAACGTAATGGAATAGTCAGGGAAAGCCTACACGGGCTCGCGTGTACTTTCCTACCTTGTCGGCTTAAGGCTGCAGCCGTCAGCACACGTCGCTCCCTCAATGAATCTGGGGATGCTCGCGGTGCCGCCGCTAGATGTTAAGTACAAAAGGGCTCGGCTCGGCAGGGCCAATCACCGGCACGCTACATATTGCGCCCTGTCAGCGGTAGACGGGCAAATAAGGGAGCGTCTAGAAAGATGCCTACTAATGCTAAGGGATACTCATACTTCGATTGGGTTCGGTCAAGACTATCAAGAAAACGAGTTGTTTCAAAGTCAGTGTGATAGTACATACATATAAAACAATGTTTATCTAAAACCTAGTTTAAAGTCAATAATTCTTACATATTCACAATGTTAAAAGGTGTTCAACAAGGCAACCTGTAATGTGACCTGGATTAGTAGTGTCCTTTGGAGTGAGCCTGGACAATGTCACATTTTTCTTATTAAATGTAATTAGACAAACATACAAATGGGAAAATCTGGTTGATGTACTTGGAATTTAGCAGTAAGCCTAGACGGTGGAACCTTACAAGGATCTACAGACAGTATTATGCATGAGTATCAACAGACATGTAATTAGACAAACATACAAATGGGAAAATCTGGTTGATGTACTTGGAATTTACCAGTGAGCCTAGTCAGTGAAACCTTACAAGGATCTACAGACAGTATTATGCATGAGTATCAACAGATCATACGAAAGAGAAGGTTAATGTACTTGAATTAAACAGTGAGCCTGGACAGTATTACCTAGTAAAGGCCTTATGACAATGCTATCATAGGTTGTATCAACAGGTGGGGTGGTGTTTGCAAAGTGCCTTCATTGACCCGGCTTTGCTTAGCCGCCTGTGCAGTGTGTGAAGTCGTACCTATGAAACAGTGTGCTTACTCTGGCTCAAGACCTTTCATTTGTGCGAAATTGCATCTAGTTCATTGAGACCTCTGTTGATAGTCTTAAATTTGTGCATCCATGTACACTCCCTGATGTTAAGGATAGAGTTCAGATTGCCTCCTCGGGGTCCCAGGTTAATCTTTTCGAGTATAACCCGTCTCATAGATTCTGGGATGTGTTTCTTGTTCATGAAATGTTCTACAAGTGGTGCCCCTGCTGTTTGGCAGCAGATCCTGCTGCAGTGTTGGAAGATTCGGTTTTTGACCTTTTGTTTGGTTTGCCCAATGTACATAAGTTCGCATGGACAGAGAATGGCGTAAATTACTCCACTGGTGTTACAATTTGTAAAAGACGTAGGGGCAGATTTATGATAACTGGCGCATCCCCAGGGATGCGCCAGTTATTTTGCGCCACTGCTCCGCCACCCATGGTGCGACGCATTTACAATGCGGCGCACCATGGGGCAAAAACGGCACAGATGCGTGATGCATCTGTGCCGTAAAAGTGGCGCATTGCTGGAGTTGCGTCGCAAGCGCGACGCAGCTCCAGCAAGGCTCGGGGGTGCCCCATCTTTACAATACTGCATCAAGACCTACGCCTGCTCCAAGCAGGCGCAGGGTTTTGACGCAGCATTGGCCTGAAAGTGACTGAGTGAAATCTTATAGATTTCACTCAGCCACTTTTGCGAGGCGCACCTGCCCCGGAACGCCCACCCTGCGCCGGAATGCCCACAAGTGGCGCAGGGCTTTACAACGTGATGCATCTGCCTAGATGCGTCACGTTGTAAATGGGTCGTAGGGATGCGCCACGTTTACGCCGCAGTTGCGTGACGCAAACGTGGCGCATTCCCAACATAAATCTGCCCCCTGAGGTCTACAGTCAGGTTGTTGTGAGTCACTTGCTTGGTCTCCCAACATGTTGGGCATGCTTTGCACGTTGTACATCTGAAATGACCTACCACCTCTGGTAAGTTCCAGAGTCCTTGGATGGTCGGTGCCTGTGGTGTGTCCAGTAGTGAACGGAAAACATGGTCCCTTATGCTTTTTGCCTTTCTAAAAGCATGCATTGGTGGCTCAGGGGTGTCTATAATGTCTGCAACCAAGCCCCAATGCTTGTTGACAATTCTCTTTATTTCATTGCTTTTGGTGCAATATGTCGTGACACAGATCATTCGTTCCTGAGATGACGGGCGTTCCTTCGGCATTAGTAGCGTGGATCTATCCTGAAACCATGCTCTTTTTCTGGATCTTTTTACAAGTCGCTTAGGGTAGCCCCTATCTATCAGGCGGATGATTAAGTCCTCAGATTCTTTGAAATAGTCCTCCTTCAGAGAACAATTCCTCCGGATGCGAAGAAATTGGCCGAAGGGCAGGTTGTCCCATAGTCCTCTTGTATGATGACTTGTGTATCTTAAAAGGGAGTTTCTTTCAGGTGTTTCCTGTAGAGGGTGGTGTATAGTTTGCCTTCCATTTCTTTTATGCTAATATCCAGAAAGTCAATAGACTCCTTATTCATGTGCATTGTGAATTTGATGTCATCAGACTGGGCGTTCAGCCACTCCATGAAGCCATGCAGGTCACGTTCCTCGCCTGTCCATATCGTGAGGACGTCATCTATATACCTATGAAATGTGGAAATCATGTTTTGGTATGGATTGTGCTGTGATAGGATGCAGTGTTGTTCATATTCAGACATGAATAAGATCGCCAGATCTGGGGCAAAGGCAGCGCCCATAGCAACTCCTTTGCTTTGGATGTAGAACCTATTCTGGAAAACAAAGAAATTCCTCGTCATGGCGATTTCAAGCAGATCAATGATGAACTCTGTGGGGACCCCCGCCGGTTGTACCCTCTTTTGTAGAACTCTTCTCATACATTCCAAGGCTGGTCTCTGTGGAATACTGGTGTATAAGGAGATGATGTCCATTGTCACCCGGATCTGTCTGTTTTTGTTAAATGGCATCTGGTCAACCAAGTTGATTACTTGCATCGTGTCCCTGAGATATGTAGGTGTTGCTTCAGCGAGTGGTTTTAAGAATGCATCTACATACTTGCAGAGAGGTTCTAGAAGGGAGCCGCAACCCGATATAATAGGCCGTCCTGGTGGTTTAACTGGATTTTTATGTACCTTAGGTAGTACATACATTGTGGGTACCCTGGGTTGTTCCACGTTCAGATAATCGAATTCCTTCTTAGTCAGAAAGCCCATTTCCAGTGCTTTCTTGGTGATGGCTAGGATCTCCGTCCTTACCTCCTTCGTAGGGTCTGATGCTACAGGTCTATAGCTAACCCCATCCATTAGTTGGGAATAGATGTCGGCCTTGTAGTCTTCCACATCCAGCATCACTATAGATCCCCCTTTATCAGCTGGTTTGATCACCACTGATTTATTGTTCTTTAGCGTGTTCAACGCTATCCGTTCTCCTGCAGTGATATTATGTTTCACATAAGATCTTCTATCACATGTTTTTAAAACGTCCCTCAGTACCACGCTCTCATATGTCAAAATCCTATGAGATACTGATGCCATGGTAGGCATGAACGTTGATGGAGGTCGTAAATTTGTGAAAGCTGTCATGGCTGTAGATGGTCGATTGTTGAAAAAAAAATGTTGTCGTATCTTTCTGAAGAATCTAGTGAGTTCCGTTTGGATACTAAATCTGTTGGCCTGGGATGTGGGTACAAAAGATAGCCCTTTGCAGAGTACACTGCTTTCCTCAGCCGTTAGTGTGTGGCTAGGTAGATTGATTATTGGGCTGGCTCTGGTCGTAGTTCTGGGGGGCCCCCAACTACCATCTGTAAGTCTTTCTCCTTGTGCTCCTCTCCCCGTGATCTTCTTGTTGAAATCGCACCTGTTTCGTGTTCTGGGCCTGTTGCCTCCCTCCGTCCCAGTTCTGTTGGTTCTGTCCCCGGGTGGGGCGATTGTTCCATGAACCTCCTCTGCCTCTGCCTCTCGGTGGTCTCCACTGTGTGTCCCCTAAAAAAGGAGGTTGTGGACCGCTCATGTGTTCCTCGGGTGGCTGGTACCATTGGTCCTGGTGTTGTTAGTTTCCACCTGGTCCGGGTTGTTCGTTTTCACTTTCGCCGCTGTATGAGGAGTCCGAAAAGTTGGTGAACCTACGTGTTCCTCTGTAGCCTCCTGTCCCTCTGTAAAAGAAGTGGCCCTGGGTATCCTGCCTGTAGTAATCCACTTGCAGGTAGGGGTAGGTCTTCTCCTTGTCGTAGTACTGGATGTGTTTCGCTAGCTTGTCCAATTTCTTTGTTTGTGTCTCCACATCAAAGTCTTTTTGATCAAATATATTTTATTGACAGTTGCATTCAAGTAAAACATTTCAGCCAACAGATAGACAAAGCCCTAGTGCAGTGCCGCCCCAAAATCCAATGCATTTAGCAGGAAGCCAGTTACGGAGCAGAGTACCTTGAGTCCGCGCAAGAGGGCTGGAGTCCCGCACCTTATTTAACTGTCTTTCATACCCCCCCTTACCCCGCCTCCCAGAGGACCTCCCTAACCCCAACTACCCCGTTCTCAGAACTAACCCTCACCCCCCCCCCTTCCGTCCGGTGTGTATAGCTATGTAGGTGTATGGTGTACAAGTGTGTCCTCCACTGACTCTTCACGTCCCATCTCCTGGCAGCGTATGGAAGTCATCAACTAGTCTAAGGACTCTAAGATACTTGGGGCAGGTGAGTTCTCGGAATTCTTGGGACAACAGGGAGATCAAAGGTGCCCATGTTTCTTTAAAGACGTCTGAGGACTGTGTGAGGGACGCCTGTATCCGCTCCATCCCCAGTGTATACCACAATCTATGGAGCCACCCTGTGTGAGTGGGTTTCCTAGGGGTACCCCAAAGAGAAAGAATATGTTGCGATGCTGCCCCTATGGCCAGTCCCATTTGGCGACCCCGAATAGATTTGAGTGGAAAGGTGAGTTTGTTGGGCAGGCCCAGGATCGCATACGCAGGAAAGCGGGGGATCTCTGTATCGAAGCAGTCATCCACATCCCGAAGGACCTCCACCCAGTAGTCCAGCACCATCGGGCATTCCCATAGCAGGTGAAGCATGGTCCCTATGTGTCCACAGCCCCTCCAGCACAAGGGGTCCCTGCGGGGGTTGCTTTTGTGTAGGCGCTCTGGCGTCAGGTGCCAGTAATAGGCCACCTTCACCGCCGCTTCCCGGCTGGCTACATTACGGGCCGTATGATGCGCCCGGTAGTAGATGTCCTGCCATTCCCTGTGTGAGAGCTCGCGTCCCAGTTCCCTCTCCCATCTCTGCTGGCCCGCGGATTTATTCGGTGGCTGGGGCGGAGTTAAAATCTTGTACAGTTCAGTGATCGCCCTTTTATCCGAGGTCTTGGCAAGAAGCCATCTCTCATAAGGACTGAGAGCACGGCCCACGTGCGGTATGATGTCCTTTCCAGTGAGCCAATGCCTCAGTTGGAAATATTGATAATTGTGCGGGTTATTGATTGAGTACCCTTCCTGTACGTCCCTAAGTGACATAAAGCCCTGTGTGTCGAATAGGTGGCCTGCGGAACTGCACTCGGTCAGTCTCCACTGCGGGAAGGAGCCAGGGACCCTTCCCGGAGGAAATGCTGGATTTCCGAACAGTGGCGTCATTGGAGAGGGGAAGGATGTGAGGCCGTGCGTCACTGCAACCGCATCCCAGACCTGTAGAAGCGTTTTGGTGATGGGTGATTTCTTAATGTATGCTGGTCTGTCCGTTCGAGCTAAGAATGGGATCTTCCAAAGCGGCATCCCAGCCATGGCCCGGTCCTGGAATAGCCAGCGCTTCTCTGACATTGGCCTGGACCACTCCAGGAAGTATCGCATCTGTGTAGCCTGAAAGTACCTCCGCAGGTCGGGGACCCCCAACCCTCCCTCCGTGGGAACGCGTGCGAGCAGGTCTCGCCGCATCCTTGGGCGTTTGCCTGCCCATACATATTGCTGTATGGTGTCTTGCAACTTCTTGATCATGCCTATCGGGGGGGTGATTGGGATGGTTTGAAACAAATACAGTATCTTTGGTAGCAGGGACATTTTAACTGCTGCTACCCGACCAAGCCACGAGAGCGGCTGTTGTTTCCAACGCCGAATATCCTCCTGGACGTTTGTGAGCAGTTTAGTATAGTTCAGCTCCACTGTTTGCGCCGTATTAGGTGTTAGCTCGATCCCCAAATATGGGAGCGCGGTACGTGTGGTTAGCCCACCTATGTTAAACAAGCCCCTGTGGGCTTGGTGGGCGTTGCACCCCAGGGGGAGAACGATCGATTTGCTAACATTCATCTTAAAGCCCGACACCTCACCGAAACGTTCCATCTCTTCCAGGAACGCTGGATTCGAGATACTGGGGTCGTTAACAGCCACCAAGACGTTGTCTGCATATAAGCTGATCGTATGTTCTTCGCCCCCAAAAGTAATGCCCTTGATGGCCCGATTGTCCCTCACTCGTTGGGCAAACGGTTCTATGTAGAGGGCAAACAGTAGGGGCGAGAGCGGGCAGCCCTGCCTCGTGCCGCGGCCTATGGCGAATGGTGTGGAGCTCGTTCCGTTTACCTTAACCGTTGCCTGAGGGGAGGTGTAGCAACTAGCCACCCATGCCCTGAACCTCTCTCCCATTCCAAATCTCCCAAGCGTCCGGTCAAGGTGGATCCAGTCAACCCGGTCGAACGCCTTTTCAGCGTCGACCGATAGAAGGGCTGCATCCGAGGCGTTAAAACACGCTTTATCGATCAGGTGCAACAGGCGTTTGGTGTTATCTGCGCTTTGGCGGGTTGGGACAAAGCCCGCCTGATCCGGCTCTATTATACCGGGGAGACAAGGGCCCAGTCTTGCAGCCAGGATCCCCGTGAAAAGTTTCAGGTCTATGTTCAGGAGGGAGATCGGCCGGTAAGCCGCGCAATTAGTTTTGTCCTTGCCCGGTTTGGGTAGGACGATAACCGCCGCTTCCAGCATCTCTGAAGGGATCGATCCCGGCCCCTGGAAGGAGTTGAACAGCTTTGTTAGCACCGGGGCCAGGAGGGGGCAAAAGGACTTATAGAAGCCCGCAGAGAATCCATCCGGGCCCGGCGCCTTTAGCGGCTTGAGGCGGGCGATAGCGGAGATCACCTCGTCCAAGCGGATAGGAGCGTCTAACGCCAGGGCGCTTGCCTCGTTGAGGGCCGTCACATTAGCTCCCTCCAGGTATGCTGTTCCCGCATCCGCAGCCGCGATGGGGTCAGCCGCATACAGTGTAGCATAGAATGTCTGAAATGCTTTGGCTATAAGGTCGTCGTCCCAAAGCTCCCGGCCCCCATCCTCGCGTATGAGTGGGATTTTGGCCCGGACCGTTTTCGCCTTGAGCTTATTGGCTAGTAACCGACCCGTCCTGTCTCCCCCTACGTAGTACATATGTTTAAGGCGCAGTGCGGCGTATTCCGCCCGGTCAAGATCCAGGCTCGCCAACTGTGCCCTGGCCGCTTTTAGCTTGCGCCAGATTCTAGGGGCCCCCGTGCGACTATGCGCTTGTTCTAACTCCAGCACCTGTGCCGATAGCTCCTGGCGGCGGTCCTTCCGTTCCCTGTTGTCTGCTGCCGAGATTGCAATCAACTCCCCCCTAATAACCGCTTTGAGCGCCCCCCAGAACGCTGTTTGAGCCACCTCCCCCGTGTCGTTCTGGGTAAGGTAGTCCTTGATTCTTTGGCTAATCTGCTCGGTGACTCCCTTGCGGGAGAGTAAGGTTTCGCGGAGGCGCCAACTGCCCTTGTGCGCCCGCTGTCGTGGTACCCGCATGCGCAGCACCACTGCATCATGGTCCGATAGGGCAGCCGGGACAACTTCTACATCCAGTGTCATGGGGGCCAAGTCAGTGGAGCTAAGGAAATGATCAATTCTAGCATACGTGTGGTGCACATGAGAGTAGAAGGTATACCCTGGGGCTGTATGGTGAGCCTCCCTCCAGGTGTCCAGAAACCCCCGGTCAGTGAGCCACCGCTTCCCTGCAGTGGACAGTGCCCCTGAATTGCCAAATCTACGACCTGACCTGTCCTTGACATTATCCATGACCAAGTTGATGTCCCCGCCAATCAATATGTGTCGTGAGCTAGTGCCGAGAACCTCCGAGAGTGCCCCCGTAAGAAACGCCTCCTGTTTTGCGTTAGGCGCATAGATGGTCCCTATGGTAAGTGATAAGCTCCCAATGTGCATCGTGTGAGCTAGCAGCCTGCCCTTAATCTCCGCCACTTTGTCCCCCACCCTGCCTTTGAAGTGTTTAGCAAACAGTAGGGCCACTCCTGCTTTTTTCTCCGTGGTGGAGGAGTAGAGCTGAGTTGGAAACGCTTTGGATCTCATGCGATGCCAGTCTTTAGCCAATAAATGTGTCTCCTGTAGGAGACACACCGCTGCCCCAGAGTGTTCTAAATATGAGATCACCGCTCTCCTCTTTATTGGGTTGTTGAGCCCTTTAACATTGAGGGTGAGGATCTGGAGAGCCTCCTCAGCCATGAGAGTGTGTGTAGTCACCTGCGTTCTGCCAGCAGTCCAGCGGAGGAACACCCCCCCCACCCGTTCTCTGTGTCTGAGCCAATGAGACCCACCCGTACGGAACCCCGGAACCTACCCCCCATCCCCCATCCTCCCTCCCCGCCCCAACCCCCCTTCTTCCAAACTTGAAACCCCAACTGGTGAACATTGTCCCAGGCCTTTAAAATGTCTATCCAGGCCTGTGGTGAACGAGTTTATGTGTGGGTGTGTGGCAGTGGCGGCTCCGGACCCCCCGCCCCGCCCCCGACCGTGGTGCCATAACTTAGCTGAGTACGACCACCGTCACCATCTCAGGAGTCGGCGCCAGTGTCCTTGGAGACCTCATGGATCGCTGCAGCCTGTTCCTGCGCCACTGTCTCCGGATTTGGCTTGAGGCTTTTCTTAGGAGGTCGGCCCCTGCGCACCATTTGCCAGCCGTCACTAGTCGCCCTTGGTGACCTGGAGGAAGCCCCGGGCTGTTTCTCCTCGCCGTTATCATCTGGCTGATCCTGCTCTTGCTGAATGCCCAGCAGGGCACAGGTGTCACTTAAAGAACGCAGCTGGTGCAGAGCCCCGTTCCACCTGAAGATCAGTCGAAATGGATGCCCCCAAGAGTAGGGGACCCCCTCGTTGCGAAGAAAGGCGGTGGCTACCTTGAACGACCTCCGCTTTTGAAGGGTGATAGCTGAAAGGTCCTGGAACAGTTCCACTGCGTGGCCTTGGAAGCGAAGAGGTTGCTTGAGACGTGCCGCCTTCAGTATGCGCTCCTTAAGAGGGAAGTCCGGCAGGAAAGCCAAGATGTCTGGCGGGGGACCCTGAGCCCGACGAGCTGTACCCACCCGGTGGGCTCTATCAATACGGATATCGAAGTCTTCGTCTTCGTCAAGCACCGATCTAAACAGGGTCCGCAGGTATCCCGCCATGTCGTCCCCTTCTGCTTTGGATGGCACGTTGCGGACCCGAATGTTGTTTCGCCTTGAGCGGTTTTCCAGGTCCTCCGCGTGAGATTGTAGGTCCTTTTGTTGTTCGTTGAGCCGAATGATTTCTTGCCGCAAGAGCTCTATCTCTTCGCCTCTGGCTTGTCCCGTGAGCTCATTCGCGGCCACCCTCTCTCCAAGGTCGTCGACATCTCGCCGGAGTTCTTTATAGTCCCCGGCCATTTCTTGCCGGAAGGTTTGGATGTCCTCCTTAAGAGAAGTGAAGAGGGCCTCCATGAACGCTTTGGTCGCCGGGGCCTCTCCTTCTGTGAGGTCCTTACCCTTAGGAGGGGGCGTCGAAGCCGGCTTGTCTGGGCTTTTGTCGACCTTAAGAGTCCCTTTGGTCAGCATCTCAGATATGTTGCGGTTCCCTTTTCGGCTGGAAGCCATCTCTCACCCCTTTGTCGGCCTAAAGACCCAGTCGAGTTGCACCCCTGGGCGGGACCGCCGTCAGTCCGTGATGGGCGCGTAATGGAGTGTCGCGAGGCAGGATGGCTTTGTGACTCCACGAGGGCCGTAGGCCGTTAGGCCCTGGATCTTGGAACGTGCCGTCTCCGGGTGTCCGGCCGCGGGCTGAGCTGTGCCCCACGCCGCTACTCCTGCTGCCCAGTCCCTCTGCCCCTCCTGTTCCGCCGCAGATCGCCGGGCCCCTCCTGGGGCGGCCCCCGGCACGTTGAACTATCGTGGGCACTCCCCAGGGTCCCAGGCTCTGCTCCCGGTGCTCTCCCTTGTATGCTGCAGTGCCCTCGGCTCCTGACGTCCTCTCCTCCCATGCAAGCGGACCTGGGGATCAATGGGGTGCACGCTTCGTCTCCGTCAGTAGTTCAGGGCCCCCACCAGACTCGCAGAGCACCCTTTGACCTCTCCTATCTGCCCTGAGACCGGCTCCCTCTCACCTCCCGGGCTATGTGTCCGCTGATCTCGTTCGCGGCCTCGTACCACCAGGCCTCGTGACGGCTCCGTGTAGGCTGAGGCAACGTCGCCTTGGGCCCTGCGGTGTCTCCCGGTGTTGTTGGGCACTGGGGACTCGTGAGTCCGCTCCCCAGAGCCACCCCCTCTGATCCGCTGTGCCGTCCCCACCTGCGGCCGGGCAACCAATATCAGCCACACCTCCGGCGATTAGGCCCAAGCCGGGGCCTCGCGTGAGTTCCAGGCCACTCCCTCAGGGCCCGTCGCGGATTTCTTGTTGTGGGGGCTCCCAGCGCAGTGGTGCAGTTGTCCTGTGGCGTCGCGTGGGGCTTCCAAGCCCCGAGTCACTTCGGGGGGCCCAGGCCGCCCAGCCAGCCTCCACCGCTCCTCCGGCGACCAGGCCCAAGCCGGGGCCTCGCGTGATCCGGAGCGCCGGCCCCGCGGGCACCTCACGTCTCAGGTCGTTCTTTCTTCTTTGCCGTCCGCCCCGGGCATTCACCTTTCTCCCGGACTGCTGCGCCCGCCGAGGGAACCTCCGGTTTAATGTTGCCGGTCCCAGGGCGCCGCGCTGGGTCCGTAAGCTCCTTCCACTGCCGGAGTCGGGATCGCGGGTTTCGCGCCTTTGGACCGCTGCGGCCAGAAGCAGGATGGCTTTGTGACTCCACGAGGGCCGTAGGCCGTTAGGCCCTGGATCTTGGAACGTGCCGTCTCCGGGTGTCCGGCCGCGGGCTGAGCTGTGCCCCACGCCGCTACTCCTGCTGCCCAGTCCCTCTGCCCCTCCTGTTCCGCCGCAGATCGCCGGGCCCCTCCTGGGGCGGCCCCCGGCACGTTGAACTATCGTGGGCACTCCCCAGGGTCCCAGGCTCTGCTCCCGGTGCTCTCCCTTGTATGCTGCAGTGCCCTCGGCTCCTGACGTCCTCTCCTCCCATGCAAGCGGACCTGGGGATCAATGGGGTGCACGCTTCGTCTCCGTCAGTAGTTCAGGGCCCCCACCAGACTCGCAGAGCACCCTTTGACCTCTCCTATCTGCCCTGAGACCGGCTCCCTCTCACCTCCCGGGCTATGTGTCCGCTGATCTCGTTCGCGGCCTCGTACCACCAGGCCTCGTGACGGCTCCGTGTAGGCTGAGGCAACGTCGCCTTGGGCCCTGCGGTGTCTCCCGGTGTTGTTGGGCACTGGGGACTCGTGAGTCCGCTCCCCAGAGCCACCCCCTCTGATCCGCTGTGCCGTCCCCACCTGCGGCCGGGCAACCAATATCAGCCACACCTCCGGCGATTAGGCCCAAGCCGGGGCCTCGCGTGAGTTCCAGGCCACTCCCTCAGGGCCCGTCGCGGATTTCTTGTTGTGGGGGCTCCCAGCGCAGTGGTGCAGTTGTCCTGTGGCGTCGCGTGGGGCTTCCAAGCCCCGAGTCACTTCGGGGGGCCCAGGCCGCCCAGCCAGCCTCCACCGCTCCTCCGGCGACCAGGCCCAAGCCGGGGCCTCGCGTGATCCGGAGCGCCGGCCCCGCGGGCACCTCACGTCTCAGGTCGTTCTTTCTTCTTTGCCGTCCGCCCCGGGCATTCACCTTTCTCCCGGACTGCTGCGCCCGCCGAGGGAACCTCCGGTTTAATGTTGCCGGTCCCAGGGCGCCGCGCTGGGTCCGTAAGCTCCTTCCACTGCCGGAGTCAGAATCGCGGGTTTCGCGCCTTTGGACCGCTGCGGCCGGCGCCCGCACTCCGCGGCCCCCTTTCTTCACCACCGAATCACACCAGGGGCCCAGCCTGCCCAGCTAGTGTCCCGTTTGCTTACTGCGGTCAGTGGCGGGGGTTCGGTATGGGGTAGGTCCGCTTTTAATCCCGGTCGGGGGATCGGGAACGGGGAGCCCTCACAGGACACGTCTTACTGTGCCGCCATCTCGGCCACGCCCCCCCACATCAAAGTCTTTTAAGGTTTTTTTAATCTATCCAAAGTTTCTTTGGCGTCTGCAAAGGCCGAATGGCTGGCTATTTCCGCTTTGAGTTCTTTAATCTCCTTGGTTAGCTGCTCCACCTGTTCCTTAGCCGTCTCCACCCCCAACACCATCCAGTGGCGGGAGCAGTTGTTTGCCACGAAGCTAACCCCTTCTTTGAACTTAGGGTTGTCGACGAATATAGCAGGCTCGTTGCGGACTTGGAGTCCAGTGGGAATAATGTTGGATCGCAGGTACCCGGTTAGAAGGGGTCCATGGAGCTTAGTTCTTACCAGCTTTTTTTCAAGGCGTTCTAGTTTGTTTATTTTCTCATTCAAGGAGTAGTCTACACTGGTATTATTGGATGTAAGGAATGCTGTCCCTGTGTCTCCCCCAATTAAATCTTTTATATAATCCTCCGTATAAGAAAGAGTCTCATCTATTTTTTCCAATGAAGACAGTTCACCTCACAGACAACTAATGTTAGCCTTTACATTGTCTTATAGGCTCTCTATCTTTGTCCTGAGGAAGACCCCAACATGAGGCGAGAATAACCCTTAAGCGTACATGGGGGTCGAAAGGTAGACTACGCCAACCTAACACACCATAGGATCTAACGAAATGAATTTATCTAACCTATGTGTGATGTGATTCGGGAACATTTATACTACCTTGATTGTAAAGGCGTATTTGATTTTAATGTGATGTTATAAATGTCACACCACCTTTATCCAGTCCCTCACAACCTCTTCACTTCCCTTCCTTTTCTCACTGAGAGCACTTTTAATGTAATGACCTCACAATTACATTGAACTAATGTTGATGATTCATGAGAAATTCTATGTTGAAAAAATTTACAGGAGTAAACGATTGCAAGAATAAATGCAATTTGACTTTGAATATTGCATACTTTATTTTTCATTTTGTTCAGTTACATTTAGCGAAATGTATATGTGGTGTTTATCTGTATGGAGTAATACAGAATAACTTGTAAACTAATTTATCTGTAACTAGGACCACTCCTTCTTTGTACTTACCTATTGACCCAGGTCCATGAGGTTTAAGGGCCAAGCCCTTTACAGCTTAACCCCTAGCTTCTCAAAAACCGAGAATTGTTTCAAAGTAAGTGTTACGATTGTTTACATAATTGTTACGATTTATCATAAATAAAATTTAACAAAATGCAAAATACAACGTTAAAACAGGTAGACTATAAACAATGGGCTCGATTCACAAAGGCATTCTGAGACAAAAGTCTAACTTTACGACTTTTGGAATTCAAAGAGGTAATTTACGAGTCATATCTTTACATCCGCAGTCGGCTGGAATCTCTGCACCCGGACTGTACTCTCCGTATTCGGGCTGTAATCTCCGGCTCCAGCCGTACTCTCTGGCTTTATCCATACTCTCCGGCTCCAGCCGTACTCTCCGGCTTGGGCCGGATGAAGTGTAATCAATGGGCCAGAATAAAAATGTTTACAAAAAGGAACATTAGGAACATGTGATAAATGGTGGAGGCTATCATGAAAATCAGTTTGGGTAGGGAAAAGGGCATTTGCTCCTTTGTATCATGGTACATGCAGTCCATGATTTGCGCTCCCCTCGGTGTTTAGTGTATTGTCACATTACAGTAGGAAACACTGAGGGGAGTGCAAATCATGGACTACTTAACACTGAAGGAGACTACTCGGCTTACACTTCGGCTGAAGCATTTCACTTACAGTAGTAACCGACCGGGGGGGTAATCTTTTCCCAGAAAGTAGGAGACTGTTTTCCTTTAATTAAAAGATTATGGGCACGTTGTGTGCTTTAAATCCTGCCCACTTTGACCACTGGATCTGATGTATAATGTGTGCATGTGATGTAAAGGTCGCTGATATCCTACAATGGGATGAGTAGCGCTATGAAATGCTCACGCACACTGATACAGCTTTCATTCTTACAGTACATGAACAGTGCACAGGAAATGAACAAAGTCAACAGCTTGCCTCCAAATAATAGTTTCACTAAAGTACTTGTGAAGTGATAAGATGTGTACCATTGTTTCTTCTCCATTACATTGGCGTCTAGGTGCTAGTCTATAGATAGCTCCCAGCCAGACAACACTCGAACACTAAGAGGGCTGATCACCCTTTAAAGTCGGCCTTTGTTTTGGTCTCAGCTGGATTCCAAAATAAGAAAGCTCCCACGCTTTGCTGCTCTGAACATAAGCAGACCACATGTGGGTGCTGCTGACCTGTGTCTCGGAATTGACAAATTACACTGGAACAAATACAGCATCCAGATCCCACTCCCGCCCAATAATAGCTGCTGGATCCGGGTGGATCCCCCTCAGGCATGCACTGCCCATTAGGCTCAAAGGGCTTCAGACAGCCCCCCCCATTCCCGTTGTGTGTGTCAGTCTGGGCTGAGACAGCTTCCTGGACTAGTGACCGTGTTAGCACAGCCACACCGAGTACTTCACAGGTCTTTAAAAGACCATTTACTTGTTAAATGTAAATGTAAATGTAAATGTATGTGTCTTGTAAAGCGCACTGCTGCCCAGAGGCGTCATGGCGCTGTAGACCGCTTGGGAACCCGTCCTGGCTATCCCTGTGAGACGGTCCCTACTGGGTATCTCCAAGGTGAAACCAGGCATCCCCGACGAATGTGGGGGGCCGTTGTAGAGATGAGGCAAGCTAATGCCCAGAGTTGCCGAGTGCGATCCCTGGTTAGAGTAGGCACCGAGGCGAGAATTATCGAGTCCGCTGACCCTGGTCCACGACCCTGCCGCGTCGGGAATTGAACCCTGGTCCCGGGCCGTTCTCTGCTTCTGGGTCTGCCGCCTCTAACCCGTGAGCCACACCACTCCACTTGGCTTTGTTGTTGCCTATTCAGCCCTGCCAAGTAACACGCATCAGGCTTGATACTAACGCATTTCAGTGTGGTGCTCTGCACCACTGCAGTGAAATACAAAAGTCACGCATAGTAGAGCCTCCTCAGCTGTAAAGCTGGAGCTCTAATATTCATGCACCACATTAAAACTGAAATTAAGCTGGAGAGGCAGCGCGCCGTGCGCGCTGCTCCCGGCAAGCTTGGGGCTGGCTCAGAGTCCGCTGCACTAGCTGTTAATGTGACACAATGTAACAATATTCAACTGACACTGCACCGTGCATGTTTGTTATATCCATGAGGACGTGACTCACACCAATCACAAAGGCGGGACTTCCTGACACTGTCACCCGCTATGCGGCCGCTGTTCAATAGAATAAGGTTATGGACGTGCTTGCACCATGTGTGCCATTGACGGGAAGTTATCTAAAAATGGAGATCCCGCGAGTCGACCGGGTCACCCCCAGACGACCGCCACCGGTAAACTACAAGGACCGCGGAGAGTCACATGTTTGTCCTCCTGCTCACCCACCATCTGCAGTGCAAGTGGGCGACATAAGTTTCGGCTGCGCTTTGAAATTCAGGGATCAAGAAGTCACTGAGTGCGGTGCCGGAGCAGCTCCTCCAACCTGGCTGCTCGAACCGCAGTCTAGTGCAGGTGATCTGTAGTGCTGGGCGCCATGATAAGGTACAGCCTGCCAACAGCTGCTCACCACCATCCCGCCCGGGTAATAAAAAGACGATAAGTTGTAATGCAGAAACATGAGATCCCGCCCTCACTCGATCCCAGGCCCACCAGCGCTGACTGAGAGTGACTCAGTATGAGGCAAACCATTGTTACAACAGTCAGTAAGTGAAGTTAGTGCAGCAAATATAGGTCGCATCAGTGTAACTGCACATTTGAATGGGAGGGACTCAACATCACAAGTGACCCCAGCACACTGGGCCTTGACGCCGACTCAGCTGCTGTGAGGAGGAGTCTGCATGCTGTATGATAAGTGCCTGAGGGAGTGAGCGCAGGTAAAGTGCGTTTATCCTATTTAAACTACTTTTAACTGTTTGTGCCACAAATCATGTGTTAATTGCTTATAGGACTAGTAGGCTGTGCAACTTACTCTTTTATTTGTCTGTCTTTTTTAAAAATAAATTACAGCCTGCGGCCAGGCTGTGGGTGTGCCTTCTCCTGCCCTTCTATTTGTAGTGCTTTGTAGAAGTTCTAAGATCTACATAGTGTTTCTTGTTTCTCAAATGGGTGTAATTTCTGATATTTATGTGTTTCCCTGGTCTTCATTGCTTCATTTTGCTTTTGACAAAGTGACACTCATAGTCGTTGTAATGTCACTCATATTGACACGGAAATTATGAAAATGTCGCACATAGCGATTAGAAGCCTTGGCAGCTATGCCTATTGCTGGAAGAATTAGCCCCACCCCCGAAGTTTTTTGTATTAGCAGCGCCCCTCCCCCCGAAATTTGCCTCTAGTTGCGCCTCTGATCCCCCTTCATTCCCGCACTACTCCTCTGGAAAGATTCAGTGGCCGGCTGGCAGCGTTATTTAAACTAATGGTTTCATGTTGAATGAAAGAATTGCGCTTTCAAATGTTCACTTCATTTCATTGCGTGGCAAAGTTTGCCACCTAGTGGACATTGCAATGTCAACAGCAGACAAGAGAAGAATACATTCGTCCATATACATTTTTCATACATATTTTCACAGACAAGATTCACATGATTTAATAGTTTTAACGCAAACTTGTGAATGCGGTTCCTACTGTAAGCAGTTTCAAAAAACAGTTCTTGTTTTCTTTTGTTGCAACACAACACGATGTTTCATACGGCAGTTATTTACATTCAGAAACTGTGGACCTCACCCCATCTCATAAACTACCGATATATCGAACACGACATGCACACGCACACTCCCACCCATATCAACCCCACTGGTAGCATGGGGTCCTTCAGCAAATGAGCTATGGCACCTTGTTAAGTGTGTAGAGACGCTCTAGATGTTGCACGGCACGTCGGCGGACGTGACGTGCAGGCGGCCAGGATTGGCTGCGGGTGTTGGGGGCGTGGCTGAGCGCGGAGAGCGCGAAACCACAGCGGGAAGAGCGGGCGCTGGAGCGGAGGCTCGGCGCTCTTTGGGGTTGTTAGAGTTATAACCAATAAAGAAGAGTTAACTACAGCAAGGTCTCAGATTCATCATTGGTGCCTGCCTACATCATTACAGTGGCGACGAGGGTGGGATTGAAGACCCCCCAGCAAGGCAGAACCACTGACTCAGCCCTATGCGACAAGCGAGCACCAGAAGCTTCAGGACCACCCCACGAGGTACAGGGGAGCAAGACTACCTGGTGCAGGAGAAAGGTACCCCAAAGAGCGCGGCAGAGCCCGGCACACCGGAGGGTGTGGCGCAGAGGAAGGAAAAAAGGGAGGAAAAGCCCTGGAAACCTAGAAGTAAGGCAGGAGAAGAGCGCCGACCCATCCAGCGAGCAGCAGACCAGTGAGCACGCGCTGGAGGGTTCACAAGGAGCCGAGGGGGCCGACACGGACAGTCCCCGAACCCCAGCAAGTGGAGAAGAACAAGACGACGCACCAGGGAGTCCCCGTGGCCAAGTAAGATCACTACCTGCAGCGAAGAGCGAGAAGATGAGCGCGCAAGCAGGCTACGCGATGGCTCCGGTACAGTTCTTACCTCGCCCAGGAGAACCCCTCATGAAGTGGGAGGACTGGAGAGAATACATCGACAATTTCATAGGTGTACTGGAGGATGAGAATGAGGAGGTATTCAAACCCCAGAGGAAGAAACGCATTTTGCTACTGAACTTAGGCCCAGAAGGACTCCGGATTTACAAGAGCTTGGTCCCGAAACAGAGGACATCCACAGACGACGACGTATACGCACATGCGCTCGAAGACCTCAATGAACACTTCAGACCGGCGGTGTGCGTGTCGGTGGATAGGTTTAATTTCCAACAGAGGAAGCAGAAGCAAGGAGAAACAGTGGAGGAGTATGTGGCGGCACTGAAACGACTGGCAGCCACGTGCAGGTACGCCAACTGGGAAGAGGAATTCATCAAGGACCAGGTGGTGATGCATACCACGTGCACGAATGTGCAGGACAAGCTATGGGCTAGTGGAGACACCACACTGAAGGAGGTGTTGGTCATCGTGAAGAGAGCGGAATTAGCACGGCGATGCGCTGAAGTGACGAAAAAAGATATGGCGTCCAGCACGATGGTGAACAAAGTGGATGACGAGGGGACTAGCAGAGAGTACCGAAACAGGAAACCAACAGAAAGAGGGCCCAGCAAGTGGCAAAGCAGCACGAACACGTCAAGTAAACAAGCAGGAAGCAACAGGAAGTCATGCTACAGGTGTGGGAGCTGGTCGCACGAGGCGCACGATCGGAAGTGCCCCGCGTTCCGCGCCAAATGTGCGCTCTGTGGAATAATCGGCCACTACGAGAAGGTTTGCAGGAAGAAGGCCTCCAAGAGCATGGTGAGATGTGTGGGTCAAGGCAACGACGATCCGGACGGCGATTCGGAGCCAGAAGAAGTCACGGTGATCTACATTGAGGATCAGGTACTGAGCACGGAGGGCAAAGTTCTAGACAGAGAAGGTAGACGCACGATGAAACCGGTTTTGGAGATGGCTATAGGCGGTGTCAAGATCACCGTGGTGGCAGATACAGGGTCTCCCTTCACCATCATCCAGAGAGCAGTGTGGGAGGAGAAATTTGCGCCACGACTCGGGCCAGAGCTAGAAAAGCTAGACATCCGCCCGGTCACGTACAACGGAGATCGTATCCCCATGGCAGGATTCAGACCCTTGACCTTCGAATTTCGAGGCCGGTCAGCACACTGTAAACTCTATGTATCGGAGAGAGGGCCGTCAGTCTTGGGTTGGTTGGATCAGGGCGACCTAGGAATCAAGCTGGATCCGGGCGGCAAGGAGCAAATTCTTCTGACGGACCAGGTGGCAGGGCCAAGTCTGGACAAATGGAAAAGCGAATATCCAAAGGTATTTGGGGGCACAGTGGGGAAGCTGGAAAAATTCGCCCACAAGATCATCCTGAAGGAGAACGCTGTCCCGGTGGCCCACAAGGCTAGAAATGTCCCGTTGGCAGTGAGAGACGCTGTGAGAGCAGAACTACAAGACCTGGAAAACAAGGGGACCATAGAACCCATCACGTGCGCCGAGTGGCTGGCGCCCCTGGTAGTGGTCAAGAAACCCAACGGAAGGGTCCGGTTGTGCGTTGACCTGAGAGAACTGAATAAAAACATTGTGGTGGAAAGATTCCCCTTGCCCAGGATAGAGGAGATGCTGGCCAGCACCAGGGGGATTAAGTGGTACTCAACAATAGACTTGACCTCTGCATATCATCAAATTGCTCTGCATCCGGACAGCCGCAAACTAACATCTTTCATCACCCCGTTTGGGTGCTATCAATTCCGCAGGATGCCATTCGGTTTAGCTTCTGCAGCGGCGGTGTTCCAGAAGATGATGCACCAATTATTCAAGGACATCAAGGAAGTCCAATACTTCCAAGATGACATCCTGGTGATGGGCAGAGACATACCAGACCACGACAGGAAGTTGGCAGAAGTCTTGAAGATCCTAGAAGGAAAAGGACTCACGGCTGAATGGTCCAAATGCAAAATAGGGATGGACTCGGTAACCTACCTGGGGCATGAGATAGGGGCGCAAGGCGTAACCCCCAAAGCAGACAACGTCAGAGCGATTTGCGAGGCACCACCCCCCTCCGCCAAGGAAGAGGTCAGGTCATTCCTGGGGATGGCAGAGTATTACGGAAAATTTGTGCAGCACTTTGCCTCTAAGACTCATCATATGAGACAGCTAACGAAAGAGAACACGGAATTCAAGTGGTCAGAGGACACACAAAGGGAATTCGAGATCATCAAAAAGGAAGTGGCAGGGGCCATACCCCTTCAAGGGTTCGACCCTCAAGGCAAAACCGTCCTCACAACAGACGCCAGCGACAAGGGACTGGGTGCAGTCCTCATGCAAGACCGAGGGCAAGGTCAGCTGGAGACGATCTGCTTCGCCTCGCGCACACTGAGTGAGACAGAAAGGAAGTACAGTGTGATAGAAAAGGAGATGCTGGCGGTGGTGTGGGCCACCACGCGCTTTCGACAATTCCTGTGGGGCACCAGATTTCAACTACGGACCGACCACAAACCACTACTGAGAGTGCTGACATCGAGTGGCCATGCAGAGGCGACACCCCGGATATCGAAGATGTCGCTAAAGCTCCTAGAGTTTAGGTATGATGTGGAACACATACCAGGCAGCAAAAACAAGGTAGCGGACTACCTGAGCCGAGCGGCGGCTATGGAACCTAGTGAAGAGGACAAGTCATGCACAGAAGAATGGGTGGCACTAATGGAGGATCATGAAAAGGTTATCAGCCTTCAGGAATGGACACAGGCGTATGCAGAGGACCAGACGTTAGAAGAGGTGAAAACTTACATCACTCAAGGATGGCCGGATAAGAGGCGGGTCCGGAAGGAACTCAACCCCTACTTTGAAGTGAGGGAGGAACTCTCCCTGGACAATCAAGGAACATTTGTATATAGAGGAGAGAAAGTTGTCCCTCCAACGAACATCATACCCCGACTGCTGGACATGTTGCACGAAGGGCACCTGGGCATAGGGAAACTCAAACTGAGGTCCAAGCAGAACTATTGGTGGCCGGGAATGGACATAAGAGCGGAACGACATGTAAGAGAGTGCGTGAGGTGCCAAGGCGCAGACAAGACACTCAAACCTCTGCGCCCAGCATTGGGTGCATTCGAAACACCAAAGAACCCCTGGAAAGAGTTATCTGTCGACATCTTAGGCCCCGTCCTAGACACCCAAGGGGTCCAGAAGTACGTGTGTGTCCTTGTTGACAGGTTCTCGAAATGGCCAGAGATCAAGATAGAGGAAGCCATGGACACGGATACCATAGTGAAATTCCTGGCAGACACTTTTGTGAGGGAAGGCATACCCAAGTCTATCCTCAGTGATAATGGGCCCCAGTTCCGATCGGAAAAGTGGGACAACTTCCTAGGAAGGAACGGCATCCAAGCGAAGCACACATCGATATACCACCCTGCAGGGAACGGTCAAGTCGAACGCTTCAATAGGGTGGTGATGGGGTCGATCCAAGCAGCCATCTCGGACAACAAAGACTGGGAGAAGGACATATGGCACATGTTGTGGGCGTACAGGATCACTCCCACAAGTACAGGATACAGCCCCTTCCAGCTGCTGCGCGGCCGAGAACCGTTCACTCAAGACAACCGGGTGTGGAAGGAAAAGACAGTAGTAAGTGAATGGTCCCCTGCTGTGGTGCGGGCTAACATTGAGAAAGCCAAGGCAGTATACACAAGACATTATAATGCCCGGAGGAACGTGCGAGACACAGAACTCCAAGAAGGAGAATGGGTGAGAGTGAAGCTGCCCACTCTGCAAAGAAAAGGAGAGAGCAAATACAGCAAGCCCCTGCAGGTGAAGGAAATTAAGGGAAGAGCGGCCAGGCTGAGTGACGGCAACATATGGTCACAAGACCGCATGGCCAGATGTAATAAGATCCTTGTTTGGGACTGTGAAAGGGCAGGTGGAGAATCAGGAGAATGCGAGAGTGAGAAGCGAGAACATCAGGAGAACGAGATCACATTGGAAGAAGGAGAGCTAAGACAAGGAGAAGCAAGGAACAGCGAGCAGGAGATAAGAGTCGAGGAGAATGGCGATAACAGAGACAGACAAGGCGAAGAAGAGAACAACACCACCCCTGCGAGACGGACACGGAGTGGTAGAGCTGTGGTGAGGCCAACGAGATTCAGAGACTATGATTTGAGCGACGGACTGTAAGTTGAAATGTTTGTGTGAAAAAAGGGAGATATGTAGAGACGCTCTAGATGTTGCACGGCACGTCGGCGGACGTGACGTGCAGGCGGCCAGGATTGGCTGCGGGTGTTGGGGGCGTGGCTGAGCGCGGAGAGCGCGAAACCACAGCGGGAAGAGCGGGCGCTGGAGCGGAGGCTCGGCGCTCTTTAGGGTTGTTAGAGTTATAACCAATAAAGAAGAGTTAACTACAGCAAGGTCTCAGAGTCATCATTGGTGCCTGCCTACATCATTACAAAGTGTATAAAGTGCATTTACACTATTACTTTTTGGCTTCATCACTTACTGCTGCAGGTTTTGCAACCAATCCATTACTATTCCAGTGAAAAGCTACAGAGCCTACCATGGGAGAGGTCGTTTAGAAAATATCGACGTTGTGACTTCCCACGGTTTTCATACAACAGTTCCTGCAAGAAATTTTCTTCGATACAGATTAAGGGGCAAATTTACGAGGAAGTGTTGCAGCACGGCAATGCAAGCACTTTGGCTGCGCCACACTGCGGCACTTTTAAAGCACAGGAATGCAACATATTTACATTAAGATGTTGCATTCCTGTGCTCTCCCCTGCGCTGGCGCACAAACAGCTGTCATGCGCCTGCGCAGGCACCCTTGCACCATGATGCAAGGATGCCTGTGTCATGGGGAGATTGTTTTTGTGCAGGAAGGGGCACCTTCCTGCCCCAAAACAACCAATACAGGCATTTCCCTCTTTCAATGCATGCTGTAGAATGCAACATCTATTGAAAGAGGAAAAACGAGAAATACATTTTTTTTCAGGTTTACAATTTTTCGTAAATCTGGAAAGGTGTCTTGTTCCATGGGTGTTGCGTGGGAACACCCACAGAAACACCCATGGAACGCCCCTTTCATGCAGAGTGCTGCATGTAAAGGGTGCCGTATTTAAAAGGACAGGAAAAGCCTCTCAGAGGGGCTTTTCCTGTCCTTGTATATATGGAGCAGGAAAATACGGCACCAGTACATCACAAAAAGTGACGTACTGGTGGCATAGGGGACTTGTAAACTGCCACCATGAGGGTAATGCATTTACAAAAAGGTTAAATCTGACATTTTGTATATAGGTGAGGTGAGGTGGCTAGCTTCCCAGAGTTCAAAATATCTGCTTCCTCTCAATTTTTTTGTTAAACCTTGGAAAGCTTTGTTCAGATGAGCACCAGGAGTGCCATATAGCAGCAATGCATTTTGTCTGCCGTGGCTCATTTGTGGGGAGGAACACAATAGGGAGGTTAGGAAAGAGTTTAGTTGCATCAACTAATTGTTTATGTGATTGGAACATGTCTGACATTCAGTTGGGGTCTGTGTAGTTTGATTCTTCTGATATTATTCTTTGATCACAAGATAGCATATTGATTGCCTCTCTTATTAATCTCACATTGCCTTTTGTGCTTCCTAGTTTGGCCTTCTTGAATGGGGGCATGATGACTTATTTGAGGTTGAAGTTAACTTTTCTATGCTAATTAACATATGAGCCGTGCTTTTTGTTTAGAAAGAGAAAACCTGCTGCCAGTTTGTTTTCTCGAGGTTTATTTTGTGTCTGTTGTTGGCAGGAGATAGCTAACCTGCTAATTACTATACTGGATTGCACTGATTTTTTGGAGACTGAAGGCTGGCTGTTTGCAAAAGAGAATCATTGGGAATTGGTTTATTTTGGGTCTTGAGATTTTCTTGCTAAAGCGGGGAAATTGAGTGTTAGCTGTAGACAACAAGCATATTTTATGGGATGGAGATGTGGCTGACACCTTCAGCAGATAGCTGGATAACGGATTTATTTGTTGACTAACTAAGATAAAACTTTATTCAAGCATTCGGATTTGATGGATAAATATGATATGATTTAGAACCATTTGAATACACTATATGTCTAGATTTGAGGGTCAACTATGCTCTTCATTTTTCCCTCTATTTTTCTGGCACTGTTTCATGTGTTTGCTTTGTTAGCCCTAAGTTGGCAGGGCATGCTCAGACGTGGGTCCCTTGCTCACTTTGCCGCTGCATTCAAGCTAGCCTGGCTGATGATGGCTGTTACCCAGAAACCGGTCCCAGGATACTTGGTTCTGGTCCAGGGATGACCTGGCTTGACAGTTGGGGCTGGACTGTTCCCATGAGACACATGGTCAAGACTGATTTGCATATAGCTGTGTCTGAACTGGGGTGGTGAAGTGAGCTAAAGAACGATCATGGATTCAACACAATCTGTGACTGGGGTTGACTGTCTGAAAAGTTTCAGCGCTCTGTCCATCATCTCCTTGTGTTTGCTTTGTTTGGCCTAAGTTGGCAGGTTATGCCCAGACGTGGGTCCCTTGCTCACTTTGCCAGTCCAATCAAGCTAGCCTGGCTGAAGAGGGCTGTTAGCCCAAAACCGGTCCCAGGATGCTTGTTTCCAGTCCAGGGAAGACATGGCTTGGCAATTCGGACTGGACGGTTCCCATGAGGCACAGGGTCAAGACTGATTTGCATATAGCTGTGTCTGAACTGGGGTGGTGAAGTGAGCTAAAGAACGATCATGGATTCAACACAATCTGTGACTGGGGTTGAGTGTCTGAAAAGTTTCAGCGCTCTGTCCATCATCTCCTTGTGTTTGCTTTGTTTGGCCTAAGTTGGCAGGTTATGCCCAGACGTGGGTCCCTTGCTCACTTTGCCAGTCGAATCAAGCTAGCCTGGCTGAAGAGGGCTGTTAGCCCAAAACCGGTCCCAGGATGCTTGTTTCCAGTCCAGGGAAGACATGGCTTGGCAATTCGGACTGGACGGTTCCCATGAGGCCCGGGGCCAAGACTGATTTGCACATAGCTGTGTCTGAACTGGGGTGGCGAAGTGATGGATTCCACCCAGATCTGTGACTGGGGGTGAGTGTCTGAAAAGTTTCAGCGCTCCGTCCATCATCCCCTTGTGTTTGTCTTGTGTTGATGTGTCATTTATATTCATCTTGCTATTTCCACACATGTATACATTATACCAAGTTCTTGTCTGAAATTCTCAGTCTGTAGCACCTTGAAATATTGTAGTCATGAGAGGTACTGAGAGATTGTTTTTCTTTCTTTGATTATGTTTTTCAATGGATTTTTTAAATAGTGTTGTCTTTGACGCTGGTAGATGAATATTTGTGGGAAGTTGGTTTTAATAATATCACACATCTGCACCACTAGGGATTTTCAGTAAAAAAAACATAGCTATACATTGTTTCTGGGGAAGGTTAGTGGCTTCTGTTTGTTTAGGAAAAAATGGTTCCCTGTTAGAGGAGGGTTGGAAAAATGATGCGGTTTGTTTCTTCAGGGCCCTGGTCCTGCGTGGTTGCAGTTGTTTGGGTGGGTTGGAGGGGATGGGCACAAACTAAAGGCAGAAAGGTCCCTCTAAGGGAAAGCTGCACAGTCAGTTTAAATTGTTGATCGAAGAGTGCAATTGAAATATCAGTGTGATTTTGTGTTGCTTATGCGGGTGCAGTCCTTGGGTAATATGGCTTTGCATTCTTAGATGCACTATGATACTTCATTGGCTCGAAGGGTACTACATGGCTAACATCAAGGAAACCATCTCTCACTTCTGAGGAACCTGGGAAGCCTGCAATACAAAGTCAGTAGGAGTGATGCACAGCCAAAACAGACATTCAGGGCCTTATTTATGAGACTCCTTGCGCCTCCGGAACTACACTTTTTTTGACGTTCCGTGGCGCAGAAGCCTGCACGATATTTATCAGGTAGCACTACGCCACTTTTTTTGGCTTAATGCTGCCTAATAAATATCAGTTCCGTTAACACAGTGTTCTGCGTTAAAGGGTCGTGCAATGCTTGCTGCTGGGGGCGTTCCCAGAATCATCCATGGCCTTTTGACACTGCCCCAGATTTACGAGAAATTGTGAATCTGAGGCAGCACCAAAAACGTACTCCTCCCCAGGGGAGGCATAAGGGAGGCACCATGAGGAGAAATATCTTTATTTCTCCTTGTTTTTCCTTTTTCTATGTGTGCTGCATTCTACAGCACACTAGAAAGAGGAAGAAGCCTCTTATGATTATTTTTGTACAGAAAGGTTTCTCTTCCTGTACAAAAATAATCACCGACACAACGCAGACACCCTTGCACCACGGTACAAAGGCGCCTGCGTTGGTGCACGGCAGACCATTGTGCACTGGCGCTTGGGAAAAGGACAGGAATGCGCTGTATCTTATAGATATTACGCATTCCTGCCCTTTTCTTTTGCCGTATGAAAGCACAGCAGGAAGGCCTGCTGTGCTGCCCTATGACAAAACTTCATAAATGAGGCCCTCAGAGTCAGAGAGCAAGAAATCCAGGACCCCAAAAAAGTAGTATACAAGTGGTGGCCAATGAAAAGGCCCTAGCTATGGGGGAAATATGAGAAGATGTAGCCTAAACTTCATTAGAAATAATGTAAGTGGGCTGGAATGTTTGACCCGTGTGGTAGACATCTTGATGAAGTTCCATGAATCATAGGCAGGTGAGCCCTCTGACTTGGTCACACATGTGTGGGAATCAGACAAGAACATGTATCAGTAGATATTCAGAATCATAAGAGGATAGGGGAGGCATCTGCTAAGAATTGAGAATGATGAGAATGGCAGAGTGTTGGGGAGACAGTGAGGGGTATATATACTGTGTAAGTCTGTGAGCCATGAAAGAGAAGCAGGCATGATAGGAAGTGAAAGTGTACAGGATAAAACAGGTAGGAGACCACCTCAGAGAGAGGACTGTGATCTCAAATGGGAATTGGTTACCCACTAGACCGGGCAGATGTAAGGCGTAATCTACTGGGGTAGACAGTGGTATGGACGAGCAAGCTTGAGATAAGGCATTGGGGCAGCTGGAAAATATTTCAAGACAATATACTGTAAGTAATACTTTCAAGCGTGTGCTGGTGAAAACCAGACACAAGGACATGCTTTCCTTCCCTGGTTTATCAACTTTAGCAGCAACCTCATTGGTTCAGGGGAACAGTGAGGGAGGGAGAATC